>NC_091643.1:33186315-33823578 GCF_027580195.1 Bos mutus
GGTACTTTGGCCACCTGATGTGAAGAGCCTGACTCATTTGAAAAGACCCTGATGTTGGGAAAGATTGAAAGCAGGAGGAGAAAGGGATGACAGAGGATGAGATGGTTTGATGGCCTCACCCGCTCAATGGACATGTGTTTGAGCAAGCTCTGGGAGATGGTGAAGGACAGGGAAGCTTGGTGTGCTGCAGTCCATGGTGTCACAAAGAGTCGGACAGAACTTAGGGACTGAACAACAACAGAATCGACAATACAGCTATAACTCACGATTTCTATCTTCTCATTCCTATTATTTTAAATTCTTATAATAGGCCATGGGCAGTCTAAGATTTACTATGTTGATATTAAAGTTTTCTTACATACATCATTTTTCTCTTCTGACTAGATCACACATTACTTGACAGCAGGAACCATGTTTTACAATTCTTCTGAATCATGTGTATTGACTATGATAGGTTTAATTGAAGTAAGGTGAATGAACTAAAATATCTCCATATTGCAAGGTGACATCAAGGGCAACATTCTCTTAAGTCATATCCTGCAGATTCTAATGTATTTTCTCCACTAATATAGAGTAGTAGCAAAAATTCTTCAATTTTTATACAAACATTTATTCAGTATACCTCAAGATGGACATTAGTAAGTATAAATACCAGTAAGTAAGTGTGCTAGTTGCTCAGACATGTGTGACGTTTTGCAACCACATGGACTGTGCCCACCAGGCACCTCTGTCCATGGAATTCTCCAGGCAAGAATCCTGGAGTGAGTGGCCATTCCCTTCTCCAGGGGATCTTCCCAACCCAGGGATCCAATCTGTATCTCCTGCATTGTAGGCAGATTCTTTACAGATTAAGCCAACAGGGAAACCCAAAGATAAGTAAATATTTAACTATTATAAGACATTGGGAATCAGAATTTAGATACATGATATGTATACTCTGCTACATTTAACTTGGATAACCAACAAAGACCTACTGTACAGCACAGAGAACTCTGCTCAATGTTATGTGGTAGCCTGGATGGGAGGGGGTGTCTGGGGGAGAATGGATACATGGATATGCATGGCTAAGTCCCTTTGCTGTCCACCTGAAATGATCACAACATTATTAAATGTCTATATTCCAATATAAAATAAAAAGCTTAAAAATTAAAAAAAAAACAGAATTTAGATACTGTCTTGGAAATGAATATCACATTGAGGCAAATGAAATGTTAAGAAGAAAAGTTCTTTAAGCAATATTATGGGGTTAACTCTCAAAAGCGTGGTTCTAGGATTCCATTGTTTTCGGGAATAGCGACATTTTTTTCCCCAACTGACCGTGAAACTGACACTTTTTCTTTGTTTCAAATTCCTACAGTTTGCTGCTTATTATGTCATTTCCATTTGCTCCTTTTATGACACTTTTACGTTGCTCCTCTAATGACACTTGTACATTCAAAACCAACCGAAAAACCTACAACGCCCTGGTTTGTGTTCCTGAGCCTGAAACTAAAACAAAGGGAATCATCAAATGTGAATACTAGTCTGGAGGCTTTGCTTCTGTTTGTGTTAGTGTGTTTTGTTTAAAATTACCACCAGAGTATAAATTAGGAGGATCTTTCTCCTGGTAATTGGTATATAAATTATTATGGCATTATCTTATAATCACAAATGTTGAATTTTGACTCCTCCAGGTCCTACCACAAACGTCTCACCCCCATAACAAGATGCATTTTTATTCTAAAGAATGTAAATGTGATCATTAACTTACTATATAAAATAATACAAAAGAAAAAAGTCTGAAAACAATCTACTCCCACAACTGTCCTGCTGTTTGCCAGAATGTTTAGAAACTGCTAGGGCTGCCTTTCTTCTTTTGATTCCGTATAATGAAAAAAGACAAGAGATTAGAAGCCTCAGAGGATTGGATTCCCCACCCCCTCCCTGCTTTAAGAGAAAGACCTGTATTCTGAGCATCCAAAGCTGACGATATGGATCCCGATTCTTTCCAAATAAAGTGACCAATCTAAAAGCCAAAGGGAGTCTAACCTGCAATCTTGTGATTGATCTTAGCTCATATTGGAGGAAAAAAATCTCAGGCTACTTCAAGTATAGGACTGGAAATGCATAAGTAGAATTAGTATTTGTGCAATTACTTATGGCAATGTTCTATGCTGCCTTTGAACCTGAAAAGGAGTAAGATGAATAATTGTGCTTGTTTTTGTTTAGGAGGCAAATCTAAGTGTCTGGAGACTAGGCTGGGCAAGTTATTTTTGTTGTTGCTTTTTAGATGGCAAAGAAATATGTGCTGCAGCATCATTTTCCAGCAACTAAAAAATGTCCTCACTGATTTATGTTAAATACTATGGACAATAAATATGTATTTTGAAGATGGAAGTAGAGAGCTCAACATGTGTGTTTTTTCGTCCTTCAGCAAATCCTGAGGAAGCGTCTTCCAAAAGAGAAGAAATGTTCTGTAGCGCTTTGTGTGGATTTAAACATATGGTCAGAGTCCATATGTGCACACACTTCCATGTCATCTTTACAGATAAATGTGTGAGGCTGGCTGGAGACAGGTGCGAACAGTGAGCTAGCATCTGGCCTTCTGTTCTGGCTCCAATCATATACGTAGCTTTACTTGAGCAAAGCAAATTAGTAAAAGATCACAGGTCGGATACTCAGAAACCAGACAAAACTTAGTGGAAATGAGAAAATAAAAGAAAAACGCACATTGAATTTTGGCCAGTGTAAGACATGCAGGGGGTTCCCAGATTCCTCTCTTGCTCTTTGACTGTTCACTTTGTCTATCCATCCAGGGAAAGGCCAGCATCTTTTCATTTTCTATGATGTATTTTATTTCCCCGATTCCTTAGGTAACTTCTATGTCAAAAAGGCAATAGCATCCTCAGTGTAGTCTTTGCATCATGGGCGTTTCTTCCCATTTCTGTTCAACTGTGAGCGCTAATGACTTTATGATACTGCTGACTTTTCAGTGATGAGTGAAGTACTCCCTACATATCAATGAAGTGTCAAGTGCAACTGGAGATGTGGTGTTTTGGGGTCCCTGCATTTTGGGGTTTTGCAGAACAAGAATCTTGCCTACTGGACAGAAGGATAGATGAGGGAGCCAATCCTGATGTAGAGAGAAACAGTTCTAAATTATTTCCCTTTTTAAATAAAGATGTTAGAGGGAAAAAAATGAGGGGTGGAAGGGAGATGTTTTAGAACTAGGTTCCCAGGAGGGTCACAGGATTTAACATCTCATGTGCAGAAATTCCACTGGGAGATGCTCAAACCTCTGGGATAGGAAGCCAGACTGAAGATAGTGACTGACAACACCAAGGCTGCGGATATACAAAATGAAGGAGAATCCAAAGCTATTCTTGTTCCCTACTGTGGTTTTTTAGGAAGGAGACTTGGACAGCTTTGCTGGTTTGAAGGAACTAAGGAGAAAGGGAAAAGACGAAAGAAGTGCTGGGGCAGTATAGAGCTGTAAATGTAATTTTCTATGACAAAGAGAAACAACACAGTTTTCATTGCTGATGACAAGTCCTGGCTGAGCACATCTGTCTTGAAGGACAGTTCAAACAATCCATTCAGATGGAGATCAAGGAGAGAGGAAAATGGAGTAGCACCCAGACCCAGGGCTCTGCCAGGGTCCCAGCTTCTCCTGGAACTGATCATCCACCCCGGCGGAAGCTCTCTGAGCAACGGCGGTTAATGATGCTTGAGTGGATGCTGTGTCAGGGCCTTTCAGCTCTAATACAACCCAAGTTTATGAATTCAGAAGACACACAAACACTACTGATACTATTTATAAAACAGATAACCAGTGAGAACCGACTCCATAGCACAGGGAACCCGATGCACTGAGATGAGTTCAGTGGGAAGAAAATTCAAAAGGGAGGGCATGTATGTACATGTATGGTGGGTTCCTTTTCCTGTATAGTAGGAAAAAACACACCGTTTTAAAGCAACTATATGCCAATAAAAATTAATTTTTAAAAAGTCAGTGAAATGACTGACTGATCCTGACCACTAGAGGAAATTCATTAAGAAAAAGGAAGAGAGGCTATCATTTCATACTCACTTAAAAACCCTTGTGAAGAGATCCACATCATTTAAGCCATCTCTAAAAAATTTTACATGTTAAGACGGTAAACAAATAATTATTAAGTTAGCTACTTCATTATAGGTGATTGTTTAACACTATTTTAAATAGGAAAAAAAAATGAGTTAGTCAAATCCAGTCTGAATTCTGACTCCACTATAATCTTGGACAAGCTACTCAAGCTCCCTGCCCCCAGTTCATTCATCTATAAAGCAACATGAGTAAAATATGCTTTGTAGGAAATTTTCAAAGATTGAGTAAAATGGCATCTCTAAAGCAGTTAGCAAAATGGCAAGGGAATTGATTTACCAGTGATGAGCATTTTAATATTACATGTGGAATATTAAAAAGTTAATTAAAATTGTAAATGTTTACACCATATAAGTAACTCGGGGCATTTTAAAAATTATATTCTGTATTTTATCACATCTAAATTATAGTTGATAATAAAATTCATTATTTTATTATCCATTATCACTGGAAAAGAGAAAAATAAGTGTTAACTAAGTTAGACACATTACTAAGATGCCATCATTTAGAAGATGAATTCAAATTTCAAAAATGCTAAAATTTGAGAAACATGCATCTTAGAATAATGGCAATGAGTCATTCCGGAGGCTTTCTCTTTTTACTTGGTTTCCTAGGGAGCAGGGGCTTTGTCTCTGTTGTGTTTTACAGCCCTCCTATCAATGCCTGCTGGATTTTTTAGGGGGTCAGTAAATAGTTTTTAATGATACTGGTGCTCAGTCACTCAGTTGTGTCTGATTCATTGCTACCCCATGGATTGTAAACCACCAGGCTTCTTTATCAATAGGATTTCCCAGGCAAGAATACTGGAGTGGATTGCCATTCCCTCCTCTAGGGAATCTTTCTGACTCAGGGGTTGAGCCTGCATCTTCTGCATTGGCAGGCAGATTCTTGACCACTAGCACCACCTGGGAAGCCTTGTTTAAGGTTACTAGTTGTGAAATTATATTTTGAGCCTGATGGAAGGAAAACAGTCTTGTAATGTCAAGTTATTCACTATGTTTCAAAGTTACTATTATCTCCTTACCTATGTTTCCAATGCTAGAAATAGAAACCTGACATAAGACCTAATAATACGATAATAGTGGATGTGTGGTGTTTGGAGTCATATGCATTGAGTTTAAGTTTTGTTCCTTTCTTACTTTGGGACCTGGACCAAAGGTTGTGATGTCACTTCTTTGTGGCAAAACCATTAGGGAAAGTGAATGTAAAAATAGAACAATACATTTGGAAACTAAAAGTAAACTGCTCATTTTTCTACTCCTAGGCAAGTACAAAAAATGATCATTTGAATCTAGGTACAAAATACCAAATCACCTCTAACTTGGGAACAAACTTGACTTCTTCAGTATAGATTATTATTCCCTTGAACCTTCATATATAAATACAATTATGCTATATACTTTAATGATTTCAGAAGAATAAAGTCTAAGATGATCTTCTCAATATAACATGATGCATGATATTTTTGAAAATCTTGAAAAGGAAAAAAATTGCCTGAGGAAGTGAGGCAGAGTCAGTTTTCATATAGCCACGCTATTTCATGACCATCAGGTAGAAACTTTTCAGGTTTAATGCTTTATAATTCTCCCAGCTGAAGCTTTAAAACTTCAAAGCACTGTAGAACATTTTAAATTTCTCTTCTGCCCATGAGAAAACCCTTTGCATTGAAAGTTGCTTTCAACTGGAATCCTACATTTGGTATTACACAACAGCGACATATTTTTATGGAGATTAAAATTACACACCAAGAATGTAAAGTTGCCCAAGCAAAACCATTTCTACTATTAAAAATGCTCCCACTACACACTATGAAGTGCTATAACCTGCTCTTGTCCATAAATAATGCTTACTATAATAAATTTAAAAACCATTCATAAATTCCATAATTGGCTAAGAAATATTCATCTAACCACCTGCAATTTACAAAGAGGATCTGCTTAAGCATAATTATGTTTCCTTTAACTGGTAAACAATAAATCTACCACCGATTGCAAAGACAGGAGATCAGTGGGTATTATGAAGAAAGATATGAAAATCAATATGTAATGCCTGGGAAAAGGGCATGCTATATTTTTAATTTGAAATCTACCAGTGGTAAGTCATGAATATAAAACTTGCCTCTGTAAAAATAATGTGTTTGCTGTAAAACTAGGAATCATCCTTGGTTATTGAATACTTTAAGAAACAGTGTGTTAGCCCCTCTCAGAATCTGTGTGAAGCTGGCCCCCTTTGGCAACTAAAAGAGCTCTTTGAACCATAGAACAGATGTAATGAAAATTGGTTCCATTAAATGCAGCTGGCAAATTACAAACTGAGAAATTAATGCACCATACCATGACTCTAGGGGCTAAAATGAATCAAGGTGTGGTTGCCAGATGCTCATATTTCCTCACTGCATCCCCCAATAAAAACATTTCTCTGCATAGATTTGTTTAATATAATATGGATTATTGATACAGACAATGTAAAGTGGGACATCATAATGATAATTAATCAGCCAAAATAACACAATAATGTGTTATATTCATGCAATAACATTTTAAAAGAACTAAGATCTGAATCACATAATTCTTATATCCTCCTTTGGGCTTAGAGAATGCACTGGACTTCCAGAAGTACTCATAGAGACACCGTTTATCCTATGATAAACTGTCTCTGAATTCTAAAGGGAAGGGAAAGTTGATGTAATGCTATAAACAGCATGTGCCTTTGTTGATTTCAATTCAATTTATTCCAACTTGGTGCGCTACTGATGGCTCTACTAGCAGAACCTGACAGAAGTCCATTTAGCATCTGTTTTTGAGGTGCTCTTCAATGGTTCTGAGTAGTCCTCTTGAGTCATTAGCTAAACATTGTTTCAAAGAGCTTCACTGGCAAGGATACCCCTGTGAAGACTAGAGGGAGGGATAATCTGAAAGCACATTCCCAGGTAGTTCAGGCAATTCCTAGGGTATATATATATGTATATGGCTCCTAACCCGCCTCAAAATAAAGAGAAAAATAATTGCCAGAGGCTTAGTTTTGTTTGATTTCTATTGAGTGGTAGGTACGTAAGCAAAACATTCGCAATGAAGATGGTTTGACTTTAGTGCATTTGAAGATACTTAGGTTGTGTTTAGCCATTTTATGTACGAATTTAACTGTCTGATTGTTTTCAAAGAAAATTACAGTTAGACACTTAAAACACATATTTTTATAATACCTAATCCAATTCAGTGGTGGAGGATAGGAGAAGTGACTCAAAAAGGTTCAAAAGAGAGTCTAATTATTGACAAAGCTTTAGTTTTAAGTGGAGTGGTGGGTATATGCATATATCACTGTATCCTATTATTTTTTTTTGAATGTCTAAAATCCTGCATGATTATATTAAAATTTAAAAATATTTTAATTATCTTATGCCACAGTTTTACAGACAGAGAGGACTAGAGAGTTAATCATCTATTTTCTAATTTGTTCTCTCACTGCAGTTGCTTTGCGTTTTCTGGAATTCAAAGAAAGAACAGAGATTTGCCAGATTATATGGGGTAAATGATAAGTGTTTCTATTTCTCTGTTCTAAATAAGTGGGAACACACATACTTAGCATGGGATTTTATATATACACATATATTAAGGGGTCTATTTTCTTTATACCTTCATAATAAAAATCCATCTCATAAATATTTAATTCACAAGGGTGGACTGGACTAAAACATGACAAATATTTTGATTTCAGAAACTGCAATAGTAAGTAATGACCTAATTGCAATAACAATGTACTTATGCTTTCTTCTTAAAGCTAAAATGTATACATGTGATCTTTTACTGTGTGAACGAGTTCCTCTCCTATTCTTTTACAGCAGTTGTTAGGCAGAAAATGAACAACTACCCTCAATTCACATATATGAAGAAAAAGTACAGTAAAAATAACAAGCGGATACATTTTAAAAATATGTTATACACATTATACATTCTATAGTAACCAATTACACTATGTAGGTTGGAATGGCCTATTTACTTTTCTGTCCAATAAAGTCCTTTTCTAATTAGAGTACTGCATCATACAGAATTACACTGTTTTCAGATAAAGAACTTTTGGTAAAGTGCACAGATATTGCAATATGCACGCTGTATACTTTATAGCTATTATAAGCAAGCAGCAATGACAATTTTCAATTGTTTTATAGCATTATTTCCACATTCAGAGACATGTATACTAAATACATATAATCACCCACATACTCAATATGCACTACAGCATGTGTATTCTACCATTAGCAACTTCTCCACGGAATGTAACTGAGATTGTTTTCAATGTACATATGTTATTTTCATAACTCTACAAAAGGTCAAGCAAGTTCCTTTACAAATAACAATCAGTTGACTGTATATTGAAAGCTGTGAAAGAGGCAGAAGTCTATGCACACCTAAGCACTCTTTCTTCCTTACAGGTATTCATTGGAGAATTTTTTTAGCAGCAATTTTTGATGTGTGTGGTAATTAATTGAAATAAATGAAAAATCTGCCTTGTATCCATACTGAATTTGCTTTCACAGCTGCTGATCCTCCAGCTCTGAATGTCAGCCAATTAGTGAAGAAGTTTTACATGGCTTCTGCCCTAACTGGTTTTCCTGTCTGACAGCTCCGTTTTCAAACTCAACCAGGGAGGTAAGACTTTATATTAATTCCATTTTTTCTTTCCATTTCATCCGGAAGTAAAATCAGCAGGTAAAAGATGCTGAACTTTTTCTGAAAATTGCTCACTCAAAAAAACACAACATAATCCATGACCCCACCCCAAATGAAACGAATGAATGAATGCATAAAATGATGTTCTGAGGTTCCTATTGAATAAATGTCAGCTAAGAGATGAATTTTCTCACTGGACATAGTATAATTTTATTTTTCCATTCTTCATACAATGAATTAAGAAATAGAGATGGGGAAATGTAAAAATTAAGATTTGCAGATTCTGATGCACTTAGCAGTTTCATATAACCTACTCCAGAATTCTCCAAAAGTCAAGGTAGAAACTTTGGATTCTATACAATTTTAAGTAAAATGCTTTTTTTTAAATATATACAATGTTTACCTTTTTCAGATTTATATTTCTCAAAGTATGATGAAAAAACTGAATTACTCCCTTTTTACAACCCAGCTCATTAAATTTTTATGAATTGGTGAATATGGCATGTAGGCTATCACAGACAATGATCACACAACACTTGACATTGTTGGCAAGAGGCATAGTTAAAAAATTTGCTGATTTGCTATCCTTATATTACAAAGGAGTAGGTCAGTTCTGGAATTAATAGTCAACCAACAGATACCAAATTTTTCAAGATGTCATCTACATATATTGACTCAGGTCCACCTACTGACACCAGCCCATTTTGAGTGGGTCAGCCTATGTGCAAAACGAGAGGTGAGATTTTGCCACATGGAGAAAGTAAACACAACTTGTAGCACAATGAAGTTAATTGGAAATAAAATACATAACACTTATTGGACTTTAAAACAGTGAATTCCAAAATAATTAAGTTAATAAAAAGAGTCTCGCTCTTTTCTGAACTAAATTAAATGGCTCTAAAATTAATTTCATTGGTTTTTTAATTCACTGTTAACTCAATAAAATGAGCTTTTAAAATTAACTTCTTTGTTTTTGAACTCACTGCAGTAAAAGTCCATAAAGTAACTTTGGGAAAAAAAAAAAAAAAACTCATGAGTTAAACTTCTTCCAGATTTAGTCAGTATTCATCTGATACGTAGATAAGAAAGGCAGATAAAAAATCTAGGAGATTTTGCTCAGAATGTGAAGCCTAGGGTTTTTAAGGGTCCATTTACCTATCTTATATCTACTAAATGGAAATGAGAAATATGCCTCTCATTTGAGGCATAGTAGGACAAAGTGAAATAATTGCTTTTAAATAATTACATAAGAGATGAGGCATATAGAAAACCAAATTGAATTTTCTAACGCTGGTGACCTAAAATATAAGGTGATAACATAATCTGAATATTTCTGAAATTCTGCTCTTTAGGTCATCTAATTTATAAAGCTTTTCCTGTAACTCTGATGACAAATAAATAATTTATACTCTCCAATTCATCCTGATGTGTATATTAAAACAAAGACAGAAGGAAAGCATTTTGCATGTATTTCACTGGCATATTTGGATAATAAAATCATGGAGAACAATTTCCCTTTTAACTACCTATATTTTGATATTGGAACTCTCTGAATGTGTATCTGTGGCCTATAAATATAATAAAACATCTTTCATATTTGTATTTTACCTTCCCTTCTAATTGCTACAGATTTACCCCAGACTATTACCAGTCCAAAGAAATCCCAGGGCTGATCTCCTTCAGAATGGACTGGTTGGATCTCCTTGCAGTCCAAGGGACTCTCAAGAGTCTTCTCCAACGCCACAGTTCAAAAGCATCAATTCTTCAGCGCTCAGCTTTCTTCACAGTCCAACTCTCACATCCATACATGACCACTGGCAAAGAGTTGACTCATTGGAAAAGACTCTGATGCTGGGAGGAGTTGGGGGCAGGAGGAGAAGGGGATGACAGAGGATGAGATGGCTGAATGGCATCACTGACTCGATGGACGTGAGTCTGAGTGAACTCTGGGAGTTGGTGATGGACAGGGAGGCCTGGTGTGCTGCGATTCATGGGGTCACAAAGAGTCGGAAACGACTGAGCAGCTGAACTTAACTGATTATCAGTCCAAGCTTGGATAATTACAATGGCATCCTACTTTATCTACCCAACTCATCTTCCTTTCTCTTTGGAAATTTAGAAGATGCACACTTCCTTATCAATCATCCTACACCTAACAAGTACCTTTCTTGACTAATTTCTGCTTTTCCAGTTGCAAAACAAAGGTAACTATCTCTCAAAGTCTTCTCTGACTCTGTCTCCAAGACTAAGTAGATCCCACTGCATAATAGAGTGTTTATATCTCTGGTTCTTAGTATTGGTAGGCTCTGGTCCTTTTTGACGGTGGAAAATGAGAATCTTCTCATTCACATTTGAATTTTTAGTGCTTCATAGAGATTTTGGCATATAATTTGTACTCAATAACTATTTGTTGAATGAATAAATCCTTCACCAGTCAGCCTATATTTTAAATTAAATATTGCTTTCATTTTGTTACCTAAAGAACATTTCTTTTTGGTTACATCATTAAATCTCAATTCCTTTGTTTCACTTCATTTGTAATGGGTTTATTGCCTCAGAGTTCTCACAGACACTTCCAAAACCTTTCTGATATTCATCTCTCTGCCTTAGAACTCGCTTTCCTTCTCAGCACAAAATTCCCATTTTTCTGACATCTTGTCTAATCTTATGTCAATTAACATTGATATTTTCACTGGTATACATATATTTGCCATCCAGGTTAGCCTTTGATTGGTGTATTAACTTTGTTCCCTAACTGCTTTGTGCTTCATCCAGCTTCATCACTTCACAGTCTCATCACCTCTTCACGGTCCCATCACTTCATGGCAAATTGATGGGAAAACAAAGGAAACAGTGTCAGACTTTATTCGGGGTTTCAAAATCACTGTAGATGGTGACTGCAACCATGAAATTAAAAGACACTTGCTCCCTGGAAGAAAAGCTATGACCAACCAAGACAGCATATTAAAAAGCAGAGACATTACTTTGCCCACAAAGGTCTGTCTAGTCAAGGCTATGGTTTTTCCAGTAGTCATGTATGGATATGAGAGTTGGACCATAAAGAAAGCTGAGTGCCAAAGAATTGATGCTTTTGAACTATGGTGTTGGAGAAGACTCTTGAGAGTCCCTTGAACTGCAAGGAGATCCAACCAGTCCACTCTGAAGGAGATCAGCCCTGGGATTTCTTTGGAAGGACTGATGCTAAAGCTGAAACTCCAGTGCTTTGGCCACCTCATGCGAAGAGTTGACTCATTGGAAAAGACTCTGATGCTGGGAGGGATTGGGGGCAGGAGGAGAAGGGGACGACAGAGGATGAGATGGCTGGATGGCATCACTGACTTGATGGACGTGAGTCTCAGTGAACTCTGGGAGTTGGTGCTGGACAGGGAGGCCTGGCGTGCTGGGATTCATGGGGTCGCAAAGAGTCGGACACGACTGAGCGACTGAACTGAACTGAACTGAGGATTAAAAGAAACAGTTGTGTACATGGCAACTTAACCACAATGTCTGGCATACAGTAAATACTCTGGAGAAAAGTTTTCTCTTTTCTTTATTTAAGATATGATGAACATTTCTCAACTATTACATATTTTTTTCAAACATAGGGTTCTTTCTGCTTGGTTCATATTCCATTATATTTGTGCACTCGATATCCATCCCTTTTGATGATGGCACAATGTAGAAACCAGGACAGTATAGCACAGCAGCAGGCTCCAGAGTCAAACAAAATGCTTGGAATTGACTCCTAGCTTCACTACTTACTATCTGTGTGGAATTGGGTAAGTTACTCAAGTTCTGGAGTCTCAGTTTCCTAATCTGTGAAATGGGTATTATAATTCCATCTGGGAAATGGGTATAATTCTATTTCTCCATGAATGCTCAGTAAATTTTAAGTGCTGCTGCTGATGGTGGTAGTGGTATTTCCAAACATTTAACTTGTTTCCAAACATTTAACATGTTTCCAGAGTGCGTCTATATAAATCATAGCCAAATTGTCACTATCTTTGAATTGAATAATTTTTTTGTGTATGTCGGGAAGATAGGATGTTCTGGTCAGGATCAGAATTCTGAGACAGGTTTTCTAACATAGTAATACAGAGAGGTCATACACAGCACCCATGAATTAAAAGATGCTTGCTTCTTGGAAGAAAAGTTATGACCAACCTATACAGCATATTAAAAAGCAGAGACATTACTTTACCAACAAAGGTCCATCTAGTCAAAGCTATGGTTTTTCTAGTAGTCATGTATAGATGTGAGAGTTGGACTATAAAGAAAGCTGAGTGCTGAAGAATTGCTGCTTTTGAACTGTGGTGCTGGAGAAGACTCTTGAGAGTCCCTTGGACTGCAAAGGGATCCAACCAGTCCATCCTAAAGGGAATCAGCCCTGACTATTCTTTGAAAAGACTGATGCTTAAGCAAAAGCTTGAATAGTTTGGCCACCTGATGTGAAGAACTGGAAATGTGACTCATTGGAAAAGACCCTGATGCTGGGAAAGATTGAAGGCAGAAGGAGAAGGGGACGACAGAGGGTGAGATGGTTGAATGGCATTACCAATTCAATGGACACGAGTTTGAGTAAGCTCCAAAAGTTGGTGATGGACATGGAGGCCTGGTGTGTTGCAGTTCATGGGGTTGCAAAGAGTCGGACACAACTGAGCAACTGAGTGGCTGAACTGACTGAACTGCATTGTTTTTCTTTTGGAGCAGTAACTACTTGTGGCCCTTACAAAACTATAGACTCATAATCCAGGAAATGAGATTATAGTATCATAACAGGTTGGACTAAATACATCACCTGCTTCAGATTTCTACTTTAAAAAAAAAAAAAAAGGAAGAAGAAGAAAATTCCTGAAGCTACAGAAAATGATTAAATACTAAGCTGGATCCCTTGTAAGTGGTAGGGTGAAGATGTTACACACAGCTCCTGTGTTAAAGTATATTCCTCCTCTCCCTCTAGGGGTGGGAAGAGGGGTGCAGGGGAGGTTCAAGAGGGAAGGGATATATTTATATATATTTATGATTGATTCATTTCACTGTACAGCAGAAACTAATGTAAATCATAAAGCAATATTTGTTGTTGTTCAGTCACTAAGTTACGTCTGACTCTTTGCGACCTCATGGACTGCAGCACACCAGGCTCCTCTGTCCTCCACTATCTCCCCAAGTTTGCTCAAGCACAAGCTTATTCTGTTGAAGAATTGATGCTTCTGAACTGTGGGTGTTGGAGAAGACTCTTGAGAGTCCCTTGGACTGAAAGGAGATTAAACCAGTAAATTCTAAAGGAAATCAATCCTAAATAATCACTGGAAGGACTGAAGCTGAAGCTAAGGCTTCAACACTTTGGGCATCTTATATGAAGAGTTGACTCAGAAAAGATCTTGATGCTGGGAAAGATTGAACACAGGAGAAGTGGATGACAAAGGGCAAGATGGTTGGATGGCATCACTGACTCGATGGACATAAGTTTAAGCAAGTTCTGGGAGATGGTGAAGGACAGGGAAGCCTGATGTGCTGCAGTCCATGGGGTCACAAGGAGTTGGACACAACTGAGCAACTGAACAATAGCAACATGTCTATTGAGTCAGTGATGCTATCTAACTATCTCATCCTCTGCCGCTCCCTTCTCCTTTTGCCTTCAATTATTTCCCAGCATCAATGTTTCCAATGAGCTGGCTTTTAGCATCAGGTGGCCAAAGTATCGGTAAACAGTTTGTAAGTAGAGCAATGATATTCCAATAAAAAAGTTAATTTTTCCAAGCCATTGATTGACCAATACAGACCTATACTGATTATCCAATTAATTTAAAGACATTTTAATTTAACACTGTATGTATTATTTTTCCAGATACAGCTTCCTACCTTGTAGTCTTAGGTGAGCTACTATTTCTGCATCTTAACCTTAGAGAATAGAATTTAGAGTGTTTTTGTAAATCCTGAACACCTTTTTTCATCTATTTCCTACTACTTCAGTATGAGAAAACCTTTTAAGATGGCCTAGCCAACAAATGACTCTTCAGAGCTACATTAGAGGCTATTAATAGAAAGCATGTGGAATGATCAGACACGGAGGCACCTCAGGGGGCTGGGGCTCGAGGAAGACTCAGTTGGAAGCTGTGGAGAGTTGTGGAGTTGTGTGTCCTGAGGGCTATGGGGGTATCAGTTTCTGGAAAACCGTCTCTGATACTCAGCTGGACTCCCTCACTGATAAAAAGCACTGTTGCCAAGCTTGTGGCCGCAATGCAGGGGGCCTGGAATCTCTGCCATCATCCCTATATTAAGTCTGATTCTAGAAGTGAGAGTTGCTGTTCAAGCAGTTCAAGGGGATAAAAGAGGCTGGCCTTAGAGGTGTCCTTTTGTGTAAAGTTTAGATAAGACTACAAGAAGACTGAAATAAGTCCTTTAACCTTCATCCCATGCTGACCAGGTGGCTCCAACTAGGACTCAAAATCCAGCTGTGTATTTAGAAAAAAAATTGTTATACCCCCTCTTTGGATCTGACTCATGGTGTATCTTGTTACACTTAGGCACTGACTAAGTTGTCCTCTATTATCGCTGTTGGTGAAGTCTATGCATGATTTGACATTTTCCCCAAACAAATTTCAGTGTATTTTATAATTTTCCATGCAAGATATGTAATATCAACTGCAAACATTTCTTCCTCATTCATATCTGACTTTCTCTTTCCTAATGATAGAGATGAGACACATTTTCTATCATTCTAAAGCCTACATAAAGACAATTCTCAATAAAATCCATTTACATCAAGCAAAAAAAGTCTTAAAACTAGTCAAGAGACAACTATCTTCCTTGCTATCTATGGTAAGATATCCCAAAAGAATTAATAGTCACACAATTTGTGGGTATTTGATGAGAGTGTATAACACATTTATTTATTTATACTTTCTCAGCCACAAACTTCAAAACTTCAAAATTTCCATTTTAATTTCACACTAAAATAATATATGTGTCACTATATAGATATGGTAAAGCACAGTGCTATGTTTTTTAATAGTAAGCACCTGCAAGATATTAGATCAGGTAATTAACACTGCCTTGAAGGTCAGTCACATCAGTGGTCATTGGAGAGGTAATTAAAAAGTCAATCTAACATTTCTAAATTCAACATAAAGATATCATCTGAAATATAGGCCTTAACTGTGGGAAAAGGAAATGCATGTCTTGTGTTTTTTTATGAGTCATTTTAAATCTTTAATGCTTTAAAATTAATTACATTAATTATAGCAACTGGCTGTTCATTTCTTTTGTGTGGGGTTACATTGTGTTATCAACATGAGAAGAATATTTAGAGGAGCAATTCAGGTTTTTAGCCCCCAGACTCTTAACGTTAAAACACTACCTTTACTGTATGTAATTACCAGGTTTGGGCAAAATAAGATGTGCATGTAAAACAACAGAAAAAATTTAGTGTAGATCTAATTAATTTTTAGCTTTTTTTGCCTGCAGTTTTCTAAATGGTGCAGTAATTTCTATGTAAATGTTTATATCACC
Source organism: Bos mutus (assembly GCF_027580195.1). Taxonomy (NCBI): domain Eukaryota; kingdom Metazoa; phylum Chordata; class Mammalia; order Artiodactyla; family Bovidae; genus Bos; species Bos mutus. Next base: position 33,202,615 of record NC_091643.1, read on the forward strand.
TCATGGTTGTACTTGAGCCTGTTTCAGTTTACAGAGTGATATATTTGGTGAATATATCCTGGTAGGATATTTCCCTCCAATGGAATATTTTTTAAAAAACAAATTTTATGAAAAAAACCTGTCTTTATGATTTCAGACTTTATTTAATAATAATCATTTGTATTTCTCCAGGGGACATCAGTCTATAAGAAGAACACTCGATATATACTTCAAAGTTCTCCCGACTAACTAAAAATCTTAAGAAAATGTGTGAGACAGAAGCAAACAAAACAGAAACTGTAAACTGTAGGGCAGAGACCTAGTCTGTCTCCTCACTTATATCCCCTGACTCTAGCGTAGCTTCTGGCAGATAGCCCCTTGGGTTTAAGTTACTGCAGGGGTACCAAGCACTGAGGTCAACATGACAAGGATTTTGAGGGTCACTGAAAAGAATATTTAATTGATATCAGTTAAGTAAGTAACACACTATTAAAATATTTAAATACATAATACACGAGAAAATTTAATTGGTGAATTACACAAACATTTTTGAGTGCCCATTAATTGCCAGACAAAGAGCTGTAAGCTCTATATGCATTCTATGTTTATGTCACAAGGACAATTTCCATCCCAGAGGACTTGAATGGTGAACAGAGATAGACAAATCTTCTATAAATATTAAAGATAGTGTTGGTGTAAATGCTGAGAGAAAAAAAATTAAGCAGAGTAAAAGGGATAAGGAGTCCCCTTCATGAATTTGTTTTTGTTTTGGCTATTTAAAATGTGGCTGGAGAAAGCCTCAGGGATATGCAGACATTTGAATTGAGATAAGAAAAAGGCAAGGAGGCAAACCATGAGAACATGAGCAAAGAGTCTTGCGGGTTCAGGGAATGTCATGAAAAAGCTCTGAGCTGGGGAAGTGGGGTTTGTGCTTCAGACTGTTCAAGAAACAGCAGAGGCCAGTGTGGCCAGAGCAGAGGGAATATAAGAAAAGAAGCCAAAGATGCGACAGGGGCCCCATCAGCATGGGTCTCACAGGCCATGATGGCTTGACTTTTACCTTGAAGGAGATGGAAGTTACTAATGGGTAGTGAGCAGCAAGTGGTGTGATGTGAATTCTTTTAAGAGCTCCTCTGGTTGCTGTTGAGATCAGGTTGTAGAAGGCAAGGGTGGAATTAGGGATGTAGCTGGTGGCCTCTATGATGCTTCTGCGAGATGCTTGTGACTCAGGTCAGGGTGAAGGTGGTGGGAGGTGGCTGGATTCTCGTTTTCTGTTGAAGGCACAGTTGACAGGGTTTGTTGGTCAACAGCTTGTGTGGACGGGGTTGCTGGTGACAAATTCCAACGATTTTAGTTTGAGCAACCACATACACACACACACACACACACACACACATATTGGGTTGGCCAAAATTTCATTTGTAAATCCTGAAAGTTCATTTTCTGTAAACACTGAAAGAAACTTTTGGCCAACCCAATAGCTTTTGTTGACCAAATCCTTCTTAAGTGGCAAGTCTGTGAGGTGGATAATTAATTTATATATTTAATTTATGTATTGAGGATACAGGCTAATGTGGGTTTCCATTACTGCAGCTTAAAGAATAAAGATTGATACTAATAGGCGGGGATGCTTTTGAATTTCCTTTCTGCTGGACTCATTTCAGCAGGTGACTTTTGTAAAGATCATCCAGGAACAATTCATGGAGTCAGGGTATGAACTTATGGAGGCATTTAGTACCATGTGGCACTTGATTAAAATGAAATCATAAGTAATAGTGACAAAAAATTAGCTTCAGCATATGTTTCTATGAAATTAAATTTTCATTAGTTTTATTAATAATGTTTCCAAATCTCTAGTGGAGAAAAGAAAGTAAAATATGCTCTCCTGGACATAAAATATCCTTAATTTGAAGTAAAGTACCTACTTCCATGTACTGGATGGCCATTTACTATTGTAGCTGCTAAAATGAACTTTAATGAAAGACCCTAACCCATGCATTCTCAATAGGATGATATTGCCCACAGAGGGCAAAAATTGGTTGGGGATGTTGTTGCAAAAATCTCATATATTACAATGGTTTTTGTTCCTCCAAAGGTCATAGTACACACACAGATATATAGTGGTATTAACACCTAGTCATTGTAATTGTATTAATATATAATTGGGTGGGTGGTGATTAGAAAAAGCATAAAGGTACTTTAGGGGAATAATAACGGAGAAAGTTTGAGAAACACTGGGTTTTAGGTGCAAGGTTTACTGAGAGAACTTTTCTTAAGCTATAGATTCAGAGTTTGTATTTTCATCAAAACCAAACAAAACAACATTTGGAAAGGAAAAAAAAAAAACGACACAATGACAGGAAACAATGTGCTGTCCACTGGACACTGTCATCCTGGTGGCCCAAAGGGCCAGGCCTGTTTACTTTGTTAGTCTAATAGACAGAATTGCTAACTATCTTCACGTGCACAGAGGGACAGGGAAAGCAGTCACTCAGAACCTTCTGGTCCACAGAGACCCCGGGTCAAGTCTGCAAGTGACAGCCACAGGTGTGTATCACACTGGTCAATCTGCTGCTGTGCAGTTATCTTAGGCTGTCATTGTCCACACACTCGGAGCCAAACAGAGGGCTTGGGGGAAATACAAACATATGGAATCCATGCACCATTCTGATGAGTTTACAGGCAATGAAAAACCACTGGGCAAAGACAGAAGTGAAATGTTAACGTGATTCTCCCCATTACCGAGACATAGAATTGCTTTCTGACAATGTTAAGAAACAGGGTATTTATGTTTGGTGTCTTCTTGCATTCACTTTTCCTCAGCTGTGTTTCCTGAATCCCCCTCCTGTGTCTCCCCGTATTTAATGCACACGTTATCTGACTGCCGCAAACCAGCACTCCTTTTCAGTCTCTCTTGACAGCTCCTCTTTAACCTATTTATCAAGTGGAAGAAAAGTGAATGCAGAGCATGCACTCTGACTTCCTTCTCATCCCACTCTGGTTGTTAATACCCTTCCCTTACTCAAACTAAACTCCCATGTGTGCTGAAGGGTTCCCCAATTCAGTATATTCTGTACTGACTCTTCTTGAGTCCCCAGCTAAAGGTCTGAAACTACTCCCAGGCATAATCAGTAGGTCCTCAACAAAATACATCACTTCATTTTTTTTTTTCTCTCTCCGCATTTCTGTATTTATTACTTCAGTTAAGAGCCTACAGTTTAGAAATCAAAGGACCATTCCATATTTCATTTACCACTAGAGTTGGGTAAATAGTACTCAGCCCCCTAAAAAAAGTTATGTCTCTATTCTAATTTCTAGAACCCATGAATGAGACTTTATTTGGAATAAGTGTCTGCAGATATAAATTAGCATCTCAAGATGAGATCATTTTGGATAATCAGAGTATACCCCAAATCCAACAACAAATGTCCTTATAAAAGATGCACAGTAAAGAGGAGAAGGTGTAGGTAGAAGAAGAAGAATATGTGACAACAGAGGAAGAAATTCAAGTTATGCAGCCATGGGCCAAGGAACTCCTGGACCCACCAGAACCTGTACAGGGAAAGGAATGATTCTCCCCTAGAGTCTAAAGAGAGAGCTTTCCAAGAACTTGATTTCACACTCTGGCCTTTACAACTGTGAGAGAATAAACTTCTGTTATTTAGAGCCACCCAGAATGTGGTTATTTGTTATGGCAGCCCTAGGAAATGAATACACCCTTCCACCTCTTACAGACAATCAGTAAATAAGTCTTGTTTACAATGAGATTATATTTATGCATCTCCTAGCTCAGGGTGTTATTTTCAGACAGACTCCTGTCTACAATAGCTCAGCTCATATTGAAGCAGAGGTGATACCCTTTAGAAGAGAAAATCATAAATAAAAATAGCTCACCAGCTAATTTATCAAATTACTTCATACAGACACCAACCATCTAGTGAACATTACTTTTTTCTGATTGAATAAAGTATATCTCTACTTTTATTTCATGTTTTATGAGGGAAAATGGGAAATTTCTTAGATCTTATTATGAAGTGGCAACATTAAAATTAGCCTCTGTATGCAAAGCCTCACTGATGACTCCAACCACATTCTAATCAAGATAGTTTAGTGGTTAAGACACAGCCTCCTAATTTGAGTTGACCAGGACTGCATTCTGGGATGATAGATACCAAGTGATCTTGCACAAGCTATTTACCTCTCTAGACTTCAGTTTCCTCACTGATGAAAAAGGAATAACAATAATATTTATTTAATATGGTTGTTGAAAGGATTAACTAAAGTAGATAATACAGAGCTTGGCACATATTAGGCTCCCAAGGAGTAGTTCTTGTAGCGATGGCTGCTAAGGGTAATATCCATAGTTCCATCTGAAGCCAAGGTCAGTAAGAGGCCCTGATAACTAAGGGAGTCTCCAAAGACCACACAACCAACTCTGGAAAAGACCCTGTTGCTGGGTAAGACTCAAGGCAAAAGGAGAAGGTGGAAGCAGAAGATGGGATGGTTAGATAGCATCACCGACTCAAGGTACATGAGTTTGAGCAAACTCTGGGAGATAGTGGAGGACAGGGAAACCTGGCGTGCTGCAGTCCATGGGGTTGCAGAGTCGGACATGACCTAGAGACCGAACTGAACAACAACCAAGTCCCTGGAGGTTACAAGAAATCTCTGCTTTTTATTGCCTGGGGGTCATATCCCATGGCGCTGGCCAAAGACTCCAAAGAAAAAGCTGCTCAGAAGTTGAAAATATTGACAATTTTCACACAAAAAAAATTCTTTTAGATAATGTTGACCCTTTTAGATAATCTTTCAAATACAAGAACCTTGAGGTTCTAATATTTATGGTGATAAAGCCCCTGGCATTTCACGTCCTTCCTGTGCTCCTCAGTTGAGACAAGTAGAGAAAGATACCAAGCTCCTCTTCCAATCTCTAAGATTATCTGCAAAACTGAAATTGAAGAATTTTGTTAAATGTAGGATACAGGATATGAAATACCTGTCAATACTTAGTTTACAGTAATAATGTCTAAATGGGCACTTGAACCTTTTCAGTATTTATGTACTTTTCAAATGTCTGAAGGCAAGAAAGAGGTAATAGGCAATCTTTTCTACCTGTAAAAGTCTTGCGTGAGATCACCCTCCACTAGTAGAGAGCAGATTCCATTTCAGTAGCGTTAAAAGAGAAAAACACATCAGAATGAAGTGCGTCTCAGTACAATTCCTTTGTAAACAGCTTGTAGGGAAAAATGTGCTGCTAGAAACATATCACTGACTACAATTACTCAAAGTTAAAAGGTTTTCCAAGACTTTTAATTACATTCCTTTCCAGGAGCAGTTTGGTATAATTTTCAAATTCATAGTATGTCACAAATAATAATCTGAGATCAAGTTTTTCACAAAAGGTAATATGATTTAGATAGTTGAGTTTCGATCTATGAAAAACAAAACTACAAAACCTAACTAGGTTTACAATGTGTCCTTAGGGGAGCAGGCTTCAGCACTGAATGCTTGCTAATACCCTGTCTGCATGACTATATCCCTTCCAAACTTGTGGTATTCTAAAGCAATTCTTTCTGGTCCTAAGCTCAGTCACACTCCTGTCTGCCTCTTTGAGACTCCACAGTCTGTAGCCCACCAGGCTCCTCTGTCCATGGAATTCTCCAGGCAAGAATACTGGAGTGAACTGCCATTTTCTTTAAGGAATCTTCCCCACCCATGTATCAAACCTGCATTCCCTGTGCCTGCTGCATTGGCCAGAGGATTCTTTACCACTGAGCCATCTAGGAAGCTCAAAAGGCAATTCTGGACATATAGCTAAAATATGATACTAGAGAGAAGAACCAAACAGTGGCATTTTGGATCAGAAGAAACTAGGTGATGACGAGAGATTTGTCTTTGAGTGTGTCATACTGCTCCTGGCCACAGCACTGTTTGGGTGTTTAAAACAGAAAAACAACAAAAAACCCTCCAAATGTCCCAAACCATGGAATAGACCTTCAAACTGTCATTGTAATGAAGCCTAATTTTATAAACTCTTCTACTTCTTAATGGTCTCAGTGCATACAAGCAGATGCATGTAATACTTGGAAGCACAAACTCTGAACCCAAATGTCTGCATTTGAATCTGGACTCTCCCCTCATTCAACAAGACCTTGGGTGGGTACTCTGATTCTCTGTACTTCAGTTTCTATGTCTGTGTAATGAGCTCTCTAGCAGTACTGCCTACAAAAATAATTAAAACTGAATAAATACACATACAGATTTTAGAACAGTACCTGTAATATAGGAAGTGCTATATGAATATTTGCTATTATTATTTTATTTCATATAATTGAAATATTGCTTCCCAATTCATTAATTAATAAGGAAAGCAGGAATAAATATGATAAATTTGGAAGTTGGTATAACTATAGCACAGGGAAAAAGAAAGGTCTTAATTCTACCAGGAAAATTGAATATTCCAGAAAGAAGTAAAGGAAGTAAAGTTCATGAGAACACAGCCATGGTTCAGAAAATAAGCTGAGCCACTGAATAAGGATGCTATTTGATTCACACAAAATATAATATATGTAAGGAAAGTACTGTTAACCTCCTTTTAAACATACAACAGGCAAAATGATGTATTTCTATAATCAATGATCAAAAACATATAGTTTAATATCAATGCTTCACTGAAAATCCTTCACCTACAAAATGCAGATGACAGCAGTAACTATCAAGTTATTTTCAGTGAGAAATGTATTTACACGGGGAATGATTCTTAGAACGCTGCCTGGTCCTTTCTAAATACTCTTTCACGACACACCAGTTTTAGCTATTTACCTATACATAATCTTCCCTGATGTTGTTTGGAAAAATGAAATCTTTTTATACAAGCCATTTCCCATTTGGTTGCTCTTTGTGGGTTAATAGCAAGAAAGGAAGTTGTTCAAACTTGGTGATTATAGTATTTGCTCATGATATCATGAACTCTGAGCGCTCAGCCTTGTGGTTTGCTGTGCACCAAAGGAACGAACAATCAAAAAGTATATATGCCGTTCTTACGTGACCCCAAGCAAGAGAGAGAGCAAGCCTCTCAGTTGCACATCCCTGTAGACCAGAGAAATTGATCCCTTGGGTCTTATGTGAGAGGAGAGCAGTATAAACCAGGAGCACAAGAAAGCCAACTGCACCTCTGGAATGGATAGGCCTGCTCTCAGGTTAAGGAAAGAGACAAAGTTCCTTACACTCTGTCCTCAACACACTCAGTCCTCTTTTGCTTGTTTTCCTATTTTCTGTAGAATTATGCTTCACCCTGAAAAATACTCCCCCCTCTCTCTCCTCCTATGTATATATACATATAAAATTATTATAAATATACAGATTATTATATATTGCTGAAAATGTAAGCCTCATACAGGCATACATCATTTTTTGTTGTTGTTGTCCATAGAAATCTCCCAATTTCTAAGAACGTCTAGCATACAGCAGGCAAGTAATAAACATATTTGGAATGAATGAATGGAGATCACTCTTCTCATGCAACTCTGATCTGTAAGCACGTAGGTTATACTGAAGCAACACTGTGTCACTTTGAGAACAAATCCGTCTAAAGTAGATAATACACATTTCTGGAGATGCACAACAAAACAAGTGATCTGTGCCTCAGTGGGACACTACCAGCCCTCTTGCCCAGGAAGGAGAGTGTGGGGCTCTTTAACACCATTGGATAATTTGCAGCAGTTTGTCCCAGTTGCCTCAAAGTAGATCAAAAACTTCCAGTGCCAAATGGCAAAACTCTCCAGACATTAAATCTCAAGATGGAATAGGAATGATCTAATAACAAGAATAAAACTGAAACCAAGAGGGAGGAGAAATTAGAAGGATGGATTGAAAAAAAAAAATTCTAACAGACAGCGGGGCTGGATTCTGCCAAATAAAACTGTTCATCATGAGAACTACTGGTTGACCCCACTTGAAACACAAGTACAGCTGACCCTTAAACAACATGGGTTTAAACTGCACAGGTCTACTATTTCATCAATCATTTTCAATAGTAAACGTCACAGAACTACACATTCTGCAGTCGGTCGAACCCCCAGATGTGGAACCACAGATATTGAGGACTTGTGTATACAGAGGGCCAGCTATAAAAGTTATATGTAGATTTTTGTCTGTGCAGAGCTTCTAACCCCTGCATTGTTTAAGAGTCAACTACAAGAATGAGATCCTTTAGACCATCAGCAATATGGCTAATATAGTCTTAGTTATAAATCCTCTTTTATGGCCACAGAACTTGGTCTTTCTCTTCATCACATTTAATCAAAATTATGAGAGAGAATCTTCATTGGTAGAGAGAACCCTCTGCTTCAGTGTCCTTTGTTCCCTCTCCCCACAGAAAGAGGAGGGAACATAAAAATAATAATTATTTGAAACTTAAAATATATGCAGCACCTGATTTGAAAATTCATTCATTGGATAAGACCAGTAAATTCAAAAAGTGGAATGAGATGTGCCCGTGAGGGTATCTAGTTCTATTCCCAAATGACACACAGACCATTTCAATGATTCCTGTCCTGTCTGAAGGTTTTGATTCTCTGTTGGATAAAGAGAAAACCTTTATGACACCAGGTGCCAGCAAAGCCCACTGTCACCAACCTGTCAGATCCAGCACATAGAAGATGACTCAGGAAGTGGCCACAAGGCCAGCACAATACCAGGGTGCCCCGGGTCTCCTGTCACGCTTGCTACACTCTGACCAGGCTTCCTGCAGCAACAAAGCAGAGGAGACCCAAAGAAAGCAGTAGAAAACACTCCTTCATTATGGGAGGCAAGGCCAGTACTCGTTTCTCTTACTGCTCCTTTCTGTTTTACTTGGCTCTAGGGAAGCTCAAACTATCCCATAACAAAAGGCAGTGGCGATGGTAGGGAGATAGGGTAGGGACACACAGGAGAATCAATATTTGTAAATGAAACAGCGTAGTCACTTTGGTTCTCTGAGTAATAAAATCTCCCTGTTCACCTCGAGCTCCTGGGCAAATATAAGATCATTTGAGTGTGGTTTTTATATATCTCTAAACTCTTTACTTGACTTGCTAATGCAGGCTCAAATTCTTCAGCATCATCTATTTTATAAGGATTTGATTTCATATCTTAAATCTAGGGAATGGGATAATGTGATAGTTAAAGGGAATGGAAGCTATTCTGCTTTCACAAAAGAAAAGAGAGATGCCAATTTAGAAACCCTGGAAAGTGTAAAAAAAAAAAGGGGGGAAAAAGGGGGGGGGGGAGGGCTGATATAGCGAAATGTACACAGAAATGGCAAATCCTGTGATGTGAGGTCAAAGAAGCTGTACCCCTACAGAATGAAGTCCATTTATATGATTCTCATTCTCGGTGTTCAGACATTTACAAGTAAACTACTAAATATAATAGATTACAAGTTCGCTGAATCAGAAGAATCCCAGCTTTTGGTATGATTAAGTTTTAATTGTATTTCTCCTTTGGGATCACTAGTAGCTAATAAGCTCATGAAAATAGGTCTTTAAATAGCAGGAGTAGTAAAAGTCTCTCTGAGCACTATATTTTGATATGCTTGGTTGCCTAAGGCATTCTGCTGCCTGCAGACTCAAGTATTTAGTTTTCATATCAATGAAATATCTAAATAATACTCAAAATCTCCTCAATTTTAAAATAAGGTGATATCAGACAGGGAGCCAGGAGTAGATTTTTGTGTTAAACTAATCAATAGTCTTTAAAATTACTACTACATATTATTTATGAGAAAAGCAGATTTAAGAGACATATCCAAAGGCATATTTCAGATTTGAAATAAATGTATTAGACTAAAAATTTCTTCTTTCCTGCTGTGTCTTTGAATGCTACAAGATAGATACCATGTCTATACACTCTTACCTGAAATAAGTCTAACTTTCTAGAGTGCTCAATGTACTCTGATAATACACTGCTGCTGCTGCTGCTGCTAAGCCGCTTCAGTCGTGTCCGACTCTGTGCGACCCCATAGACGGCAGCCCACTAGGCTTCCCTGTACCTGGTTAGTAACTTTTCACGCTATCAAGGTATCATCTAATAAATTGTAAATACCCATATTGCTCAAATAAGTCAATAAGAGTAGTGTGAGAATTATGTAAAGTCTTCCATGATAATATTTTTAATATAATGGGCAGTTATAGGGGGCATTTATATAATTTGTTAAATTGCTCATATTTTTCAAAACACGCAAAGTATCACTAGAAGGAAGATTTTTACTAACATTTCAGTTTCATTAGGAGTATACTGGTTCTCAGAACTATTCCAAGTATACTTCTAGGCAAACTGGCATACTGTAAGTGATTGTGACTTCTTTGGCTGAAAGTACAGTTGGATCAGCATTTCTACGGTTGCCATCAGCTCTGCCTTTTTTCTTTGCCTAAAATCCTTTAGAGATGGGCCATTGCCTGCAGGCAAGTGAAGTTCCTTTCTATGACATGCTACCCTATTCATGAGCTTACCTGGGTCCTGTGCTTAATTGCTCAGTCATGTCTGACTCTTTGTGACCCCATGGACTGTAGCCCACCATGCTCCTCTGTCCATGGGGATTCTCCAGGCAAAAATACTGGAGTATGGGTTGCCATGCCTTCCTCCAGGGGGATCTTTCCAATCCAGATCTCCCACATTACAGTAGAGTTCTTTACTGTCTGAGTCATCAGGGAAGCTTCCCAATATAGATAAAGACAAAATATATTTGTCAACCAATGTCTCCACAGCAGGAGAAGGTTTACTTTTAGATGGCCACCTTTATGACTAAAAATTAATAAGAAATTTTATTCTTTCACAGAACAAGTTAAGTTTTTGAAGCTAAGAATTCTCCATGTCACTTCTCTCCATAATATAACAAAGAAAAGTCTGAGTTTTCAAACAGTGCCCTTTAAGAGTTTATAGCCCCTTGGCTAAAAAAAAAAAAAAAAAAGTGTAAAAGATGTTCTTACGGAATTTCTGATCTGACATGAAGTATATACCAACAGAATCCTTGCAAAAGGAAATACAAAAAAAGCACTTCCCAGGTTCTCTCCTAGTTTTGAGAAGGCAAGAGGTCTGGATAAGCATCTCAAAGCTGAGCCTTTGGAGGTTAGCTCCTCATTATGGTACTTCTGCCTCAATCATTTTTAGGCTGCCAACTGTAATTCCATTGATCACACCCCTTTGCCCACAAAATCAATAGCACTGAGTGCCCAGAGAAAACATCTGTTATAGACATGTAAGGCAGACCTCCTGACCACAACTGAACAAAGTATATCAAAGCGCATTAACCATGGAATGATTCCTTTAGGTTTATTTTGGTTAACAGGGATAATTTAAAGTAGGGAGATGACCCAAGAGAGAGATTTTCTACAGTTTTATAGATTTACCAACTTCTCTCTACTTAGGAACCCTAATTTCCCACATGTTCATGGCTCTCCCTGGTGACTGTCTGTGGTTTAATAACATATGTTGCCTTCAGGGCTATGGAAGTACAGAGGCAACCAATGTTGTTCAATTGTAGGAATTGGGAAAGGGAACACTCCAGTTCATAGTACTGAAAATAATTTCAGATAAAATTCTAACACTCCTCAAATACACAATAGTTCTTAAGATTATTCAAGCATAGAGTATTAACAGAATTTAGTTGAAGAAAAATTGTCCTTATTAAAAAAAAAGCACCTTATTTATCTTAAAACCTCTTTACCCTAAAAACTTCTTAAATAACCTACAAATATCCATGTTAATGAAATAGTTATTTGTATTAACAAAAAGATGAAAGGCTTCCAAAATGTACTAACTTCCTCACCAAAGAGCAATTTATTTGATTTCTGGTTATTAAGGAAAAATAATACGGAGAAGGCAACGGCACCCCACTCCAGTACTTTTGCCTAGAAAATCCCATGGATGGAGGAGCCTGGTAGGCTGCAGTCCATGGGGTCGCTAGAGTCGGACACGACTGAGCGACTTCACTTTCACTTTTCACTTTCGTGCATTGGAGAAGGAAATGGCAATCCACTCCAGTGTTCTTGCCTGGAGAATCCCAGGGACGGGGAAGCCTGGTGGGCTGCCGTTTATGGGGTCGCACAGAATCGGACACGACTGAAGCGACTTAGCAGCAGCCTTATAATAAATGTCAGCAAGTGACTATTTTAACATGATGGTAAGGATAAAATGAAATTTTAGCCTTGGCTTGCCAAAGCACCCAGACCTACTGATTTCTTAGCATCTTATTAAGAAATTTGCTTTTCTTTGAATAAAACTTCAGATGGTTTTGAAAATCCCTTACAGGTTTGGTCGCAAAACTGTTGACACTGAATTGCCAATGGTTAGGGGAAAAAACAAAATACAAGGAAAGCCTTAGAGATGTGGAGGTGAGCCTAATGTTCTTTAATACAAATGGATAGCAGGGGAGTATGCCCTTGGCTACAAACTTTAAGAGTGTGCACATTCTCACACAAGAGCAAAATTGAAGATTCATGGAATTTTTTGAACAGATTCAGCAAGTTAGCAAATAAACTCTGTGCATAGGTACACATGCATACACACGTACATCTCAAATCTCTTCTTAAATCTGGGCGGAAGGTTGGATCTTGGTTTTTCTCTACTCACTAGCTGAGGATGACACCAGCAACTCGCAGTTAGCTGTCCCTAGAACACAATCCAGGTACCGCCCTTAAGGCTCACCTGGGGAAGCCAGATAAAGAACCAGTTCAGACCTTTTGCTTGTATCAGATCTGGGTTTCTTCTCAGCAGGGAGTCCAATGGTGCCAAATAGTGCTGGATTAATTGGGGCTATTTGGCTCCAACTCCTGTTATATACATATATATATATATATATGTATGTATGTATGTTTGTGTGTGTGAAGAAGGAAAAATAACCTTAATATATATATATATATATATATATATATATATATATAGCCACCTTATGTTCCTCTTGGATGTTTAAAAAACTGACCACTCTAAAGCTTGGTAACTTTAACACAATACAGGAGAGAAGTTTTTGTTTATTATGATTTATTACTACTTTACCCACTAAATATAATTTTGCCTATAATCTTGTTGGAATGGTTAATTCTGCATATTTTCATTTAATACAAACAATCACCCTGCACAGAAATAAATTATAACATGCTATAAAAATCACTACTATGGAGGGGCTTTTTAAAAAGACAGATGTTCATATGCATTATGAAAAACAGGTGGACATTAGAACATTTTCAACAATACTGTCCATAGAAAATAACTACTATACTTTGTAATAGATCATTTCAACAAGTTTTCTTGGAGTCTCTACCACCAAAGAAATTCCATTTGACTAGGAATTCTCACTGGTTTAAGAGCTCCTAAAATGAAAGTCCATTCATATCTATATATATTCCAGAATCTCAATTTGGTCCCATTCTAATTATGCAACGTGGCTTTCATCTTTAGGCTGACATCAGTTCAGTTCCATTGCTCAGTTGTGTCCGACTCTCGGACCCCATGGACTGTAGCACACTGGGCTTCCCTGTCCATCACCAACTCCCAGAGCTTACTCAATCAACCTCATGTCCATTGAGTCAGTGATGCCATCCAACCATCTAATCCTCTGTCGTCCCCTTCTCCTCCCGCCTTCAATCTTTCCCAGCATCAGGGTCTTTTCCAATGAGTCAGGTCTTCACATCAGGTGGCCAAATTGGCTGACATATAAACCTATTTTTAGTCAACATTCTTGATATTTCCTACTTTTTACTGGATTAACTCTTTCTGAATTTTCTTCCCATAGAAAATGTGTTCCTTTAAGGCTTGCCACAAGCCCACCTCTTTTATGAAGCCTTCTGACTCTGGTCCATGTGGGTCTCCTTTTCTCTTTTAAATTCTCATGAGGCGTAGTGTTTTATCAGATGTAGCATTGGGTTGCATCTGTGTACTGACGTCCCTATTTCTTTCATGTGTGTTAACCTTGTCTCTTCAAACAGATGGTAAGAAACTTGAAAATACAAGTAAGACTTTAAAATTATTTGGTATCCCTTGGAGTAGGCTATTAAACGTATAGAGGATGCAATTTTTAAAATTAAAAAGATATTCCTGGGGAGGGTATGAGACCCTTTCTCCCTGGCAATATCCTGGCCTTAGATAGTACAGCCACATCTGGGTGACATCTGAAAGGGAACACTGTACCAGATGTACATTTGTGCTACAAAATATGAGATCTAAATTTTATATTGTTTCTAAAATTACTCCAAGTACTTTCTTAGATACTATATCATTTCATTTCAGTTGGCCTCTGTGTGTTGCATATAATAAACCTATTTATAATGGGAAAACCTAAAACTTGTAGCAGGTGATTTACTGAATACAGTAGAAAGTGTGTATGAAAGTGAAAGTGAAAGTCACTCAGTTGTGTCCGACTCTTTGTGACCAGGCCAGAATGCCGGAGTGGGTAGCCTTATCCCTTCTCCAGGGGATCTTCCCAACCCAGGTATTGAACCCAGGTCTCCCACATTGCAGGTAGATGCTTTACCAGCTGACCACAAGGGAAACCCAAGAATACAGGAGTGGGTAGCCTATCCCTTCTCCAGGGGACCTTCCTGACCCAAGAAATGAACCAGGGTCTCCTGCACTGCAGGCAGATTCTTTACCAACTGAGCTATCAGGGAAGCCCTAGAAAGTGCATATAGGAAATATATAAAACCAACTGCTTATCATCTAGTTTTTACTGTTTGTAAGAGATCCATTATATCTTCAAGTATTTAGGAAAAAATTTGTCATTATTTTACTTTCCTAATCTGGTATTCAGTATTTACATCCTAATTTAATGGTGGTGAATGGGGCTATTATCTTACATGCATTTTGTATCTGTGGATAGATTATGCTTATAATGTCTTCAGACTCTAAAATAAAAGGCAGACATTTCCAAGAAATGTAAAAGAAGAGATGGGTGCTAAAAATCCATCAGGAAATGTATATAGAAGATAGTTCATATCTCCATACTTAGAAGAACTACATGGTAGCATAAATCAAATAATCAAGGATGGATTATTCCGTATGTTTTGGTGAGCAGATTATAGCACATACTGTTCCCCTAACAGGTTCCCAGTAACTAAAGAAGGTACAATACCTTTACATTTGCTGGAAAATATTATTCAGACTACAGAAATAATGTTGAGAAGTTTATGATGTGACTTCTGCTTCACTTTGTTAAGTTTTGAAAACCAGAATTATAAAGATATGCAGGGTTCAACTCAGTTATTCATTTGTGCATATTTTTACTTGGAGTAGAACTTTACCACAAAGCTATACACACACACACACATATACATATATATGTATATGCATACATGCATATATACATATATATAAATCTTTATTTTTATAGTAAAATAATGATGGGTTCATTAAAAATAATGAATTTGACTAACTAAAAAATTAAATTATAAAAATTTATACTGTATCATACAGGTGAAGGGATGCACTCATCCTGTAAATAACACAGAAGGTCAGAGAAGTTAAATCATTGGCCATATCTTTGTCCAGCAGTGGAGAAACAAGACTTCTGCTAGAATTAATGAATAAATAAATAGTGAGCTATCACCTGACAACTGTTAGAATGGATATTATAAAAAATCAAGAAATAAAAAGTACTGTGAGGATGCAAAGAAAAGAAAATCTGTGCACCGTTGGTAGGAATGTAAACCAGTACAGCCACTATGGAACACAGTATGGAGGTTCCTCAAAAAATTAAAGAGACCCTACTCTACGATCCAGCAATTCCATTTCTGGATATTCATCCAAAAGAAACTGAAAATACTAACTCAAAAAGATATCTGCACCCTACATCCACTGCAGTCTTATTTACAATAGCTAAAATATGGAAATGACCTCAACGTTCATCAACAGATGAATGGATACAGCAACTATGGCTCACAACACACTCGGACACACACCGTGGATTACTATTCAGCCTTAAAAAGGAACAAAATCTTGCCATTTGTGACAACATGGATGAACCTTGAGGGAATTAGGCTAATTTAAATGAGACAAATAGAGAAAGACAAATACCACGTGCTCACTTACACGTGGAACCATGTGAACCCATGAACTGTAGCCCACCAAGTTCGTCCATGGAATTCTCCAGGCAAGAATACTAGAGTGAGTTGCCATTTCCTTCTCCAATGTGGAACCACAAAAATAAGTAAACAATCTCATGGATACATAGAATAGATTGGTGACTTGCCAGAGGCAGGGGAGAGTAAAGAGTGAACGAAATTGATGAACAGGATCAAAAGGTACAAATTTCCAGTTAAAAAATACATAGGTCATGGGGACGAAATGTACAGCATAGTGACCCAGTTAATAATACTGCACTGCATATTTGAAAGTTGCTAAGAGAGTAGACTCCTAAAGTTCTCATCACACACACAAAAGATCTTTTGTAACCCTATATGGCGATAGATGTTAACTAGATTTATTATAGTGATTATCTCTGAGTATACATGAATATCAAATCATTATGTTTTAAACCTGAAAGTAAATAATGTTATATGTTAATTATATTCAAATTAAAAATACATAGAAATTGGTATAAAATGTACTTATATGGGGCTCTTTGCAAAATTAGCTACAGTGAAAAAAAATTAGAAATAATCTGATTGTCCAACATTGGTTAAATAAATTATGCAGTCAATAACAGTTAATAGCAAGCATTCAAGAATGTCTGATAGCCTCAGAAAATGCTCAAAACATAGTAAATATACATGATATACATATATACCTAGAAAAAGATTCTTAAAAATTATCCTAATGTTGTCAATTATCTCTGGTGGTAAAATTGAAGGATTTAAAATTGTTAATTTTACTTTCTTGTATATTCTACATCATTTATAACTAATATCATTGATTTTATAATCAAAATATAAAACAAATGCCAATCAATTTGTTTAGCTAAGGAAATAGAAATGATGGATAATGTATACTTTGCATTCTATTTTTTAAACCCAATTAATAATGCTCTTGAGGTTTTCCTTACTAAGCATAAAAAGCAGATGAAAGAACAATGAGAGATGCAAACTAAGAGTCAATAAAAGTAACTGCAGAATTGATTTAAATTAATAACAATTAAATATGTCTGACAGAAACATGTTCTTTCTCTTTTCCTTCATGCAAAGAACAGAAACAGTCAATAATCATGCTTCAAATAACCTTCGCACTAACTTCACAAAACTGACAAAAGCTTGATTTTGTCAGATCCCTCAATGCCACTTATTTTCTGTATCACAGCTGTTGGAAGTGATTATTGAAGGCCCATACTATGAATTTAAAAAATTCTAGACCCTGGAATCCTTCAGGTGATAACATGCAAGCTACTTCAGTTAGATTCAATCACCGACACCATGGGCTTCACAGGTGGCCCAGTGGTAAAGAGTCCGCCTGCCAATGAAGGAGCCACAGGAGACGCAGGTTCAATCCCTGGGCCAGGACGATCTCCTGGAGGAGGAAACGGCAACCCACTCCAGTACTCTTGCCTGGAGAACCCCATGGACAGAGGAGCCTGGTGGGCTACAGTCCATGGGTCACAAAAGAGTTGGAGATGACTTAGTGACTAAACAACAACACACCATAGGTGAGCACTAAGCATTAGAAGGGTTGGAGAGGGGAAAGGAACTTTGATACTTTTGCTAAATTAATTGTTGCTGGTTACCATCTTCATGCCATAATCTTTTCTAGTTTATTTCCCTTTTAAGTAGTCCTTTACTTACCTGGGATTTCTGTGTGGTTTCATCAATTAGGATTTGTGAGAGATGTCAGTTCTGAATGTTATATTCTAAATCAGGATGTATTTGGTTTCTAAGAAGCAACATTTGAGGAACTTGGGGTGGTATTTATTACTTTTTGAACGTTATCCAAAATTTTTAGTTTTAAAGCTATACTCTGTTCTAGAAGATTGGTTATAATGAATCCCTTTTTCTTCATCATTTTAGGATATTCTGAAATTAATATGCATACTCAAGTAAAGAGAAGCAACCAATAGCCCAAATAGAAACCGAAGAATTAAAGAAGATATTTAAGTTACAGTGGTAAGTATAAAGCCCTTCTAATATCTAATATCTATTTTAAGATGTATTATTATTTCTATGAAATACTTTGGCTACAAAAGAAAAATATGTATAAATTCCCAGTCTCTCTTTTAATAAATCTCATTGAGTTTAGTAATTATGTTTCCACACCTGTATTTTATCTATACAGTAAACAAGTAAATACATTTTCTATTTAGCCAGGACATTATTAAAAGAAAGTATTTCAGACACAAGTATTTTAGACGAACAAGAAAATTCAAATAGCATGCACCATAATTGTTCTACGTGCATTGTGTCTGCAGCTGTCTACACAAACTAATGTTTTGGGTATAATGAATACTAATGCTTCCTGGAGGTAATTGTCCTATTATATTCAGAGTTCAGCAGTTAGGTTTATTAATATTAGGTAGCAAAATGTTTTCAGTAAGGCAATCAAGTTTGCTTCAAAGCAGGCTACTTCAGGTTACAGTGTTTATTGACTATCCGAAATGCAATTATGAAAATATCATTGAATTTTCAGTGTTCCTGTGGTTAAAATATTCACTTACTGCAGGGCTGAGCTTCTACTATAAAAAGCTTAAAGCTACTGACCCTCATTTAGCAAAGTTCGATCCAGAGAATGCGTATTCTTTCCCACAGCTTCTGCAATTATCAAAGCAAAACATGCTATTAGGTTCTTTAATCAATGTTTGTTTTCCACTTGCAGAAGCGGCTGCCCCGATAGGATATTTAGCACCTATAAGGCTAATTTTAGGCTGTATTTGACTCTTCGGGTTCCTGGGCTCTTTTATGGCAAGAGCTGTACAAATTTTCTAGGTCTCCTTGGGAGTACTTCACCCTGAGAGCTTAACCCAGGGAGCAGTGGAAATGAGAGATGAAGAGAAGAAAAAAAAAAAAAAAAGATAGCCTCGTTCATCCTCCTGACAATGTAATACTGATCCCCGCACCACAGGGACTGGCTGGACCAATGTGAAAGCCTCGAGGCTTCTGGAACTGACTCCAGCCACTTTTCAATCTCATCATCGTCCTCCACTGTCCTCCCCACTTCCCTCCCTTCCTTTCCTATTTACAGTTATGGAAATATCAATTAATGATGGGGGGGCAACAACTGCAAGTCAAGCTTTAGAATCCATCTATTTAGTTGTAGAAATTTCCAACTAGCTTCAATTCAATGACTCAGTAAGAAATTAAAACGTTGTTATTTTTTTGTGTTTTGCTGGTTTGGGGCTGCGCTTTGATTCTTCAGATCAGAGTTCTCTGTGCTGGTAAGGATGGAGTCTAAAATGGATTCCCTCTCTTCATTCTTGCCAAAAGTGAGAATGGAAGAAGAGACTGGTGAAGTTCAGTCGGCTTTAGAGAGTAACTGCTTAGTGGTCATCGATAGGATGCTTGCAGATAGACATCTTAATGGCTGTAGAGTCTATTCTAAGTCTTTGTTTTTGGGAAAAGCAGATCAAAATATTCCTCTAAATATTTCAGAAAAATATTGAACTATGGTCCTTGCGGTTTTTCAGTAAACTTTATACACACACACAAAATGATAACCACTACCACCTTGAGATAGTTAGTAAAATGGTAAATATAGTTAAGATTGTCAAAAAAGAAAGGCATCCATAAAAACATTTTAAAAGTCAGAAGAACAATAATTCTATGATCTCACATATCTTTCCATGGATGGTTTGCTTCTCAATTTATGGAATAACCATAATTATGGAAAAGTTTCCAGAGTAAGAAGGAAGAGAGGAAACAAAACATTTTTTACTGAACAGACATTTACTGAAAGCATCATGCACATGCTTTCATATAACCTCCTTATCAACTTTCTGAGTATTTGCCATCACTTTATGTAGAAAGACAAAGTAGGTATTCTGAAAGATTTAAAGCAAAAATATCTAATAGAAGTTTCTGCAATGATATAAGTTTCTATAAACCTACACTTTCCAAAATGGTGGCTACTGGCCTCTTGTGTCTATTGAATACCTGGCATGTGACTATTACATTTGAAGAAACAAATTCTAAATTTTAATTTTACCTCAAATTTGAGTAGGAACACATTCAGTTCAGTTCAGTTCAGTTGCTCAGTCGTGACCCCATGAATCGCAGCACGCCAGGCCTCCCTGTCCATCACCATCTCCCGAAGTTCACCCAGACTCACGTCCATCGAGTCAGTGATGCCATCCAGCCATCTCATCCTCTGCCGTCCCCTTCTCCTCTTGTCCCCAATCCCTCCCAGCATCAGAGTCTTTTCCAATGAGTCAACTCTTCGCATGAGGTGGCCAAAGTACTGGAGTTTCAGCTTCAGCATCATTCCTTCCAAAGAAATCCCAGGGCTGATCTCCTTCAGAATGGACTGGTTGGATCTCCTTGCAGTCCAAGGGACTCTCAAGAGTCTTCTCCAACACCACAGTTCAAAAGCATCAATTCTTCGGCGCTCAGCCTTCTTCACAGTCCAACTCTCACATCCATACATGACCACAGGAAAAAGCATAGCCTTGACTAGACAAACCTTTGTTGGCAAAGTAATGTCTCTGCTTTTGAAGATGCTATCTAGGTTGGTCATAACTTTCCTTCCAAGGAGTAAGCGTCTTTTAATTTCATGGCTGCAGTCACCATCTGCTGTGATTTTGGAGCCCCCAAAAATAAAGTCTGATACTGTTTCCCCATCTATTTCCCATGAAGTGATGGGACCAGATGCCATGATCTTCGTTTTCTGAATGTTGAGCTTTAAGCCAACTTTTTCACTCTCCTCTTTCAGTTTCATCAAGAGGCTTTTTAGTTCCTCTTCACTTTCTGCCATAAGTGAGGTGTCATCTGCATATCTGAGGTTATTGAACACATTGGCTAGGGGCTACCATATAGGACAGTGCAGGCATTAAAGGTCATATTGCAAATAGATTCTTGAGGAGGCAGTTTGCTTTTTTGTTTTGCATTAATTAGACTTTGAGGAATTTTTTAGTATGTATGCAGGTACTTTGTTAGATCTAATGAAGCATAATCTTATTAAAATTGCAGAACTTGCATCGAGTAAATTTTTGATGGAATTTTTTCAATGAAAATGTTGATTACTTTGCCATTATTAAGAAATGAGCCCTCTTTATTTTCTTTTGTATTTTATTCAACGGATTAAAAAAAAAACAGATATGTTCAATACTTAGTTTCAGGATTTTAAACAACATGCTTATTTTAGGGCAAAACATGTTATCTGGTCTAAATCAAAATAATCAAATATAAAGTGTGCTAAATAATCAAAAATAAAGTGTGCTAAATTTGAATACTATTATTTTTCTTTTGATTGGAAGAGATCTAAGCTCCATAAACTATTAAGACAAGGACATAGATAATGTCAATATTCTTCAAGCTACACACATGCAAGAAGCATTTCCTGTAATAGTACAGTTAACTTTGGTTGACTGACCTTTGAACCTGTTGATTTAGAATTGTTTTTAATAATGTAGGGACTTAGTGTCCTAGCAGGGAAATAACAGCTAATGGAGAGAACTCATTGGTAGAATAAAATCCCAAAGTGAAGAAGAAAGAAAGCATTGGAGATCATAAAAAGAAGTGCAGAAAGAGAGGGTCAATTTTACAGGGTAGGAGGGCAAAGCAGGGAGGAGGAGAAGAGGGAGGAAATAGGAAGGAAGAGGATGAAAACACAGATCATTTAGAAAAGGCACAAATATTATTTGAAAAGAAAGTTAAAGTCTCATTTTGACCAGTCATAATCTTTGAACACAGAGTTATCTGGACACAGAGTTATTTGTCATACATAAAAATGCCGAGAGAAGCGCTGGGGGCCTGAGATAAGTAAGGGTAAGGCTAACACACTTATTAGAGAATTTTATTGTTTAAAATTTGTGGCTGTTTAGTTGCTTAAGTGGTGTCCGATTCTTTTGTGACCCCACGGACTGTAGCCCACCAGACTCCTCTGTCCATGGGATTTCCCAGCCAAGAATACTGGAGTGGGTTGCCATTTCTTTCTGCAAGGGACCCATCTTCCTGACCCAGGGACTGAACTCACATATCCTGCATTAGCCGGTGGATTCTTTACCACTGAGCCATCTGGGAAGCCCTGTATCTACTGTATATTATGTGGGATTTATACAGGTTGGGGAAAATCCTCCAAACAAGACAGAAATAGTTGAGCCCAAGAAAAATGATCTGCTTTTAAGATTCTGTCTGGCATTTGGGCAGAGAAGAAGTGGGAATGCAGGCAACCCACCCCTAATCTTTGTCAAGCTCAGTTCACTCAGTGATTACTGGAAATCTTATTTTCACTTTCTCCACTCATCTTTTGGATACCAAATTGAGGTAGAAGAATTTGTATAATAATATTATATATAATAATAATTATATATAAGAATTCTTGTACAATATTATAAATTTCTATACATCTATTAGTAACATATGTGTCCAACCTAATTAAGCATTTGCCCACATTTCTAGATTCACTAAAATAAATATTTCAAATATACCTCAGGTAATTAATGAAAAGATGACAATATTTTAAACATTTTGAAACATCTAATATGTATATTTCACTATTGCTTCAGGCAGTTAAGGTGCATAGTGCTATGCAAAGTTGCTCAGTGTTTCAAAATATTCCAAATATTTAATATAAATCAAATTATTAATTAAATCAAATTAATGACTCTGTTAGCACTATAGTTATACAATAAAGAAACAGAGACAACACTTGAATTACTATTTTTTTACAATTTTTAAAAAATTTATTTTTTTTTAATTGAAGGATAATTGCTTTACAAAATTTTGTTTTCTGTCAAACCTCAACAACAGCTAGCCATAGGTATACACATATCCCCTCACTTTTGAACCTCCCTCTCATCTCCCTCCCCACCCCATCCCTCTAGGTTGATACAGAGCCTCTGTTTGAGTTTCCTGAGCCATATGGCAAATTCCTGTTGGCTATCTATTTTACATATGGTAATGTAAGTTTCCATGTTACTTTTTCCATACATCTAACCCTCTCCTCCCCTCTCCCCGACCCCATGTCCATAAGTCTATTTTATTTGTCTGTTTCTCCATTGCTGCACTGCAAATAAATTCTTCAGTACCATATTTCTAGATTCCATACATATGTGTTGACTATGCCAAAGCCTTTGACTGTGTGGATCACAATAAACTGTGGAAAATTCTGAAAGAGATGGGGATACCAGACCACCTGATCTGCCTCTTGAGAAATTTGTATGCAGGTCAGGAAGCAACAGTTAGAACTGGACATGGAACAACAGATTGGTTCCAAATAGGAAAAGGAGTATGTCAAGTCTGTATATTGTCACCCTGCTTATTTAACTTCTATGCAGAGTACATCATGAGAAACGCTGGACTGGAAGAAACACAAGCTGGAATCAAGATTGCCAGGAGAAATATCAATAACCTCAGATATGCAGTTGACACCACCCTTATGGCAGAAAGTGAAGAGGAACTCAAAAGCCTCTTGATGAAAGTGAAAGTGGAGAGTGAAAAAGTTGGCTTAAAGCTCAACATTCAGAAAACGAAGATCATGGCATCTGGTCCCATCACTTCATGGGAAATAGATGGGGAAACAATGGAAACAGTGTCAGACTTTATTTTTGGGGGCTCCAAAATCACTGCAGATGGTGACCGCAGCCATGAAATTAAAAGACGCTTACTCCTTGGAAGAAAAGTTATGACCAACCTAGATAGCATATTCAAAAGCAGAGACATTACTTTGCCAACAAAGGTCCATCTAGTCAAGGCTATAGTTTTTCCAGTGGTCATGTATGGATGTGAGAGTTGGACTGTGAAGAAGGCTGAGCACCAAAGAATTGATGCTTTTGAACTGTGGTGTTGGAGAAGACTCTTGAGAGTCCCTGGGACTGCAAGGAGATCCAACCAGTCCATTCTAAAGGAGATCAGCCCTGGGATTTCTTTGGAAGGAATGATGCTAAAGCTGAAACTCCAGTACTTTGGCCACCTCATGCAAAGAGTTGACTCATTGGAAAAGACTCTGATGCTGGGAGGGATTGGGGGCAAGAGGAGAAGGGGACGACAGAGGATGAGATGGCTGGATGGCATCACCTACTTGATGGACGTGAGTCTCATTGAACTCCGGAAGTTGGTGATGGACAGGGAGGCCTGGTGTGCTGCGATTCCTGGGGTCGCAAAGAGTCGGACACGACTGAGCGACTGATTTGGTATGATATTTATCTTTCTATTTCTGCCTTACTTAACTCTGTGTAATAGGCTCTAGGGTCATCCACCTCATTAAAACTGACTCAAATGCATTCCTTTTTATGGCTGAGTAATATTCCATTTTGTATATGTACCACACTTTATCCACCCATCAATGGACATCTAGGTTGCTTTCATGTTCTAGCTATTGTAAATAGTGTTGCAATGAACAATGGGATACATCTGTCTTTTTCAATTTTGATTTCCTCAGGGTATATGCCTAGGAGTGGGTTTGCTGGGTCATATGGTGGTTTTACTCCTAGTTTTTTAAGGAATCGCCATACCGTCTTTCATAGTGGCTGTACCACTAACAGTGCAAGAACATTCCCTTTTTTCCACACCCTCTCCAGTATTTATTGTTTGTAGACATTTTGATGATTGACATTCTGACCAGTGTGAGGTGATATCTCGTTGTAGTTTTGATTTGCATTTCTCCAATAGTGAGCGATGTTGAGCATGTTTTCATATGTTTGTCAGCCATCTGTATGTCTTCTTTGAAGAAATGTCTGTTTAGGTCTTCTTCCCACGTTTTTATTGGGTTGTTTGTTTTTCTCATATTGAGTTGTATGAGCTGCTTGTATATTTTGGAAATTAATCCTTTGTCAGTTTCATTTGCTATTATTTTCTCTCATTCTCTGGGCTGTCTTTTCACTTTGCTTATGGTTTCGTTTGCTGTGCAAACGAAAGCTTTTACGTTTAATCAGGTCCCACTTGTTTACTTTTGTTTTGATTTCTGTTACTCTAGGAGATGAGTCATAAAGGATCTTGCTTTGATTTATGTCATTGAGTGTTCTGCCTATATTTTCCTCTAAGAGTTTTATAGTTCCTGGTCTTACATTTAAGTCTTTAATCCATTTTGAGTTCACCTTTGTGTGTGGTGTTAGGAAGTGTTCTAATTTCATTCTTTTACATGTAGCTGTCCAGTTTTCCTGGCACCAGTTTTAGAAGAGGCTGTCCTTACCCCATTGTATATTCTTTCCTCCTTTGTCAAAAATAAGGTACCCATAGGTGCATGGGTATATTTCTGGGCTTTCTATCTTGTTCCATTGGTCCATATTTCTGTTTCTGTGCCAGTGCCACACTGTTTTGATGACTGTAGCTTTGTAGTTTAATTTGAAGTCAGGAAGGTTGATTCCTCCAGCTCCATTCTTCTTTCTCAAGACTGCTTTGGCTGTTCAGTGTCTTTTGTGCTTCCATATGAACTGTGAAAATTTTTGTTCTAGTTCTGTGAAAAATGCCATTCATAATTGCATTGAATCTGTAGATTGCATTTGGTAGTATAGTCTTTTTCAGAATATTGATTCCTTCTACCCAGGAACATGGAATATCTCTCCATCTGTTTATGTCATCTTTGATTTCTTTCATCGGTTTCTTATAATTTTCTGTGTATAGTTCTTTTGTCTCCTTAGGTAAGTTATTCCTAGATATTTTATTCTTTTTATTGCAACGGTGAATGGGATTGATTCCTTAATTTCTCTTTCTGATTTTTCCTTGCTAGTATATAGAAATGCAAGTGATTTCTGTGTATTAATTTTGTATCCTGCAACTTTGCTAAATTCATTGATTAACTCTAGTCATCTTCTGATACTATCTTTAGGGTTTTCTATGTATGGTATCATGTCATCTGCAAACAGTGACAGCTTTACTTCTTTTTTTTTTATAAGATTTTTTAAAATTTTATTTTATTTAGCTTTACAATATTGTATTGGTTTTGTCATATATCAAAATGAATCTGCCACAGGTATACATGTGTTCCTCATCCTGAACCTTCCTCCCTCCTCCCTCCCCATACCATCCCTCTGGGTCGTACCAGTGCATCAGCCCCAAGCATCCAGTATTGTGTATCGAACCTGGACTGGTGACTCATTTCATGTATGATATTATACATATTTCAATGCCATTCTCCCAAATCATCCCACCCTCTCCCTCTCCCACAGAGTCCAAAAGACTTCTTCTTTTATGATCTGGATTCTTTTTCTTTCTTTTTATTCTCTAATTGCTGTAGCTAGGACTTCCAAAACTATGTTGAACAGAAGTGGTGAAAGTGGACACCCTTGTCTTGTTCTTGATCTTAGGGGTAATACTTTCACTTTTTCACCATTGAGAATAATGTTTGCTGTAGGCTTATCATATATGGCCTTTACTATGTTGAGGTAGGTTCCTTCTATGGCCATTTTTTGAAGAGTTTTAATCATAAATGGGTATTGAATTTTGCCAAAGGCTTTTTCTCCATCTATTGAGATTATCATATGGTTTTTATCCTTCAATATGTTAATATGGTGTGTCACACTGATTGGTTTGTGTATATTGAAGAATCCTTGCATTCCTGGAATAAACCCAACTTGATCATGGCATATGAGCTTTTTCATGTGCTGCTGAATTCTATTTGCTAAAATTTTGTTGAGGATTTTTGCATTTATGTTCATCAGTGATGTCGGCCTATAGTTTTCTTTTCTTTTTTTTGCATTGTCTGTGTCTGGTTTGGGTATCAAAACCAGAGGTGATGGGCCTTGTAGAATGAGTTTGGAAGTGTTCTTTCCTCTGCAATTGTTTTAAAGAATTTTAGAAGGATAGGCATTAGCTCTTTCACAGTAGAGTTCTATCAGACACTTTGTACTATTTTGATTATGAAGTACTGAACTTTAAATAAAAAAAAAAATTTATCAGAACCGTATAAAGTCTAAAGATAAAGAAAAATTTTTTTTAATGTTGATTTTTCAAAATGTGGTTTGAGGCACAATTTTAAAGAAGCATGTATATTAATGTGAAAATTATGTTAATACAAGATACAGTTATGTGCATACTCTATTGCTTTTTGATCTAAGTATATTTTACAGGACTCTAAAATTTATAATTAATTAAATTTATATTTAGAATTATTAAATAATAAGTATGTTCAACTGAATAGTTTACTCAAAGGGAATTAATACAGTTATAGTGAATAGATATAGCACACATGACTATATACTAAAATATGAGCTTTAAAACACTTAATACTTAGCATTTGTATTATATTCATAACAGACAGGATTAACTTTGTATTTTTTTCCTATATAAATATGCTTTGGGAGAAAGAAATGGCAACCCACTCCAGTATTCTTGCCTGGGAAATCCCATGGACAGAGGAGACTGGCGGGCTACAGTCGACAGGGATGCAAATAATACAACATGACTGAGAGACTGAGCATAAATATGCTTTAATTTCACTGATAATAGTGAAGATATTTTGAGATCCTATCTTGTGATAGTCATCTTCTCTAGTGCAACTCCACCCTGAATTCCAAACTTTTAGCAACAAAACTCTTTCCTCAAATACACTGTTATAAGGAAGCCAATTATATAAAACATTAGAAAAGAAAAATAAAGAGTTAAGAGTGAGGTGGGGTGAGTAGCCTGGGTGCCCCAGGTCCTAGCTCTTATTGGAAGTTTCTGAGAATTTTTGGACAACACCTTGGAACTACCATCTAGATGTGCTGGCACATTTTTTTTCCCTCTAAATTGTTTCTTAACAAATTGACAACATTAACTTAGTGACAAATTTATCTTTGCAAAGTGGGATACTAAGAGGATAAGATGGTGGTATTTTAAACAGCCATGGCCTTTATTTTCCTTTCCTGTGATTAAAATTCAAGAGTAAATCTTCCCAACCAACCTAAAAACATAATTTTCTATGGGTAGATTTTATAATGATGAGTAAAATTTGATCCAGAAAAAGTGAAGAATTTTATATGTTCATCCTAGATAGTTCAGTTCAGTTCAGTTGCTCAGTCCTGTCCGACTCTTTGTGACCCCATGAATCACAGCACGCCAGGCCTCCCTGTCCATCACCAACTCCTGGAGTTCACTCAGACTCATGTCCATCCAGTCAGTGATGCCATCCAGCCATCTCATCCTCTGTTGTCCCCTTCTCCTCCTGCCCCCAATCCCTCCCAGCATCAGAGTCTTTTCCAATGAGTCAACTCTTCGCATGAGGTAGCCAAAGTACTGAAGTTTCAGCTTTAGCATCATTCCTTCCAAAGAAATCCTAGGGCTGATCTCCTTCAGAATGGACTGGTTGGATCTCCTTGCAGTCCAAGGGACTCTCAAGAGTCTTCTCCAACACCACAGTTCAAAAGCATCAATTCTTTGGTGCTCAGCTTTCTTTGCAGTCCAACTCTCACACCCATACATGACCACTGGAAAAACCATAGCCTTGACTGAATGGACCTTTGTTGGCAAAGTAATATCTGTGCTTTTCAATATGCCATCTAGGTTGTTCATAACTTTTCTTCCAAGGAGTAAGTGTCTTTTAATTTCATGGCTGCAGTCACCATCTGTAGTGATTTTGGAGCCCCAAAAATAAAGTCTGACACTGTTTCCACTGTTTCTCCATCTATTTCCCATGAAGTGATGGGACCAGATGCCATGATCTTCATTTTCTGAATGTTGAGCTTTAAGCCAACTTTTTCACTCTCCTCTTCCACTTTCATCAAGAGGCTTTTTAGTTCCTCTTCACTTTCTGCCATAAGGGTGGTGTCAACTGCATATATGAGGTTATTGATATTTCTCCTGGCAATCTTGATTCCAGCTTGTGTTTCTTCCAGTCCAGCGTTTTTCATGATGTACTCTGCATAGAAGTTAAATAAGCAGGGTGACAATATACAGCCTTGACGGACTCCTTTTCCTATTTGGAACCAGTCTGTTGTTCCATGTCCAGTTCTAACTGTTGCTTCCTGACCTGCATATAGATTTCTCAAGAGGCAGGTCAGGTGGTCTGGTATTCCCATCCTAGGTAGTAAGGCCTTTAAAATAGACAAGTTATGCTTGAGCTAATATTTTACAAGATCCTATCAAAGTCCCTGGTATGTTTATCTCTGAGAGCAAGTGTGTAATTTTTCTGTTATTATTACACTGCTTGTCACAGATCCTGGTACGAGATAGCCCATCTGTGAACCAAGGGCCACTTAGACCATACAAGTCTTCCGAGTACACTTCTGGCAAAGTCCTCGGAATCTGTGATTGAAACTCAACTGTGTTGATACTGACGGTGCGATCATGTGTTTCCCTTTGTCTCTGTGGCTGGCATGGATTAATAGGCTGAGGCAGGAGATGGGCATAACACAAATTGAAAATAATGGAGCATTTTGCACCAAAGGAGTCAGAGGATAAGAACTACAATGGACAGAGCAAAGGAAGGTGAGCAGGCTGGAGGCAGTGGCATCTGTCAGCAAGAAGCTGCAACAGCCAGGTTACATACAGCTCAGCACATCCCCACCTAATGAAGACAGGGCCCCCCTGCTGAATGTCACTGTGCAATGCTGATTTGTAGGATACTCTACAGTAGATTTTACAGGGCAGCCTCATTATAGATTGATTCCCTGTGAAATTTGTAAGCAAAGTTTATCTGGGTGACATTTGCAACATTTCAGTGGAAATGATGTACATGGACACAATTGTAAAGAAATAGATTGTAATTATCATTCAAAATGGAGACTCATTGTAAACCATAGATCAGTAATTTAAGATCATGGGAGACATCCCCCAGATAAGCAGTTTTTTCTTGCATGCTGCATGCTAAGTCGCTTGAGTTGTGTCTGACTCTATGACGCTACAGACTATAACCCACCAAGTTCCTCTGTCCATGGGATTCTCCAGGCAAGAATTCTGGAATGGGTTGCCATGCCCTCCGCCAAGGGATCTTCCTGACCCAGGGATCGAACTTGCGTCTTTCATGTCTCTTGCATTGGCAGGTGTTCTTTACTGCTAGTACCACTTGGCAGACCAATCCATGGTATGTACTATTTCTTATAAATATTCAAGAAATTTGTTGAATGAAAGAACAATGATTTATCAAAAAAAGATGTTTAGTACAAATATGATACATAATTTAGAAGAAAGAAAATGGAAAAAAAAGACATTATTGGTACTTAGCATCTCTAGTATAGTGAAAAAATAGAAGTAAACTTGCGATACTTCTTTTTACTTAAATGGCAGTGAGTCTTCATGGGGCATGTGAGTGCAGGCCTGGATGAGCCTTCATGTCCCTTCCACGCTATGAATTTATAGTTGAATCATTTAGTGGAAGTTGCCAAGTGAAGAATGTCCAGCTCGTCAAATCTACAGGTATGACTGCCCTATACACATCTGAGCATCAGTGTAGGGCGAGAGAAATGGGCTTTAAATGAAAAAAAAAAAAAAAAAATTTTTTTTCAACTTAAAAAAAAGTTACTGAGATCAAAGAATATTAGCATTAGAGCAGATTTCATGATCAGATATACAGCTATTTAGAATAAGCAATTAAAGAGTGGCCTTTCAAAACTGTAAAATATATATTTTTTAAAATGTAAATATTTTATCCTAATACTTTAAATAGCTTTTCATAAACATTTGATATTATGGATCCATGCTGTGGAGCTGGTTTTTGTTGCTGTTGTTGTTGTTAATTTTGTGCAAATTCACAGCTAATGCCATTAAAACTCTAAATGAGCAGTTCTGGTGAGCAAATGCCTGCTAAGATTAATACACAGAATCCTGATATCTCTCAACTGTCTCATTAACATGATAACAGGCCCAAAGGAGTTTCAAATCCCTTAACACACAAAAGACATATTTTCTCCCATTTTTCCTTCACACCACCATAAAAATGGAAATTAAGCCACATAAAAAATCTTTCCAAAACATCAAGGGGCCAATCCAAATACATAAAATACTAGGTTGTTTTTTTTTTTTTTTAATATTACACTACAAAAGCCTTGTTGAAATGCTACTACGGAACTGACTTATATACACAAAAACCAAGGCGATTGAAAATGAGTTTATATTTTATCCCAAAGCCCAAACAATTAGGGCTATGGAAGAAACTGGGAAAAAGTGAATGATCTACTATATTAAGCTATTTGTTTTCCATCGAAACTAAGCGTCACGTGTAGGTTAGAGATGGACTTTCAAAAATCTAATTGTGCATCTGCTTTCCAGGGTTTAAATCAAAACCATAAAGTTATTGCACCAAATCCTTCTGTGGTCTAATGAGGAAAAACATGAAAACAAATTATCCTCTTTGTTATGGAGGATATGCTTTACAATATCCCTGCGTGGTGACAACTCCTTGTCCTCTTGTCACTGTCTGTCCTTTAGACCACACTGCAGAAAAGCAATTTTCTGCCTCAAAAGCACTCTGTTTTTTTTAAAGTTTGTCTCTGGGCAATTTTCAGGTCTACTAGAGCTGCACAACAGTATACAGATGAGAAAGACCCCAAATAGGGCAATTTATTTGATTCCTCCTTCTTCAAAACATTTAGCTGAGATTGCATATCCAACCTAGAAAGCCCAAAAACGAATATTCAAGAGTGACCCACAGTGACATATATCCTTCTTGTCAATTTGCATTAAACGTATTTACCAAATAATGTAGACTTCCCAGAGCTGTGTTTTGTTTAACGTAAACCTTTCTCACTAAAATTTTCCTAAGATAGTAAAATCAAGTTCTACTTAAAAAAAAAAAAAAAGGTAAATCCCTAGAAATAGGTAGTTAAATACAGCATATGGAGTTTGCAGATGAAAAATCACTTAATTTTAAGTGGTCTGCTCATTTGAATCAGCAGTTTGGTTTTCTGGTTGAGGAGTAAAGGGCACCTTTGATGCAAAAATGTATTCGTCCAATGTTCAGTGGCTGATAATTTCACACTTATCCATGCCTGGTGCTGGCATGACCATAATAGCCTCCTGATGAAACCCTGCCCTCACACAGTATGGAATATTCCACACCAGTCTCTCACTCCAGTCGGAAAACAAGTTTACTTATAACACTGCCTGTTTAGAGGAATGATTTAAACATTGCATTTTTAGATTTAACGCCTGCTGACACATTTTTAAAAGAATGTGTTAACAATCTTTGTCTACAACCATTAACTCTCTCAATGCTGAATTACTACTCTCTAATCAATCATTTAATACGATAGTAGATGCTTGCTTTGATCAGATGTGGTATTGTACAGTATAAGCTAGAATGTGAGCAATATTAAACACGTTTCTGCTAACTAACAACATTAAACATGCTTTGGCCGACTAATGAGCAAATCCCCTATCCCAAATTTAGAATTTTTAATTAGAAAACAGTCATGAATATAAACATAGTTCACAGAAAGGCTAACTCAGTGTTTCTATTATTCTCTGCCTTTCTTCCTACTACTGTTAGTGAGTATGTGTGTGTGTGTGTGTGTAAGTGTGGTCATATGCATCTGTGTGTGCACATGCATACACTTGTGTAATTATCAGTCTCCCTTTTTTTTTTTCCTTTCTCTCTCCTCTCTCTCACTTTTACTTCAATTTCTCTTTCTTTCTATGTACCTAGAGGTAGTTATGTGCTCTTAGCCTAACGATAAGCAGACAAGAATTTTTTTTAAAGCAATGGAAATTACATATCAGGTATATATCTAGTGAAGCTGTTTCAAGTCCAGTGACCCTTTTATCATCTGAAAAGCTTCTTAAACTTTCATAAGCACCATAAAATTATCTGACCAGTCGATTCGTGATCTTAACTCCTTGTCACGTGTTGGATCCTAACCTATGTTTGCATGCACTGCCGCCAATTCTTCTCAAAAAACTCCTTTTTCAAGCTCATCTAGTTCAGCTTGTGCCCTTGTTGCTGGGGAGAAACTGACCTTCAGTGAGGTCTCTGACGACCTCATTACAACTAAGCCCAAGGGCCAGTCCAATTTCCAACCCTCATCTTTCCTCACCCTCTTTGCAGCATTTGTCACATTCAGCCATCTCCTTTTTCTCAAAATACTTTCCGACCTCAGCTCCTGACTTCTACTTAGTGCAGTCAGGTTTTCTCCACCTTCTGCAATATATTTACTGTAGTCATTCTTCTTAGTGATGCAAAGGGAAAGTAGCAAAGTTTACAACTCTCTGCGTTTCTCCCTGGGTCTAGGTACGCAAACTTGAACCTGAAAGGTGTTCATCATTCGCATCATCTTCTGTAGGTTAAGCCAAGGTGAGCTGTATCTCAGTAAACAAAATCTGTCATCACTGTCTTTGATCTTTGCTTGGTCACATGCTGCCCCAGAGATAATACCGCTTTGGCAGGATTTCAAGGACCTAGCCCTAAAATCATTTATTTCCAGCAAGTTAGAAAGTCCTTTAATTTTAGACAAAATTAGTTTTAGTAAGTTATTCTCCTTCCTAGGCCCCGTATCTCTTTTTTTTTTTTATTATTATTGCTATGCACCCCTCTAACAACTAAGCGAAAGTGAGAGTCTCTTAGTCATGTCTGACTCTTTGCAACCCCCTGGACGGTACAGTCCATGAAATTCTCCAGGCCAGAATACTGGAGTGGGTAGCCATTCTCTTCTCCAGGGTATCTCCTCAACCCAGGGTGAGCCCAGGTCTCCCACATTGCAGGTGGATTCTTTACCATCTGAGCCACCAGGGATAACAACTAAAACACGTCATTTTTCTTCAATCAAAGTTGGCTCAAGTGCAGTCAGAATGCTTAGTCTGAATACACTGATAAGCTTTAATCCACGCCATCTAAAAATACAATAGCCCAATTTACATGCATTACACATAAAACTCATCTTTAAGTTTCACTTTTTTCTTTGTAGAGTTTTGGGATTTGGGCATCCATTTGTATGTTACCAAATATTTAAAATTCACGTGGTGGCTTATTAATTTATAAAATAAAAATATTTAAATAAAAGTATATATTACCTGTGTTTACATAAATCACTCTTCAGATCTCTGTGATAATGAAGGAAGCACCAATCACTTGAAGCTACATGGAGTGAGGGTCTCATATTAGCTAGCAGCTTCTATCTTTTATACCTATATGTGCCTTTGAACAGAAATATTCCTTTTTTTTTCCCAGTAATATGGTAAAATTGACTTAAGTGTTCCTTGTCTCTGCATTTCTATCCATCCTTTGAAAGGCAGTCAAGTGATTAAGAGAATAGAACACTGAAAAAAAATCAAATGTTTTAGATAAATCACAACTGGAATAATTGGGAGTTGCTCAATGAATCGATGGAGAATCACAATATTTGGCCTCAAGCAAAGAAGAAAAAAGGCAGGGGTAACCCATATTCATTAGGATAGTCCCTTTAAGTCTATAAAAATGCCAAAAGAGAGAGCTAGAAAGCGCATTTACGACTAGCTTGACTTCTGATCTTCCTTCACAATATCTAATTATGCAAGTTAAAAACACGGCAGCATGGATCTACAGGTGATAGATTACATTTCACGCCGTGGCTGGTGGCGTCAGTCAGGCCTCAGTGGACATAAAGCATTGACAGTTTAAGGCCCAACCACATGAGGCTGCGGGCTTCATTCTGGTTTCTTTAAAACTAATGCTTGTAGGGGTGTCAATCAGGCGTTATCAGCAGGAAACGGAAGAAAGGCACTGATGCATAAATTTACCTAGCCTGAAATCCTTGCTTTTCAGGAATAAAAAAAAAAGAAGAAGAGAAAAGAAAAGTTGAGCTTTGCCTCACATTTGCATCGCATTGGTGGTTTACATTTGTTGTACAATAAATATTTCATTTTAGCATATTTTGCACAGGAAAGTAGGAAGGAAAAGGTGACGGAAATCAAAACTCTTCATAACTGTGTGGGGCATGGAATGTAATCACTTTACCTTCACACAAAACAGGAATTCAGAATGCGTTTCTGTTGTCAGTGGGCATGTCTGATGTAGACACATATTCAAATGATTTTGCTCCATAACTCCTTTAGAAGGTATTCAAATATTACATTATTTTGTGAAAAGATCAGGGGGCTAACCTATTAAAAACTTGATGTGGTTCAGTTTCACAATGAAGAAATACTTTTGTATTTAAAGTAGTTGTCCAAAAGGATATGTTCTATAAATATTTGTAAAATATCAAAGTAAGTGAAGGGTTTTAGTTTAGAAGGCACATGGCCACTCAGGTGTGAGCTAACCTGTTTCATCCTCAAATTATATATGATGATTGTTGTTTAGTTGCTAAGTCGTGTCCGACTCTTTTATGACCCCATGGACTGTAGCCCGCCAGGCTCCTCTGTCCATGGGATTTCCCAGGCAAGAATACTGGAGCGGGTTGCCATTTCCTTCTCCAGGGGATCCTCCTGACCCAGGGATTGAATTCGCATCTCCTGCATTGCAGGTGGATTCCTTACCACTGAGCCAAAAGGGAAGCCCCATATATGCTGCTATCAGTCTTTACATCTGCCACTCTCTACCCTCCACTGTGATTTTCTTATTGATGCCAGGGGTTTCATCCCTGCCTCTAGAATCAAGGTGGTGTCACACGCAATGCATCTTTCTTGAACAGATCTTTTGCATCTGCCACTTCTTTCTATTTCCTTGATAATTATTGAGATTTAAGCTTTATTTCTGCTGCTGAGTTTATCTTTCTGAGTTCATTCATGTTCTGCCATAATTATATAGTAGAAAACATAGTTTTTATCTTAGTGGTTAAAGGTCTCTACAAACCTAGTGGAGCCTTGTCTCTCACAATTGCTGTACAAAAACCTTTGATCCAGGCCATCCACTTCCCAGCATCCTCTTCTTACTCCTGTCCCTGAAACCCGCTTGCACAATTCTCCCCCACTGAAATACTCTCCCCTCAAAAAAAACAAAAAAAAAACAAAAACAAAAAAAATACTCTCCCCTCCCTTCCATCTGCCCACCAAATTCTTCACATTATTCAAAGCTCAGCTTAAGCTACAAATTCACTGAGAAGTCATTTCCCATAGCCCCAGCCCCAGCTCATCCTTCTATCCTCAAAGCACAAAATCAGGTCTATGTATTATTCAAGCAACACTACATCAGTTATTCATTGTGCTTTACCACTAGGAGTAGTTACATAATTACCAGATTTAGGATTAATACAAAATCCAAACGCGAGAGCCCTAGTATAAATTTTTCAAAAAATTTCAAGACAACAACAGAACCATAAGCCAAGTAGAGGACCCCTCTGAGTACCGGCCCCATGAGACTACATAGGTGGTATACCCAGAAAGGTGGTCTTGTGTGTCACATTACATTGTTATTACACATCAATATCTATATCGTACACTAGCTTCCCTATCTGGATCATAAATTACTTTGGCAAAGGATTAAGTACTTTGTTATTTTTCCATAGTGCCAATGTGTATACTATAACTAAACAGTAACTATATTGAGATCACACCTTGCTAATTAACACTTGCTAATAATCAGTTGTTATTATCATTGGTATTATAGTAAATCAAGCATTGAAAACCTTATTGTTGAATAAATTTTTTTCCAATAGGAATTTTCTACCCTGCCTATCAAAAGAATAACAATTATGCAAGATATAGAAAAAATACATTGTGATTAAGTAGTGATTTTACATTTTAAAAATTTGAAGTATATTTGAAATCCACCATTGTGTATATTCACTGACTATGCTAAAGCCTTTGACTGTGTGGATCATTACAAACTACGGAGAATTCTTAAAGAGCTGGGAATACCAGACCACCTTACCTGTCTTCTGAGAAACCTGTATGCAGGTCAAAAAGCAACAGTTA
Organism: Bos mutus; assembly: GCF_027580195.1. Classification (NCBI taxonomy): domain Eukaryota; kingdom Metazoa; phylum Chordata; class Mammalia; order Artiodactyla; family Bovidae; genus Bos; species Bos mutus. The sequence continues at coordinate 33,239,376 of NC_091643.1, forward strand.
GAATTGGACATGGAATGACACACTGGGAAAAGAGTGCATCAAGACTCTATATTATAATCACCCCCTTTATTCAACTTATATACAAAGTACATCATGTGAAACATCAGACTGGGTGAATCACAGCAGGAATCAAGATTTCTGGGAGAAATATCAATAACCTCAGATATGCAGATGATACCACTATAATGGCAGAAACTGAAGAGGAACTAAAGAGCCTCTAGATAATGGAGAAAGAGAAGAGTGAAAAAGCTGGCTTAAAACTCAACATTCAAAAAATCAAGATCATGGCATCTGGTCCTATCACTTCATGGCAAATAAATGAGGAAAAAGTGGAAAGAGTGACAGATTTTATTTTCTTGGGTTTCAAAATCACTGTGGATAGCGACTTCAGTCATGAAATTAAAAGATGCTTTCTCCTTGGAAGAAAATCTATGACAAAACTAGACAATATATTAAAACCAGAGACATTTCTTTGCTCACAAAGGTCCATATAGTCAAAGGTTTGATTTTTCCAGTAGTCATGTATGGATGTGAGAGTTGGACCACAAAGAAGGCTGAGAACTGAAGAACTGATGCTTTCGAACCATGGTTCTGGAAAAGACTCTTGAGAGTCCCTTGGACAGCAAGGAAATCAAACCAGTCAATCCTAAAGGAAATCAACCCTGAATATTCATTTGAAGGACTGATGCTGAAGCTGAAGCTCCAATACTTTGGCCACCTGATGCTAAGCACCAGCTCTTTAGAAAAGACCCTGATGCTGGGCAAGTTTGAGGGCAGGAAGAAAGGGGGTGACATGGCATCACTGACTCAATGGACATGAGGTTGAGCAATCTCTGAGATAGTGAAGGACAGGGAATCCAGGTGTGGCAGTACATGGGGTCACAAAGAGTCAGACACAACTGTTGTTGTGACTGAACAACAATAACAACTGTTTAAATTTAAGGGGTGCAACATGTTGAGTTGATATACTTATATGATTGTTATTGCTACAAAAGTATGTCTATAACATCACATCCTAATCATTTCTTTTTTGTGGTTGGAATAATTAAGATCTAGCGACTTCCCTTTCACTTTTCACTTTCATGCATTGGAGAAGGAAATGGCAACCCATTCCAGTACTCTTGCCTGGAGAATCCTAGGGACAGGGGATCTCGTGGGCTTCCATCTATGGGGTCACACAGAGTCGGACACAACTGAAGCAACTTAGCAGCAGCGGCAGCAGTCTGTTGCACATTAGATGATGGTAATAGAATATTGCTGTTTAAGTATACTACACGGTGCCTCAGATCGCTAGGATTTGTTTACTACTGGTTGTGACAGATTACATCATCTTAATGTTAAGGACATGTCAAATCTTCTGGGTTTCAGGTTATTTTTTGATGGTCTAGTTGTTACCAGGCTCCCACATAATATGATGTGCCTTTAAAGGATAATGACACTAAGTTTCTCACTTCAGTTACTCAAACCACAACCTACTTATCTGCCAGTTACTTTAACTTTTGGAAAGTGATAGGAAAGACCAAGAGAAGACAAGAGGAACTGGTTGGGGTTGGGGGAGGAGGGTGGGGAAGCAGGAAGAACATTTTAGGTTGGAATCTTCTGATGCTTCCAAGAGAGTTCAGGGATGTCCCATTCTCCTCTCCTCTCCTCTCCTCTCTCCTCAAGCACTTTCCCGGTGGCGGCTGGAAACACATGAAGGATGCTTTGCAAAGCATGCTACTCTCACCGGACACTGTTCAACCCAGGACACAATATGGTATCACTCTTAAAACTAATAAAAAATAAATGGAAAGACTTTCCCCCAAAGAGACTGACTGTTCATCTTCATTCAGCCTTTCAAAGTGCCTCACTTCAAGGTGACAGGGCTAAGTATGGCCCATAAATCCACCTCTGGCTTGCCTTTAGACAGTTATAGGATGTGTTAGATTTCTTTGCTCCAAGCAGTGCTCTAGACTCACCCTTGTTAAAAGTATTACTGTAGATATTTCAGTACCTCCAACAAAAATGTCACCTTTGAAGTTATTTTCCTGCAAAATTCAAACTACATTAATCTTACTTCCATAGGTATTTGAAGTTTGGGCTTCCCCGAGTTGAAACCATTTCTCCTGATACTAACATAAAAATCAAGTTCTATAACTTAGCTGCCTCAGAAGCAGTAGGAAACAGACCAAAAATAGCCTTAAAACTCAGTTTTAAGAGGAGGAAATGACAGTTGAGGAAGGAAAACCCGGGGAAAATATCTACATCCACATCCAAAATGATATAAGAATATCTAAGTAGAGTTCTTGGCAAATCATGAGAAAGTTTAATTGTCTCCTACTTTCTTTAGATGTTGCTGAATTATCAGTTGATTTTATTTTGCAAGTGTTTTGAAAAAGTTCCTTTTAGTGTAATGACTTACAAAATGTTTCACTGTAGAAAAATTTGCATAAAACTCATTTTAGATTCCCTTTGGTAATCAGACACAAGAACCCATCAGGTATTGTCTGGATGACAGAGGAGCTACTTCTTGTGATTTGAAAGGTTGAACCCGAGTTGATGTTTTTCTCTTTATTTTGCCTCTGAGATGACCACATGGTTATGAAGCTTTATAATGACATTCCCCCCTACCACATGTTCAGGTATTCTAAAAGCTACCTTTCTCTCAAAGAAGCATTTTTATAATTATTTATCAAAAATGAGATACAGTAAAAAAAAAAAAAATTCTGCTCTGAATGCCATGAGAAATTGTGGTAATCATGAGCATTCAAAATGCAAGCCGCTCTTCTCCGGACACCAGACAATGAAATGTTAGATAAAGAGAGAGTTTCAGAGTACAAGCTTGTCGCTTCTAGGGTAACAATGAAAACAGAAACAAAACAACCATTTTCATATGTATCGAGGGAAAGCTGACTAGAAAGTCCAGGCAGCAATTCAGGAATCTGCACAGTGGAATTTGGCACACACCAATAGCCCTCAGAGGCTTTCCTGAATTCAGATCAGTGTGGAAAATAAAAGCTGAAATAAAATCAAAGTCAAACATGACATTGAAATAACATAAATTTGAAAAATTAAAGGAACATGAGATGGAATGTATAGGATGTAGAGATGGAATGTAATTTACAGGAAAATGTAAATGTATTATATGATTCACTAAATAGTAACAGTTGTTAATTTTATAAAGGAAATATCTCAACAAATATTTGGGAGATAAAGAAAGGGATGATGGAATTGTCCTTAGGAATTTTTGTTTATAAACAGAAATCCGACTTTCTTATGGCTCGGGTAACTGATTCTAACCTCTACGTCTCCAATAACTACATTTAACAAAGACCAATACGGTAATTTCTCCCTTATACCTTAACATCAGCCCCTTAACCATGGAAATATGCATAAGGCATATGTGTAGCATTGGCCAGAAAGTTTTTTTGGGTTTCCGTAACATCTTACGGAAAAATCTGAACAAACTTTTTAGTCAAACTATTGTGTGTGTGTGTGTGTGTGTGTTTTGCTGATGTTGTTATTCAGTTGCTAAGTCATGTCTCAGTCTTTGTGACCCCATGGATTGCAACACTCCAGGCTTCCCTGTCCTTCACAGACTCACAGAGTTTGCTCAAACTCATGTCCACTGAGTTGGTGATGCCATTAAACCATCTCAATCTTCTGTTGTCCCCTTCTCCTCCCACCTTCAAGCTTCCCAGCATCAGGGTCTTTTCTAATGAGTTGGCTCTTCGCATCAGGTGGCCAAAGTATTGGAGCTTCAGCATCAGTCCTTCCAATGAATATTCAGGACTGATTTCTTTTAGGATGGACTGGTTAGATCTCCTTGCTGTCCAAGGGACTCTCTAGAGTCTTCTCCAGCACCACAGTTATATATTAAATTTATACCAAAAGACTGTCACAGGCCAGAAGTATCCATAAATTGAGTGCCAGCAGAAGGGCCCTGGCCATTCCTCCACAGGGCCAGCCAGCCCAGTAAAATTTTCTTGGACACAGAAAGTATGATGTTGTTCAGTCACCAAGTCATGTCCAACTCTTTGCAACCCCATGGACTGCAGCACACCAGGCTTCCCTGCCCCTCACTATCTCCTGGACTTCACCCAAGTTCATGTCCACTGAATCAGTGAGTATGTATGCATGCATATCTGACATTGCTCCATTAATCTTTCCTGCCATTATCCAGATGAGGCATCTTTGCCAATCTACATATGTGTGTGCACATGGAGTATGCTCCTACTTTTTTAGCCAGTGTTGAGTTATTCTAAGTGACTACAGGTATTTCAACCAAAAGCTTCTTTGGCACTGATGTCTTTGCCGTGAGCACTTTTACCACATTTTTGTTGCATAAGCAATCAGTTGTAAGGCAATTTTGCCATAAAAGATAAAATAACTGGTTGACAGTTTGGGTTGACAGCTTGGTTTCAAGCAGCTGACAGCGTGGCTTTCTCGAGCTGACAGATGACAATGATTTGTCCTGAGTTGGTTTCTTATTTTCAAACACACTCTATTGGAAGAGAAAGAGGACAAGAGCCTCCAAGGTGCAGAGTTGAACCCACATTTTCCACAGAACGTCTATCAATATAAAGAGGTGGGTGACAACACAGAGAAACAAGTGTGTAGAGGCTTTCACGATGCAATGCAAAGCTCAGTTACAAACGTGCCTTCTAGCAGCTGGAAACTTATACCTCTCCTACTGAAGGAAGATGTTTTAGTAACAAAGTCAAAGTGCAATGCTAAACAACGATACAAATCAGCAAACAAAAAAGTATCTCTCTTTTGTTTTTTATCTTTTATAGCAAAAGTGCCTTATAGCCAACCAGTTACATGGCAAAAATGTTTGCAGCAAAGATGTGTATAGACAAAGAAGCTTAGGGTGAAAATACCAGACATGATTCTAACCCCAAATGATGACCAGTGTAGATTTGCAGCCGTATCTAAAGGCTTAGGGTCCACTGGAAATTCCACCTTGTACTCACTTGGCCATAGTCCTACCATCTCCATGATATACAATAGCTAGGCCCGTGCTAAGTGCTTTTCCTCACAATAAATCTATGAGGTCTGAATCATTATCTCAGTTTTGCAGTGGAAGAAATTGAGGCCAAGTCTCTTGGAAATGGTAAAGTTTCCATTTAAACTTCAGTTTATTGACTTTTATGAGAAATAATGTTAGTATTCTGGTTCCACTATATTTGGTATAAACTTATAGACTAGCCTATGGACTTGAACCCCATTTCTAACAAACTTTTCATGGAATGAAAAATGCAGCCTCCAAAACCAGTTGAAATTTATTTTCATAATTACTTTTAGACTTTAAAAGCCACTGCCCAATGAATGGATACATAATATACAAAGAGCTTTGTTTACAAGTTAATTTCTGCAATGGGTTTGCAGATAAATGCCATGGGCATTTCACATATATATTTATGTCACATCTTTTCTACTATATTTTTGGCCAGGAAAATGAAGCTTCCATTTTCTGGGCTTTCCGTTATAAATCAATATCCCCACATGAGATGCTGAATTTTAAGAACCCAAGGATTTCCATATTGGTCAGATTCATGGTTCATTCAATCTAGTTAAAGAATTATCTCCCTGTTATGTGAAGCACCACTTTTGACCTGGCACTGCCTACCTTCCTTTCTCTCCTGGGAACCTTTCATTTCCTACTTCATATTTTTTTGGTTAAAAAAAAAATAGTGTGGGAGGTTGAAAAACAGAAATCAAAAGTAAAAAAAGGAAAAGAACCATGTTTGTGAAGTGAGGCAAAGGAACAATGAGAAAAGGTAAAAAAGGAAAATAATTAAATGAAAATATGGATGGATCAAGTACAGGGAAAAATTACTATGGTCAATGATTCATCTTCTGCTTTCATTCATACCAGCAATAGTTCCTGGTTGCCTTCTCTATAACTTTTTTTTTTTAATAGATGATATGTATTTAAAGGCAAAGATAAAGAGTCCTTTTTCTAAAGAATTTCATACATAGAGGAGAAAACCTCAGTAAGATCGTTAGATTTCCCTTAACCCTGAGGGAATTTTTAAATGTTTGCACTCCTATCATTTTCTTCTATAAACTAAGCAATAACTAATAAGTCTTGCAATATTTATCTGAGAAACATGTTATCTTTGAAATCTCACACTGCACTGCATATATCACCCTCTTCCACCCCTAAAGTTTGAGGCTCTTTATTAAAATGGAAATCAACATTTAAAAAATCTAAGATCATGGCATCCAGTCCCATCACTTCATGTAAATAGAAGGGGAAAATGTGGAAGCTATGACAAATTTTATTTTCTTGGGCTTCAAAATCACTGCAGATGGTAACTGCAGCCACGGAATTAAGACTCTTACTCCTTGGAAGGAAAGTTATGACAAACCCAGCATATTAAAAAACAGAGACATCATTTTGCCAACAAAAGTCTGTCTAAAGTTATGTTTTTTTCCAGTGAAAAAGTGAAAGTTGCTCAGTCATATCTGACTCTTTACAACCCTATGGACTGTAGCCTGCCAGGCTCCTCTGTCCATGGAATTCCCCAGGCAAGAATACTGGAGTGGGTAGCCATTTGCTTCTCCAGGGGGTCTTCCCAACTCAGGTGTTAAAATTGGGTCTTCTGCATTAGCAGGTGGATTTTTTACTGTCCGAGTCACCAGATAAGCCCCGATTTTTCCAGTAGTCATGTATGGGTATGAGAGTTGGACCATAAAGAAGGCTGGGCACCAAAGAATTAATGCTTTCAGACTGTCATTCTTGAGAAGACTCTAGAGAGTCCTCTGGACTGTAAGGAGATCAAACCAGTCAATCATAAAATAAATCAATCCTGAATATTCATTGGAAGGACTGATGTTGAAGCTCCAATACTTTGGCCACCTGATGTGAAGAGAACCTATGATTCCATTCAATGCAAATGTCCTACTTTTTTCTCTAACTCGAAAACTGTCCTGATCCCTTCTCTCATATTTCTTCCTGCTTCCTTTGGGTGGCCCTCCATCGGTTTTCTCTTCTAGCTTTGCCAGAGACATCATTTGTAACCCTTTCTCCTAGAGTCAACTTAAAAAAAAAAAGAGGGTGTGTGTGTGCATCTTTACCTTTCATCGCACATTTCTATCTACCACACGGGGCTCAATCATCTCGGTGAGTAGCACCATCTCAGTATCTGGATAGACACCAACACCTCAGTAGGCAAAGAGGAGTAAATGGTGTTTTTGGCTTCTGCCAAGGTTTTTACAAACCAGGTTGAAGCTTAATTATACTACTATCTCTAATACAATATTGTAAAGTTTAAAAATAAAATAAAATTAAAAAAAATTATACTACTATCTGATCAAGAGGGCAGTTCTGGTCCTCACATTCACTTTATCTGCAACAACTGCCCAAGAACTGTATCTACAGGATGAACATAATGCAAATGTAAATTATTACCTTTATAAAATGGTCACCATATGGTCCTTTTGAGAAAAAATACAATAATCGAAACGTGGTTCCAAAGCTCCTCACCTGCCTTTCTCAACAAAGTCAAGATGATCGATAAGCAACACTTATGAATACCCCTTTCTCTCACCCATCCCATTTGCTCCTACAATATCCTCCTCAATACCCTGAGAAATTCAATGCCCAGGGTAGCTTGACTGCTGTTATCCATCCCTTTCTCCCTTTTCTCTAGATTCTGCGGTCTGTAGAGTCCCCCAAAGGATCTGACAGCTACTTCCCTAGAATAAGAAAGCAGAAACTGAGGAGACAAAGGCAGAGTCCTTTTTGCAAACAGGGAACAGCCGACCTAGGAAATGCCTTCATTGGCATTCTGGTCTCATCTTACAAATCACTGATAATTGTTCTTGTCAATAATGCAAACACAAATACAGAATAGATATGTCCAAGATGTACAATGGCTGTGTTTTATCCCATTATATATTGAGTTTTCCATTTTGTTATATGAGACAAAATACTTCTCCCCAAAATGTTGACTTTCAAACAACCTAGGTGTTTGTTTTCAAACGAACAACTCATTGATGAATATTAAGTAGATTTTCTTTCATTGTAACGCTGAGATTGTTCACATACATTTATTATTCTATTTGACTATACTGGCATATAGACTATTTGCATGTTTTCAAACAGTTTATATGATCCAAAATAAAACCACTAGTATAGAGGCCTTGGGAAGGTCTAGATCACTCATTAAGTATATTAGTCCATTAAATTATGAGAAACTTCAAATGTAAACATATCAAATCAGATCAATCGAATTTTAAATAAAGTCTGTTCTTTATCAAACAATGTGCTGATTTTAGTCCTCAAGTCACTATCTGGCATTATGATGAAGAGAAAAAATATTCTTTCAATATAATCACTTAGGAATATTTTTTCCATACCTAACAGATTAATCAAGCAATTTTTACAAGCATATGATAAAACAAAATTTAAAAATTAACATAAATATACACTAAACTCAGAACTTTGGTGTGAAATTTCTTAATAATTTGAAATACTTATTCAGTTTAACTGTTTTAATCCAGTCATGGGATAATCTGCTTGCTATCATATAGCTTTAAAGAAATTCAAAAATAAATGAATGAATCACATAAACTGGTATCTGAGTGCACTATACAAATAACTAGACATTATGTTCTATGGGTAGTGGGGTCAACGAATGATTTGACAGAATCAAAAATGAGTTTTCCTATGTATCATTTTATGGAGCCACTACTGTGAATGGAAAACCCATGGCAATTAGGGAAACTGTGATGAAGTAAGAAAAAGCAGTATGCTTTTGTTAGACAGGAGAGGTAAATGTGTTTTTAAAAGACTCATGCTTGAGATTACTCACCCTTCCACAATATACCTGAATATTTTCTTACCCACCTCTATTGTTGAATGAATTTTAAGTAGAGATTGCTTAAAAATGCACAACTCATAAGATGTTTCACAGTTATTTCACTGAGAAATGATATGAAATAAAGGTATGGTAAGTTATACTTACTCCTTGGAAGAAAAGTTATGACCAACCTAGACAGCAAATATGCTTTTTAATAAAAAAGCAGAGACATTACTTTGCCAACAAAGGTCCATCTAGTCAAGGCTATGGTTTTTCCAGTGGTCATGTATGGGTGTGAGAGTTGGACTATAAATAAAGCTGAGCACCTAAGAATTGATACTTTTGAACTGTGGTGTTGGAGAAGACTCTTAAGAGTCCCCTGGACAGCAAGGAGATCCAACTAGTCCATCTTAAAGGAAATCAGTCCTGAATGTTCATTGGAAGGACTGATGCTGAAGCTGAAACTCCAATATTTTGGCAACTTGATGTGAAGAACTGACTCATTTGAAAAGATCCTGATGCTGGGAAAGATTGAAGGCAGGAGAAGGGGACGATAGAGGATGAGATGGTTGGATGGCAGCACCGACTCAATGGACATGAGTTTGAGTAAACTCCGAGAGCTGGTGATGGACAGGGAGGCCCAGCGTGCTGCAGTCCATGCAGTAGCAAAGAGCTGGACATGACTGAGCAACTGAACTGAACTGATGCTATACATTATAAATCACATTTAAATTTATTTTACTTTTGGTTTACCAATAGAGTTTATTCACATATAAACTCTATTGTTATCAGAACTAATTAGTTTGAAAGGGTGACTGATTATGTTCATTTGTACATGGAGACACTCAAATGATGAGCTGTCCAACCCCAAGGATGGTTTGAGAGAGTGAAACCTACAATCAGCTAAGAGAAAAAAATTGAAATGTATTCCTGTGGTGCCCTGGGTTGTGATGGCAATGATTTTATGGTGACAGAGTTGGGCAGAGGCAAGTTCCTCAGACTCTCCTATGCTGGGTATAATAGTTAAAATCACAGTATTAGGATTAAGTACACAAATATTTCTGTAAAATATATCTTCCCCTTCTGCAAACTGAAAATGAACAGTTATCCTTGGTCCTGATCTTTTCCATGTGTAGAAATCATCCAGACCAACCTGAGAGCTTGAGATCCTAAGGTTAAGTTTGTGTTTGTAAAGTGCCTTGTGACCTACTTCACACTCTATGGAAGTTCAATTAATATTAATAGGTGAATGGAATATTTGCTGATGCCACTCTATGGATATTTTGTTAGTGAAGTGGTTACTTGATTTCCTCTCATGCTTTTGATATTTAAATACAATCTTCAACCTGGTTTATGTTTGTAAAGTGAAATGTACTTAAATAAGCCCAAATATGATGAGGTACTGAATTTTTTCCAAGTTTCCTTTGCATGTGTAGTTTTCCTTCATTGATTCCATTAAAACAAAAAAGGAAAACTGCAATTGCAAGCATCACACTATCCTTAAATCCCCATAGTTTAAAAAAAAAAATTAACTTTCTCTTGTATGGCAACTGTTTCCCCCGAGGTAACTCACTGATATTTGCAAGGCAAGGTCACTTTTAATGCCATCAAAGATGGAAGAAAAAAACAAAACAAAACAAAAAAACAGGGGGACTGTTTTTGTCTTCACCGGTTCTGCCAAACCAAGAGCAGACATTGATGTTACATGAGGGAAAGGTTGTCACGGTCCCTTATTCCCAGCTCTGTCCTGGAAACAGGGAAAGAGAAACACTTTTTCCTACCATGTATACAAAATATAATACAAAATATTAAAATATGTATATCCTTCAAGAGATCAACAGGACTGTTAACATTTGCTTTGGAAACAGCTTCCTGAAACATACTGAAAATGCCAGGATTCAAAAAAGAGCCTTAGAAACTGAATCTACTTCTGTAAAATTAATTAATCACTTTGAGGATTTAGCAGGGGGAAATGGCCATAAACATCTTATATGCTCAGCTGGTGGTAGAAGGAAGCTGAAATGACAATTTGTTAAAAAAAAAAAAATGGAAAGAGAGGGGAAGAGACTGAGATTTGGGATAAAGATATATATGTTTGGGACAAGCAGAAAGAACATTTTATATCTACATGTGGCCTACAGAGAAGAAGAAGGAAAAGGTGAAAGATTAATGAGGAGGATTTTTTTTTTTTTGCATTTTCTATCATCTATGTGAATTATTACCTAGATGCCTGATATGTCCTAAAAGAAAAACTGTGATGAATAAATAAACAGCTCTCGAAATCTTCAATAGGGTGCTTTACCTTGCAGGGAATATTATCATTGGCTTTTGATACAATTTCTGCTGCAGGGAGAGACTTTCAAAGCTCAGAATGCTGAAGCATTGCCAGGCGCTCAAAGACCCCCTGCAGAGCGCGTCAAACTAAGAAATCTCTCTGAACTTGTCGAATTAAAAGTCATCTCCCTCTCTCTGCAACCCCTGCATGAGCTGGGAAGCTCTGTCCTCATTTTTTTGGCCCCTCCATGATAAACAAATGGAGCCTAGAGCATCTTTATTCTTTACAGCCATGCAATTAAAATTCTTTTAAAAAATATAATTGAAGGCAATGAATTTCAAAAGGAACTTCCAGTTAACAATGAGGCCGAACAGTTGGAGTGGGCCACATTCAATTGTGTTTCAAAGGTGAAAGCAAAACAGCTTGTTAAGAACCAGAGAAGTGTCTTTTTTTAATATTTTGATTGTACATCAAGAGTTTGTTCTAAACTTAAACATCTCAGCAGGATTTATGGTTCCAGGAATGTCATAAGACTTAATTACTCAGACTGCAAAGAGGAGTACACTATTAAAATATGAACAAAGCCATATGAGACTCCTAGTTGCTGCAAATCATTATTTATCTATCCCCACACAAATTAAAGAAGTTTAATTTGTGTTTGCATTTTTAGGCACCATACTGCACATTCTCTTTGCTTCCGCCTATGATGAGTTCATAGCACCAACACAATCATGACAATTTGGTCATTTGCCTGGTACCTAATGATGGGTCATTATTATCATAAAAAAATGCAGGAGCAAAAAAAAAGTTCCAAAATCCTTTATTAATAAGCAAAAATGAAGACAGCATTTTAGATGTTTTCAGAAAACCAGGATGGAAGTGAAAGATGAGTTTCAAGTGTTGAAGATAAAAGGTTTTTTTTTTTTTTTTTTTTTTAAGGTTGAGCATGTTATATAAAATCTTTGGGGAAGAATTTCTAAGGATCATGTGTTCCTTGGTCCGTATATTTATAAGACAGCACTTACATTGGCCTTATTAATTGCTCTCTAGAGTCTGAAATACACTCTTTGATGGTAGGGATGAGAAAGGGAGTAAATGTTGAACAATTTGTTGTTACCCAATGAATCAGGGATTGAAGATGTGTGTGTAATTTTTTTTTTTTTTAAGTGTGGTTTGTTCACAGGACTCATCCTCCTTTCCAAATTGAAATTGTTGGTCAAGGGAATGGGGCAGCCCATGATTTGACCCTGAGTATTTCATAGTATGTTGTTACTAGTAACAGAAATGATACCTTCAGGCCAATGAGCACACTGTCTGGCACAATTTTTAGCTACTTTGAATGCAAGATGATGCTAAAAAATAAATAAATAAAAAGAAGGAAAACAGAAAAACGAAGAGGAATGAGGCCTGGGAGAAAGGTTATAAAAGGAGGCCAAAAAAGTGATGGATCATCAGCATGGGGTCCCTGAAGTCACGGGATATTTCCAAAAAAAAGGAGCATCAATAGTATGCAACCCTGAGAAGCAGCTGATGAAAATGAGACCAAGAAAATGGTGGCGGGGTCTACTGATTAGCAATTTACTGTGTAAAGAGGGAACCACTTCACAGCAAGGGGTTAAGGAAAACATACATGTTTTACAAAATGCAGAAAATGAGGGAATCACACTTGTTCAGGGTGTGCCTCAGTAAATGAAAGAACATTTTTTTGATAGAGGGGATGATGGGATCTAGTGGGAAGGTTTAGTTTGTGTTTTTAAACATATTCAAAGTGGGAAGGAGATAAATGAGAACATCAGGTCCCCAAAGAAGAAGGTGAGTGAAGATGAAGGGCCCAGAGAGGGAACAAGTCCATTCAGGGACCCAGGGGGACAGATCCAGGGACCTGAAGCCAGCTTTGTAAGAGAAGGAAGACCTCTGCTGAAGAAGGAAGACCTCTGCTGGGTTCATGTCAGCTTAACATGAAAACAGTACATTAAACCAGAAAGAAAACATTGACTTAAGCAACTTGGGCAGTATCTCAAGTAAACTGTTTCACAAATGTGTCATAAATAAAATCAGTTTTAATTATACAGTGAAATCTTGTTACTTTAATTGAGTTTAAATAAAATCAACTGGTGAATTGGACAGATGTAAATATTAGAGATAGGCAAGGAAATTTTAACACATACAAATCTTGTCACATCATTCAAAGTCAATTATTGGCCATGTTGAAATATTTAAATAATAGAACATAAATTAATTTAAAACTTCCTTTCCTAGTCTTTGGCTTATTCCTTGTCCTCCTTTTTACATAAGCTTTGTCTCTGTGACATGGAACTAGATGTTTAGAGGGTTATAAAAAATTAATTAAAAAAACAAGAATAAAGTGATGTGAGTTTCTCTTTCCTTTTAAACAATCCAAGCATGTTCAAACCACAACAAACTTATTTTTCTCCTTGAAAAAAATCAAATAAGAAACATAATATCCAGATATCTTTTTAAAGAAAGACTGTAATCTATTCAGAAGTCCTTGTTGATACATCACACATCTTAACCTGTTTCAGAAGACTTCCCCAGAAGCTCTTCTCTAGACGTGTATGTTCTTCAATCAAAACAAAGAGGGATCTCATTTTCTGATATTGCAGTAAAATGTAAGAGCAGCCCTCTAGGTTAAATTATGTGAAAATCCTTTCTTTGAAAAAGGATTCAGGGAGAAGCAAGCAGAATTGAAATTAACTTGGATACCTGAGTCATAGTTCCAACATCCAGTGGATTATAAACAATTGTCTCACTTGATTTTATTCACTCTCTTCCTTGGACCTGTTATTTATTTATTTTTTTTCATGTCTGGGTTTGGGACAAATTTGTTTAGAACAAGTAACCATCCCAAAAGCTTTGGCTGTGAATCAGGATGAGGAAGTAGCCATAATAGGGGTGATCACACCACAGTCTATTTCAGTTTGCATTTAAGTTCTCAAATTATGTGCTTCAGTCATGTTGCTGACGCTTAGAATGACTTTTGATTGACATGTACAGAGAAAGTGATAGTTGCTCAGCCATGTCTGACTCTTTGCAATCCTATGGACCATAGCCCACCAGGCTCCTCTGCCATGGAATTCTCCAGGCAAGAATACCAGAGTGGGTAGCCATTCCCTTCTTCAGGGGATCTTCCCAATCCAGGGACTGAACCCAAGTCTTCTGAAATGCAGGCAGATTCTTTACCATCTGAGCCACTCTTCGTCAAACTATATAGGTATACTGGGAGTGGGCTTGGTATAATTGCTCAAGCAAAGATGAGATTGTTTCATGACTATAACACTGAGTTACTTTTTCTTAACAGTTTGGCCCCCTCCAGAATGGAGTAGAAATTGCTAGTATCTATCATTTCTACAAAAAGGTAGGAAGCAACTATAATTGGGTTGGCCAAAAAGTTCATTCAAGTTTTTTTGTAAGATAGGATGGAAAACCTGAATGAACTTTTGCCAAACAATATTATTTGCCATTTAGCCATTGACTAATTTTATCTCTATTTCAAGGTTTATGTCTGGAGTTGTGCAGTAAACATCATTACTCTTAGGCACCTAAGTTATGAACTATTTTCCACATTTGAGGAAATGTCTAGTTTACAAGTTTTGATGGAAGACAGTCTCCACAGTCGCTTTTAAAAACCTTCCCTGCCCATGGCCACCATGGAAGGGCACCACCATGGCTTGATCTCGATCTCCATTCAAGAGAGACCCCACAGCAGCAAGAAGTATAGGTAATGAGTTCCCGGCTGTTGCAGCCGCAGGATTCTCACTCAGGCCATGCTCTCCCGGGTTGCTCACAGCTGAAGCCTGACCACCAGCCCAAGTGGAGTTCTACAGCCTCGCTCTTTCTACCCACTGGGGGATGCCTCAGAGGAGGATCTCCCCACTGAGGCTCTTTATTGGTCTGGTCAGGATTAACTCTGAGCTACACTGTGGCCAGAGCTCCTTCCACCCAATTCTCCCATCCCCAACTCTTCTTTCCCTTCACAGGTGTTAGACTTGTATGGAGGTCTGAATGCCCTCCTTGTTCACTCCTGCCTGTCTCTCTCCTTTATTCTTCACATTTTCCACAATCAATCTTCTATACATATAAGTCCATTCTGTCATCTGTTTCTTGGAAGATCCAAATTGATCCATTGCCAGTCCTCAAACTAATGCTTCATACATAGGAATTTTTTCTCCCTCAGAGAAAGTCAGTGCATTTCATCGGGTTGGACCTCCTCAAGATGTGTGCAAACAGAAGTAGGATCCAGCCTTGCGTTCTTCTGATGGGATATTATGATGAGCCAAGATCAATACATCTGTTTCAAATGCAAATAGTTGATTGCAGTCCAGGCAAAATACGCAGAGCCAAAATCAAATGCCATTGCAGGCTCTGGAATGTTTCCTTGACTGAAATAGCCATTCTTTTTTCAGAAATGCAGGAAGGAAAAGTGTAAAAATTGCCAGTACTGTAAATCAAGGAATAACTAGCTGGAATTCATGGAACTTTTGCTTGTCCTTCATGTTACATGTAGTTGAACTAGTCTACCGTGTTACTCACATGCTCAGAATCTACTGGCTTCCAAAGAAAGAAAAGATAGGAAACTGGAATGTTGAAAGACCCATTTACTTTTCAAGTTTGGCTCCATATTGGTGTTTATCCAGCGATGTCAATATTGATCTTTGTACGTAGGGTCATGGAGCTAAATCATGATGCATTTAAAGATGTAATAACCAAACTAGTCTACTAGTTTCATAGATTAACAAGAGTTCATGGCTTTCATGTAGCTGCAGGTATCCTCAGGGGATCTGATGGGGATCTCTCATAGTTGATTTACAGCTACCTAAAAAACAAAATCAAACCAAACCACCCCCTGCTAAGGTGGCTTGTGTGGACAAGGTTTGGATCACAGGGTACTGGGCTCATTGGCTAGGTGCTATGGGTACCATCAGGACAGATTATTGAACAGAACATGAATTTTTTGAATCTACACCATGAAAAGATGCCGTTAGTATGTCTGCTGTGTCCTCAGAAGATGAGCATGAGTTGTTTGAATATTCTCAGATCGCTCATATCTGGTTCATACGACTGATGGAAGGACTAAATGAGCTAATGTAAACCATGAACCTAGAACAACATATACTCTGTGATCAGGACTAAGTATCAGTGTTTTTCTTCATAGTGGTTTTGCCAAATTTACATCAGTGACATTCAAGGCTATTCTAAAGGAAGCAGAGAGATGCCAAGAGATTTAGAGATTAGATTACTAAAGGAAGCAAAAACGGGAACATAGACAAGCAAAGCTGGGCTGGTGGATAGAAAAGACCCTGTGAGGGTTTCTCTGAACTTTATGTGGTTTCAGGGGAAGGGCTGGGGAGGGTGGGGAGGGAGAAGAAGTAGATTTGTAGAGCTAGGGTAATTCATAGGAAGCTTATTCTCCAAAGACACATAAAGGTCAATACACCTAATGCGAAGAACTGATTCATTGGGAAAGACCCTGACCATGGTGAAAGATGGAAGGCAAAAGGAGAAGTGGGTGCAGAGGATAAGATGGTTGGATGGCATCACCAACTCAATGAACATGACTTTGAGCAAACTCAGGGAGTTGGTAGAGGACAGAGGAGCCTGGCGAGCTGTAGCCCATGGGGTTGCAAAGAGCCAGACTGAACAACAACAAAGGGAAATCTACAGGTATTTCAGGGCAATAGTGGTTCATATTGTCAAAGGATTCTGAATTGCAGAGAAAGGTGACGGGGTTTGAATAAAGACACCAGTCAATGCTGTGATCAGGGCAAGGGTCCAGGCTTCTAGGGACTAGGGTCCAGCAAGGATTTGCAGAATAAAACTAAGCAAGCAGGTGGCAAGCAGGGCAGGGCTCTGCCTTGTACCTAAAGCTTTCATCTCTCCATGATTTCTTAGGATAATTAGAATTCTCAGTGTTTCACAGGGAGCCTCTTCTAATAAGTATTGGTTAAAAGAGAGAGTTTTTCTTATGGAGCTGACCCAAATATCTTCTAATTGACTCTGTGTGTATACATACATATGCATATGAGTATGGGCATCATATCATGTTTTGATTTTAATTTCAAAATCCTGGTGGTTATAGAACATAAGGCAGGAAACGCTATAGAAATGCATGTATTATAAGACATATTGTAGCAATAATATATATGGAATCAGATAAACATAGGTTTGAATCCTACCATTCACTCCCTGAATGAACCTAGACAAGCTAACATATCTTCTCCAGTGTCTCTTCACTGGTGATACAGAGATGCTAATATCTACTTCATGGCTCACTAGAAAGATTAATTAAAATAAGGTACTCAATGTGCTTATCACAATAGAGTACTATAGTGATTCATTTTCTTAATTTTGGTTTTATGACAATGTTTATAATCAATTAGTCTACCCTCAAATTAGGGAACATTTACTATAGAATCCTGTTAGCTTTTCTATAGTCTATGTGGATTCATCAGATATGGAGGACATCAGAAGGATTGCTATTAATATATTTCCACAGATCAAGGCGGGTCAACATACTGTGGCCCAGGGGATCCAGCCTGCCTCATACACTGTAAATAAAATTCTGCTGGAACCCCATTCTACCAATTTGTTAACATGCCGTCTACAGTTGCATTTGCACTAGAGTAGCAGAGCTGAGTGGTTTTGAAAAAAGACAGTATGGTTCACAAAGCCAAGAATATCTGCAATATGGTTCTTTACAGAAACATTTCCTGATCCTTCTTTTAGACTGTCAGTCTTCGACTTGAACTGAAATCTACTAGTTGATAAAAGTGATAAAGAAAACTATATAAACTATATGGCAAAAATCCATAAATGTAGTATAAGCAACACTGGATGGATAATCCATTCAAGAAAATGATAAACATTATATGAAAATGTATGATTTATCTATTAAACATGAGGTCATTCAAATATCAGGCTCAGTTTAACTACAGCATTTAGAGATATGCCAATCAACTTGATTTTCCAACTCAGTATGATAACTCAATACTTCACCAGAAAATAATACTATTGGCAAACTATAACTCAGAGGCAAAGGAATTCTGCAACATCGCACAGACATAATCTTCATCATTATTTCTTTTCAAAGCTGCTATGGAAGTAGTTGCAGTAACATCAATCTCAACTTCAGGAGCTCATGCAGGGACTACAGGATCCATGCTCGAGATTAGCAGCAGTCACAATTCTAATGACAGCAACAGAGATGACAATGGCCCCACCAGCAGTGTGAGTGCAGAGTGTGGGCTCACGGGCTCTGAGCAATGCCATTCCCCTTGTCCACTTCTGCACCCTGGAGACTAGGGGTAGCTGCTTCCTGCAATTTCTTATCTCTCGCTAAAACCACCTTTTCTCCTTTAGCTTTTGCAATACATTTGCAACAAATCCCTGTATTAAATTCCTCTCTATGTGAAGTGCATGGAGTATATTCTGTTTTTTGTGATTAAATCTCAAATGCTACAGGATTTCCTGTCAGGAGTTAGGCATACTTATTTCAATATTGTGAAAGATAAAATCAAGGACATTAATTAAGGCATCCTTATGTCCACACGTTTGGTGGTGTTGGCAGAAACACTATGGTCAGGAAAGGCAAATCCATACAGAACAGCAGAGGGAAGGGGTCCCCTGTAAGTAACGTGACTGGCTGGTCTTGAAGACATTAGCCCGCACGGGGGCTCATGATTGATTACTTTGTTGGCAGACTGGCTGCTCATCATTAGTGGCTGCTGGGCTAGCCTTGGCAATGTGAAGTTGTTCCCTAACATTCAGTTAATCAATTCTCTGTATCAAATCCCTGCCTGTTCCTGGTTGCATAGTGTGCCCCCATATTCATGTCCTTTTGGGATTTGCCAGTGTGACTTCATTTTCAACTAAATCACTTTAAGATGAGGTTATACTAGATGAGATTCTAAATATGGTGACTGGTGTTAAGAAGACAAATTCAGACACAGAGACAGATGAATAAAGAGAACCAATGTGACACTGGGGTAGTGATCAGAATGCTGCATCTCCATCATAAGGATTCCAAGGATTGTTAACAACCACTGGAGGCTACGAAGAGGCAAAGAAGGATTTCTAGAATCTTAAGAAGGAGCATGGCCCTGTCTTCCTTCCAGTCTTCAGAACAGTGAGAGAACGCATTGCTCTTTTTTAAGCCAAAGTGTTTTAAGCTAACCATTTTGTGGACATTTGTATTAGCAGCCAAAGGTAATTGATACACCCTGTTTGTTTGAAATGTCTGGAGAATTTCTGTCTTTTCAAATTAGATACAATCTTAGTCCCTTCAGGGTGCTGTAACAGATTGCCATCAACTGCGTGATTTAAACATTTATTTCTCACAGTTCCTGAAGTTGAGAAGTCCAAGATGTAGGCACCAGCAGATTTGGTATCTGGTAAGAACCTAATTTCCTACTTGTAGACAGCTGGCTTCTCACTGAGTCATCATATGGTAGAAGGGATGAGGGAGCTCTCTCGAATCTCTTTTATAAAGGCACTAATCCCATTCATGAAGGCTCCACTTCATGACTTAATCATTCCCAAAAGGACTCACCTTCTTATACAATCACAATGAGGATGAGGTTTCACCATATGAAACGGGATGGGGGGAATGACACAAACCTTCAGTTTATAGCAGATACTACAACTATAGGATTTATTTTCCAAATAGCCTGTAACTATGATAAATAATTTACAATATGATGGATGTAAGACTATATTCCCACCAGGCTAACACATACTAAATCTTCTGTGTGTTATTCCAGTTTTCCACGTACATAGTGGCACAGGGCATGGCCTCTAGAGCCAAGCTGCCTTGTTTTAGGTCCAGGTCCTCAACTAGCTAACTAGGTAACCTCTGTGTGCTTCTGTTTTCCTATCTGTATAATGGGGACAATAACAGTATCTACTTTACAGAGTTGCTGTGAAGATTAAATAGATTGTATAAGCATAAAGTGCTACGTGCCCCAATTTATTGTCATTAACATACCCTTTTTGCATAAGTACAATCCATAGTATTGAATTTTGTATCTACATTGTTTTTAACTTGACAGAAGAGTTGACTCATTGGAAAAGACTCTCATGCTGGGAGGGATTGGGGGCAAGAGGAGAAGGGGACGACAGAGGATGAGATGGCTGGACGGCATCACTGACTCAATGGACATGAGTCTGAGTGAACTCCGGGAGTTGGTGATGGACAGGGAGGCCTGGCGTGCTGCGATTCATGGGGTCGCAAAGAGTTGGACATGACTGAGCGACTGATCTGATCTGATATATACTTTAAATTATATAATATATGCCAATTTACTATAATTATCACTATATTAAACGTCTTCACATAGTTCTACAACATGCTTACCAAAGGATGATCAGAACTGATACTATCCTAAAATCACAAACTCTGAAAAAGATTATTTTACAAATTTCAAAACTCAATGTCAGTATTAAAACTCACTGAGACATGGTTCTGTGCTATGCTTTCAGATTTCTTTTATCAGATCTTCGCTTCATTCAAAGCAATTAGGTTTAACATGATCTGAAGACTATAACCATCCTGCGTATTATCAATTCTGATTATATTTGAGCCATTCTGAAAAGGGAAAAGTATTTCTGCTCCATTATTATAAATATTAAGATGTATTATCTTTAATATTACAATTATCTGCCAAAAAATAGTTTGTCACTATAATAGCATGTAGGTGTTATTGGGCAAAAAACTATAAAAACCATCTCTGGGTTAAATAATTACGGACAACTCCTTCTCCTCTTATTCATGTTAGGCTTTTGAAGTGTTAAGCTGGAAAAAGGAAAAAAAAAAAAAAACCAAACAGATGAGCTCCACTTTCTAAAGGCACAGATGAGAGGATGAGAATGAATGGGTGACCGAAACCTCAGGTCTCCATGGAAGGTCTGAGCAAGCTAGTGGTTCAGTGATCATTTTGACAGAACTGAATACACAGCCCAGAAACCTTTGTCATCCATGACTGAGAAAGGCAAGTATTCTCTCCATTTTTTTTTCTAGCTGCATTCATACTGTAGTTTCTAAGGTTAGAGTTCAACCTAGCCGGCCAGAAGGTGAATGCCTATGTTTTCACAGAGATCAGAAATGTGTTCTACATGAACTTGCCTCTGTTTTGATGAGCTGATCAAGAGCACATATGAAAACAGAAATGACTTCCTTGCTGAGTCTAATGTTACACCCCCCTTAGCCTTCAGAAACAGCCCCTGTGTTCACCTGCCATTAACATTGCAACGGGACCACTGGAGATGGACGTGGCCACTAAGGAGAATCTTGCTTAGAAGAGCTGAGATCAGATCTCTGAGGCAATCAGGGTTATTAAACCACTGTGAGGCCAAAAACCTCCCCTGCTGCTGGGGTGCTTTGCATGGGAAACTAGTCAACGTTGATAAAATATTTGAATCCCAACATTCAAAATTATAGTTACAGAATCACTCTACTTTGACTCCAATAAAGAGGCACAATTCAACCATCCACATGACTTGCTTTTTGTTAGCAAACATTTTCTATTTTCTATAAGCCTTAAGCTGTCCTAGGTACTGGGTGCCACCATTAATGAAGTCATTATTTTAGTGACTATTCCACTAGGATACATGGGGTGCTGAAAACAGTATCAACCGAGGAGGTGCAACATTTGAGTGCTTAGTGTGAGTCCTGTCTTGGGAACCCTTGGATAAATCATTCAGGTTCTCTGGATTTTTGTTCATCTAAACATGAGAAATCCAGGCACATTCAAATGTCTGTACCATGTACAATGTTTTATGGCTTTATTTTATATAGAATGTCTCTAACCATTTTATTCAGGGCTTCCCTGGTGGTTCAGCAGTAAAGAATCTACCTGCCTATATGTAAGATGCAGGTTTGATCCCTGGGTCAGGAAGATCCACTGGAGGACAAAATGGCAATCCACTCCAGTATTCTCACCTGGAGAATCCCATGGACAGAGGAGCCTTGTGGGCCACAGTGCATGGGGTCGCAAGAGGCGGACATGACTTAGCAACTAAACCACTACCAACAATCATTTTATTCAGCACTTTCCCAATGTTTTCTTAATCCATTTTCACCCATAAGGTTGCCTGAAGAGTTAAAGATATTGCTGAATGGGAAATCAATGGAAGAGAGGGAATAGAGAACAGCTAGAGATTTGTATTTAAAAGAAGTTGTAACCGCAGTGAAAACAAGTTAAGCTTAACAGATCAGTCACGAAGATGGTGACCAAGCTTACAATAGGAGAGCTGAGGTAGTTTCCAAGAGCAAAGGGATAAGAAAATCACACTTCACGAAATATACAAGAGGAAGAATTTTAACTGGAGAGATCAAAGAATGAGAGGAAGACAATTTAAAGAGGGGGTGGTAAAATTTCAAAAGACAACCCCCAATGGATAGTGAAAATTATACTTCCAGATAGTGCGCTTTTTTTTTCAATTATATATAAGAAGCCTCACATTCGAAAAAGACAAATGCAGTGTAGTCCCCAGAAGTAAGGCACTGAGAGGGCTGTTCAATTTTGATTTGCTCCTGAAAATATATCAAAGATAAAAAGGCAGCGCAAGAGGCAAGAATATTATTTCATGCTTCCATTCCTTAAGTGCTCCTGAGAAAGTTCTTATTCTTTCTAATCTAAGTGAAACACCATTTTTCATATTACTTTTCATTCTCCAGCATGCTATGTAGAGAATTCAGGTAATACCATACTGTGGTCTATCACAGATCTGGTTTCAACAGTGAATTTGCTCCAACATATTAATTTTATATTTCTACTTTTCCTTACACATGTATGTTCTCAGTCTCTCAGCCAACTCTTTGCGACCCCATGGACTGTAGCCCACCAGGGTTCCCTGTCCATGGAATTTCCCAGACAAGAAAGAATACTGGAGTGGATTGCTATTTCCTTCTCCAGGGGATCTTCCCAACCCAGAGGTTGAACTCAACATTTCTTACATCTCTTGCATTGGCAGGTGGATTTTTTACCACTAGAATGGCACCCCACTCCAGTACTCTTGCCTGGAAAATCCCATGGATGGAGGAGCCTGGTAGGCTCCAGTCCATGGGGTCGCTAAGAGTCGGACACGACTGAGCAACTTCACTTTCACTTTCACTTTCATGCACTGGAGAAGGAAATGGCACCCCACTCCAGTGTTCTTGCCTGGAAAATCCCATGGACAGAGGAACCTGGAAAGCTGCAGTCCATGGGGTCACTACGAGTCGGACACGACTGAGTGACTTCACTTTCACATTTCACTTTCATGCATTGGAGAAGGAAATGGCAACCCACTCCAGTGTTCTTGCCTGGAGAATCCCAGGGACGGGGGAGCTTGGTGGGCTGCCGTCTATGGGGTCGCACAGAGTCGGACACGACAGAAGCGACTTAGCAGCAGCAGCAGCGCCACCTGAAGAGCCCCTCACCTTCCATGAGATGCAGTCTATTATAGTGTTTGATGAACAGTACTACTAACACTAGAAAAATAATTTGTAAATAATATTAGAGAAGGGGTAGGAAGATCAGAGTTCTACTGTCAACTGTTACTAAGTGTGCAGTCTTTGGCAAAACACTGTAAATCTTACTTTCGTTATATATAAAATCTGCATTGCTTGGTTCACAGTATTGCTCTGGCAGTTAGGTGAGATATTTATCCACAGCTCTGGATTAAGAATTAGTTTTCAGGATGTCTGAAGGCTGATGGGAAGGATTCAAATCCCAGGGAGAAAGAAGCATTGAAGACACAAAAGAGAGGATCTGGGAGCCACACTTATGGTTTCTTAGGAGGCAAGAAGGAAGAAGGAATGACATTCAGAGTTCAAGCTGCAGTGATTCATTTTCTCTAGCATGAAAAACCTAGGGGAAGAAGACTAGAATAGGTTCAAGGAAGTTTGTAGATTTGGTGGCAGGTATTTTTTCCATCAGAAAATGACTGTAGTTGTAGGAACCCAGGCTCCTGACTTCATGTGAGAGGTGTAGGGCTCTGAAGATACTGATGAGGACCTCAAAGGGAGGTCCAGATTCACATGAAATTTTAATTAATGTCATTAAAATGATTATTAAAGGAAATGGAATTTTGAGATATGTCTACCAACATACCCCCTTGATTATTTCTTAAAATCTATGAATACTTTGTCACTTGAAGTTTAAAAACTTATTTCTCACACACACATACACACACGCCTCTTCTTCTTAGTCATAAAGTGAAAACAATTCTAATTGGTTCCTGTTTATTATATATTGTTACAACTGAGGAAAATAACTGAGAAGTTTTCTTGCAAGAAGGTAGAAGTTATGGAAATTTAAGACTTTAAAAAATTATATTCATAATTCTGTAATACTAAGAGTATCATGTTAGTAATTGCAGAGGGAATTCAAGAAGACTCTTGATTTGAGACCTGTTCCCTGCTAACTCAGAGGGTAAAGAATCCACCTGCAGTGCAGGAGGCTTGAGTTCAATCCCTAGATTGGGAAGATCCCCTTTAGAAGAGCATGGAAACACTCCAGTATTCTTGCCTGGAGAATTCCATGGACAGAAGAGCCAGGCAGGCTACAGTCTATGGGACTGCAAATAGTCGGACACGACTCAACAACTAACACTTCCCTTGTAGGGTTAACAACCTTCCCAGTGGAGGATTTCCAAGAAGCCAAATCATGGCAAAGTAAATGTGGGAGGAAACAGAATTCTTCAGAGTAGAAAACAGTGTGAAATAATTCAAAGCAGTGAAACACAGAAGTGATGAAAGGGATGCATTTAAAAGTCATCAGTTCTGTGCACTTCGTGGAGAATATACGCAGATCTGTGCCTCACTATTTGAGGGCTGCTTGCATTTCTTTGGAACTCTTCCTTTCTGAAATGCAGTAAGTAGGTCTGCCTTCAGATTTCTTAGTATATTCCTCCAAAGGAATATTTATAATTGAGGCAAATTTTCCTTGGTTATATTCAAGACTTTCATTTCTTTGAGAAAAGTGAGAAACAGGTGCTACCTGCTTATAATCTGCTGCTGCTTATAATCTAGCCCCAACCAAAACAATGGCATAAAGCCAATTTACCACAACTAACCTTGTTTCTCACTTTATCAACACAAGGAATGAGGCTGACAGAGTGCTAGCAAGGAGACAAGGAGACACTGAATTTGGGAGGAACGACAACTGCGGCTTCTCACAGGCTGTTATTACAATTTATTGTGAAATATTGCATAATTCATAATAAAAATGCTCCTGAATAGTGACAGTTTAAAAAAGTAATAAACATGCCTAATGCTAAAAAAAAGAACTCTGAAAACAGAATTAAACCTTGTAATAACTTGGAAATGATTTTGAACCAGCCTCAAAAGGTAAAGATAATGTTCTTTCTGCTGTCACACAAATACTTCCTTGCCATAGTAACATCTGAATGGTGTCTACCTTTAAAATGTTTCTATTTTCAATACAAAATATAAAGTTTAAACTGCTTTCCTGACACTCTGATTGGATTGTATTAGCCTATTAAGGAGAGCATGCACTAGTCACTATGGGAAGGAAGTTTTCTCTAATATATTTATTCCTCCCAAATTCTGAAGACATGAATATTGAATAAGATTAGAACTTTGACAACAATGCAAGGCAATCCCAATGGCCCAAGTGAATGTAAATAACCAAGTGAATTAAAGCATCTCAGAAAATTGCTTTCTGCCTCAGTTAAATAGGAAAGGCCTAATATCTTTAACAATACCGAGGCATCTGGAAATTTTTATCATCATCCCTCATTGTTCTTCTAAGCACAGACGGGAAACTTCTCTGAAAAGGCAATTTCTTATCTGAAATTATGGAATAAAAGTTAAGGCAAGAATCAGGCCAACTTGCTACTAACTTTCTGGTTGTTCTGGTCTGCAACTAATTTCTCTGGGAAGAACACTATTCTCTTATGTTCTTACTGCATCAATTTTGAGTATTTTGAGGGGCCAATAAGTGAGGAGGCAACTGTAAACTTGAAAGAGCCTTAATTGCTAGTAAACAGATTGATCCTCTCAATCTGTTAAGCTGATGTAAACATCAAATGTTTAAAGAACAAATAGTTTGTATAATGAACAATAAACTTTATGTTTTTCACCAAAAGATTATAAAGTTATGTTAAGAAAGAGGATATAAGTTTAGGAACACATAGCTATTGACTAACCTCTTAAAGCTTTTATTTTTCATTGCTTTTTTACCAAACATTCCTTGAAAATGTGTTTATGAGATATTTAGAATATATAGCTCCATAGTTATAATGTCTAAATTGCTATTTAAAGCATCAGTTCAATTCAGTCACTCAATCATGTCCGACTCTTTTTGTGACTCCATGGACTGCAGCACGCCAGGTTTCCCCTTCATCACCAACTACCAGAGTTTACTCAAACTCATGTCCATCAGGTTGGTGATGCCATCCAACCATCTCATCCTCTGTTGTCCCCTTCTCTCACCTTCAATCTTTCCCAGCATCAGGGTCTTTTCCAATGAGTCAGCTCTTTGCATCCATCAGCTGTTCAAAGTATTGGAGTTTCAGCTTCAGCATCCGTCCTTTCTATGAATATTCAGGACTGATTTCCCTTAGGATTGACTGGTTGGAGCTCTTTGCAGTCCAAGGGGCTCTCAAGAGTCTTCTCCATCACCACAGTTCAAAGGCATCAATTCTTCGGTGCTCAGCTTTCTTTATAGTCCAACTCTCACATCCATACATGACTACTGGAAAAACCATAGCTTTGAATAGACAGACCTTTGTTGGCACAGTAATGTCTCTGCTTTTAATATGCCGTCTAGGTTGGTCATAGCTTTTCTTCCAAGGAGCAAGCGTCTTTTGATTTCTTTTAAAGTATAACCTATGCTATAAAAGCATAACCTATGCTTGTATGCATAACCTATGCCATAAAGCATAATCTATGCTACAAAAGTCATGTTCGACTCTTTGTGATCCCATGGATTATAGCCTGATAGGTTCATCTATGGATGGAATCTTCCAGGCAAGGATAATGGAGCAGGGCCATTTCCTCCCCAAGGGGATCTTCTCCACCCAGGGATCAAGCTCATGTCTCCCACACTGAAGGTGGTTTCTTTACTGGTAAGCCATCTGAGAAGCTCAGCTCGTGGATAGGAACATATTTAAAACACCACTACATTTAAAATGGATAACCAACAAAAACCTACTGTACAGCACATAAAACTCTGCTTAGTGTTATGTGACACCCTGGATGGAAGGGGAGTTTGGGGGAGAATGGATACATGTATACATGAGTCCCTTCATTGTCCATCTGAAACTATCACAACATTGTTAACTGGCAATATAGCAATACAAAATAAAAGTCTTCAAAGAAAAAAAATTTGTTCAATATGATATAATTTAAAAGCAATATGTGCACATTAATCACCTAAAAAAGAAAAAAAGGCCTATGATGCTTTTAGATCTCTCACCCAAAGTATATATATTGTGTATATATTTCCACATATAAAAGTCTAAAAATATTAAGACTACAGATAATGAACAACCTAGGTATCACTGACTTTTATTAAGTAAATTCCTTTAATCATGTCTTCAACTAATGTTGAACACAAATTTGTTGTTTATTAATATGTGAAAATACGAGATGATATTTTTTAGGGAAAAAAAGAAAATAATAATTAGTTTTTACCCTGCAAGTACTTGGCTTTTTTCAGTCTCCCAAGCTATAAGCAGTTTTCTTTTGTGTGTGAAGTAACTGGAAAACTGTGATCACTTTAGATCAAAGGAAGTTCATAAACAGCTTCGTAAACAGGTGCTGAGCTCTTAATACCTGTGTCTGCTAAGCCTGGGGGCACGAAAGGAAGAAAATTAGGTTTCTGCTCTCAGTGAGTTACCAACTGGCAATTAACAATTGAAATATTATGGTAAGAGCTATAAGGTCTCTTCCCTTGTGGCTCAATGGTAAAGAATCTGCCTGTCAAAGCAGGAGATGTGGGTTCGATCCCCGGGTAGGGAAAATCCCTTAGAGGAGGAAGTGGCAAGCCAATCCAGTATTCTTGCCTGGGAAATGCCATGGACAGTGGAGTCTGTGGTCTACAGTGCCTGGGGTCGCAAAAGAGATGGACATGACTTAGCAACTAAACTAAACCAAGAGCTATAAGAGAGGAAAAGATAGAACCATGTCAAAGTAGGAGAAATGCCCTCTGCTTGAGGATAAAGAGAGAGCAATGAGTATATGAAAGCCAAAGTCACACTGGCCTTCAAGGATGAAAAAGACTCTGCCAAGTGGGCAGGGCAATGGGGTCCCCAACAGGAAGGCAGGGCTGAGGTAAACAAGATTACTTCATATTGATACAGAGACAATTATTAGTGAGGTGCATGGACTGTATCTGAAATGAAAATGTAGAAATCTCAAGCGGGAGGATTCTCTGGTTCTCAAGATATGAAATCAAACACAAGCGTAACAAACTATATAAAAATGAGGAAGGAAAAAGAGGGAGAGACAGAGACACTGAAGAGAGTCACACACACACAGAAGTCGCTCAGTCATGTCCGACTGTTTGCGACCCCATGGATTGTAGCCTACCAGGCTCCTCGGTCCATGGGATTTTCCAGACATGAATACTGGAGTGGGTTGCCATTTCCTTCTCCACTGGGAGACGGCATTCCCATGTTTGCATTCAACTTCAATTTTTAGACATTCTCATGGTGAGTTACAAAACACAAATCAATATTAGACCAGGTATAAGAGAAGTGCGGGAGACCTGGGTTCAATCCCTGGATCGGGAAGATCTTCTGGAGAAGGAAATGGCAACCCACTCCAGCATTCTTGCCTGGAAAATCCCATGGATGGAGGAGACTGGTAGGCTACAGTCCATGGGGTCGCAAAAAGTCGGACAGGACTGAGTGAATTCACTCACTCACTCACTCAAGAGAAGTGCAAGCAAAATAAAGCACTCACCCAAAGCACTTCCACTGCAACAGAGTTAACTGCCTTCCCTTTCCTTCATGTTTTCCAGTTCTTAATCATATAGTCACAATTTTTGGATACTGATATAAAAATATGCAGACAGGGCTTCTCTGCTGGCTCAGCAGTAAAGAATACGCCTGTCAATGCAGGAGACACAGGTTCCATCCCTGATCCTGGGAGATCCCACATGCCGTGGAGCAATGAAGCCCGTGGGCCACAACCGCTGAGCCCATCTCTAGGACCTGGGAGCCCAGCTATGAGCCCACCCACTGAAACTACTAAAGCCCACATGCCTTAGAGCCTGTGTTGCGCAACAAGAAAAGCCACTGCAACTAGAGAGGAGTTTCCTGCTCAGTGTGACTACAGGAAAGCCCATATAGCAGCCAAGACCCAGCACAGCCAAAACTAATACAAAAATAAATAATGTACAAAGAATATCTTCTTTCGCAGTTAAGGAGAAAACAATCATATATTAGCCTTTATGTCTGCCATATATTCCTGAAAATATTTTTCTAATCTGCGGATATGCTACAAAGATGTTAAATACTACACCACCTCAAAAAATACTTAGATCTAAAAAAAAAAAAAATACTTAGATTTGCCAAAATTAACTTGGAATTTGTCTAACTTATAGGCAATATTTTATTATCATAAACAGAGTGGCAATAAAGCTGCTTACACATTTTTTCTTTTGAATTAGTTCCTTATAAGTCATCCTTAGAATAGGTCAAAATATGTAAATATTTTAGTAGCTATTGATAAATAATTTTGCACTGCCACTATAAACCATGATTGTTTAAGTATCTCTCTCTCCCATCTAGTGACCAAATTATTTGAGGCTAAGGATAATGCCTTTTTATTCATGGACACCACAATATAATCCATTGCTTGGCACAACTAAAATAAGCTCAGTATTGATGCCAAAGCTGAAACTCCAATAGTTTGGCCACCTGAGGTAAAGAGCTGACTCACTGAAAAAAAGTGATGCTGGGAAAGATTGAAGGCAGAAGGAGAAGAGGGAAGCAAAGGATGATGGACTGACTCAATGGACAAATGTCAGCAAACTCCAGGAGATAGCAAAGGACAGGGAAGTCTGGTGTGCTGCAGTCCCTGAGGTCACAAAGAGCCGGACACATCTTAGTGACTGAAAAATAACAACTATTTGTTAAACTATTTAACAAATAATACTTTGAAAATATTTGTGGTTGATTGGTATTTACCATCAACTATCTATTCTCCCCTATTTTAAGGATCATGATTTGGATTTTGGCTAGTGTGACATGAACCCACCTTGAAGACAAGCTCTCTTAATTTCCCAAGCAAGCTATGTGTAGATAAAGTGAAATTAAATCCTGGCCAGTGAGTATTACACAGGATTTCTGGGGAATCTGCTTAAAGGATGATGACTTAGCTGGCAGATTGCCCTTTTGTCTTTCCTAAAATCATTGTTTCTGATGCCTGAATGTAGAGGTGATAGCTAGAGCTCAGCAGCCTTTTTAGAAACAGGAGTTAACATTTAGGATAGAACCAAGCATTAGGCTAATGAAACAAAATCTAGAAGGAGCCTAGACCCCTAATAGCCATGGAGTTGCCACACCTTCCTTTGAATCCCTGTTTTAGGACTTATGTAAAAGGAATAAGGATCTATCTTACTTAAACTCACGTTATTTCAAGAATTGGTTTCTAAACAACTGAACTAAATAGCCAATAATAAAATAATATTAAATGAACTAAATGAGTGATAAAAATAAAGTCAATGGAAATGTGTATATCATTTGATCTCAACCTTCACTATGTACATTTTTTTTTATTTTTAGAATTTATTAATCCTGTAAATTCAGAGAAGGCAATGGCACCCCACTCCAGTACTCCTGCCTGGAAAATCCCATGGATGGAGGAGCCTGGAAGGCTGCAGTCCATGGTGTCGCTGAGGGTCCGACATGACTGAGCGACTTCACTTTCACTTTTCACCTTCATGCATTGGAGAAGGAAATGGCAACCCACTCCAGTGTTCTTGCCTGGAGAATCCCAGGGACAGGGGAGCCTGGTAGGCTGCCGTCTATAGGGTCACACAGAGTCGGACATGACTGAAGTGACTTAGCAGCAGCAGCAGCATCCTATAAATTAGAAATGCCAAATCAGATCTTTAAAATGTATTTTATTATTAGTAATACAAATTTTACTAACTGTATTAATATTTTTGTACTTGAAAATATATGTTTTTGATTCAGAACTCTGTCAGTTTTTATGAACTTTTCATATGGGATACAGAATATAGTAAAAAGTAAACCATGCCACCACTTCAACTTTTCTCATCTATCTTTGTCTATAATTGAGCTCTTTATTGTTTTTATAACAATTTATATTAGTCTATAATGTATTACTGATTTTTCTTTGTAACTCTTCTGAGAAGATAATTTCATGGTCCTACAGAGAATGAAAACTATTCACATTTATTTATACTTGCTTCCCTAAAATTCATTTTGAATTCCAAATCCACATGCAATTTTGAGAATTGTGTCTTGGAATCAAATTTTCATATATTTAAAATTTCCTTGTATATTATACATAGAAGATCACAGAAACGTGAATCCTCATTTTAACTGATGCAGTTGTCAACCTCATTTGTCAAATTCATCATATTTCAATTTCTTCATCTGAAATTAATTGACACAATTTTAAGGATAAGCTGGGATTAGAAATACAAAGATACAACACGTTAACCTATGACCAGCCTATACAGTTTAGTTCCAAATAGCCCTTTTCCTACAAACTAAGGCCTTCAGAGCTTTCATAAAAAATAAATTGACAGTTACTTTACCTTGATATATATGTACTTTTTAAAATACTAAAATTTCACATAAGGCTGTATTTTTAAGACTTACATCTTTGTACTTTTGTAGGGGAGCATATTACATCAACATTTTTAAAATCAAATTGTATGTTCCTTGTTTCAACAGAGGGAAGTAGATGTTATGACTGTCATAGCAGTAGAAGAAAGAAACAAATAGTTGAATAGTTAATACTCTTCAGTTTTCCCACTGTTCTCCAGAATATTTGGAGGTGATTAATATCTGTTCCTGGGAAACTGATAAAGTTTTCGGGACTCTGGGTTTAGTGGAAACATTTAAGTGGAGAAAGCTTCTGAGAGGTAAAACATTCATTTTTCTTTGCATTTAGTTCCCAAATGGAGATAAATAGCTTAAAAGCAATATTAACCTCAATGTGCTCAGGCTATTTATCTTCATAAGAAACAGTCTGAAAACAAGAAAACAAAGCCCATAAAAATGATTTTATTTAATCACACAAGTATATCTCACCAAAAATCTTTAGTTATTTCCTTAGGGTTTAATTCTAACCTCAGTAACTCATGCACAAATTCTGTGGATGTCAATGAGAGCCGTGCATGTGGAACTCTGGGCCAAATTTGGTTGTCATGGATGAATAAGCCTAAGAAGGCATTAGATCAATTTTTTTAAAACATTAAGTGTTCTCATTCTGTAATCCTTTCCCATCTTTCCAAATTTATTGATCTAATCCAGTAATAATTATTGAATCTCCATAATAGACATCAAACCACACTTTCATGCATGCATCGTAGAGTCAGTGGCCTTAGAACATTTACCTTTCCACATAAATGTTAATAATCTTGCCGTAATATTTCATCCTAGCATAAAGAGAATATTATGACATGCTTTGTGACAAGGTCAATTTCACTAAAGAAAAAATGCTAACGTTTTAAAGTCAGCCATTAAGCAGGCGTTATCATTGCATTTTTGTTATATTACAGGACTCCTGCTGCTGCTGCTAAGTCACTTCAGTCATCTCCGACTCTGTATGACCCCATAGATGGCAGGCCACCAGGCTCCCCATCCCTGGGATTCTCCAGGCAAGAACACTGGAGTGGGTTGCCATTTCCTTCCCATGAAAGTGAAAAGTGAAAGTGAAGTTACTCAGTTGTGTCCGACTTTTTGCCATCCCATGGACTGCAGCCCACCAGGCTCCTCCGTCCATGGGATTTTCCAGGCAAGCGTACTGGAGTGGGGTGCTATTGCCTTCTCTGATATTACAGGACAGTAATTTGATTTCTCTAGCCTATTCACATAGGCTTAAAAATATTTATTCAAAGTCAAGATGTGTAAGTGAAAAAATGTATATCATTTTTCAAGTTCTAAAGAAACAGTGTTTCAGAAAATCTGCCTTTAAATGTTTATCCAGATATTTTTGCCTTGTACATTCTGCCTTGTAAGGTGAAACTCCTTCAAATTTCATGCACCTTGTTAGAATAATACTGTTTCCCTTGGGCTCTAACCCCAGCTCTCTCCTTAGTGAGTAAATTTAATGTTAAATGTCTTCTGTACCTTGAGCAACACAACCTGATTGGTCTTATAACAAGTCTCTGCTCACTGATCCTCTAGCAGAAGAGCTTAGTGACTCATCCACTTTGCCTGAAGTCATTTACTGTCCTTTTCTCAAGTTCAGTGCAAGAGTCATCCACAGACATTTTGATGGATTCAATTATATTCAGATTGTAGTGTGCCTTAAGAATCTTTTGCAGATGAAGATTCCTGCCTGCCAAAATTTTTAACTCTGGTGTGAACTCTACATTTTTAATAAACTCTCCAAGCTGTTCTGATGGTCTTCATCTGTAGACTACACTTTGGGTAAACACTGGCGTCAATAAAGTGGAAGCTGGGACTTCCCTGGAGGTCCGGTGGTAAAGAATCCACCTGCCAATGCAAGGGACACAGGTTTGATCCCTGGTTCAGAAAGATTCCACATGCCACGGGGCAACGAAGCTCATGCATGGCAACTCCTGAGCCTGCGCACTGCAACTACTAAAGACCGGGAGCCACAATTACTGAAGCCCACGTGCCTAGAGCCCATGCTCTGCAGCAAGAAAATTACTGCAATGAGAAGCCCACACAGTGAAACTAGAGAGTAGCCCCCACTTGCCACAACTGGAGAAAGTCCATGCGAAGCAACAGCCAAAAACAATAAGGTAAATAAAATTAAAAACATTTCATTAAGCATGTATTTTAAAAAATGTCTTTATTTAAAAAAAAAAAGGTGAAGTTGAGTCCACAATAAACATATAGTGGGATTATGGGACAGGAAGGCTATCTGTTCGCCATCATCATTTTGACAAATGCAGGGA
The DNA here is from genome assembly GCF_027580195.1 of Bos mutus. Lineage (NCBI taxonomy): Eukaryota > Metazoa > Chordata > Mammalia > Artiodactyla > Bovidae > Bos > Bos mutus. Next base: position 33,273,539 of record NC_091643.1, read on the forward strand.
AGGCTTTATGTTAAGGCAGCCTAGTAAGCACTTCTGGTTTGTGTATGGCACTCAATAAGGGGGAATTAAATCAAATGCTATTTTTTACTGACTGCTCTATCGACATTGCTACTCTGATATTATCTGTTATGATTCTCACACACTGTTATCAATGATCATGATGGGCTAAATTATATAAACCTCAAATTCAAATAATAAAAGCTTAGCCCCCCAATACCTCAGAATGTAACTGTATTTAGAGATAGTCTTTAAAGTGAGTTTAACTGATAATTACACCAGGATAATGGGCATAAATGGAGACTGTCCTGGCAAAACTGGAATCTACATGCACCTCACTATAAGGCAAATTTAGTTGGAAAATAAAGACATACTCAGGTTGCATTTCAGGGCATTTGGCCTCATGAGTGAGAGCCAACCTGAAGATAAGCTTTCACACGTCCTCACTTCAAAAGCATTGTGATTCATATCTGTTATATTTTTTTTTGTGGAGTGTACTTTTTAGTCAATGTTAAAAATCCATTGGGGGACTTTCAGTAACGGTAGCAGAGTGGAGTGGTCATGCAAACCCTTTCAGATAATGATGAAATTTGAAGAAAGTTTTAAGGAGTATTTAAAGGCCCTGGGAAGCATACAGAAGTGAATGGATTCTTGAAAAACTGCCACTAGAGGAGGAAGTTTATTGCTTTTGCACCCAATCACACATCCCAATTCCCAGGATCATGGAGTAGAAAACCACAGCCTACTCTCTTGACATAGAGTGGCAAAGAGAGTGCAGAGCAGGAGAAATAGTAGAAAAGCATCAAAACCAGACAGAAGTCATTGAAGAGGATGCTCTTGAAAAGCTGCTGTGGGCAGGGAGAGGGTTGTGAGTTTCTCACTTTTTTGACCAAGCACATTCAGCAGCAGGAAAACGTAGCTTTACTCACTTGATGGCTTGATGAAAGATGGCAAGGAGATTGTAGTCATGGCAGAGAAACTTGAAATTTAAAGGGTAAGTGAAAGGAAAAGAGTAAGAACCCAAAATCTGACTATAAATCTGCCCCAAACCTTGGCAGACTTCTAATCTCAAGATATGCAGAGAAAACCCAAGAAGCTTAGGACAGGAGTGAAGCAAGCAGGTACCAAAGTGAAAGACTATCTCTGAAAGATTTTGCTGCACTGGAGAACTTCTGTAAGTTTGCTGCTTTTGGAATTGAAGACATCTTCTCACCCATGCACAGCTTCAGCAGCGGAAAGCTGAAGCTGTATTGAGGTGTTAGAAGTCAGAGGTGGAAGCTGGTGGGACCGGTGAATATTGAAGAGGACTTCCCGGAGGCAACAAAGCTACAGACAGTGTGAGCCAAATCAGTTCTTATATACAGCTACAGAGAATATGAGCATCTGCCCAAGTTCTTGAGTGACCATAGAGGACGAATGGGGGGGACCAGAATGAAAATAGGAATACTGTTAGAAGTTTGAGTTCAGATAACTTTTAAGACTAAAAATGAGACAAGAATCCTCTATTGGAACAAAGGATATGCAGCCAAGGTCAAAATGAACACGGAGCAACTGCGATGGAGTGTCAGCGTGGGTCCAGAGAGAGACGAGAAAGCCCTTTGGCTGCCTTGACTCCACACAGTATAATGGGCGAGGAAGAACCCTGACACTGGAGCAGAAGTGACAGGGTGTAACCCCTGCTTCATCCCATGCTAGCTGCTCCAGGGTTAGGAAACTGCTTAACTTCCTGTGCCTCTTTTCTCACCTCTAAAATGTCAATGATCGCACTTCCTGTTTTGGGCATTTGTAAGGATAAATAAATTAATATACACAAGGCAGTTCAAAAAGGCAAGTATCGTGTTCACTCTAATGACTGTGATGTCATTAAAGAACACAATGATAATGTAACACACCACCAACACTTACATGCAATCCTGGGGTGAAAGGGGAGAGAGAGGCTGGAGGGAATGACCTTGAATTTACTAAAAACCCTCTGAACTGGCTTTGTTTATGCTAAATTATACCGTAAGAGAAGTTCAGTATATAGTTACATGGAGAAAAAAATCTTATGTTGCTTCCTTGGACAACTGAATCTGTGGTTTTTAGATGGGTACTTACTGCTGTTTATACACATGCACACACATGTTTACATATAAGCTCACGTGTCTTCTCAGCTCATACAGGATATACTGGATTATATCTTGCTTTTGTCATTCAGACTATTTTATAAAAAAACCTAACTGTAATCTTGATTTTCTAGTTTATAATCTAAAAATTCAAGAAGCTATTTAAAATTTTTCATCTTTTTAAGGATTTTGTTTGTTCCCTTTCTATTATAACATCATTATGAATGCTATTTATAAAATATATGGTAATAGTTTCAATTCTGTTTACTAATGATAAGGTTACATTTTTCACATCCAGGTTTAGTTTTTCTCCCTCATTCTCACAAGTACTCAAATCCTCACAGATTCCTTCCACTGATGTCTGCTAAATATGGGGATGCAACGATGAATAAAACCCAATTTCTATTCTTAAAAATCTCATGAGGTAATAGACATGCTGACAGACAAACAACATTTTAAATAAGAAGAAATCATAGTAGCATTAGCTGTAGGCCAAGAAATGTGGTAATAGCATTAAGTAGGTGTGTTTAGTAACTCATCGTGTCCGAAACTTTGTGACCCCATGGGCTGTAGCCCACCAGACTCCTTTGTCCATGAGGATTCTGCAGGCAAAAATACTGGACTGGGGTTTCCATGCCCTCCTCTAGGGGATTTTCCCAACCCAGGGATTGGACCCAGGTCTCCTGCATTGCAGGTGGTGGATTCTTTACTATCTGAGCCACCAGGGAAGCCCAGCATTAGTATAGGCTGATCAATTCAAGAATTGGAAATGTGGATCTATCATGTTTAATGAAAGAAATGCTGTTTAGGCTGTGTCTTAAAGCTCCAGGGGTATTTTCTAAATAGAGGAGAAAGGAATTCAAGGAGCAGTGAAGGTTATGTATAAGTCACAGTAGTATAAAAATATGCAACTTCAGGAATTTATAAATAACTGAATTTTTAAGTGTACAGAGGGTAAAATCAGGAGATCTTATGGGAAGACAGGATTCTGACTGTATTTTGATTTAACTCACATGTAATAAGAGCCTGAAAAAGGCCCTGACATGAAAATTGAGAAGAGATAATACATTTTAAGGCATATCTGTGAAACTTAATGGGGCTTCCCAGGTGGCGCAGTGGTCAAGAATCTGCCTGCCAGTGCAGGAGATGTAAGAGACGTGGGTTTGATCCCTGGGTTGGGAAGATCGCCTGGAAAGGAAATCCCATGGACAGAGGAGCCTGTCGGACTCCATTCAATGGGGTCACAAAGAGTGGGACATGACTGAGCGACATAGCACAGACATACAAATAGCTGGATAACTGTCTGCTGTGTTGGGGGGACAAGATGGTATGGGTGCTGATCTGAGACCGTGTGAAAGGTAAAATGCTCAAAGGAACTGGTTAACTCAGAGTTTTTGGCTTCCGTTGCTAATTACTTTGTTAATAACCTAAGTTTTTATGATAAAGTGCAAGCTGAGGAGGGAAAGATGCGTCCGCACTTGTACACGGTGACTTCAAACTTCCTGTGGGACAGGGACATGGTGCTGACAGGAGGTTGGAAAATTGAATTTGAAATCTGAGGTTCCAAACAGAGTTATGGACTAAACACCTGTGCTTAGAAAAGAGCGAGATTCTGACAACTCACTTATGCAGAGTGAGAGGATCAGAAAGCTATACCAAGCCTTAAGAGGCCCAATTATTTATGAGATGCAAAGAAGGAATTTGGTAAGTGAAGCTGTATTAGAACTTTTCAGAGAAAGGGAAACAATATGATGTATATGGGTATGCTTTTGTATTATGCATATACACAAATGAATGCATATTTCTATCTCTCTGCCCAGTTATCTATATATGTCTTTCACAGTTTATTTTATAGATTTGGCTTATGTTATTAATATTATGGAAGCTGGCAAGTCCAAACACCCACAGAGTAGGCCAGCAGCATAGAAACCCAGGGGACATTTTCACTTGGTGGCCAAAGGCAGTTTGCAGGCAGAATTCCATCCTCACAAGAGGTCAGTCTTCCTTTATGAAAGCCTTCAACTGATTGGACACGGCCCATCCACATTATAGAGTGTGATGTTTTATTCAAAGTCTACTGATTTAAATTTTAGTTTCATCTAGAAAAACCTTCACAGAAACATCTCGAATACTGTCTGACCAAGTATCTGTGAACTGTGGCCTCATTAAGGTAACGCATAAAATGAATCATCACAGAAACTGAGAACAAATCAGTCATGAAGAGGATGAGAGAGAGAGAGAGTGGGAGAAAACAGAGAGGGGAGACAGGCAGAGATTAATTTTACCACTGAGAGAGGAAAGAATTTCAAGATAAAACAAGAGGTGAAAAGGTTTTAAGCAGCATGTAAACTAAAACTATGCTAAGGGTGAGACAATAGAAAGGGTGCCATTCTGATGGCAAAAATAGCCTTTGGCAAAAGCTAAAGAACAAAGATTTAAAATGTTAATGGGAGCTGAGAACTTGGAGACAATGCATGGCATGTGAACAAAAGACACAGAGTGATGGCCAAAGGGAGAAGAGGGGTGAAGTGGACCTGCTTTTTCTATAGGACGTGAAAAAAAATAAAATAAACCTGCTGTGATTAACACCTTGGCTGACAACAGTAGAAGTGACTGTAGCTCAACACTTAACACTCAAGGTGTAACTGCAGTTTAACAGGGACTCACAAACATGATCCTCTCATCTTAAATAGTGATTCTCTAAGAGTAAAATTTCAGTGTAATTTCAGGGGGGAGGGAAGATTTTCAATGCCTTTTTATCTCACACCCAAAGTCACAAAGGGAGCTGCCTCTTTTGTGGGGCAGCTGGGTGCAAGTTGGCTGTGACAGTTCAATGACTACTTTTCACCATTCCCCACCTACTCCAAATTATTTTTCATTTTTAGTTAATAGTATAATCTCTAGCAATGAGGATGTGAACTTTCATAAGCAAATTCTTCTTATATTGAAATAATATTCTCATTTATTTCACATCTCTTTGGAACTAAACTATTTGGAAGGTCAACACAAAGTGGTCGGAATAAAATAGGAATAAAATGTTTTGATGACTGGGCACACACATCGTCATCAGATCTCGATTTTGTTTTTTGGCATCCAGACCATCATTTTTTCCTTTTGCAAAATCTAGCCTAGTCTATAATTAGGAATAAATATTCATCATAGATACATGATACATAGATAAGTCTCTTTCCCATTATGGTCAATTACTCTCATTTATGTCATAAAATAAATCATGTAAACTATGATTTTTCTTCAAAACCTTAATGTCCCTCAAAGGGAAAGACAGTATAATTTGAGACCCAAATTTTCCTGCTATCAATGTATGGAAAATATAAAAAATCTTCTCTTGTAGGATCTCATAAAGAATGTAAGTCATTTTTGGTCAGTGCCACAAAATAAACTTCCAAATGCTGGCAACACACATCTAATGTGAAGCTGGGAAGTAATCTCACTTGTTCCACTTGAGTTGGGCAACCAGGTGCTTTGCTGCGTTTAAAGAACCTCCATTCAGTATAATGGGTTGGGGTCACTTCATCTAATGTATTTCATTATATTGAGATGAATATAATCATTTCGGTGGCCTGTTTTAGAGTCAAAAAGGATGAATTTCAATGTACCAAGGAAACAAGCCTCGAGTTGTTTTCATTATCTATTAAAATACTAGTTCGTGAGCCATCATTTTTTGAAATACCTGGATTCGGAAGAGAGTTAAAAATAAGATTTAATCCCAAAGAATTTATTATTAAAACCTGTCCTTCATCTGTTTAAGAGATTTGGGAGAAGGGGGAGGGTTTGGCATTTTAGATTCCCTAGTATTCTCTTCCCTGACCTGGGACAGCCAGCTGCCATTTATTTTCAGTAAAGGTTCTTTATGTCAATGGCCAACAGCCAAGTCAGCTTTGTCTAAGGGATAGAAGAGGGACAAGGTAAAGAGGATCAGCATTTGTATAGAAAGGACGCTGCACGTGTGATTTCACACCATCCTTATACAAGTCTCATAAGTTATATACAACTAAGATTGAGTCATATACATGCATTGTTCTGTAGGTCAAAAGTTGTATAATACTGGCAGTTTCATGTGATTCAAACTAAAAGTATTCTTGCCTTAGCAATAAGGAAACTGAGGCTCACAGAGGTTAAATTATTTACTCAAGACCAAACAACTGGCATACTGTACGAAGTCAAACTGGTTCCTTTCCTCTACCAATCACTTCCTTAGGAAAGTAAGATTCTAAAAATCAGACTTTTAGAAAATTTGGAGTTTCAAAGGTCTCAAAACCCACTGCTAGATTGTATTTTTGTTTTATGCTTAGGAGGAGGCCAATCAGGTTTATCAAAGGCATAGAGAAACCAAAAGTTAAATCTCTCAAAGCCCAAAGCTGGGACAATTTAAGCAAGTAAATAAACAAAGCAGCACTGGACTGCAAAACACAGTGTCAGATTTATACCCAACAGGCCACATGGACATAAACAAATGGTTGAATAGATAAATAGATGATGGAAAAGAGACAAATCTCCCCTGTGATGTTCCAGATACTTCATGTGGGTCCACTCACGTCAAGAAGTGGAGCTAGGCCTTTAGGAAGAACCATACATAGAGACTTTCCTTCAAAGTGGACAGCATGGGAAGGGAAAAAAGAAAGCAACTTTACAGCTGAGAAGCCTGACAAACACTAATGATCAAGGTTAACATCAGTGGTGATAAGTCACTCTGATAATATATACCCTTGATATGATGTGATGAGAAGGGCACTTTATCTCTGGGATCTTTCTCACAAAAGCTTATAACCCCAGTCTAATCATGAGAAATAATCAGACAAATCCCAACTGAAGGACATTCTACAGAATACTGACTAGTAATCTTCAAAACTATGAAGGTCATCAAAAACAAGGCAAGTCTGAGAAACTGTCAGAGCCAAGAGGAGCCTCAGAAGAAATGACAACAAAAAGTAATGTGGTGTCCAGGATGGGATCCTGGACACCAAGAGAGATAGTTCGTAAAAACTAAGAAATTTGGAATGAAATATGGATTATAGTTAATTATAGATGGTGCTGTTGCTCAGTAATGTCCAACTCTTTGCGACCCCATGGACTGTAACCCTCCAGGCTCCTCTGTCCATGGGATTTCCCAGGCAAGAATTCTGGAATGGGTTGCCATTTCCTCCTCTAGGGACTCTTCCCAACCCAGGGATCAAACCTGCATCTTCTGTATTGGCAAGCAGATTCTTTACCACTGAGCCACCTGGGAAGCCCAATGTATCAATAGCAGACAATAATTGCAAATATACCATACTAATAGCAGGAAGTGGGTGTGGGTAGACTGAGGATTATGTCCTTTTAATACTAATAGAAAAAAGTTGTAAGAACTAAAACCAAATGGGAAAGGTTATTTTGAACAAAATATGATTTCAAGCATCTCACATATATATTTATTATATGTTTATAATAAATAATAAAGTTTATATATTTGCTATAAAACTGATTTTATAACTCACAGTGATGTGAGTCTGTTAAAAAAAAAAAAAAATTTCACTTGTGAAAGCTATAGATACATGGAGGTGTTTCCAAAAAACAATAAAGATTGACTAAGCCATTAGCAGGGCTTCCCAGGTGGCTCAGTGGTAAAGAACCCCCCTGCCAATGCAGGAGATGTGGGTTCAATCCCTGGGTTGGGAAGATCCCCTGGAAAAGGAAATGTCAACCCACCCCAGTATTCTTGCCTGGGAAATCCCAAGAACTGAGGGGCCCAGCAGGCTACAGTTCATGGGGTCACAAGAGTCGGACATAACTTAGGGACTAAACCAGACTAAACCATTAGCAGTATACAAGTACTTTATCACATTATAAAGTATTGAGAACAAGTACAAATATGTTTATGACATGAATTCCTCAGTGAGTTGTTCCCAGTTCTCTGCTGGGTCTACTGGCAAATCCATAGGCAAGTCAGAGAACTCAATACACAACACTGGGAGAAAAGGAAGTTCACTTAGAAGTAACATTCAAGTGTTGTTTTAGTGCAATTAGCTTAAAACATGGACTGTTAAAGAACTGGAATATCTTCTAATAAAATTCAATATAATACATGCATCTCACTGTTCACTGCAGCATTACTAATAGCCAGGGCATGGAACCAACCTAAATGTTCATTGACAGATGAGTGGATAAAGAAGATGTGGTACATCTTTACAATGGAATATTACTCAGCCATAAAAAAAGAATGAAATAATGCCATTCACAGCAACATGGATGGATTTAGAGATTATCATACTAAGTGACATAAGCCAGAAAGAGAAAGACAAATGTATCACTTGTATGTGAAGTTAAAAATATATGCAAATGGTCTTATTTATAAAACAGAAATAGATCCACAGGCATAGAAAATAAACTTATGGTTACCAAAGAGAAAAAGGGTGGGAGGGATCAGTTGGGAGTCTGGGATTAACATAAATATACTAGTGTATATAAAACAGATAACCAACCAGGACCAACAGTGTAGCATAGGGAACTATACTCAATAGTTTGCCATAACCTATAAGGGAAAAGAATCTGAAAAATAATATACAAATATATATGTGTATGTATGTACATAACTGAGTTATATGTATATAACTGAGTCATTTTGCTTTACACCTGAAACAATATAAATCTACTATACTTAAAAGGATTTTAGACATCTAAGAATTGATTATTTTAAAAAAATCAAACATTTTAGTATAATTGCAGATTTAAAGTGTATGGGTTGTATGATTTCAGTTCAAAAAAAGAACAACAATCCCTTTCAATCTGGTTCCTATAAAATCTGAGGGAAGTTTCCAGAATTCCAGGAGGGGCAAGGGCAGGGATGAGACTGAAGTCTGACTTTGGGCCTTCGTCCCTCTCATTATCATTATGGCTCCAGCTCGCTGATTGCCTAGAGATCTAAGTGCATAGGGTGGGCTGCTCTTGCATTTAAGTCTACACTGCCACCCTTACAGAGACTGTATACAGTCATGAAAGGCACACTGCTTAATCTGGAAACACACAAAATCCCCACTCAATTCCATGTTAAGAAAAATAATCTCAAGAACTGTTATCTGCAAGGTCATCTAACTCAAGTCCCTTTTATACAGATGAAGAGACTAAGGTATAGATAATAAACTTACTTGCCCAAAGCCACAGACCTCAATGGCAGCCTCCATGTGGGATCCAGGCTTCCTATCAGTGAACCCACACTTTGCCTGGTGATTTTGTTAACGCTTCTCAGTTTGCAATATCACCACCTTCTCCAATGTACCTGGCTATGCATTGTACTTTGAGCATGCATCCTTCCTTCTGCTCAGACCCTGTTTAAGGTACTGAATTAGCTACCCAACCCTCCAATCAATTGGGTCAGAAAGCAGGAACCTGGAGCAGCCCCTGAGGTCCACAGGCTCAGGTAAGAATATGATAAACACAGTAGAAATACCATTGAATTAAACACTTACTGTGTGAGTCCTCTGTTGAACCCTGGACATGCATTTTCATTTATCTAGGATGACCCTCTGGGGATAAAGCTAGTCAAGGTCATGCAAACCCAGCTTGGAACCTAGACCCTATGTTCTATCTATGTCACTGCTTGTTAATAATGGCCTGTCCACTGGGTTAGGTCAATGGAGCTGTCTCCTCCTTTGGGGGCTGTAGCCCTATAATGGGGGTAGGCAGTCTGAGGCTCTGACACTGTGTGTGTGTCTTATTGGCCCCCTCTCTGCAGTGGGTGGACCTGACCTGTGGACTCAGTCATTGGCCCAGCCCTGCCCCTTCAGGGACGGTTTCTGGCAGCAAGCCCACTCACTGGTCACCGTCCAGAGCAGCACTACTGGCCACCCATCTCAGACGCTCTGGGGTGGAGTCAGCTCACCCAGCCTGAAGCACCTGCAGCTCCTTCTCCATCATAAATGCTGAGAGAGTTGTTTGGAGTCACCTCCTATCAGCCAGCAGTGCACTGAGCGCCTCAAATTTATTATTGAACTTGAGTGGCTCTCATCCAACCTGCACCCTCAGGCTGCCTGTCATCCAAGCCCACATCAGATCACAGCCAAAAGCATGAGGAAATTCTCCTCTGTTGTGTTAACACAGTTGAAAAGGCCTCGTGCAAGAGATATTCCAAGAAACAACTGATGTGAGATGTCCACAGAGAGACTCTGGGTCTTGCAGATTGGTGAGCTGTTGGCCAGAGTTCACTCTGTCAGTGGGAAGTTCATCCAACAGTTTTGTAAAATTAAAATAGTGGCGATAAAGGAGTAGGGGCAGTTAAGATTGGTAAGGTGAGAAGTCACAATTAGTCTCAGCTGGGAGCAGGTCCTCCTATAGGAGATATACCGCACATCAGTTCTTTACAACGTGCATGAGAATCAGCTGGGCTCCTGTTACAATGTGGATTCTAACTCCGTCCATCTGAGGTGGGGCCCGAGGTTCTGCATTTCTAACCAGAGCCCCCAACATGCTGCAAGTCCCAGGTCCTCAGGCAGCACTTTGCAAAGCAAGCCCATAGACCTACTGACACAGGTTTAAACAGGAAAATATATATAGTTGACGTACTTGGATCTAAGTCATACATGTTGGTGGCCTTAGAAGCTCCCAGCCAAGTGACATGATCTTGGAACCTTGGTAAACAAAATATTCATAGAGGACAAACACCAAGCCAGAACCGAGTGTTACAGCATGAGGGAGATTGGAACTGGGGTTGATCAGGTCTGAAGACATGTTTAGAAAGTAAGAGAGGGAAAGAATGGGCAACGGTCATAAAAAATAGAAAAATGCTGTTCAACTGAATAAGTAACTTGTGTTTGAAAAGCAGAGAAGGAGGCAACCTGGGGTATTTGAAGCCAGACCTGGGATGCTAGACTCACTGGCACTGAAAAGGCAAACTGCAAAGTCTTAACCACAAGCAATGGAAAGAAATCAGCGCAGGCAAACCAAAAATACCAAAGTGTTTGTGACAGGGGCACAAATGTCCAGAAGGCAACCAGGCAGATTCCCAGATGTGGGAAGTGAACTTACCTGTTTGTGTTCAGCCTCCGAAAAGCACTGAGCGAGGGAATCCAAGTGTCCTAGTCCCAGAGAAATAAGCGTGTCCCAGGAAAGGATGAAGTGTAGGAGCTGGAAAACTCAGCAAAGGCTCAGCTCTGCAACCCTCATAAAACCTGTTGTACAGTTACGTCACTCTGAACGAATGCAAAAGCTGTATCCCTTGCTACCTGCATGGGGGCAGGACCTACCTGCGTGAGTTAATGTCTCTAGCTGTGAAAACTGAGCAACGGGAAGAGAAGACCAAGGCGCGCAGGTAAAGGCCCCAGTCTCAAAGTGAGGTCCCAGATCAGCTGTATCAGCATCACCTGGGAGCCTGTTAAGAGATGTACATTTCTCAGCCCTGCTCCAGACCTACCAATGAGAAACTGTGGGGGTGGTGCCTGCAGTCTGTGGTCCTAGGAGCCCTCCCTGTGATTCTGATGAGTGCTCAGAGGAGCCTATTGTGGTACAGTGCAGTCATCATAAGTGGCCTTGATCATGGTGATTTTACTATAAACTTCTTAGAGGAAAACATCAGCAGAAAACTCTCTGACATCACTCACAGCAAAATTGTTTAGATCCATCCTCTACATAAAATTTTATGTTTAATGAAAATAAAGACAAAATTAAATACTTAAAAGCTTTTGCACAGCAAACCATAAATAAAAAGACAGATCTCAGAATGGGAACAAATATTTGCAAATGAAGCAACCAAAAAGGGATTAACCTACAAAATATACAAACAACTCATGCAGTTCTATATAGAAAATAAAAAAGTAACCCAATGGGAAAAAACATGGGCAGAAGATCTAAATAGCCCAATGAAAAAAATGGGCAGACAATCTAAATAGACACTTATAAATAGACATTTAAGAAGACATACAGAAGACTAAAAAGCACATGAAAAAATGCTCAACATTTCTAATTATTAGAGAAATGCAAATCAATAACAATGAAGTATCCCCTTAACTGGTCAGAATAGCCATCATCAAAAAATCCATTATACAAACAACAAATGATGGAGAGAGTGTGGAGAAAAGGGAACCCTCCTACACTGTTGGTGGGAATGTAAATTGGTACAGCCCTTATGGAGAAGAGTATGGATGTTCCTTAATAAACTAAAAATAGAGCTACCATATGATCCAGCAATCCTATTCCCTGGCATATATCTAGAGAAAACTATAATTTGAAAAAGATACATGCAGCCCAGTGTTCATTGCAGCACTATTTACAATAGCCAAGACATGGAAGCAACTTAAATGTCCATCAGCAGAGGACCAAATAAAGAAGATGTGGTGTGTGTGTGTGTGTGTGTGTGTGCACACAAGATATATATATATATATATAAAAATATATATAATGGATTATTACTCAGCCATAGAAACGAAGAAAAGAATGTCATTTGCAGAAATACAGATGGACTTCGAGATTGTTGTGCTGGGTGAAGTAACTCAGAAAGAGAAAGATAAATGTAAATGATACCACATATATGTAGATTCTAAAAAAGGTACAAATTAACTTATAGCAAAACATAAATATAGCTAGAGATGTAGAAAACAAACTTAGGGTTAGGAGAAATTGAGGGGAATAGATAAATCGGAGGACTGAGATTGATATATACACACTACTATTAAATATATAAAACAGATAACTAATTAGGAGCTACTGTATAACACAGGGAACTCTATTCAATACTCTGTAACGGCCTATATGGGAAACGATCTAAAAAGAGTGGATACATGTATGTGTATAACTGATTCACTTTGTTGGATAGCAGAAACTAATAACACTGTATGTCAACTGTACTCAAATATAAATTAATTTTTTTAAATTAATCATTTCAGATATGGAAATAACTCATCAGTGTTCCTGCCACAACCGTTTACAAAGACCATAGCTCTTGGTATGTTAATATTTTCAAAGCCAAGGTTTATATTTTTCCTTGGTGACCATACCAATACCCTCCCAGTCCAGAGCATAAATCAAAACCTTTCTCATCCCTTGCTTATTTTATCAGGATTCCTGTTTCATACACTGTATCTGAAATATTTTTCAGACTGGTTAATCAATTCAGACTTAGTAAAGAACTTGAATACTTTCAACAACTGTACAAGGCACACTTGAGAACATGAGACATCTTCAAAAAATTCCAAAACAATTAGAGTGCCCCCATAAGACTTCCTGAAAACTCAGATGAAACTTGATTATATATAGAACCCTTTAATACACAAATGCTTAAAATTTATCAAATGATATCGCTGAAGTATGCCATGTATTACATTGCTAATAGTCTTTTGGTTTAAAAAAAAAAAAACAGGAGGAACTTATCTCAAATGTAACACATTCTCTTTTATATAACATCTTTAGAATGTAGTCATTTCATATCATCTATCACGTCTGTCACAATTTTCTTAAGATTTCTAACCTCTCAAACTTACTTCTCTTATTACAGACCACATGATTTATGAGTACCGATAGCTCTAGAGACAGCAGTGAGATTAGCAATGTAACTCAGTGCAGATCGCCTCAGAAACAGTTTCTTCTGAAGTGTATTGTCACATTGAAATGGAATTACAACACATTTTGGGGCAATTTTGGCATGTACTTTTAAACCTACTTGCTCGTTGTAGAGGGAAAAAATGGGGGGGGGGGAATGGACTACATTTATTCCCTTTTACTTCCTGTAAAATCCTTTATAGACTTAATCAAAAGTTTAGCATAATGAGATATAGTTTCATTTATCTAACATCTTACATATTTTCTATCCGTATGTACATAAATGATTACACAAGTCATTAAGAAATCTTCCAATAAGAGGACTGATTTTAATATTGGGAACATACTAAAAATCTATCCTTTTGTGAATTATTTTGTGCCACAAGAATGTTTTAAACTCCAAGGAAAGGAAAATTTCAAGTATAACAGTATACTCTGATTGGACATTTGTGTTAAGGACCCGAGGAGGAAAATGTGAGGATGTGTTGCTTAAAAAAATATAAAGGCTGATATTTTGAGACTAGAAATGTAATGGATTTATGGCAACTTCTTACCAGAGTTTTCTCTTTTACCTCCATGTTCGTGGCAACCCACATCAACTAAAGATGTCCAGATTTCATACTGTTATTAGACCTTTCCATTGGAAACCCAAAATAAAACGACTAGCTCCATCAGGAATGGAATATCATCGATCACCTCTAGAAGAGACAGATGATGGAGTGCAGGTGAGAAGTTCTTTACTGAAGACAAAGAGGAGCTCAACTATGTAGTTTTCCCCACCAAACTTCGCCTCCCCTCTAAGCTGTAACCTGTATCTTTGCTACTCAAAATGTGGTCCACGGAGAAGCAAGCAGCTTTAGTATCACTTGGGAGCACGCTGAAAACAAATCTCAGGCATCATCCCAGATAGATTCCCAAGTACTTGATATTCACATGGAACTCTGAGAAAGACTAACTAGTACTAATCGTGGTTATTATCCTTGCCTGCTATTAGGATTAACTGGGACATTTTAAAAATATTGGTGTCTAGGCTTTATCCCAGACCAATTAAATCAGCATCTCTTGGTGTGTAGCCGGCCATAGATATTTCATAAAGGGTGGCTGTTAGTTAAAGTTGTCTGAGGACAGGGATCAGGTTGATTTTATTTACCCATTCCTGTAACATCTTTAATACTTTCTTCCCAAGGAAGTCCTCAAAAAGCATTTTTAAAAATAAATGTGTACTTGATCTTGTTCCTTGTATTATTTATTTCAGTTGCAGGACTTTGGGTTTTTATTTCCCCAATCAGGAATGGAACCTGGGCTCCCTGCAGTGGAAGCAGAGAGTCCTAACCACTGGATAATCAGGGAATTCTCAAAAAGCATTTTAAAAAAAAATACACAATGCTCTGAATTTGTTTCACTCAAATCAAACTTCAGAATTTATTCTCTCCTTTCTCGTCTCCCACCTAGCTTCCCAATTTCCATCACAAATTCCTTCTGGTTTATATGCGTGTGTGCGTGTGTGTTAGTCGCTCAGTCGTGTCCAAGTCTTTGCAACCCCGTGGACTGTAGCCCAACAGGCTCCTCTGTCCATAGATTTCTCCAGGCAAAAATACTGGAATGGGTTGCCATTTCTTCCTCCAAGGGATCTTCCCAACCCAGGGATCAAACCCAGGTCTTCTGCATTGCAGGCAGATTCTTTACCATCCGAGCCAAGAGGGAAGTCCATATATATATACATATATACACATATATATATATACATACATACATACTATGATATATAGATGTATAAACATAAGCATCATTTCCCTCTTTGAATTTTTAGATGAAAGGATCTGGGGCCAATGTCCTGAACTTACCAGACACCCTCCGTCTCTGACCCTAGTGATTTTGTTTTTCTCCACGGCCAATTCAAAATCATGTAGCTTTATGCTTGTTCATTTGATTTGGTGATGGTAGTGGGGATGGTTGATTCATTTTTATATCTTTCAGCAGGGTTCCTCTGCCTGTGTGCCCCTAATGGGACTCTCAGGTCCCATAATGGACATTTGCGTTAAACATATCACATCCATCCGTATTGCTTACTCTTCCAGCATTTCCACGTCTGGGAGAGTTCACATCAGTTGCAGTGTATCATGTCTTGAGTATAGGGGGAGATCAGCTATGTTACCTCATCAGCTATCGACTATCCTGAGCCCAAACCTTCTCCACTGCCACCCACCCTCCCCAAGAGTGAATCTATTCAGAAAAAAAAGCCCAAGTTGGCAAGATTGAGGATCAGACACTGCTTCCTCCTTCTAGTCATTTGGGTCTGAACCAGCTAGTGTCCTTTTAATATCATTGTAATCCATCTTAAGGTGGTGCATTGGATTTCTTCACCAACCAGCCTCCCTTCCACTTTCAGAAATAATCCTTTTTCAATCTCCTACTCATTCAAATAAAACTACCATCTCATATTAATAACGTCTTTCCCAAAGAAGCTCAAATCATTTTTTTCAGATATTTCTTTAATCCTCACAGCATTCCTATGAGGTAGGTAATGTCCATACAACAACTCTTCTCAACCAAGTCAGAATGATTATGCAAGGGTATTAGGTGCCCATAGGTATTACTGGACTGACTTCCATTTCCTCCAGAAATATATTTACTGGGGATTGAAGCAGTGCATTTATTTGAAAAATATGTATGTGGGTTTAAGGATGAAAATGTGACTTGGAATAACGACTGTGTTGTCCGTAGTATTTTGACACTTATATAGACACATAGCTTCTGGCAAGATGCAATATAGCTCATCAGGATACTGTAAGTATAAATTTCTAAGTTGGCAGGTATTATTTATCAGGTTGAAAATATTAAAGGTACAATTTATGGACTACATAAAAATATTTTGGGTGTAATAATTACATGTTTTTTAAAAAATCATCTTTTTTTTCAAACATGATTATTATAAGGGAAAATAAAAATTTTAAAGTTTATTTAGAGATAAGATTGCCATGTGGTGGCCTAACAATTTGATCTCTGAGCATAATGCATGTATTAACAAAGAGTAAAGAAAGGGTTGTAAAGTAACATTACATTACAAAAGATTTGGATTGGCTAAAGAAAAGTTAGTTATTAAGAACATTTAAAGTATGTCGAAATACATTGTTAAGTTCAACCTGAAAGTTAAACTAAAGACAGCTTTTCTCCACTAGTAGAGGATAAAGAAAATGACAGGCAACACGTACAGTGCTGACCGTGGATTACTGTGTTCTTAGCACATTAGCTCATTTCTTTGCCCAAATAATAATTATCATCCTCATTTCCTGATTAGAAATCCCAAGGCTCAGTTCCCATGACATCAATCATCTAAGGTGGTAAATAAGGATTTGAAGTCATGCTCTCTAGCCACCAGATTCTCATTCCACAGATACATATATACTTAAGTGGTCAGCACAGGTCTAAGAAGGTTTTGTTGTGGTTTTTAATTAAGAAATGTGAAGAGACTGGTATAAAGTGGGAACAATCGCTAACGTGGATTACAGGATATTCATCCTTCTTTCCTTCTTAGGGAAGAAAGCTAGATAAATCCAGTGTACATCGCATGCATGATTCAGAGTTGGTGACACTTTCTTCAGAGGTGGTTAGAGACTGGAAATCCACTCCCCACAGTTAATACTGCTGTACATACCCTGATACCCCCCACCCTTGACCTTGGCAGGGATACAACTGTGTTCTCTAAGGGAGGACTAGAGGCTTGGACAGGCAAAAGGACGGGATTAAAAAACAACCCAATTTACAAAAATCCAAATTGTTTCCTGTTCCATATATAGTCTGGAAGATGAATATTTCCAGGAACTTCAATTTTGAATAGAAGGATTCATACTCTAAATGTCTTTTTTAAACTAATAGATCATTTCACTTAAGGCTTAGAAAAAGCATGATACCAAATTTAATTTAAAATATATATATATATGTGCTGACTCATGATTAAAATATAATTACTTCCATGAAGTCAAAATAATAGAAGTAGCTAACACTTTTTTTTTTTTAAGTTTTAGCTATATGCCAGTTTTTTGGTATTAGCTGTATGGCCTTTCCTGGTGGCTCAGACAGTAAAGCATCTGCCCGCAATGCAGAAGACCCGGGGTTCCATGCCTGGATCGGAAAGATTCCCTAGAGAAGGAAATGGCACCGCACTCCAGTACTCTTGCCTGGAAAATCCCATGGACGGAGGAGCCTGGTAGGCTGCAGTCCACGGAGTCGCAGAGTCAGACACGACTGAGCAGCTTCACTTTCCTTTGCTTTATGTGACAGTTACTGTGTTAGGTCTTCCCTCATAAACATGATTTAATTTTAAAATATTCCTATAAAGTAAGCACAGTTATTATGTCCATATTTCAGGTAAGGTGACTGAGGCTGTGATAAAGGAACTAAATATATCCAAGACATAGAAACAGTGTGTGATGGAGCCCGAATTCAAAATAAGGTTGCCTGATTCTTAACTTACCACAACTATATTATTAAATAAATCTTATACATTTCTGAAGTTAATGAATATTCAGTGTAAAGATACTTAAAATTAGCACTTCAAAAAATAGGTACTTATTTTCTAATCATGGCTAATATTTCCTTCATTCTGGGAATGAACTTCCCCTCCCTGCTACTCCTTGATATAAAAAGACTTCAGAACTCAATTCAGTTACCACTCTTCATTGACTATCATAGTCCAATCTCTCCCATGAATGTACATGTAAAGATTTAAAACAAAGTATTTCTAACACTACTATAACAACTCAAAAAATAAATCCCACCCAAGAGGGTTTTCTCTTAGAAAGTAAGAAATATAGAAATATATTAAAATAATGGCATACAGACAAAATATGGTTGCTGAGTCCTACATAAATAAATTAACGGTATGGAAAATATATTCTTATGTTGATAAATGCAGAAAGGCATTCAATAAAATTCAATATATACTCATGACTAAATCTATTTAAAAAAAACAAACAAAGTATAAATAGAAGAATATGTACTTAAGCTGATGAAGAATATTTACAAAAATCCTGTAGCAGTTTTATATTTAATTACAAAACATTTAAAAGCATTCTTATTAGAGTCGGGATGGAGACACACGCTGATAAAAAGAGCATTATAATAAGTCACAGATATCTACTGCTTTCATTTCCAAAGACAGCCTTATCTGACCTGCCAGCACCAAAGTATTGTCTCCATTTAGGTCCTGGGGAGAGTTTCTGGTTCACTGAAAAAGTCTTTCACTTCAACTAACCAAAAGTGCTTCTCTGTTAATTGGTGCAACACAGTAAATTATCCACTCTGGATTTAAAATTTAACGCTGCAGAGGTTACTTTTGCTTATCTGTTGAGGACTCTAGGAAACTTGGACTTTGAACTTACTCCATCCAGCCCAGTCTTCATAGAAAGTAGATACAACTCCCATTGCTCCATGGACAGCTGATTTCAACCACTAGTCAGCAAAATAAAAATGCTAATCACAGCAAGCAGAATTATGTTTTAAATTCTGTCCTTTATTCTTGGGGAAAAAATGCAGGTATCACTTTGGTGGGAAAATAATGTAGCATTTCCTCTGTACTTGAAACTGAATACATAAAAATTTGTGTCAGTATAGAGTATACACTGAATTCCAGAATTAAATATTAATACTCTAGAGCTTATTTTTCAGAAGAAAACTCATGTAATTTAAGAAAAAAATTAAGTAAAATATTTTAACATTTTTTAATAGCATAAGCCAGATAGGTATATCATTTAACAATGCAAGCAATTATTATCCACAGTAAAAAAAAATTGCTATATTATTACTATTTGAACATATCAGCTCATAAGTAAAATTCATTTTTTAACAATTTATAATATTCATCTTCAAACTCATGAAAAACACCACTCATACTAAGTAAAAAATTGAGTTGAAAATGCATGGAAAAACACCAGATAATTGAAACTGTGCTATTCTACCACCTTTTTCTCTCAATCACATGAAGGGATAGCATCTTAAATAACAGATGCCCAGGCTGCTGGTGTGTTTAAATAATAGCAACCTAACGTATTTGTCATAATAAACAAGGGAAGGTAAAGGACTTCAAACCAGCCCTGCCTGCTTTATAGGCATGCAGAGGAGGCACTAGAGGGCTCATTTGCAAATGTTTAGTCTATCAGAAGTGTAGTTATGTTACCCTCCCGGCAGCATGCAGAGGAAACTAACTAATGCACACCCAGACTGCAGGTGTTGATTAGACATTTGTGCTCAAAATGAAAATCACCAAACACTGCTACAGCTAAATTGGCCCTTTTTTAGTCTAGATATAGATTTAATGAATTCTGTAGGGACTGAGAGTCTCACAAAATTCAGATTGGAGTGAAAACCACACACGCACACATGCAAGTAGGGGGAAAAAAGTGAAATAATTAAATTAACTAAAAAATACTGAAAAACCAGGGACCAGATATACATTCACTGTTAGGCTATCATTAGCTGTATAGTGAAGTTAAAATATTAAATAAAAAAATAAATTAAAACTCTCCAATCTTGTTGGTGTTGTTGTTTTTATAAATTAGTACACCATAATAATGTTTTTATCTTCTTTATGCTCTATGGGATATGAATCTGCTCTTAAAGAACCATGAGGCATAACAGATCTCCATCGTGGACTATCTGTGAAACATATGCTCAAAATTCCTTTGTTTTTCTATAACCATTCTCACTGCTCAAAGGTCTTAGCATCCTCATTTTGATAGGGAAAGTAGATCATATTTTAATTAACACATATGCCTGCCCGTGAGAAATAATGTAGGCAATGACATAGTGGCTAGGGGGTGTGGTTAAGCCTACATGTCAAATATTCACAAGGGTAGAGAGGCTGAGATGAGAAGAGTGGGTCCTTCTTTTGCACCTCCCTCTCTGAATGTTCTAGATCTGTCCCAGGCTGAAAGAATGGAAGACATTATTATAGACTGGTTACCAAAAATGGGATAAGTGGGAAATATTCAATGATAGCATCCTTCTTATTGCTTCCTGGTGTGCCTCCATATCACCTCCAGCTTCCTCTCCAGGCAGAGTCTGTGTGTCAAGACCAAACACACAGACTCATGTGTACCAGTGACAGAGGGCTTCTCACAGGGAATAGATTCTCCCAATGTAACTGAAATAAATGAATATTTAACTTCCCTTTTTTTAGAGTATTTCAAATGTTTCCCCCCTCTTCTGCCTAAATCTGACTCTTTTCCACCTAGATCCATCCCTCTCTACATGACTTTAGAGTCACCATAAGACTATATTAAAGATAGATCTTCCAAAACATGAGGAAAAAACTATTAGGTTTAGAATGGATAGACAATAAGGTCCTACTGTATAGCACAGGGAACTATGCTCAATATCCTGTGATAAACCAAAATGGAAAACAATATTTTAGAAAGGAATGTCTATATAACAGCCATGTCGCTGTATAGCAGAGACTGATGCAACATTATAAAACAACTATGCTTCAATAAAAAAAAAAATTAAAAAGAAAACAAAACATGAGGAACAAATACAATTTTGTCGAGGATTCACATCCCTTGATCTTTGGTGGAGAGTCTTGGATCCACCAGAAAGGCATTTCCACAACTGTTACAGTAGTATTTGTATTTGCTTATCTGCACTGTAACACTTGCCTCCCCTTTCATGGACTCTTCTCATCCCGTTCACCTGAATGAAGAGCAGTGCCAGGTGACGTTTGGCAGCTCCCAACACAATGCATCCGGAGTGATTGAATGTGTTTAAATCAAATGAAAGCAACATAACAAAGATGGAGATAGAGATCGGAATATATATATTTCAATATGAAACAAATGCAAAGAGATGTTAGCACTGATTCTTCTGGGATCAACAGTGGGTTTCAATTTTCCTCTGAATGCTTTGTGTGTTTTCTATGCAATGAATCTGTTTCTTCTATAGGCAGGTGTAAATGGATGTTACAGTTTACATATGGGAGTAAAAGCTGAGAGGTATAGATGTTGTGGATATTCCAGAGAAGTGATTTCTAGATGAAAAAAAAAAAATATATATGTGTGTGTGTATTTCTATAGACAGACACAGAACCAAGAGTCAAATAAGAAATTAAGTTAAAAGGCAATCTCATTTTTGGACTCCTGCTCTTTCCATTTAGTTTGTTTTGGAAATCTGCTCAAGAGTAAGAAGCATTTTTGCATTGAGAGGTCTAAGATCCAGGTCCGATTTCACTGTAGTATGTGCACACACTGCCTGTGAGTAATAATATACCTACCCTAACCTCAAGGGCATGGAAAGAAAATCAGCTGCATGCATTTGTGCAGTATTTCAGTGCTTGTAGAAAGGCGTGGGTAAACAAGGTGTACCATCATAATTATGCGCTGTAATCACCAAGGCAGCCTACCACAGTGAAGAATGAAGAGTTTGGGCCTTTGATAAATTTAGGTTCAAATACACACTTTTCTGCTTAGTGTCAGGGTGTTTGGGGGGTGGAATTTGTGATTCTGTTTAATGTGATTTTTTTGTTTGTTTTTTCAAATCTGAAATGGGACTAGATATAGGATTAAGTAGGAGATATGTGTGTGAAGTGTCTGCTTTATAAGTA
This sequence comes from Bos mutus, assembly GCF_027580195.1. NCBI lineage: Eukaryota > Metazoa > Chordata > Mammalia > Artiodactyla > Bovidae > Bos > Bos mutus. The sequence goes on from NC_091643.1 coordinate 33,295,757, forward strand.
CTCAAAATGGGCCTAATGTTTATTATAGTCATTAGTTATTCTAGAGAAGAAATATCAGTGAATAATTAAGATCTTTTTTTCTTCTATCAAGATGACATTTTTGTAGAATAATTGATGGGTAGCAGACTCTGTGTACAGTACAAAATGGTGTAGTCAGAAGTCACACTGGCAGCGCGGCTGTCTGGAGACATAACTTTTCCTACTTTTGTCTGTTTGACATTTTACTATTCTTCAGGGAGGAAACACTTCACAAGGGATTCCATTGTTCCTGAGAATGCAGTTGCTAGTGGTATTTTTAGTAACTCAAAGATGGGGCATGTGTACAAAACTCACCATCAATAACAAAGCTGGTACCACACACAATATCCTTAAAACTAAGATTTACAGTCTTCAGCTCCTGCGATGTTTCTAATCATGTGGCTCAATTTATACTTCATGATTTGACTTCTCTTAATAAGCATGAAAAAGTGAAGCATAGAACAAAATTAGTTACTTTCCACTTGTGATTAAACCAAAATCGCTTACGGAGCAAGCCAAAATTTCTGGGCAAGGAATAGCCTAACTTAACTTGTGTGTGCAGAAGTTTCCAGGCAGATCCTGGAGCAGAGGGACTGAAAGTTCACGGGGCTATGAACCTTAGATGATATAGGTGGTATGCCTACACCTTTAGAAGTATTTGCATACCAAGAAAAGAAGTTCCCCTGCTTTATCATATGTAAAGGTCTGATTTACCATGTGAGAATAATAGGAATGCCATCACAGAAAATTAAGGTGTATTATATATGTATTGTACTTAGCATATGTCTAACAACAAGTAGGTGTTCATTTTTATTTTCTCATTTCTCAATCACTGCAATATTTGGGTATCCAATTATTCAGGTTCAGAGAATTTCAAGAGTTCTCATGCTGGGTAATATGTTTCTCATCAAGGACAAATTGTGATTTTTTTAAACAGAATCCAATTTTCTTTTGAACCTCTAATCATCTCTCACCTTTTGGCTTACTGTAATATATTGATAATGATTGTTTTAATATTCTCGCCTGTTAACTCCAGTATCTGGGTAATCTGTGGGTCTGCTTTTTTTTTTAATATTGATTATTGATTCAGATGATGTTATTTTATTCCAGAGGAGGGTAAGTTTTCTCTAGACATATAGAACATGGACACATCAAATACCCAGGACTATCTGGTTCATGCTGAGTTGAAGATTTAGTTTCATTCCATCCATAACTGCTTCATTCCCATCCCTTAGATGTGGCCCCCTGGGCTTTTAGATTGAGATTCTGGCATAACCTCGCCCACTGACCCCTGAAAGATTATAAGAGATAAAGTTATGCCCTTCAGGGGTTTGATTTTATCAATTTAGCTTCCTACCTAACATAGCTTGGAATTTTGGTGACATCTTGGCAGGGGAACCTGGTGTTTGTTGGTGGCAGGTCACCTCCAGTGGGATTTTGTTTTCTAATCACTGCAAAACTTCATGACAGCCCCTTAGCCTCCCATCCTACCTCAGAACACTGAAAATATCTCCTGGAAGAAAACTATCTTTGTGTTTGCAGGTTCTTTAGATTCCTACTCATCAAGCCAACCCATTCAACCACCAAAACCTCTATTGTTTCGTCTTGCCCCAAGAGGATCCTTGCCAAGCCCTGTCCTTGAATCCACACATGCCCTTAGGAGAGAGGACATCAACGTCAGCTCACCTAATAAAGGCTCTGCCTTTGGGGAGTTCATCTCCTCTAGTCTCTGTTGTTGCCGTAGTTTTCTACTCTTTAAAATATGATTTCATTGTAAGACATTCACTTATTTTTTTAGTTGTTGCCATGGCTTAACATATCATAACCAGAAAAGGAAATCTCAAAGGTAAATAATTTTAAATTTTAGTTAAGGTGCCACTTTTGGAAACTATATAGCTGAAATGCTTAATTACAGTAATGGCTTGCTGGTCTACCAGCTCGTTGTAAAAGGACAAGCTCTGAAACTTGTTCTGCTCTTCCTACAAAAAATGGCAGCAGCAGATCTAGAACTGGGTTGCTTGAAGTAAATAGAATTAATTTAGCGTTAGATGTAGAGGACTGTTCTTATCAGGATGAGTGTGTTAAGAGTGACCAGGAAGGACTTCAGATCCTTGAACCCATGAGATACTGAGTCAGAATTAGACCACAGCACAGCAGATTACTCAATAGATATTCACTGAATTGGTAATGAGCTGGGATTAGTCAACAAGCAACTTTACATGTTAGGCTTCCCTGGTGTCTCAGAGAGTAAAGCATATGCCTGCAATGTGGGAGACCTGGGTTTGATCCTTGAGTCAGGAAGATCCCCTGGAGAAAGGAATGGCAACTCACTCCAGTATTCTTACCTGGAGAATTCCGTGGATAGAGGGGCCCAGTGGGCTATGGTCCATGGGGTTGCAAAGAATTTGACACAACTGAATGACTAATACACAACTTCACATGTTAAATATATTCCAAGTCTCAGTCTTACTATCCATGGACATCATTTCTAAGCACTGCACTTTGAATTACATTAATTCAAAAAGTAGACTGATTTTAAAGTAGAGTAGAGGAGCACAAAAGAGCTGGGTGTGAGAGCTGGTTCTCCCAGAACCTCACTGCTGCTCGTTGATTAATTTGTGCTATCCTGCTTTCTTATAAAACAGGAACAGTAATGGTACCTGCCTCACTGAGTTGTTTTGATAACTAAATAAGGCTATAGATAGATGCTGAGAACAGTCCCTACCAAACAGCACATTGTTATGTGTGCTTGTTGTCATGATTATCATCAATATTACCATCATCAACAATTTAAGTGAAATCATCACCAGAATTTGACTCACCAGACTCAACAGACTTGGGTGATGACCAGCACTTTTCCATTCTCTAATTTTAACAAATTCTTAAACTATATATTTTATATTCCCACCAGAGATATTCATATGATCATTTATTCTATGTATACAATAAAATAATGGTCCCTTTCACAATGGAGAATGCTATGAAGCACACTTGTCTTTCAACGGGGTGATTTTTGTCTACTTACCCCAGTGAAATCTTCCTTTACAGTGATGAGAGCACTGAAAACTATTGGTGATACAAGTTATATACACAGGACATGGCAAAAGACCACACAGATTTCTTTAGTATTGAAAAATATCACCGACTCTAGAGTGTGTCCTACTTTTAGGAAAACAAGCACTGTTGAAACAAAAATTCCTGTTGCTGTCTCACTGGCAATATGGACCTATATTACCCAATTATCTTTTTTTTTTTTTCTTTCACTATTAAAAAAAATTTGTTGCTGGAGTTAAATGCATGAACATTTAGTTTCAGTTTTCTTCAAGGCACATATTTTACTCAGCTGTTGAATGAGGAACTGTATGTTCAATGTCCTTGAGTTCTCTAAATTCTAACAGAAAATAAATATAGAACAGTGAAAAGCCTATGTCTGGTAGTGTGAATAGTTTATTCTAGTAATAGTAATGTAAATGGATATCCAAAAACAGGGACAAGTCATCTGTTGCCTTAGCAAGCAACAATGACATCTTCCAAGGACAAGTCTATGTAATTGATCTGTAGATGGACTATGACAGATAATGGAATGTTTTTATCTTTGCTTTAGTATACTGCTGCTACTGCTGCTGCTGCTAAGTCGCTTCAGTCGTGTCTGACTCTGTGCGACCCCAGAGACGGCAGCCCACCAGGCTCCCCCGTCCCTGGGATTCTCCAGGCAAGAACACTGGAGTGGGTTGCCATTTCCTTCTCCAATGCATGAAAGTGAAACGTGAAAGTGAAGTCACTCAGTCCGACTCCTAGCGACCCTGTGGACTGCAGCCTAGCAGGCTCCTCCATCCATGGGATTTTCCAGGCAAGAGTACTGGAGTGGGTTGCCATTGCCTTCTCTGATGTAGTTGCATAGCTGAGTAAAAACTAAAATATATTGAGTAGACAACTACTCCCATTGGGGTGAAGCATTCATGCTCAACTATTCTGAATTCAACTCATTCCAAGCATAATACCGAGAACCAAAATCATCTTCAGTTACCAGCCTCAACATCTACATTAATACGAATTTACTTTCCAGGAATAACTTGCTTTGGATGATGATAGTCAGTTTCAGGAATTTACTAAAATTAGATTGAATTCTTATGTCCACAGACTAAAGATTGTGGTAACAAAGCAAAGGGGTTTCCCAGGTGGAACTAGTGGTAAAGAACCCTCCTGCCAATGCAGGAGGAGATGTGGGTGCGATCCCTGGGTTGGGAAGATCCCCTGGAGAAGGGAATGGCAACCCACTCCAGTATTTTTGCCTGGAGAATCCCACAGACAGAGGAACCTGGCAGACTACCATCCATGTGGTCACAAAGAGTCAGACACAACTGAAACGCCTTAGCTTCCCAGCAACAAAGCAGAACAGAGGGATTTAGTGCACAAAGCCTCAAAACAGAAAAAAGTAATCCTTATAATGCAAACAAAAATAGAAGCTCACCTTCACTTTATAGCTACTTAAAAATAAGCTGAAGAAATGGATTTTAACCCTGGTCCATATGAATGAAAAGTACATATACTTAAATGACTGAAAGTGAGGAACCAGTGTCAAAACATGAGTTGGACCTAGAATCACAACACACGTTTCCATTGTTCTTATTAAAAGTCACTTTGCTTAAGGAAATTGAAGATGTATATTTTTTCACTCCTTTCCATTAGGGGTAATGGTATCTATCTAATAATTTTAAAAGTTTCCAAAAAGTTTAGGTTATTTAAAATAGACTTTTCTTTTTTATGCAGAAGAACTTTAAAGTTATATGTCAAAGAAAATCATTTCAACAAAGGTCTGAAATATAAAAGTGATGATATTTTAAAGGTAGTTAAAAATTTAACAGGGAAGCCTGATGAGCTGCAGCCCGAGGGGTTGCAAAGAGTCGGACATGACTTAGAGACTGAACAACAACAAAAATTTAAGACTCTTAGTCTGAGGGGAGTCTACACATTGAATAATCCACTCACCCAAATGTAGAGGGCAGGCCCTCTACAAAGAAGTCATGCTCTCTGCTGTGTGTCCCAGTGTAGAAAGACAGTGAGCCCGTAAGTCAGCAATAGAGAATCAACAAGAAAACTTTGTCCCACAGGAGGCCAGGAAAGTGACATGCTAATGTAAATTCTCACACTTTTCCAACCAGGGTGGTGAAAAACAAGTATGCCATGGGGTTTTAAAGCAAAAAACAAAGAAGCAAACAAAACAGAACAAAAAAACTAAGTGAGGGAGGAAGATATTCATAATTCCCATTTGGAATGATTCTTTGAAATAATCTAAAACTATAGGAATATATAAACATCCTTGATAATATACTTCGTCATTCATAAATTATTTCAGCTTCACTTATGACTGCCCCTTCCACAATAACAAAAAATCATTCATGTCTAAATGTGTTCATACATTTAACTCCAGCGACAAACACAGATAAATGAAACCCGTAATTACCAAGAAAGCTTTACGTTACACAACACTTCAATTCTCTGTCATAAAAGATAAAACTGATTGAATTGGGCTCCTTGTGTTATCCATAACCCTGTTCCTTTTTCATTTTCAGGGATAAAGAAATGGCAAAAGAAGAGAGAGAGAAAGAGGGAGGGAAAGACAGAAAAAAAAGAGAGAAAAAGAGAGAGCTCAGTCCTGACTGTTTAGAACCTCCCCCTACCATAAACCAGAATAATTTTACAGGCAAAATTACAATAGGCTAAAATTAAGTACTCATGCAAAAGAAACTATATGCTTAGCAGAGAAAATCCCTTAGCCCATGTGTTTTTGAGCCTCAGTAAGCCATACCAACAGATAATTAGATATGATTTTGAAAATTAATGGGTCAGAATCACATCCTTTGTAATTAGGTCACCTAAGATGAAAATCTGACTCCATTCTTGTTCACTGTAACAGTAACCTTTCACTCTTCTGGATCCCAGAAGGCCACAAAATGATTCAACCTTAGGAAAATTGCACCTCCAGTAATCCATTATATCTTAACTTACACATTAAGATTTTAAAACCTCCATCTGGTGGACAGAACTTGACCCCTTTTGATTTATAAGCAACCTGTTTTCACAGGTAAGCACATTTCTTGTTTCTTGGACCACCTGGCTGAGGTGGGAACAGATGAGGCAAGCCTGTTCTCTAGTGGGCTAATCCTGCTCACCAACACGCCATGCAGACGCAGGGATGGGGGGTATCTAACATCTACGGAATCGGAGCTTAAGTTTCTCCTGGAACCTAGAGGCTTATGAAATCACCCCATAGCCCTAATCCATGGGAAGAGCTGAAACAGTCTCCATCAGCAAATGGGGGTTCAATCCCCTTGCCTGAGTGGGAGGGATGAGGGGTGTTATTGGTGATTAAGCGAAGGGCACAAGGAAAAATTGCAACTGTACCCAGGGGTTAATAGAGTTAATAGGTTAATAGGGTTGCTGCTATGGTTCAGGGTTTCTCAGAGAGGAACCTGCTATTTGCTTGCATCAGCATCATTTGAAGCTGGGATAGAAAATATGTCTGTTGAATAATACGGTTCTATTTTTCCTGTCATTCTGAAAGAGTGGCTCAATCGGTAAAGAATCTGCCTGCAATGCAGGAGAACTGGGTTGGATCCCTGGGTTGGGAAGATCCCCTGGAGAAGGAAATGGCAACCTACTCCAGGATTCTTGCCTGAGAAATCCCATGGACAGAGGAGCCTGGTGGGCTCTAGTCCATGGGGTCGCAAGTGAAGTGAAGTGAAGTTGCTCAGTCATATCTGACTCTTTGCGACCCCATGGATTGTAGCCTACCAGGTTCCTCCATCCATGGGATTTTTCAGGCAAAAATACTGGAGTGGGTTGCCATTTCCTTCTCCAGGAGATCTTCCCAACACAGGGATTGAACCCGGGTCTCCCGCATTGTTGGCACACGCTTTACCATCTAAGCCACCAGGGAAGTCATAAGAGGTGACTTATGGGGTCGCAAGAGGTGGATATAACTTATCGAAAGTGATATGACTTAATGTGACTTAGACATACAGAGTATGACTAAAATTTACAAAGTAAAATGCATAGCAAATTACAATTTGAGGAACACAATTACAGAAAAAAATGGCACAGAACCTAGAGTGTGGTTGATAAACAAGATGCACACTTCAAATCCTATATATTTGTCACACAAATGCGTTTTCTGGCCGCCAGTGCAAGGAAGGGAAAAAAATCAGCTTGTGAGACCAATTTGTCTTCTCAAGAGAAGGATAATTACTTGGGAAACCAAGTATTGAATGACAGAGAGGTTTCTTTCAAACATGTTGAGTGTGAAGCTCTGAGGCAATTTAGACAGAATATTAGTTTTTAAAAAACAGAATTTTTGTTTCAATTTAATAGTTTAACAGGCTGACAACTTATAATTGCCAGGAGGATTGGATAAATGGAAGCCAGAATTCCAGTGTTATGACAAAAAAAGAGGAGGCTGGGAAAGGAATATATTTGAGTGCTGAGCTTATTTTTAAATTTGGTTTTACCAATTTACAGTTGAAGCAGATGATTTTTGACACTTGAAAAATATCTAAGTTTCTGATCATGTTTTTTAATTTTAGCTTCAGGAAATTGCTGAATAAACTATTTAATATGTAAATAAATAATATTAGAGAATCAGGATGTTGGATTTTCTCTTTATTTGAGCCATATTACTTTCAAAGTTTGCAAAAAAGTGTAAAGTGTGGATTTAATCAATTTATTTGACAAGAAGCATATGTAGGAGGTCATTTTAGTAGGTATACTAATCATGTGAAAGCTGGAAGTTTTATGAACCTTAAAGTAGCATAAACAAGGCGTAAGTGTGTCTTTATGAGAAAAAGGAAACTTTTGTTGACAAATTATAGTCTAATGAAAGAAGAGAGTGAAGGTAAATTAGTTTAACTTTTTTGATAGATCGTTATATATATACTTTTCCCATATAATTTTCCCATCTACAAAAGCCAAAGATTTTTAAAAATCAGAATGATCTGTCTCTTAATTACTTAAAAACTATTTGAGATAGAGGGAGGGGAAGAGTAAGAAAGAAAAGTGCTCCATATTGTACCCATGCTGGGTGCCAGGCTGGGTCCAGGTAACCTCATGGTCACTGGGGCTTTAAAGGAAGAAATGCAAGCGGTAAGGGCTCCACCTTGCAGATGAGGAAACACAAACCCAACTTCAGTGTCTGCTTTAGGTTCAACTGTAAACAACTTTAAGAAGCGGAATTGCAGCTCACTTATCTTAATCCCAAATCATGCTCTCGATTCTACTATGTGAGAAAAAAAAAAACAAATCAAAATACTTGTTTTCTTTATTTTCATCTCCCAATAACAAGACTGAGGATTTCATAGGATAGAAAAAAAAGTTTACCAACACATGATAATTTTAAAATATGATCTCATCTTAAAACAGAAATATGACAAATGAAAAGAAAACCAAAAGTGGAGGTGAAACTGATTATTTGACAAAGTTTTATTGAGTGCTGGTCACCATTTTTAGACCAGAAGAGGATGGAGGCATAAAGAGATGACTCTATCCATGCCCTCATTTTTAAGTTTGAAATTCAAATCATCCTAGGTATAAACAAATCAAGGCAGTACTCTATTTTCTATCGTGGTTATCTACACCTAACTTATGCGTATGGAATGGAGATATGGTATTTTACAAACTTAGGTATTTCAATTTCTGTAAAATGTTTTTAACCTGAGAAATGAGGGCTATGCAGAGATTAAGAGCATGGACTCTGGGACTGGCAGGGTCTGAATCTATATCTTATTTCCACTCTTTCCTGGTTGTCTTCTTCAAGCTCTAAGAGGTTTGCCTGGAACAGAGAGGTAAGACGAGCACCTGCCTATTAGTGTCCTTACAAGCCTCAGATGAGACAGGAGGGGGCAACAGCCAGCTATGTGCCCAGCACACAGCAGTCATTTGCTAATAAGCTGCTCTTGATAGCTTACACTGCTATTAGCAGCCGTCTGTTAAGCCCAAATGGAAAAGTTGCAACCAGCTCCTGTTTGCAATTAGAATAAACTCCAGAGTCTGGGATGCAAATTAGGTTTCTTCTATTAATATTCCCAGTCATTTCCTCCATATCCATTGCTCTCCTTCTATCTTTGCCCACATCTTCACATATTTTTATAGAACATAAAAATGAATAAATTGTAAGTATATATGTAGTATATAACATTTAATATATGATAAGGAAAATATATTATATAGAACATACACACACACACACACACACACACATATATTTGGCTGCACAGAACTTCCCCAACCAGAGCTCAAACCCTTGTCCTTGGCAATGGAGCACAGTCTTAACCACTGGCCCACTAAAGGAGTCTTACGTATATATTTTAAAAATTGTTATAAAGTCTTATGTTGCCATTGATCTCCTAATCTACTTTGTTTCATCTTTCTGATTTTTTAAATATACTTTTCAAGGACAGGTATTGAAATTATCCTTTTGGGGGGCAAAATATTATGGTTCTACTTGGTACATCAGTTACTTGAACAATTAATTTTTTTTGCTATATGTACATTCAAGTTGATTTTATTATCAGCTTTTAAGATAGCATGTGAACACAAACCAGATCAGTGGCAATGCTTAAACAGCAAAATTTTGAAAAGAAAATGTCAGACTGCCAGATAATTACTTGGACGTACCTTTCTCCCACTTTTCTCCTCTCCATTTTTCCTTCATCCTTCTGTCTTTTCCATTCTAAGGACCAGAACATTTCAATTGTACATGTGAAGTATTTTTAGCTTTTGAGAAAATGTTGCTTTGTTTGGAATACACAATGGAGAAGAGATATAAGAAAAAAAAAAAAAGCTCAAAAATTAAATGATCAATTACTCAGCTATCAAGTCGTGAAGGAGCAATTAAATTCCCTAATAACTGAAAAACAATTTCATTCTTTATGCATTACTTTCTCTAAACACTAATGATTCACGTTGAAGAGTTCTATCTGCATTTTGAAAACAATTGAGTGTCTTAGATTAATGACATGATTTGTCTGTGTTTTCTCCATTATTCAAAAGAAGAGAGAGTTAGGTACCAGCTTGGCTGCCCCACCCATGGCTTGTGTCACTAACTTCTGAGAGGAAGGTGTTCAAAGGCCAGATGTAAATGAGCGAGAATTCAATTAAACCAACAGAGAACAAGGACAGCCCTTGAGATGATATTGCAATTGTAGCTGTAACTTCTTGAAACTCTATATTTTCTGTATGTCTTGGAACAGGCTGAAATAATTTTCCAATTCAGGGTCAAAATAAGTGAAAATGAAAAAGAAACAAGGAAAAATACAAAAATTGAAAAACAAAAGCAGGAAACGTCTTTTCACGCTTTCACCTTCAACATTTACTTAATGAACTCCTGCTAGGTTAAGTGCCAGGAACAGCTTCTAAACTCCTAGTAGAATAAATGCCATTCAAAATTAGGTGCAATCTACTGTCAGTTTATGCAGAGAAATTGATTATCTAGAGGCTTTCTATCTGAAATGATTCCTTCATCAGTCTGTATTCTATGGTGGAGAATAACTCAAAAATAAACATTTGATTGGGCTAAAATATTTGATTGGGCTAACAATCTAGATTATTTACTGTTTTCTGCATGTTCATCTGAAAATGCCTCTTTTTTTAAAAAATTATTTTTAATTGGAGGATAATTGCTTTAAAATATTGCGTTGGTTTCTTCCATATATCAACATAAATCAGCCATAGATACAGGGAAGGCTGGCATGCCACTGTCCATGGGGTCACAGAGAGTCAGACATGTCTTAGCAACTGAACAACATACATATGTCCCCTCTCTTGAACCTTTCTCCCTTCTCTCAGCCCATCCCATTCCTCTAGGAAGTCACAGAGTACTATGTTGAGATTCCTGAGGCATACAGCAAATTCCCGTTGGCTATCTATTTTACATATAGTAATATATATGCTTCAATGCTACTCTCTCAATTCCCCCCACCCTCTCCTCCCTCCACGCTACCCACACGTCTGTTCTCTACATCTGTGTCTCCATTACTGCCAAGGATATAGGGTCATCGGTGCCATCTTTCTAGATCCCATACGTCTGCATTAATATGAAAATATCTTTTTAACTTTCAAACAGAATATAACCATTTTACATGCAAGGTGGAAAATGAAGAAAAGAAAAATGCCCATAATCATATCACTCTAAACTTACACAAATATGAATATGTCTATATATCATTAGTTTTGTTTTGTTTGGTAGTCAAAATCACAGTGCACCTTTAAATATTTGACAGTTGAAATAAATGTATATAGCTTTAATTTCTGCCTTTTCCCCCTTGTAATAAGAACGTGACTTCTTATTACTGCATGGTCTTTAACAGCATCAGAGGACATACAGTAATATATCTAACCAGTCCATCCTAAAGGAGATCAGTCTTGAGTGTTCACTGGAAGGACTGATGTTGAAGCTGAAACTCCAATACTTTGGCCACCTGATACAAAGAGCTGACTCATTTGAAAAGACCCTGATGCTGGGAAAGATTGAAGGTGAGAGGAGAAGGGGATGACAGAGGATGAGATGGTTGGATGGCATCACCAACTCAATGGACATGAGTTTGAGTAAACTCCGGGAGTTGGTGATGGACAGGGAGGCCTGACGTGCTGCAGTCCATGGGGTCGCAAAGAGTCAGACACAACTGAACGACTGAACTGATCTGAATAATACATCCAGGTTTCTCCTGCCATTGGATATGTTTTCAAATATCTCTACAGATACTGAGCAGCTTCATATGTTTATGACGCCACTGTGATTATGAAAACAAAAACATTAGAAATCAACATATTTTTAATTTTTTTCTTTATGAGAACAGCTTTTTATGTAAGTCCATTTTATTTCTAAATTAAAAAAAATTGAGAATGGGATTGACATATAGACACTGCTATACTTAAAACAGTCAACAAGGGCCTACTGTGTAGCGCAAGGAACTCTGCTCAATATTCTGTAATAACCTATATGTACAAAGGATCTGATATGTATAACTGAATCACTTTGCTGTACATCTGAAACTAATACAACATTGTTAATCAACTATATTCCAATAAGAAATAAAACTTTAAAAGACAGAATTCCACATATTACTATCACATATCTGATATCTTTTTAGATTTATCCTCAAAGCCACACAGATTCGACAGAGACTGGTGGAATAAATATCAACTCATCCTTTCCAAAGAGTCTTTCCACTGATTAAGTTTGCTAATTTCCATTTAGCAGATTAAGATATCTGGGAACAATGAACCAGGTCACCCCAAGTTACCTTCATTCCATGGCACACTCCTTGAATTCCCTCCTTCTTAGAAACATTTTGTAGGTGGCTGGCTGTTTTTCAGAGGAGAAGCAAAGCAGCTCAGACATTGCAGAAGTTATAGTTACCTAATTGGCCTCCTACAGCTGTGTCCACAAGGAAAAACCCCAACACTAACTCTCTCCCTTAAAGTGTTATCAGGGTAAGAAGTTCATGTGGTTCCACCCAGAAATCTGAATCTGAATCTGGCATCTGAATCTTGGTGGAGAAAGAAAATGAACAAGAAAGAGATCAGCATCTAGGTACCGAACCCTGACTGTTAGCAGTAACATGTACTTTTCAGATATAGGTACTTCAAGAAGGAAGGTGAGGTTCAGAGGGAGAAATCCCAAGTACCAGGAGATGCACGCTTTATCATCTGGCTGGTACAGGAAGACGGGGCAGTGCCAAGGCTTCTGAGCATCTTTATACACCCCGACACACAGTCTTCCACCCCGTTTATAGTTAAGGTCCGAATCCTGTAAGTAATTTTTTTCTCTGTAAAAGATTATTTTTAATAGGATAAAACAATATTTCAACAGTTTCCCCTGTAAGGAATGACCTGGTGGGATAAAGATTACATACATGTAGAATATATAAATGGAATAAATACACAGTTTAGCCCAGATTTGATGAGGCCTCGGGCTTCTTGGGGTGGGTAGTTCCTGAATCTGGGACAAGAAGATCGTGTCTAATGGAAATTCTGTAAGGTATTCCACCTTGCAGAGCGCAGTGCGAAGGCCGGCTTTAGGCTACATCTTTTCTTGGGTGAGGGTCATCAGGGAGGAAACTCTATTCTGGGAAGATTTCCTCTCCCCACTCAGGCACCAGTGCCCTCCTTCTGTAATCCCCAGGTCAAAACTAAAACGTGAATGACTGATGACAGTTTAAAGTGTTACACCTCCTAGGGGGAAGAGAATGCTAACAGGCATCAGAGCTTGAAGCTAAGCGGTGAGGTTCAGAGGGAGAAATCCCAAGTACCAGGAGATGCACACTTTATCATCTGGCTGGTACAGGAGGACGGGGCAGTGCCAAGGCTTCTGAGCATCCTTATACACCCCGACACACAGTCTTCCACCTCGTTTATAATTAAGGTCCGAATCCTATAAGTACATATTGTATGGCAACATTTTTTCTTTTGAGGTGGGTGGTATAGGGGAGGGAGTCTTGGTGATGATTTTAAATTTCCTGGGCTTGTGGCAGAATCCATTCGACTCACTTTTATTGGCTCAATTCTTTAGGTCTCAGATCTCCGTATGGATGCTACTTACTAGTCACACTTTAGGCAAGTCGGTTCATTTTTCTAGCCTGATATATTCAGTGTGGGGAGAAAAATATAAATAGTAGTCCCTACCTTCCTACATTTGTTGCATGGATTAGATGCAACATACATACATTTCTTTGCATATTGCCTGGCACGAAGCAGGCACTCCATCAATAGTATCTCTTCACTTTCCTTAGTTCTACGCTTTTAAGCTATTAATGGTTTGGGGTCAGAGGACTTTGAAAATCATGGCCATTAATATTTTTATCTAGTGAGTCTTAGCATCAAGCTGCATTTAATGTATCTTTTTTCTTAGATTCCACATACAATTATTACCATACTATATTTGTCTTTCTCTGACTTACTTCACTTAGTATGATCATTTCTAGGTAAAGGCATTATTTAATTTTTTTGGATGGCTGAGTACATATACACATCACTATATATAAAAATAGATCATTGACAGGAACCTAGAGTATGGTGCAGGGAAGTCTACTCAATATTCTCTAATAACCTATATGGGAAAAGAATCTGAAAAAGAATGGATATAAGGATAACTCAGTCACTTTGCTGTACACTGAAAAGTAATACAACATTGTAAGTCAACTAACTCCAAAAAAGAAAAAAATTACATTAAAAAAGATGCATTTAATGATGACATTCTGGAAAATCAAACACAAAGACTGCTTTAAATGACTACTGCACCATTTTCTTTATTAACCCTCATCTCTGGGTCCATCCATTTGAATAATATGAGCTGTCTGTGTCCACATTAATGATGATAACCCTCCTGTGGTGCTTGAAAGAGATAACAGTCCACAGTAGCAAAAATTCATATGAAGGATAGGATCAGGATTTGTCTGAGCAGATTTTATCTTAAATATTTAAAGACAAGCAGTAACCATTAATTTTAGTGTGAATCAAGAGACTGCATTTTAGCATGCAACTTCAAAAAATTATCTCTATATTCCCTATGACTCTGAAGGGAAATGAAGACACTATAAATCATGATATTTCCCAACCTCACTAAACTATTCTGGAAAGCATTGTATATACAACACTTTTTAATGGTTTTCTGAACTTGTAGTCTTTCTTTAAAACTCTTTTGTTTCACTAATAGATGCCCAGCATTAAAACCATCTTTGGAGCGAAAATTGGTAAGATCTAGTATTGTTGCTCGGAGAAGGCAATGGCACTCTACTCCAGTACTCTTGCCTGGAGAATCTCATGGACGGAGGAGCCTGGTGGGCTGCAGTCCATGGGGTCACTACGAGTCGGACACGACTGAGTGACTTCACTGTCACTTTTCACTTTCATGCATTGGAGAAGGAAATAGCAACCCACTTCAGTGTTCTTGCCTGGAGAATTCCAGGGACAGAGGAGCCTGGTGGGCTGCCGTCTCTGGGGTTGCACAGAGTTGGACACGACTGAAGCGACTTGGCAGTATTATTGCTCTTTAGTGGCTCAGACATGTCTGACTCTTTGGCAATCGCATGAACTACAGCCCTCCAGGCTCCTCTGTCCATGAGATTTGCAAGGCAAGAATACTGCAGTGTGCTGCCATTTCCTCCTCCAGGGGATCTTCCAGTCCCAGAGATCAAACCTGCATTTCCTGCAGTGGCAAGTGGATTCTTGACCACTGATCCACCTGGGAAGCCCATAATATTCAGTATTACTAGAGTAGTAATTCTGGATCCCAAGTGTGTATCACAATCAACTGATAAGGGAATCATTTAAAAAAAAATACAGATTTGTGACTATCACTCCAGATTACGAATTGCAATCTCTAAGGTAGGAAAGGCAATGCCAAAGAATGCTCAAACTACTGCACAATTGCACTCATCTCACACGCTAGTAAAGTAATGCTCAAAATTCTCCAAGCCAGGCTTCAGCAGTATGTGAACTATGAACTTCCACATGTTCAAGCTGGTTTTAGAAAAGGCAGAGGTTTCAGAGATCAAATTGCCAACATCCACTGGATCATCAATAAAGCAACAGAGTTCCAGTAAAACATCTATTTCTGCTTTATTGACTATGTCAAAGCCTTTGACTGTGTGGATCACAATAAACTGTGGACAATTCTGAAAGAGTTGGGAATACCAGACCACCTGACCTGCCTCTTGAGAAATCTGTATGCAGGTCAGGAAGCAACAGTTAGAACTGGACATGGAACAACAGACTGGTTCCAAATAGGAAAAGGAGTTCGTCAAGGCTGTATATTGTCACCCTGCTTATTTAACTTATATGTAGAGTACATCATGAGAAACGCTGGACTGGAAGAAACAAGCTGGAATTAAGATTGCCGGGAGAAATATCAATAACCTCAGATATGCAGATGACACCACCCTTATGGCTGAAAGTGAAGAGGAACTCAAAAGCCTCTTGAGGAAAGTGAAAGAGGAGAGTGAAAAAGTTGGCTTAAAGCTCAACATTCAGAAAACTAAGCTCATGGCATCTGGTCCCATCACTTCATGAGAAATAGATGGGGAAACATTGTCAGACTTTATTTTGGGGGGCTCCAAAATCACTTCAGATGGTGCTTGCAGCCATGAAATTAAAAGGCACTTACTCTTTGGAAGGAAATTTATGACCAACTTAGATAGCATATTGAAAAGCAGAGATATTACTTTGCCAACAAAGGTCCATCTAGTAAAGGCTATGGTTTTTCCTGTGGTCATGTATGGATGTGAGAGTTGGACTGTGAAGAAAGCTGAGCGCTGAAGAATTGATGCTTTTGAACTGTTGTGTTGGAGAAGACTCTTGAGAGTCCCTTGGACTGCAAGGAGATCCAACCAGTCCATCCTGAAGGAGATCAGTCCTGGGTGTTCAGTAAAAGGACTAATGCTGAAGCTGAAACTCCAGTACTTTGGCCACCTCATGCGAAGAGTTGACTCATTGGAAAAGACGCTGATGCTGGGAGGGATTGGAGGCAGGAGGAGAAGGGGACGACAGAGGATGAGATGGCTGGATGGCATCACTGGCTCAATGGATATGAGTCTGAGTGAACTCCGGGACTTGGTGATGGACAGGGAGGCCTGGTGTGCTGTGATTCATGGGGTCGCAAAGAGTCGGACATGACTGAGTGACTGAACTGAACTGAAGGTAGGAAACATGTATCTTTATTAAAAAACGTTCTTCGCAGGTAATTCTTAATAGTAGCCAGCTCTGAACCTGTTGTAGAAACATGTGATTACAATGCACTTGGCAGCTCCCTGCTGGTTCCTGTGCTGACAAATAATGAAAAGAGACAGAGGATGGGGATTGACACTTACAGCACATGTACATTTGTCATCTGTCATGTGTGGCAATTAAAATTTTTCCCCATTTAAACAGCATGACTGGAGATAAGCACCATGATATCTATTGTGCAGTTGGAACATGTGGCTCTGAGAGATTATTGATTCTGCCTAGTTGGACATATAAACACTTCAATGGTCGAGCCTGTTATGAACTCAGATATATCTAAAGAGGCTGTTCTTGCTATAGGACCACACTGCCAAATACAAGTGATGTGAATTCAGTGGGTGAGACCTTGTTGAACCTCTTTTTCAACATCTCCTTGGTTAATTGCACTTCTCTTAATGCAAAATATATAGCTACACATCAATGATTCCTTTTCTAACATGTGAAAGATTCTTATGATATGGAAGGCACTGGGAAAGAGGTGATGCACAGGACAGTGAGAAAGGGGTCCTGGCTTCAGGTAGCCTACACACTATGTGATTGTGACTGTGACAAATCCACAAGAAAAAGAAAACAAAGAAAGAAGTCAATGGAAAGCACTAAGCATGTAGCAAAGAACAGATTACATCTCATCCAATTTATCATTAATCATTAAATTTGCTGTTATTAGGGATACATACTTTATATTCCATTAAAAAAAAGTATACAGTTTAAGTTTGCCAGCATTTTAGTCCTGCTGCTGCTGCTGCTAAGTTGCTTCAGTCATGTCCGACTCTGTGTGACCCTGTAGATGACAGCCTACCAGGCTCCCCTGTCCCTGGGAATCTCCAGGCAAGAACACTGGAGTGGGTTGCCATTTCCTTCTCCAATGCATGAAAGTGAAAAGTGAAAGTGAAGTCGCTCAGTCGTGTCCGACTCTTTGTGACCCCATGGACTGCAGCCTGCCAGGCTCCTCCGTCCATGGATTTTCCAGGCAAGAGTACTGGAGTGGGGTGCCATCGCCTTTCAGTCCTGCAGGCACACAAATTGATCCTACCAGCTTCCTGCTGCTTTACAGTGTCTTTCATTCATTCTTGGAGACTTGGTCCAGTTCCCGTATGGCTTAGAGCGTGATAGTAATCCTTGTGCAAACATCTCAATAGTATAACAGCCTGGCTTCATCTACCTGTGAGTATTTTCCTTTCCTAGGTCCCATGAAACACTTGATGGTTACTTTAATGCTTGCTTCCCTAATACCACATTCATAGCCAGCCCTCTGCTCTGGTTCTGTGCTTTCTGCAAGTACGATAACTTGTGTTTCAGAAGTACAGGGTAGTGCAGTCTTTTAAAGGCATTTTAAATGGCAATTAATCTTAACATGTTTAGCATTAGCTAGGTCCATAACTCAACTGAAGAAATGAAAGGACTAACAGTTATGGCCAAGCCAGCACACGCCCAGGCAGAGACTATGACCTTACGACTTCTGCCTCACCAATATGAACATGCATCTGGATTTCTGATACATTAAAAGGTGAAAAATTGTACATCAAAAATCAATTGAAGACAGTAATTAAAGCCCAATAAGGACTTCTGAATGGGATGTGGAGGGAAAGCATTGTAGAGGGGTTACTTCTGAGTTCATCAGGGACAGTGAGGTTAAATGGATGCCATGAGAAGAGCAAGAATTCCAGTGGCGGGGAGTTGCTGAGACCAGGGGTACAGCAGGGAGAAAATGGGAGGGCTCTCCGGCAGGTGATCCCCAGACACAGAAGGCATGATGCTTAAGGATGCCTGTATCTCAGTGTCAGATGCTCTCACGACTCTGCACACAGAATATCTGATACATTCTATGGCCTGTTTAATAAACTACAGTCTTCAGAAGAAAATCCAAGACCTTAGGAACTGGCTTTGAACTCCAATTTCTGTTTTTCTCTCCCACTTAGCCCAGTGGTCCTTCAAGCTCCACTGTCTAGGGGAGCAAACCTTGCCACCCCCAAAACCTCTCTTGAGCATGTGGATGACTTCCAACTGGACACAATCAAGGCCCAAAAGACTCAAGAAGACACGTTGACCTTCCCACTAACTGCCCAAAGAATGTAGACAGAAGACCTGTTCAGTAAGGAAGCTGTCACTACAGATCACTCACTAATGTAGGAACAAGGTGTGTGAAAGGGAGGAAACTCGCAAAGTCTGTCAAAATTCCTCTGTGGGTCCCACTCTCTCTGCCTGGCCCAGCTTTCCATCTCCGAATCAATTGCCTTCTGCCTCTTTGATGTCCATTACTACTACCCCCAACATTCTCTTTGGCTTTAGCTGAAGATGGTATTATTCCAGGTGAGGGTTTTGACCATTTTGGTGAGTTACTCAGTTTTTTTTTTTTTTTTTTTTTTTGGTCTGTTTCACATATACATGCTATTTGCCTTCTGTTGAATTTGCATGTCAATTTATTCTGAGACCAACCAAAAGAACCCAGCAATACAGAGAAAAATTTCTTATTCCTCCATGCATTGCTTGGAGTATGCTTCTATCTGGACATATGAGTCCTTTGACTTGAATACACTGACCTCTTCCAATGCACAGTGATGGCAGGGATGGAAATTTCTCAACTGAAAAGCTTTCTTGGTGGTTCAGATGGTAAAGAATGTGCCTGCCAATGCAGGAGACATAAGAGATTGGGTTTGAACCCTGAGTCAGGGAGATCCCCTGGAGAAGGGAATGGCAACCCACTCCAGTACTCTCACCTGGAGAATCCCATGGACAGAGGAGCCTGGCAGGCTACAGTCCATGGAGTCGCAAAGCATCGGACATGACTGAGCAACAGACACTTTCATTTGTAAACCTTTCTGTAAGACAACTACACAAAAACCGCCTGAGGTTTATGCTTTGTCAGAGTCTTAGGTGTGAGCAGGTGCCATTCAGCTGTTGTGACTGCCTGTTAGACTGTGGTCAGCCTGAAAAAGAGCCATCCTATTACTGATTGCTTCATGCAAAAACAGGATGCAGAGCCATTAAGGGCTCCCAGTGTGGCCAGGCACTGAATCACTTTACTCAATGTGTGATTTTTCCTTCTTCTCCTCCATTGGGAAAGACGACAAGGTGGTTAGCTGGAGAGTGCACTGTGCATGTTTATGTGTATTATTCATGAGGTTAGACACGATCTCAGCCAAGTCATGATTTGTCTCACTTTTGTGAAGCGTTTCTTTGAAAAAGTTGAGGTACCGTAATTGCATTTTAAAGATACATAATAAATTAGGCTCTGGTTAGAAGGTTTGCTGAGGTGTGAACTAACCATTTTGTTCCTTTCTCTTTTATCAATGGTTGCTTCAAACCCCATGGTCTTGGGAAGACAAAAAGATGCACCAGAATATCAAAGGCTATAGGTTTATTACTATACATTATGAATAATTTAATGCCATAACAAAATAACACACTGATAAAAGCCAACAAGTAATACTCTATTCATAGCTGACTGGATAATCAAAGCTATTGAAGGTGCTTTTTCTAATACTAATTTAAAATTTGCATTATGAATTCTTGCCTTTCCAAACCGATAACCTCTTTTTTGATGAGGAATACCGTACACCCTTTACAGACCTCTACAATTGGGTTCAAAAGTACACTTTCAGTATATGCAGCAGAAGGAAAATACTTCACAGATAAAGAGTAATTTCACCTTAACTATTTCACCTCTTCCTTATTCTATTGGCCTAGTATGTGAAATTCTATGATCTATGGGTTTCCTGTAGAGTTCCCCAAAGATCATACTGACCACAGGAAAACAAACAAACTATAATTAGCCTATTAAAAAAAAAGGAAAAGAAAGGTAGTTGGCCATCTATGGAAAAATTCAAACAGATTTTTGGCCAATCCAACAATACTATAATTTTACTGAAAAGTTAGAACTTGGTCCTTAAGAACTCTGCTACGCTATGCTAAGTCGCTTCAGTTGTGTCCGACTCTGTGCGACCCTAGAGACGGCAGCCCACCAGGCTCCCCCATCCCTGGGATTCTCCAGGCAAGAACACTGGAGTGGGTTGCCATTTCCCTCTCCAATGCATGAAAGTGAAAAGTGAAAGTGAAGTTGCTCAGTCATGTCCGACTCTTAGTGACCCCATGGATTGCAGCCTAACAGGCTCCTCTGTCCATGGGATTTTCCAAGCAAGAGCACTGGAGTGGGGTACCACTGGTAATATTCAAATAGCCACAGGTTGCAAAACTAGTTGGCCCTACTATGTGGACTGCCAATTATCCCTGATTATAGTTTCCACTGATTAACAGGTTATAATGCAAATGTTCTGTCCTTGTCCATGGAGTCTGTCTTTTAGATTATTAGTAGATGGCTCTCCTAGTTGTTCTTAGATGTTTTACTTTGTCTTTATAACCAGAGAAACACACTATTTACAACCTTTGGTAACAGAATATAACCTACCAGAGAAAACTGCACCAAGCTCTTTGGTCACCTTTGAGCGACTTCTTTAATCACTGGGTTGTCTCATGTTTGGCTTTGTTTTGTTTTCTAATCCCCATTGTCCATTGTAGACAAAGGAGGGAAGTTCAAGGTCACTTTCAGTTCTCTGAGTGACTCAGATCCTTAGGAAGACATGATGCCTTTTTCTTAAGGACTTTGATAACTTTCAGCACATTAACTAATCATAATGGACTGATTTAAGTATTATTAAAAAAAAAGATATATCATATTCTTTTCTCTTATAGAGGATGTGCTTGATCAAGAACAGAACCTGTGGTGGATCCATTTCGATATTTGGCAAAACCAATACAATATTGTAAAGTTTAAAAATAAAATAAAATTAAAAAAAAAAAAAAGAACAGAATCACTGAGGTCTTATCATCAGTCACACAAAACAAGAATCAGAAATGCTGAGCCATTTCCTGAGAGAAATCTCATGAGACTACTTTGCAGGTAGAGGGATAAAGAATATTATAGAGACAATGGGTCTCCTAAGGACTAGGGTGTGGGTGCAAACTGCCCTTTCCTATCTCTGCCCATTTGCAAGCCTCACTCCCAGCTGGGGAATGACTAGTACTTTCTAGTAGATACTGGGCCTTTTTATCTGCTCTCCATACACTCTTATCTGAGGATTTAAATCTGTATGTCAGTAAGCTGCAACTTCATACAACTATGCCATCTTTTAAGTAATCAAAGCAGAGACTCTCTGAAGTCAAATGATAAAACAGACAAGTAATGAGATTGATTCCAGCCTGTTTCTCTCAGAGAAGCTGAATCATAAAAGACTAAAGGAAGAAAGCCTAAGCCTTTTATGAAATGGCTTGAGTTGTGAAGTATGCATTTTCATTTATATTTAGACATTAGCTCAAAAATATTTGAGGATAGCTAATATTAATATACACTTGTTTAGAAGAAGGTATTTTGGGTGTTATTCAATATGTTCTCCACCAGACCAACAGCAAAGTTACTACAATTGTTCTTTTTCATTTTCCTTTTCCTTAAGACAAGTTTCAAGTTAAATTTTATACTTAAATACAGGTATTTGAACTATTTGGGCCAATTTTCTATGACAATGAAATCTGAAGCTTCTTTGTAAACCTTTCATAGTCTTGTCAAATGACAACAGACGATAAAATATATTTACCTCCTTTTAACTTTCCAAAGTAAGAGTTTACAAATAGTTTATGTATTCAATAAGTCCTCTTTGAACATCTGCTTCATACAAGGCTCCAAATTATTCCCAAAGGATAAAACAAACACAAAGAGGACCATTTCCTTCAAGACTAGGAATTTATGATCTAATAAGGCTCTTAATGTCTTCGTGTTATCCTTTTTTTGTTGTTGTTAAAAAAACACACATTAAAATAGCGGAATTCACATTTAGTAAGTCTAACGAGAAGTTGTCTGCTGTACCATGGGAATGAAGTGATATTCATGAATACTTACTATATGTCAGTCATATGGTAGTGCTTTACAAGCATCAACTCATTTTCAAAAATAGTTCTCTTTAAAGCCATTTCAAATTTACCCCAAAATTGAAATACTAGTACAAGTACACTGAGAGACTTTATTCATATTTCACTGACTTTCCAGATGATGCCCTTTCAGGCAAAAGGCCTCATCCAGGATCACATATTGTGCTCACTTGTCCTGACTGGTTAATCCCCATGCAATCTGGAACTCTCCCTAGGTCCTTTCTTAACTTTCACGACTTGAACCGTTTTGGAGGTAACCAACCAGACACTTTGTGGAATGTTCATCAGTGTAGATTTGCCTACTGTTTATTCATGTTGCCGTTGTTTGGTCACCAAGTCATGTCCGACTGTTTGTGACTCCATGGACTGTAGCCCATCAGGCTCCTCTGTTCGTGGGATCTCAAGACTGGATTCAAATGATGCACTTTGGGTTGGCACAGCACACAAATCAGGCTGTACACTCTTTACCATGTCCTACTGGTGACACAACTTAATTTGTCCCTTTACTGATAAACCTGCTTTCAATATTTTCTGATTGCCATAGGAATATATATTCCATTCCAAAGTTCAAATAATGAATATATTACTGAAGTGCCAAAGAAAAATTAATTAGGGCTTCATTGTCCCATAACGGCTCTAATCAGTTCAGTTCAGTCACTCAGTCGTGTCTGACTCTTTGCATCCCCATGAACCACAGCACACCAGGCCTCCCTGTCCATCACTAACTCCCAGAGTTCTCTCAAACTCACATCCATTGAGTTGGTGATGCCATCCAGCCATCTCATCCTCTGTCGTCCCCTTCTCCTCCTGCCCCAAATCCCGGTGGCTAAAGTACTGGAATTTCAGCTTTAGTATCATTCCTTCCAAAGAATACCCAGGACTGATCTCCTTTAGAATGGACTGGTTGGATCTCCTTGCAGTTCAAGGGACTCTCAAGAGTCTTCTCCAACACTACAGTTCAAAAGCATGAATTCTCCGGTGCTCAGCTTTCTTCACAGTCCAACTCTCACAGCCATACATGACCACTGGAAAAACCATAGCCTTGACTAGACGGACCTTTGTTGGCAAAGTAATGTCTCTGCTTTGAATATGCTATCTAGGTTGGTCATAACTTTCCTTCCAAGGAGTAAACGCCTTTTAATTTCATGGCTGCAGTCACCATCTGCAGTGATTTTGGAGCCCCCCAAAATAAAGTCTGACACTGTTTCCACTGTTTCCCCATCTATTTCCCATGAAGTGATGGGACCAGATGCCATGATCTTTGTTTTCTGAATGTTGAGCTTTAAGCCAACTTTTTCACTTTCCACTTTCACTTTCCTCAAGAGGCTTTTTAGTTCCTCTTCACTTTCAGCCATAAGGGTGGTGTCATCTGCATATCTGAGGTTATTGATATTTCTCCTGGCAATCTTGATTCCAGCTTGTGCTTTTTCCAGCCCAGCGTTTCTCATGATGTTCTCTGCATAGAAGTTAATTAAGCAGGGTGACAATATACAGCCTTGATGTACTCCTTTTCCTATTTGTAACCAGTCTGTTGTTCCATGTCCAGTTCTAACTGTTGCTTCCTGACCTGCATATAGGTTTCTCAAGAGGCAGGTCAAGGTGCCAAAGCCTTTGACTGTGTGGATCACAATAAACTGTGGAAAATTCTGAAAGAGATGGGAATACCAGACCACCTGACGGACCTTTAGGTGGGCATAAAACCATGATCCTGTCTGTTTGCATATCTTAATATGCAGTGATCCTACTTGTATGTTTCAGATTATTTCTCTTAATTCCCACAATGACCATACAAGCACTCTTTTTTCTTTTTTTAGTCACCATTTGCTAAAAAGGACATTTGTCCAAGGTCACACACATAGGGAGTGAAAAGAGGTCTTTTGACAACAAACCCCATGTTTTACTACATATTGAGTTATAAAGTCTAGTGGCATGTATAGGCTTTATATGTCATCTATCAAATTGAAATCTTTAATATCTGTGAATGATTTTTTTTTTTTTTTGAGTTAACAGATTGTGAACTATGGAAATAATATGGCACAGTTTAGGTGAAGGAAAAATTTCTCACCATCTTTACAGTATTGATCAGAGTATTTTTCAAACCTATGACTATTGGCTGAACTCTCTGGATGGCTTTTTAATTGTGTCTTTACTTTTACTTTGCTTATATTATTTGTAGTCAAATATTTTAAAATAGTATAACCAGTATGTTTTGTTGAAAATAGTCCTGAAGTTAATGTTAAAGAAACTGGATTTTATATCTAGTTGTCACTGACCAGCTGTGAGACCTTACGTAATTTTCTTAATTTCTAGGTTCTTCCATTCTCTTTTCCGTAAAATCAAGAAAATACTCCCCTTGCTTTCCCACATACTATGAAATTTAGTACAATGGAGAAATCAGTATGTGAACAGATGGGAAGCACTAGATTTCTCTTTCTTTTCCTTTTATCCTTTCTTGCCTTCCTCCTCCACTTCCACCCCCAATGAACTATGACAAATTGTGTCCTGCTACTCAAGGTGCAGAGAGCACAACTTGCCATGATGAGAAGATAACCCACTTCCTTTCCTGAAGGTTCTGGAGATTCATACCAACTACCCCAAACTTTAAACCAAAGTTCATTATTCTTTGTCTTTCTCTTTCTCACAAAATGATATTTAAATGCCTTGTGGACCCTGATCTTAAAAAATGAAAGGCCTGGTATAGGATGAAGGCTGCTAGCTGGTAGGGAGAACAAAGTACCTTTCAGTCTCTCCAGAATTTTTTTTTCCCCAATATTGAGATACAAGCTTAATATAAACCTCAGTAGGTGACTTTGCTGAGTTAAACTTAGCATTTACAAACCCCGTTTTATTTATTCTCATCTTCCCACACATGCCTCCCTCTCCACTTCCCTTCACCATGCTCCTTCCCTCAGAATGTTTCAGGGTTTTTCTGGGAAGGCTCTGTTGCCTTTTTTCCCTCCAACATCTGTCCTTCTTTTGGCAGAAGACAAAAATGAGTTATCATATATCCTTAGTCAATTCAAATTTGCATGAAGTTTATACTTGGACTTATTCAAAAGATGTTGCTTATTTTTCTGAGAGGGGATTCTTGAAAAAGGAGGGTGAATGAAAGAAAGCCCTGTGTGCTTGAACAGCATGGAGGGGCAGGGAGCAGATGGGATACTCCTGAGAAAAACACAAGAAGTTCTTATGGGGTGGCCTTGATGATGTATCTATCCACCCCTGATCATGATACTTACCATCTAGCTAGATAAGTAGTGAAAGCATTTTTGTTGTTGTTTAACTGCTTGGTCATGTCCAGCTCTTTTGTGATCCCATGGACTGTACCCCACTAGACTCCTCTGTCAATGGGATTTCCCAGGCAAGAATAGGATCTCTCTTTCTCTCTCTCCATTCATTTTTTAATCATTCATCCATTCATCAACTACAGCATTATAGTGTAGGTAGTGTGGCAGGAGTTGGGATAGAAAATTAGAGATAAATAAGACTCAGTCTCTGCTGTCAAAATGCTTACAATATGGTAGGAAGATTAGATTATAGAGCAAAAATCACTTGAAAAAAGTGATTTGGCTTATTCTCTTCCTCAAGGCCAGAACTGGAAATATGCATTTATTCTGAAGATACAGTGTCTCAACATTTGTTGTTCTAGATCTTGAACAAGAACAATCTTCCATGTATCTGCCAACCACTGAGAACAAGTTTTGCTCACTGCACACTCTACTGATCTCTACTGAAATCTTACACAATCAACTCAACTAATAAAATTAGAAACCATGTCTCACAAAGAAAGTAAAGAAAGAATAGAGAAATTATAACTTGTAAATGAATTAAATTTCAATTTACCTTGGTAAAATTTAAATACCTTAAAAAAATGTTACAAACTATACTGAAACTTCACTGTTTAAAATTGGCCATTCTCACTAAGTCAAAACAGAAAAGAAAAAAAAATGAGTCTTATTGTTATATGACTACAGTATAATCTAAAGGAAGCCAAGAATATTGCTTTTTTTTTTTCCCCACTGTTTTAAGATTACCTAAAACTCACTTCTCTTATTAACCTCATCTTCGAAGAATAGATATTATTGCTTAAAATAAATATAAATTTTCTTCTTGCTGTATTTACTATTCTTTGTATTAGAAAAAATACTAAACCAGTTATTAGTTCAAATGAATAACTGGTCATTATCAATTTGTCCATGTTTAAGTCAAGGTGCTGTTTGTGATTCTTTTATTTGGCAAATGTTGCTTATTTTGTAACCTTTGTAATGAGTAGTTAAGTCAGTGTAATGTGGTATCAGAAGGTCTCAGTTTAATCCTCTTTGTAGTTCTATAAATTTGGGCAAATCCTGTGTGACCTTTTAGCACCATTATGAAGCTTAAATGACTAAACAAATTATTTGACCCTAGAATTAAGTGATAAATGAATACACATTAAATAATATTATAAGCAGTTTTTTTAATTTTATTTTTAAACTTTACAAATTGTATTAGTTTTGCCAAATATCAAAATGAATCCACCACAGTTTTATTTTTTTTTAAACATCTATTGAGAATCTTAGATCATTATAGCAATATTTCTTAGTAAGTAAACCATTAAGATTTAGGTCAACAATTTTATAATTTAAAAATATGGCATATTAGTCTCAGTTTGTGTGTGTGTGTGTGTGTGTTCCTGATCTGAGGGGAGAGGTATATCCAACTAGATTCATCCTGTTCAAATCATGACCTTATTAACTGGCTGGGAGAGTGTAATAGGACATGCATTTTGGTCTTGGCCTTGATTTCAAGTGTCTGCTTCAATTCTGGGGTAATTTCCAGACAATGTTTTTAGCTGCTCTGCAGTAAAGAGGCCTTTCATTGTCCCATCAGCGTGCATCCTGCTTGAGAACGTGCCGTGGACAGAAGCATGCCACTATGTCCATTCACGTCTGAATCTGCTTCTATTTTCAAGTCCTGGGGGTTTTTCAAAGGTCCACTGAAATACACTCTGCCTGCACTTTACAAATCTCTTTGACCAGCAAGCCCCTCACTGGCCTGTGCTCACAGACAGAAGATGGATTCTGATGTGTGTGAGGGCACTGCGAGAGCCCTGAGAGGTGACAAATGAAAATTGGCCTGTCTGGTAAATTTCCAGGAAATCTGCCAATCTTCATCATGTGCTCTTTATGCATCAAGCCGAGGTCAAAAATTAGAGGTTTGCCTGCCAAAGCTAGCCAGCAGACGCTTTCTGTTGGACCCACATTATTTTAAAGTATTTGTCACTAGTTGCTAGCATTTAAAAATTATGAATTTCCTATAAAACTTGTCTGTTTGAAAGTTGCTAAGAGAGCAAATCTTAAAAGTTCTCATAAGGAAAAAAGTCTGTAACTGTGTACGGTTGATGGATGTTAACTAGACATTGGGATCATTTTACAACATAAACAAATATTGAATTAGTATGCAGCACACCTAAAACCAAGCAGACCTCAGAAGGTAGTGTGGGTTCAGTTCTGGATCACCAAAAGAAAATGGATGGGGCAATAAAGTGAGACATATAAATTTTTCGGTTTCCCGGTGCATATAAAAGTTATGTTTACACTATGTGCGCTGTGTGCTAAGTTGCTTCAGTCGTGTCTTAGTCTTTAAGACCCCATGGACTGTGTCCTGCCAGGCTCCTCTGTCAATGGGATTTTCCAGGCAAGAATACTGAAGTGGGTTGCCATTTCCCTCTCCAGGGGATCTTGCAGACCCAGGGATCAAACCCTGATCTCCTGCAATGCAGGCAGATTCTTTACCATCTGAGCCACCACGACAGCATATTAAGTGTGCAATAGCTGATGGCTAAAAAAAAAAAAAATGTACAGACCTTAATTAAAAGAATACAGCTAAAAAAATGTGAACCATTATCTAGTAATACAGGGTTGCCACAGACTGTCAATTTGTAAAACAAAAAAAAAAAAAAGAATATGCAAACTGCAATAAAGTGAAGTATGCCTATATAATGTTGCATGTCAATTATATTTTAACTAAAAAGAAAAAAAATCTGGGTTTCTGGCTTCTATTAAAAACACAGAAGTGACGAACTGGTTTCATACCCCATGCTGGGGGCTGAGCAGAGGCCCTACTGTGCAGCTGCGAAGAGGACAAACAGGGGCTTATCTCTGGTTCCACCCTTAGCTGTGTTCCTCAGGCAAGTTGCTTCCCTTCTCTCTGCCTCTGCTTTCTTGGCCTTGAAATGGGGATGATAATCAGACCACTCATTCAGGTTGTTGCGGAGATAGAGTAAATGAATATCTATAAACCAAACAGAAGAGCGCCTGATCCATAGTATGATTAGTGTAAACACCAGCAATTCCATCAGCTTTCTACTTTGCCCCCAAACCAACCCACTCCATTTCATGGACTATTTTCTAACTTGTAGATGCTGGAATTTTTAACCCTTTGAATCATCATTATTTTCCCTGAAGTGAAATTGTAGATACAGACTCACTAGTCTCCAAAGACTCTAATAATTGGTGCCTTGTTCTGTCTGTGTACAGTCGTGTGTTCCTCTTTGAGACTCTAAGGACTGTAGCCTGCCAGGCTCCTCTGTCCACGGGAGTTCCCTGGTAAGGATACTGGAGTGGGTTGCCATTTCCTACTCCAGGAGATTTTCCCAACCCAGGGATTGAATCCATGTCTCCTGCATTAGGAAGTGGGTTCTTTTACCACTAGAGCAACCTGGGAAGCCCCACTCTAATAAATAAGTGATTCACAAGTTTAAAAAAACTAATTTTTTAATTAAAAAAAAACAGCTAGCATTCTACAGATTGTTAAAAAATCTAAATTACCATTTGGAAATCCTGATACAGATTTTATAAATAAGTTATCTGTGAAAGACAGCCAGATTAAAGAATCTAAGACTCATGTTTTACCATCAGTTAAAATAGCTTATGAGTAACAAGGCAAGCTTTTGTTTACCATTTCAGCTATTTTTAGATTTAGTTGTGGTACTCTGGAAGTGGAATGTAGATATTTATCTTTTTTAAAAAAATGGATTTGATTGTAATAATGTTTCATGTTGAAAAGGACATAAAATTGATTTTCTGATAAGAGTTCAAGTGATCCAATTAAAAAGCCATTACAAGTGATTATGATAAGTAACCATGATAGGTTTTCCAGCACTGTGGTTCTACAGTCTCTTTCTCCCCAGAAGCAGTGGATAAGACAAAGCACAGGAAGACGAGTTAGAGCTGCAGGTTCTCCTGGCAGGACCATTAGATGCCTGAGCACCTTCCTTAACCTTTCGAGAAGCCTAAGGATTCATCTACACAACAGAGAATTCCTTGTTATGGCAGTTGGGGATGGGGTAGGGGGTGGGTAGGACAATTGTTAAATGAATTAAGAGAAAACACAGTAAATTTTAATAAAATGCATCAGGCTAATGGTTGTGTGTGTGTGTGTGTGTTTTAGCATTTTATACATAGGATCCAATAAAATAAAATAATTGAATTAATCATCCAAA
Source organism: Bos mutus (assembly GCF_027580195.1). Classification (NCBI taxonomy): domain Eukaryota; kingdom Metazoa; phylum Chordata; class Mammalia; order Artiodactyla; family Bovidae; genus Bos; species Bos mutus. The sequence goes on from NC_091643.1 coordinate 33,325,950, forward strand.
GAGTTTCACATTTTTCAGTTTTTAATGATTCTTCAAGTCCATGGACCTCCTCCTCAATACATGGCACTCAAGTTAAGTATATTTCATCTTATATAAAAAAAATAATTGTGCTAAACAAAAGAGAGAGAAATCTTGTGAACTTCTCTTTCCAACAGTCCAGACTCTATTTTGTACCTACAAACACACAAAGCTGTTAGAAAAGGATGCTAGGCTGCACCATGCTCTCTAAACCAGTAAAAACCAGTGTCAGTGAAAAGCTATGCTTTCTAGTGGTGAGATGCTGGGAAAAAAAATCATCCCATTCATTATTCTGGACAGGTAAGAAATCTCTCCTGGGAAGCCTGTAAAAATCTACTGCAAAGAGTAAAGCTGTAATACACTGTCAGCAACAATTTGCCTTGGTAGGCGATGGACAACATGATCTAATAGCCCCTTTTATTTCTAATTTCTCTGATTCTCTCTTTTTCAAGCCTTACACAGTTCTCTTAACCCCATTCTGTTACATACTGAGCCAGAATCGCCCCTTGTTCGAGCTACTTTCCAGGTACATCTGGAAAATTCATTTAACACTTTGTTCAGTGGGTTAACTCTTTCAGGACTTACGTGTTCTGAATGAAACCTTTGTGTTTACATGCAAGATATGGTAATTCTTATGAGTTGATACAGACAGTGTTTCCCTACAGAGTCAAAATTAGCAAAGAGCTGGAACAGGAGCTAAATATCTCTCCTTATTTTTAGCTTTTAACAGTCCCTGCCTCCAAAATCCTCCTCTTCTGTAGCAGCCTTGCTACTGCTTGTCTCCCTACTACACTGATCTTGTTTAAAAACACTTAGGATCTCTGTGGATACAGGATAAAGACCAAACTCATTCAGATGATAATTTCCACAATTCCTACATTTTTTTGGAAGAAACTGTTTATAGAGCACCTGTTTGTATCAGGTACTGCTCCAGAAGCTGAGGGTACAGCAGTGAAACGCCCTAGCCAGGAAATCTGACCTCATGTGGCTTACCTCTCATAGGAATTCAAGCAAGAAACATGCAAATACATGAAATACAGAATACATGGAGAGTGATGAGTGGAAAATAAAGAAGGAAACCAGGACAGGTAAGGCACTAAATGGACAAAAGTTCACTTTAGCTTGGGTAACCAAAGAAGACTTCTTGCATTATTATACTTATATATTGTACTATTTTTATTTCTACCTGTGTCTTCTCCACTCAGAGGAAGAACCACTGCCTTATACATCTTTGTATTTCAAACGCCAGCTAATATTAATAAAATAAACAATTAAATGATACATTGTGATCTATTTATCTTCTGTTCTTAAAACAGATTTTGAATCTGTTTTCTAAATTAATCAAAGATGAAACTGGAGGCTTATTTTTGGGCATTTGATTTTGGGGAAAACCACAAAATACAAGTTCTATGAAGGCAGGGATACCTGCCTGTTATGTTCACAACAGAATCCCAAGTGCGTAGAATTAGGTCATGGTAGGGACTCAATCACTTTTTGAGTGAAAGAATGAAACATTTGGACAATGAACATCCAGATGTGCCAGTCAACAGAGAAGGAGCTTAGAGTAAGCTTTCCCTTTACAGTTATGTGCTGTGCTATGGCTGTACAGAATCAGAAAGTATGAGAGCATATATGTTATTTTGTCTTCCTGCATCTGATAAGGCAGGAAGTTCCTTTATTCCAATGAGAAAATGGAACAGAAACTGCTACTCTAAAAATCCAGTGTGTATGGAATACACGTCTCATCACAGATGTGCTAGAAAATGATAAACCTCTTGGCTTAAATTAAAAACAAAAGACAAAAAACCCACAGGCTCTCGTTGACAATTAAAACAGTATTCCTCTACCTAATTACTTGGAATACAAAAATCCCAGTGGAAGGGAGAAGGGTCAGAACTTAATACTTTTAGTGGTCATTATTGCTCTTTTAAAAATTAATATCAATGAATTTCAGATGGTTTCCTCTGGAGGAAATTTTCCATGGGATGATAATAGGAGGCAATGAGGAGAAAAAGGAGACAGAGCTTACTGAGGATGAGGGAAGAGGGGGAATTTTTCCTGTCTTTTCACATGCTTACCTAGTTCTGATTCTGTTTAAATTACCTGCTGGCAACAAATCATTTCATATTGGAAAAATCCACTAGTACCTCATACAGAACTTTCTGAATTGTACTTCTTAAAAACCAGAACAGTAAATGAAGTCTGAAAAAATAATGGTTAATAAATCCCTTAGTGAAAAAGAAGCATTCCAAGTCAGAAGATCTAGGTTCAAGGCGTGGGTCTACCTTTATTAGTTGTCTTTTGCCAGACCCATATCCTCTTTGAAAAATAATTCTGTTATCTACTCAATGGAGATAAAAATACAGCTATCAGGCATACATTATAAGACCTTGTGCAAATCAAGAAAGTGAGATGTTAATGAAAGAAAAGTGGGAAAATATTTATGGAAATATTAAGTGTGGGCCAAAGAGTAAAACAGGCATCTGTCTCTCATATGCTGATTATCCAGAAAATAAAAAAGGAAGAACAAAAATTATAATATATTTCTCTTCCTCTCTATAATTTCCATTAGAAACTATGTTTTATTATAATTTAAAAATTATGCACACTACAGGTTAAGTTAAATTTCTGCCTTCTTATAGTACAGTATTTTTAGTCTTCCTGGCATTAGGTAGGGCTGATTTTTTTTTTTTTCTTTCCTTTACTGTCCCAATATTTTGGCCACCTGATGTGAACAGCCAACTCACTGGAAAAGACCCTGATGCTGGGAATGATTGTAGGCAGAAGAAGAGGGTCACGGAGGATGAGATGGTTGGATGGCACCACCAACTCTATGGACATGAATATGGGCAAACTCCGGGAGATGGTGAGGAACAGGGAAGCCTGGCATGCTGCTGTCCTGAGGTTGCGAAGAGTCAGACATGATTTGTGTCTAAACAACAACCGTGGTTTTAGATACTGAATACAATTTCAAAATAATTTTGGTTTTTATGGATGATAATTTTAAAAGGACTATATAATCAAATGCTTAATAAAAATATCAGATTATTTATAGTGACTTCAGCTCTTAAATTTAAAACTATGATTTTTGCCTATAATTCCTTGCAATAAAATATATATGTGTGTGTGTGTGTGTGTGTGTGTGTGTGTGTGTGTGTGTGTGTGTCATGGCTCTGTTCGCTGGTTGGTGGTATGGCCACTATATTCAAATTGCAGCCAAAACCATATACACCTCCACAGCTTACTGGATAAGTTAACATATCTTTACTATTTTAGATAACTCTTAACCTAGAGAGGTAAAAGTACAAATAACTTTACTTTTTGCTTTCTACAAGTACAGGACCAGTAATACAGAACAGCTCAATATTCTCAAGTCTCTACAAGATACTTTGGAAGCCTTGCCTTGTCATGTCCACCAACCTCCAACCATTAGGTCACCAACTTGCCCAATCTTAACCAAGCTCCTGCTCAAACATTTCCAAAATCTCATTTTTCTTTTCCTCTCCCTCTCCAAGATTCTACTAAGATTCTGTAAACACAGTGATCACTTACTGCATCAAACAATAACCATGACTTTCTTCACCAATAATTATTTTTGTGAGCTGTATTCAGGGAATTGGAATTTGAAAAACTTCCAGAGATTTGAAAGGATTAGCAGCAGGCTTTCTTTTTCAGTTTGAGGAATTATTCTAATAAATTCAAACATCTGTCAAACCGAATTATGAGGGCAAGAAATTAAATTATTATCTACAAAAAGTGGGACTTTTAATGCTTGACTTATACTTCTCAACACAAATGAATCAAAGTTCATTTTCAAATATAAAAGGAAATGCTTGACAAACTAAACATTTGTGCAGTAAAATTAGCTAATTTTTTTTTTTTTTTTTTGCAAACCACAAGACCCTTGGTGATAGATAGTCTTTGGGCTGTGCTATGTCTGCAAATATGACTAGTTTAAGTTTTCTAAATTTTGCACTTATTGTAATATGTGAGACATTTTCCTTGGTGATAATTTAATCCCAAGAAGCCTGGACTAAAACAAAAGTGTTTTTCTGACTCTGTTGCACAAGTTTAACTCTTCTCACCTGAAATGGGTGTTACACATGTAACAAATAGTGAACAGACTTTCATTAGCTATCTATCAATCACTCACGTGTATAAAGAATCCTTCATCTGTGTATTTTAAAATGATGTACTAAAAAATGGAAATTATGCTTTCAGATAAAAGCAGTTCTAAAAATATATTAAATGTAGGTTTAAATTTAGATAATGTGGCAGTAGATTTCACTTAAAAGAGAGAGGATTTCAAAGTGAAGGACAGCAAAAGGAGGCCTACAATCATACCAAATTTGTGTTTGACAAGTAATAAGACTCATCAAGTCTGCGTGCAGAAGTAGTAAGAACTCTATCTTAATGAAAATGTGGACATGAAGACTGTTGCTCTAAGATCATCCCATCTAGTCCCTGGTGTCAGGCATCTCATACTGAGTGCAACTGGCAACTAAAAACTTCATCAGAAGCCTTTTTTAATTCAAGCATAGTTGATTTAAAATGTTGTGTTAGTTTCTGCTGTACAGCAAAGTGATTTTAAGCTACTGTAAACTCTCTTGTTTCTGTAGTTTATCTTGTTATCTTGTTAGTTGCTCAGTCATGCCCGACTCTTTGCGACCCCATGGACTGCAGCTCACCAGGCTCCTCTGTCCATGAGATTTTCCAGGCAATGATACTGGAGTGGGTTGAGAGAGTATTAACAGAAAAATCAGTCTTCCTCTACCATCCAACAAGGCTACAGGTAGTTTCCGTTTATTTAAACAAACAAAAAAGCAAGCAAAAAAGAATTAGAAGAATTCCCACCTGGGACTTCCAGTTCTCAACCTCTCTTGATTTATTGTGTGGTCAGAGTTAAGAGGACAAAGGGTCTGAAGGATGGAGAAATGTCTGGGAGCACGTATGAGTATTTTAAGAGCAAACAATAAAACTCCTAAGTAGATGCTGATGAAAATAATGTTTTACAGTCAGTAAGTAGCTGACCGCTGATTTTAAAAAGCAGTGGCAGGCAGGTTTCTCCAAAAGCAGATTAACAGATCCTAGAATGTGTTGATAGACATTTTCAATCTCACACAGAATAAGAAAAAAAAAAAGAAAAGAAAAAGAGTTTTAGTTTCAAATAACTCCAAAAAAGCTGTACTAAAACAGTCATTTTAATTATCACAATAGTACATCAAGCAAAATGTTTACCTAGACCCCAAATCACTAACTTCATTAGCTGCATGATAGAGGTCAAAAAGAAAACCAAAACAATTATTGAAATAAAATAAAAACTAAACGTATTGTTCCTGTCTCTCCCCAGTGTCTTGAGTCATTATTCTTGTGCTAAGTGAGAAGTTCCACGAAGTGTATTAACTATTTGGGACCATGAAAATGCTATTAATTATACTGATGCAATAACATACCTTTCATAAACTCTCATTTGCTATAGAACCATCCTGGCCTTATAAAAGAACACACTCCGACTAAGTTGGGATAACCATGATACCCCATGGAGTCAAATTCTCCAATAACATGATATTTTGCAGTGCCTCAAGCTTTAGATCAAAAAAAGTCCTCTTTTGGTCAAAAGAGGAACGATGGGAATGCACCAGAAAAAGTAGAAATAGGCCAATATACAGTGACTGCAGTCAGGAAATTAAAAAACGTTTGCTCCTTTGAAGGAAAGCTATGACAAATCCAGACAGTGTATTAAAAAGCAGACATCACTTTGCTGACAAAGGTCCATATGGTCAAAGTTATGGTTTTTCCAGTAGTCACATACAGATGTGAGAGTTGGACCATAAAGAAGGCTGAGCGCTGAACAACTAATGCTTTCAAATTCTGGTGCTGGAGAAGACTCTTGAGAGTCCCTTGGACTGTAAGAAGATCAAACCAGTCGATTGTAAAGGAAATCAACCCTGAATATTCACTGGAAGGACTGATGCTGAAGCTGAAGCTCCAATACTTTGGCCACCAGAAAAGACCCTGATGTGGGGAAAGATTGATGGCAGAAGAAGAGGACGACAGAGGATGAGATGGTTGGATGGCATCACCGACTCAAAGGACATGAATTTAAGCAAGCTCCAGGAGACAGTGGAGGACAGAGGAGCCTGGCGAGCTGCAGTCCATGGGGCTGCAAAGAATCAGACACAACTTAGCGACTGAGCAACAACAGCAGGATGAGACATTGTGCTTTAGTCATCAAGCGAGTAGCCCTGATGCTGCCTCTCACTCTCTGTTTATTAACTCTCTGTTAATAAAATTGTAAAGCCTGACAAGACACTCTCCTGTTAGCAAGGCCGGTGCAGGCAGCCATTGGATTGGCAGCTGCAGACGCTCTTCTTGGGCCCAGTTCCAAGCCCACTCCAACCCTGGAGCCTGCAGAACGCTTTGTGGGAGCATCACACACCAGAATCTGGCCATGTTTGGGTAACTGTTCTGAAACTATTAATGTTTGTGTTTATTTCACATTTGGAGAGGTTAAAATTTCAAAAGTGTGTCTCTATTTACATACAGCTTAATAGGCTCCCCTATTTTGAAAAATTCATTTTAAATGTCAAACCTTTCATGGAACTTCCAATTTTAGTAGTTCTAACTTTTACTGCATGTTGAATGAAACAAAAATATTGACTAAATAGTCTATATGGCAGACATGTTTTAGGTGGATTTGTGTTTTATTTATCATAACACCTATATGCAATAAATGGTCTAACATGAAGACAAACTACTTACTTAGTTCCCAGAATATGCTTGTTGGGAGGGATCCATATGTGTACTAAATCTGATATTCCTCTAAATATCTACAACTCACAGGTTGAAAGCAACAGGCATAAAGAACAGTAAGTGCTGAAAATCAGATCCACCTGCCTTTCAAATCTCACGAGTGTGTTGGATAAACAGACAGATAACCTATGCAAGTATATGTCACCTTGAACAAGTGACTTGACTCTCTCAACTTTAATTTTGTACTTTTAAATAGTGTTTTGGTGAGAATTAAATAGTATAAACAATCAAAACATGTGGGTTATTGCTTGACACAGTGTAAGTATTCAATATCTCTTAGCTCCTGTTCTTTCTTCTAAAACTTGAAAGTTTTAGATTCTCTATATATCTGTGAAAGCATGGATTAAACACAAAGATTTACAGTAGGATTACTTTCTACAGCAAATGGTGTATAAAGGGTATTTATATACCGTACATGGGCTCCCCAGGTAGTGCTGGTAGGAAAGAACTTGCTTGCCAACGGAGGAGATGTAAGAGACATGGGTTCAATCCCTGGGTCAGAAAGATCCCCTGGAGGAGGGCACGGCAACCCACTCCAGTATTCTTGCCTGGAGCATCCCATGGGCAGAAGAGCCTTGTGGGCTACGGTCTATAGGGTCACAAGAGTTGGACACAACTGAAGGGACTTAGCATGCACGCACGCATGCATACACCACTTACAGCGCGTTTGATAAATTGCCTAATTTACACATGTCTCACGTGTGTACATCTGGGTCAGAAACCTGTCCTTTGAATAGGGGTGAGTGTCTCTCAATAACCTTGATAATGGCTACTTAGCATCTGATAGGATCAGTCTCATTGAAAGCATGTTTTAAAACATACTGGTGCTTAATAGTGACCTGTAAAGGTAAATGGCTTTGTGAATATGGGATCCATACTGTAATAATCTGTTGGGGTTATTATAATATTTTTTCTTTGGTTTACAAGGTGAACATATACTGAGAATAACCCCGGCATGCAGTTCATGAGGCTGTTCTGCTGGTCTTAAGCACGGCTTCACCTCCCTGATGTCCAGTGTGGGAGGAAAGATTTTTCTAGCAGCAGCATGTGGCTCAGCAGCAGATACTACAGGCAATTATGCTGGTTGTTCTGAAGCTTCTTGTATATTAGGACACTGCTGATGGGCTTCACTGTCCAGGTAATTGTAAGTGCCAAGATTTTATCTACTATTTTTCCTAAACACTTGATCTCTGGGGCAATCAACCTCTCTATCCACCTCTCCCTCTCTTTGTCTTCTAGAATATAGTACCCTGGGCATGACCCACCACAGTAAATACACAGTCTTTTAAATGAATAGTTTATATCTTGACCCTGGTGTATCCATATTTAATGCTTTACCCTGTACTTCAGTTCAGTTCAGTTGCTCAGTCGTGTCCGACTCTTTGCAACCCCATGAATCACAGCACGCTAGGCCTCCCTGTCCATCACCAACTCCCGGAGTTCACTCAGACTCACATCCATCGAGTCAGTGATGCCATCCAGCCATCTCATCCTCTGTCGTCCCCTTCTCCTCCTGCCCCCAATCCCTCCCAGCATCAGAGTCTTTTCCAATGAGTCAACTCTTCGCATGAGGTGGCCAAAGTACTGGAGTTAGTCTCAGAAAAAAATTTCTAAAGGTGTTTTACATTATACATCCAGGAGAAGAGTAAACATCTACAAAGTTCTTACATACCTACATTGGACAAAAATAATTTTATTACATGTTCATTTAATTCATTGTACCACTTTGGTTTTGAGAATGCTTATTTGGAAGCTTTGTTTTATTGCTCAACTACTTTTTTGGGTACCTGATATTTTGTTAAGAGTTGTCATTTATCAAGCACTTACTTTGGGATGAGTACTGGGACAAGCTCTGCTTATGTATTAAAATTTCACAAAAGTGTCTAAGCTTAAGTATTATTTTTATTCCCATTTTTTAGATGAAGACATTAAAACTTAGACAATTTCAGTAATATGCCTAAGACCACTTAGTGTTAAGTCCAGATTTGAACCCAGAGATATGTATCTAAATCATTTCTCAGTTTTTAACTATTTTAGATGTTTTCAACAGTATGCTGCTGCGTAGTCGCTTCAGTCGTGTCTGACTCTGTGTGACTCCAGAGACGGCAGCCCACCAGGCTCCCCCGTCCCTGGGATTCACCAGGCAAGAACACTGGAGTGGGTTGCCATTTCCTTCTTCAATGCATGAAAGTGAAAAGTGAAAGTAAAGTCGCTCAGTCGTGTCCGACTCTTAGCGACCCCATGGACTGCGGCCCACCAGGCTCTTCCATCCATGGGATTTTCCAGGCAAGAGGACTGGAGTGGGGTGCCATTGCCTTCTCCATTTCAACAGTATACATATGGCTAAAAAAATGTTTTGGGATGCTGCAACAAAGATTACTTTCTATAGTATTTGCTTGACAGTTGAGAAAAAAAACCTGAATGTGAAGTCAGGAAATAAAAATGTATGACAGAAATTGATCAACATATGTTCTCTTTATTTTCGCAATTCAATAATTATAGAATTTTATTTCTTAAAGTAGAATGCTAAGATGCAGAAACCGGAAAGACAAAGATTGGACACAGCCATATATCACAGCCTAGCTTCTGGAGGAAGCGTGGCAGGTTGTATTTGAGCAAAAAACATTTGAAATAACTATTTCAAGGTGGTCTTTAAAGTGGAAGAATACAGTTTTCCATCTGAATCAAAAAATAATTTAATAGATTAACTAATTAATATAAACATGAACCCACCCATGTATTTGACCTCTTAGCTAATTTTTTATCCTAGAAGGTAATGGGGGCAATGCCAATACTATCTTAACTACTGTGGCACCAGCAGGGCTCCCTGCATACAGACACATTTTCTATGTTTTTTTTCCCCTTCTTCTAATTTGAACCCAGGTGGACAGAGGTGGGTCTGTGATAGATTATTGGGAACCACGGTTTGCAGAAAAAATTAGGCAAGATTTTTAAATTGACAATTTTTAGATTGACAATTTCGTTCCAAGTTTCCTTCTGCATTTCTGTGCTCCAGTTTTAATTATCACTTTGAGTAAGTGTACTGGATATATACTTATCAACTCCTCATTTCCCCTGTGGACCACACTGTGGGTTACGAAATACAATTTCCATTTTGTCTGCTGATGGCCTAAATAAAGTACACACAAAACAACAAGGATGGGCTTCTTAATTTAGCAGGATAAAATGCTCATATAACAGTGGCCCTGGGGTTTAGATTAGAGGAGAAAGAGAACTAGATTCCACCTCAGTGGAGTTGGATAATTTCTAAAAGATTTAGCACAAAAGAACTGGGCCACCCCACACTATGAACACTTCGAAAAATCTAACACTGATATATTAATTTTTTCACATTCTTTAATACAGGGATCCATGGCATACATGCAATTATATCTTATGATATTTTAAGCACAACTATCATAGGAACAAAATTGTAAAAGAAATGTTAAGGATATGAATATCATGGCAAGTTTGTATTAAATATATGTTGAACTGTAAAATATATGACATACATATCATGCATCATTGAATTCCATTAGCCTCTTCCATGTGTAAGTGTAATAAATACCAGAATAAAATATCTTAATAGACAAATATATTAAAAATTACAAATTTGAATAACCAATACATATTTTTTTAAATGAACTTTCCCATCAGTGAGCTATGTTTTTTAGTTTTTTCAACATAGTTCCTCTAAATATATGACCATTTTTTATTCCAAACCAATACACATTCCAGGCCATAATCCTTATCAAAATCATTGCTGTCATTATCATCAGGCACATTTAATGAGTATTCATTACCACCTGAGCCTTAGGAATTCATAAAGTTACGCAGTAGAGTAAGGAGTTAGCAAGTTAGTGGACTGTCAGCGTATATGAAAAAGATCATGAATGGTGCCAGTGAAAGAAGCATTGTGGTCTGTGAATGTTACAAGGCTTCACTGAGAAAGTAGCACTTGATAATGGACCTTGTATAGTTAGAATTTACATAATAACTTCAGAATCAAAAGCATATTTCACTCTGGAACACAGCAGGAACAAAGGCATGCTCCACTTCAGCCCTTTGACTCAAAAGTTTTACACAATGAGAGATGAGATTGGAAGGAAACAAACATTTTATGAAGGTTACTGGACTCTGACCTATGTATGCTATTTGTACTTGACACAGGAGGCAATGAAGCTCACTGATGATTTCTGAGTAGAGGGAATGATAATTGCAAGTTTATATTTGGAAACTCCTGACATTATAGAGGAAGCTGCAGAGACCAGCTGGGACAAAGGAGAACATGTCCTGAGTGGCTTCTGGCTTCATACACTGGCATTTTTCTGTTCATATGTGTTACGCTTTTTGTTTCCACCCTTAGCATCAGATCAGATATATTTGGCTATACTTTTGGAAAGTAGGGTAAATGACAGTTTAATATAAGAACACAGATATTCCAAGCATGCTGTAGATCCCACTGCCTAAAGAGAGGTAGACCTTGAATGACAGAACATTCCAGATGGCAGAAGGTGTGAAAATGCTGGGAGAGCAACAGAGGAGAGAGGGTTTGAGCCAGTTCTACACAGGCATGTAGTCCTTAGTTCTCTACTACACAGGTTAAAGGGCAGTAGGAAACAACTAATTTACACTTGACTTCCATGCATTGATTTTGTTATCTTCCCAATAGATACAAATCAAGTTGTGCTCTTGGAGCAGTGCTTGACAGGGCAGACGATACACACACTGGTGGATAGAACCAGTTTAACAGCAAAGTACTGATGATAATTCAGAGAGCCATCTGCATTTACTGCGTAAGAAATTATTGTATAATTTCAGTGGTACCTTTGATGTTCTCCATGTAAATGTGGACACATGCAAAATTGTTAACATCTAACACCAAACAACTCTTCCATCACCATTAATTCTAAACACAATGATTGAATATTAACTCAACCTGATAATAAATTAAGAGCAAGGCAAAAGCATGATATACAATGAAGATGATATCAGTATGACCGCCAAATGGACCAAAAATTAGTAATTTAGAGTAGAATTCTCATGAATGAGATTAATGCCCTTATAAAAAGGCTCCAGGGAGATCTCTAGCCCCTTCGTCATGCGAGGATACAAGGAGAAGCCTGTAACCCAGAAGAGGACCCTCATTTGACCATGTGGGTACTCTGGCCTCAGATTTCCAGACCCTAGAACCTTGAGAAATACATTTCAGTTGTTTCCAAGTTGCACAGTCTCTAGAATTTTATTACAGCATCACAAACGATCCAAGGCAGATAGTACTTACTGAATAAAGTTCTCATCATTTTCTTTGAGTCCTATCAATATCCACTAGTCTTCCTTGAACGACTCTTAAAACTATGATCTTTATCATTGTTACCCCTCAGGCAGTTCATAAGTTTCTCCCTTTTCTACTAGTCGATAATTTTTCATCTACCTCTGGAAAAGTAAGAAATATTCTTAAACAATATGTTTATAATGATGAGTGATGGTATTCAAACAAAGATTGGGCATTTAAAAAATAAGGAAAAAGAAAAGAAAAAATATTCTTAGCAGAAAAATATGTCTGTCAGTATGTTAAGATTATATATATGGTGGTGCTAGTGGTAAAGAACCCGCCTGCCAATGCAAGAGACATAAGAGACGCAGGTTCAATCCCTGGATTGGGAAGATACCCTGGAGGAAGAAATTACAATTTGTTCTAGTATTCTTCCATGGAAAATCTCAGGGTCAAAAGACCCTGGCAGGTTACAGTCCATAGGGTCACAAAGAGTTGGACACGGCTGAAGCAACTTAGCATGCACACATATATGTGTGTGTGTGTGTGTATATACACACACACACACACACACACACATATATATATATATATATATATATATATGTGAAGTGAGGTGAAGAGAAAGTTGCTAAGTCATGTCTCTTTGTCACCCCGAGGATTATACACTCCTTGAAATTCTCCAGCCAAAAATATTGGAGTGGATAGCCTTTCCCTCATCCAGGAGATCTTTCCAACCCAGGGATTGAACCCAGGTCTCCCGCATTGTTGGCAGATTCTTTACCAGCTGAGCCACAAGGGAAGCCCATGTACATGTATATTTAAACACACACATATATAAACCCATATATATATATATATATATAAATTCCTTTCCTCCACATGTCTCATTCTTTCCGTAATAAAATGATCTCAGCATTTCACTCCACTGTCTGATTGCACTGATACTGCAAGACCATCGCAGCCTTTCTACTGCAGCATTATTTCTAACACCACACTGCTCCGGAAGCATCTACCATCCCCTCGGGCACCTGCTGTAATTCCCAAATATGCTCCCCTCTCCCCTTTAAAAACTAGAGCCAACCCAACAATCAGGCTAAAGTTAGGAAATACAAGGACCAAAGAAATGCAAACTAAGTCTATTAAATGGCAGGGAGTGCAGATATCAGCGACGCCTCTGCCTTTGGGTTATGGTCAATCAACTCACAAGCTCTGTTTTTCATAAAGTGGCTATATTAGCAAACTGGCCAGAACTCCTTCTCTGATTTCTCATACATTTTTTTTTTAATCTCATGAAAATGTTTTCTAGTGACATTGGCTTTTACTTATCCACCTGTGGTTTAGACACACAAACAGCAGGCAGGTCAAATCTCCTCCCCTGAATGCCTCCCACTCCACCGGGGTTGGCCTGGGAAGCTGCAAATGCAGAGACCTGGGCCCGGCCAGGGCTTGGGGAGCAGACCCCAAGGTGCAGAGAGGTTCCTTGAGGGACAAGCCCATGTGCTTCTTTTCCTTCTAGGAGGGAACGAGGGGCTAGATCATTGGCAGGAAACCTCTTGCCTGCTGGGCGCTCAGCTAGGAATCCCAGTATATCAGAACCAATTATATTCAAATGTAAGTACAAAAAAGTCATTTTGACTCGAATATAAATGATTCTAGCTGCCATGTTGTATTACCCACTCCACTGCTCCTCTTCATTAGCAATGATAATTGAGCGATGACTGCGTGCACTTAATGATAATATGATTAACGGTGTATTTACCAACCTTGCTGGTGAGTGCCCGCATAAAGGGAGTGTTTCCTATAAGCTATTGTCATCATCACCTGCAAACACAAGCCACTGAAGCCACTGTGTTTGTAAAGTCTGGAGACAAACTGTTACTGAATCTCAAGACTGTCGCGTCACTTTATCCCTGTTGTCTTGTGGGTACCGCGAAAGCCTTCATTAACAAGAAATAAGAATGAATGCTATGGAGTGAAAGAGAGGAGATGTAAACAGCTGCTCTTTCTTTTCTGAAATTGTGTATCATTTACATTTTTCTCACCTCTCTTTAACATTAATCCACAGGCTTCTTTTCTCCAGACACGAGATTTAAAGAGTAGAGTTTATGGTTTGTTTTTCTGTTATTTTTCAAGTGCTACCATTAAAATGAAGAGCCAAAGTAAATCAGCCAGAGATCAAGCAGAATTAGAATAGAGAGAGTTAATTTTTCTAAAACAAACAAAAAAACCATCCTTATATCTGACAGAGGTAACTATAAAGTACATGCCCAGCATTTGGCCTTTCTTGCATTATATTCACCCAAAAGTTATGAAATATATAACTAACAATGCGACTCTGTGTATAGCACACTGACACCCTCCCTAACTGAAACCTATAACTTATAGGTGCAAGACAGAATAATAAGTTACATGTATCATTATCATATGAGACCATTCCGAAGGAAAACATACAAAAATGCGAAATGGCACATTTTTGTTTCTCTCCTATTTTATATTTGGAGAGTCTTAAAAAAACAATAACTGCAGTAATACTTGGAAAAATCCATGCCTGGTGGGACAGCTTTCTTTTTGTTTGTTAAAAGGAAAAGAGTCTTTGTAAATGTGCTTTCCTTATGACTTTAATTTCACGTTGGCGGATTCCTATTCTCAGACCCCTGTAGACTTCCTGGTCCGGGAAAAAAGCTTTTCTTTGGGGTCCCCTGAGTAGGTTTGTGACAACTGAAAATGCGCAGGTAAAACTAACACAGAATAGTCATTTCGGAGCCAATTTTCTGCAGTGGCAACGACAGGCAAGCAGTTTCTTACCCACCACTGGTTCCAAGGAGATTTTTCTCACAGCACCCACCCAGCCCACATGAAACACTAGAGACTGTTGGCGAATCCTTTGGGGGATAATTTCATTTTCATCCTGTTTCACTTCCCCTTAGTCTTTGGAAAGGAGCATTTACATTCCTCTGGAGGAGGGTGTAGTAGCCCACTCCAGTGTTCTTGCCTAGAGAATCCCATCGACAGAGGAGCCTGATGGGCTACAGTCCATAGGGTCTCAAAGAGTTGGACATGGCTGAAGCAACTTAGCATGTGTGCAGTGCTCAAATCTTTAACATGGAAATAAAACCTACCCAATTCAGAGAGTAAGTAAATTATCATGTCTTTGGCATAAGACATGACTGGTTTCTTCAATTAAATTCAGACCGGAATTAAAAGCACTCACACATCCAGATAAACACCAAAGCACAGTGTTAGAAAAGACAGAAAGAATAGTGTAGAAAGTGTGCCTGGCAACAGAACAGCCCTGTAACATATTAGCAGCACTGAAGATATATTATGCTATTCAGTATACCCTTGTAAGTTCAGGCATCTCTCTATTTTATGGTTGAAGAAATCCAGAATTGGCACATACTTTACTCATGCTGCATAGCTGGTAAGAGAAAGAGAATTCACACTCAGGTCCAAGGTTGAAGTGCGTGTCCTTCCTTTCATATCTAGAGTATACTGAAAAATAATGAGCGTGATGAATAGCATTTCTACCCAGCTACAGTATTTCTAGTTACTAGAATGTAGGAGAAAAATCACAACTGTGTATTATAAAAATCCATCTTCATATCTATACAGAAAAAATATCATCTTGTTGTTAGGAGAAAATTCAACTTTTTCTCTTTAATATAATTAATTTTGACTCAGTCAACAGACATCACCACTCCTGTAGTGTTAAGTAAACTAAGAAATCAAGAATTGTGAAGAGAATTTGAAGTTTAGGAAGAATGCACAAACTCAAATGTTATCACTCATAAATGAAAAGCAATCACAAAAGAATTAGAATGATGAAATTGTGGCATTAAATAGTAGAAAGACTTGCTTGATTATGCTTCTATTAATATTTCAAACAATGCGATGTAGATGGCTCCAAACTCCACAAGGGCCTCCCAGAGTTTCAGGGGAAAGCCTGGTAACACTTTGCATCCCTGGAGAGTCCTAACAAACAAGAGGATGTTCCCAAGTGCCTGCTACAGACCAAGGGGATTTGCATCATTGCTCCCTGCTCCCAGGAGGAAGAAATGGCAACACATTCAGCTGTTCTTGCCTGGGAAATTCCATGGACAGAGGCACCTGGTGGGCTACAATCCATAGGGTCACAAAAGAGTCAGACATGACTTAGCAACTAAAACAACCACAGCAACACACACACAGACCCAAAATAAAACAGCAAAGAATCCTCACTGCACGTACCGCCAATACACAAGGTTAGGAATTAGAAGAATTAGATTATAAGCCAAACCCTTCCACTAACTAACAATAAGACCTCGGTCAAATCCATCCCACCAAGCCTCACTGGTGAACTGAGTACATGATTACACCGATCTCTCATACTTGGATAGTCATGAGGGGTTCAAAGAAGGTAAAGTTCATGGGGACATCCTTCCATTGTAAACACCATTCAAAGGCAATTATTGTTATTTTCATGCTGTTGTGTAATTTCTGCAGTTCCTGCTATGATATTGTTTTTGAAACAGCTGGTTACCTATCAGGAGGAACAACTTCATCCCTGAAGCAACCCCCATCCAGAACAGTTTTCCTCTGTATCAGGTGGGTTTGCATGATGAAATGATTGCCCTGCATGGCTGGTAACTTAATTCTGTGACTGTTTTTTGAGAAATCAGTCACAAATAGGAGGTTTCTTACAAAGAAATTACAAAATGAAATGAAATCATATACCACAAACTTGGGAATGCAATATTCTGATTACTAATAAACCTTAAAAACATCAGATGGAAGGGAAGATCTTTAGGTAAAAATATTTTAGAGTAAACAGATGGAAAAATAGCACCATTTTAATAATTCTATAAATATTCTCTAGATTTTGGGATGACCTGGCTTCCGTTAAAAACAAATAACCATCAACAACAACTCTGCTTACTTTTATCCTTTTCTAAACTATCGTTGTTTTTTTTTCCCTCCCTCTTACAAGGTCAAAAATAGTGAGTTCTCTACACCAGAATCTTGGATTTTTAACCCCTTTTGATTGTCATACACCAGCAGTGTTTTAAAGGGCTTGAAGCGGGGGGAGGGGGGCGTTTTCTGTACCAAATCTACACAGTACCTGTGTTTCCGACCCATCTCCGACTTCCCAGAGCTGTGCAATAATGATTAGTTTTTAAGCTGCTTAAAAGAGATTCTGAGATTTTAAGCTTTTTTTTCTTTTCCTTTCCTCTGAGTGAGCCAGAAAAGAGGAGCATTCAGACTGAGCCATAGCTCCATCTCCTGGAAGTGTACAACACTAACAGAGGTATCTAAGACATTTTCTCACTAAAGCACTTGTGCTCAGTCTGTGTGCAAAAGACCTTTCATGTCTCACTCACAAAGCAAGGTTATTCTTCACTCCATCAGAAAGGGAGAGACACACACCTTAGAAAACCTTCAGTTACTGAAGGGAATGACTTTGTTGGAACACAACTTGAAGAAAGCCTTGCCTGACAATAAACCCCTCTTAGAAAGAAAGGTTCCTTACACAGGGAGCTAGCCTGCTGCTGCTAAGTCGCTTCAGTCGGGTCCGACTCTGTGCGACCCCATAGACAGCAGCGCACCAGGCCCCCCCGTCCCTGGGATCCTCCAGGCAAGAACACTGGAGTGGGTTGCCATTTCCTTCTCCAATGCATGAAAGTGAAAAGTGAAAGTGAAGTTGCTGAGTCATGTACGACTCTTTGCAACCCCGTGGACTGCAGCCCACCAGGCTCCTCTGTCCATGGGATTTTCCAGGCAAGAGTACCGGAGTGGGGTGCCATTGCCTCATCCGGGGATCTAGCATACAGCCAGATAAAAGAGCCCTTTGTGACATACCAGAACCACAGGTTATCTGATGAAATTTCTATTTGGGAAAAAATTGAAACTGCGTTAGGTGCCACTTTCCATTTTAAACATGACGTGACAAGTTGTACCTTATACCTAGCTTCTGGTGGCTATTTTTCCATATTGTATTTTCCTATCGAGCATCTGCTTTTCTATTTTAATGTTAGAAAAATAAGCCTTGGTTATGCAAATATGATTTCTAATTTTACATATTTATGTTTCTATATCAAGTTGAAATGCATCTGCTGGAGACCATACTTAATTTTTAAATTCTAAAATAGTTGCTGTCCATATTGTCCATTTGTAGTTAAAAAAAAAAAAGAGAGATCGGATTTTACTGTTTCCAGTCATGGATTCCATATTTCTCTCCCTTTGAGGTAACTTGAGGCTATCTAAAGTAGGAGAGGCTCAGGTTATGTCCAAATATACAATAGAATCCCCTAGTCTTCTCGGTTCTATCTTGTCCATCATTAATACATTTTTGGCACATTGGAATTGGATGATACCACTCTAATGGCAGAAAGTGAAGAGAAACTAAAGAGCCTCTTGATGAGGGTGGAAAAAGGAGAATAAAAAAGCTTGCTTAAAACTCAACATTTAAAAAACTAAGATAATGGCTTCAGGTCCCTTCACTTCATGGCAAATAGGGAAAAAGTGGGAAGAGTAACAGACTTTATTTTCTTGGGTTTTAAAATCATTGCAGACAATGACTGCAGCCACAAAATTAAAAGATGGTTGGTCCTTGGAAGAAAAGCTATGACAAAACTAGACAGTATTTTAAAAAGCAGAGATATCACTTGGCCAACAAAGGTCCATCAAGTCGAAGCTATGGCTTTTCCAGTAGTCATGAATAGATGTGAAAGTTGGACCATAAAGAAGGCTGAGTGCCGAAGTACTGATGCTTTTGAATTGTGGTTCTAAGGAAGACTCTTGAGAGTTCCCTGGACAGCGAAGAGATCAAACCAGTATATCTTAAAGGAAATCAACTCTGAATATGCATTGGAAGGATAGATGCTGAAGCTGAAGCTCTAACACTTTGGCCACCTGATGTGAAAAACCAACTCTTTGGAAATGACCCTGATGTTGAGAAAGATTGAAGGCAGGAGGAGAAGAGGGTGAAAGAGTATGAGACATTTGGACAGCATCACTGACTCTGACTCAATGGACATGAGTTTCAACAAACTTCAGGCGATGGTGAAGGACAGGAAAGCCTGGCGTGTTTGTGGTCCATGGAGTCACAAAGAGTCAGACACAACCTAGCATCTGAACAAGAACATGCTATGTTATTCAGTAGGGATCAGCTGTTTATTTACAAAGATTTGATTTTTTTCTTTTTTTACTCTCCTTAAATATTTCTCCCTTTTTCCATCCTGAGAACTCCAGGGAACTAAATACTCACCTTTGCCTATTCTGTATTCTATAAAATTGTGTTAAATGGAGATTGAGATCATATTACAGAATTGGTTTCTAATCTGGAAACAAACAAAAAAATCTATATAACTATTAAAGGTGAATGAACTGTAGCCAGCACTCTGATATTAATAAAATCATTATAATGCACAATAAAATACAAAGTCCAATTTATTAAATAAGATTGGGAACATGGCCCTTTGGTAGGTTGAACATTGTAAGAAAATTAAAAATCACCATATTTGGGTGAATAGGATAACGACAGTCAAAAAGCACAAACTTCCAGTTAGAATAGGATAAAGACAGTCAAAAAGCACAAACTTCCAGTTAGAAATAAATATTGAGGATGTAATACATAACATGATTAACATAATTAACACCACTCTATGTCACATATAAAATTATGAGAGTAAATCCCAAGAACTCTAATTTTAAGGAAAAATATGTTTTGCTTTTTATTTTATTTAGTATCTTTATGAGAAAATGGGTGTTTACTAAACTTGTGGTAAATGACATATGTAAATCAAATCACTATGTGATAAACCTTAAACTTATACAGTGCTATATGTCAGTTATATCAATAAACTGTAAAAACAAAATTACCATGTTATTTTTTAATTTTCAAGGAATTATATATATATATATATAGACAGAGACTACACTTAACAATAAAAGTAGCTTGATTATGATATAATCTCACTTTGATGCTTCAGAAAGAGCACTTTGGGCCTCCAGATCATTATGATAAACACAGGTGTCAGTATCAAGCACTAAAGAACCAGAAGCTAGAAAAGCTAACTCGAATGTGGTCCTGGAATCAGGATATAGTCCTTTACAAATATTTCTGGGTACCTATTTCTGTGCTGACTATCCATCTCTTTTTCACAAAAGTGAAATATAGGATATATGTGTGCAAATCCATGGACTACATGCTTTATAGTGAACGTGGGTACTTCAGGTCTCCCCATCTCCATCTCATATATGGCTTTGCTTGATTAACATGCTTCATTCAGTGGCCACAAAGGAGCTTGCATTTGAGATGAGAGTTTTCTGTGGGCTTTCTGATGATTGGCTGGCAGCCAAAGCACTTATCCTGCTATTCAGGATATATTGTAGAAAACCATATAATGGCACCTAAGAGTCTTTAATTGCTAATTGTTCCTAATAACTGTTTAGTATATAATGCAAACAATAATACATGATGTCAGTTTGAATTTCAAGGTTGTTATTCAATCCCAAGTTTCTGCTGTGTTATGTTCTCTTCCTGTGGTTAATGATGTCTGAAAAACCCTCAGTGGAGTAACAATCCTGGCTTGGGTAAGGGGCAAGGTCTGTATTAAAAGATGAACAATAAGAGAAAAAAATAGAAAAGAGAGGTTTGAGTAATAGCCTACTCTATGTCTGAATACAATACCAAGTACTGTACAGAATGAAATGAATGGCAACTTTTGTGCTTCCAATTACAATACATATCTCAGTAGCCTTTCAGAGATTAACCACACTGCGGATTATCAGCGGAATTTGGAATTCTCTTCTTCATTGTCAACTACATCCAAAGAGTTCCGTTATGCTCTGGGGATCACTTTCTCTAGGTCTTATTCTTCAAGAATGAAGACAAGCTTTCATTATTTCTGAGGAACTCTCGCACAGATAGATGTGCATTGATCCATCTCCTTTCGCCTCACACTGGCTAAAGCCAGAACATGGAAGCCTTCTTATAACAGGCACCAGAAAAAAATGTGATGGGGCCAAGCTCTGGCTAGCTAATAGTCTTTCAAGTACTTCTCCCTCTGTTCTGTCTGCAATTTCAGTAAGATTTCCAGCACTTGGGGTTAAAATGTCCTCAAGCCCTTTAGAAGCTGGCATCTAATTGCTTCTTCATGTTGCCAAATGACTGAGTGTTTTCTTCATTGACTTGGTTTCTGCCCAATTCTGGAAGAGACAGTAAGCAGGATAAGAGAGACTGGGGAAGTATAAAACTCACTCAGAGAAGGAAGAGCTGATCTGGGAGTCAGGGGAGAGTACAGAAAAGCCAAGTAAAACATTGAAAAACTGTAGATTGGGCAAAAGAATGGGGAATAAGATTAGAGTGGAGTGTCTGTAGGAAAAAAAAAAATCTGCTTGTGTTTGAAAAATATTAAATAGAAATCTCTCCTGACATATGTGTGTGTGATCTATATACAGTGATATATCCAAAACAGTGTTCTATTCTTTCCTGGCCTCTCTGGTCACAAAAAGCACAGTAAAGTATTTGGGTCATTACTCCCATTCCACATCGTTCCTTATCTAATTTTGATAGATCACAAAATGGCCACATCTTTGCCTTTTCCTTGCTTGCTTTGGAATTTAGAAGCTCCTCCCAACACCATCCAGATGTTCTTTCTCTTCCTCGCACATCTGACCTGCCATGTGACTCACTTAAGCCCATACAATGTGATGGAAGTCATATTAAGCCTCTCTCCCATGCTTCTACTCTCACATACTATGTGAAAAACCCGGCTAACCTGAAGGAAGATGAAATATAATGGGGAACACAGATGAGTCCTCCTAGCACAGGTGATCCTAGATTTACCAGCTCCTAAACAACCTGGCTGCACACACAAGATGGACGAATAAATGCAATAAAAGGACCATATCACTGAGCTCCGCCCAAGTTTCTGCCCAGAAGAATCAAGGGTTCAATAAATGTGCATTAAGCCACTACGTTTTGGGGTGATTCATTTTGCAGCAAAGGCTAACTCTTGCAATAACCAACTTACATTTCTTGGATGGCTTAATTGTTGTGAAGTGATAGTATATTAAGTATTAAATTTCTATTCAGAATTCACATTTTTCTTATAATCTTCTTACATAAATCTCCCAAGAGCCCTACATGAACACCTGGCTATATTAATCATATTTGTGGTTCAAGATACAAGATGGTTTGAGAGATACTAAACTGTAATTCAGGGACTTCCCTGATAGCTCAGTTGGTAAAGAATCTGCCTGCAATGCAGGAGACCCCGGTTTGATTCCTGGGTTGGGAAGATCCACTGGAGAAAAGATAGGCTACCCACTCCAGTATTCTTGGGCTTCCCTTATGGTTCAACTGGTAAAGAATCTGCTTGCAATGCGGGAGACCTGGGTTCGATCCCTGGGTTGGGAAGATCCCTGGAGAAGGGAAAGACTACCTACTCCAGTATTCTGGCCTGGAGAATTCCATGGACATCGCAGAGTCAGATAGGACTGAGCGACTTTCACTTTCAGTTTCCTTTCACTTTCAATATGCAATTCTTGCACTTAAAAAACTTTGGTTAAGACTATGCCTATGGAACAGAACAAAGTCAGCTATCCATTTATTTGTTCAATACAGATGCTCATTTCATAAGATGCAAGATATTTTGATCTTGAATCCTAGCAGCTATTTTAAGACTTGGATTTTGGGGAAATGATACATTTGGGGAGAAAGAGTTACTTACATTGGCCATCAAGATATATGAGTTCTAAGTCTAGTGAGTTTCTTTGTCCTCCAATTCATAAAAGAAGCAAAACTAAGAAAACTAGATTGTTCACCTACTATAACAGCACACAGATCTATCTCTGCCTCCTTTGTGTTGTTCTTCAAAGCACCTGAATAATTTCAGGATTCAGTAACTCCTCAAAAAATTACTAGTTCTACCAACATCAGGCAGTCAAGCAGTTTATTCATCATCAGAAAGCCTCCTGACTTCAATGGCTCTGGTAACACAGAGATGGTAATGACATTACCTAATTCTGTCATGCACAAATAATTTAATTTTTTTCTCTGTGATTAAAATGGAAATTACTCACAACTTAGAATTGCTGTTAAATAATGGGCGACAAATTCCACGTGAGTATCAGAAACTGCACCATATGCTTATGAGCAGAAACTTGGTCGAGCTCCTTTCAGTTGGAAAAATAAAGCAGAAAAACTGGTTTTGAATAGAGTAAGTAACAGTAAATGGATGAAATCGTACTAAATTCCAAAGGTTTCTGTTTTCCATCAAGACTTAGGCGGGAAATAAATGGCTTTATCATACGGAGTAATTGAGAAGAGGAAAGACAACATTTGCCAACATGTGGGCAGGAGCTCTGTGGAAGATCTCAGATTAGGAGTAGCAGGGAGCACCGATGATCCCCTCGAGAGGGGGCAGTTGTGCTGTACTATGCTGTGCCAAGTCATTTCAGTCATGTCTAACTCTGCAACCCTATGGACTGTGGTTCACCAGGCCCCTCTGTTCATGGAATTCTCCAGGCAAGAATACTGGAGTATGTTGCCATGCTCTCCTCCAGGGGATCTTCTCAACCCAGGGATGAAACCCAGGTCTCGTGCTTGACAGGTCGATTCTTTACCACTAACACTACCTGGGGAGCCCAAAGGACCTGATTGGAAAGGCCCACCTAAGAAGAGCCAAGGATTCCTTAGATAGACACCAGGAGGTGATCAGTCAGGAGTGTGAAACCCTGGATTCACACTCTTTCCAGCCTTTCAGATGTTGGTGCCACAAACTGGCTACTCTCAACAAGAAACCCAGGGTAAGGACGCTCATCAATTCTATTCATTCAATTCAGCCTCTAAGACATCAATCAGGTAGAGGAGAATGGAGAGAGGTCCAGAGGGAAGACTCCTTCCTGAAGAATAAGAGCTGAAAAGACATTTAAATCTTTTTAATTCTCTGAGAAGAGTGGCATATCTAGCTTAAGGAACTACTATCATACATGTTTGTCTTTACAATTGTGTAGGGATTAAAATTATTGAAGATTAGAAAGACCAGAAATATTAAAATCAGGCTGGGATGCAAATGTTTATTACATCTCTAGTCCATTTTCAATGCTCTTAGAATTGTATTTTCATTACCACCTTTTGAGTTCATTGTCATTTTCCCCAACATCATCATTGCTTTCTAAACTCATATTTATTGGGGCTTCCCTGGTGGCTCAGACAGTAAAGAATCCACCTGCAATGCCGAAGACATTCATAATTATTAGAGTAAAATAATTTATTTTTTCTGCTGTAGAAATTTATAGAACTACAATACACGAAAAAGAGTGAGTCAAGCTCATTTCTTTTGGTGTAATTTTGGTTCTGCCTGAAACATCCTGATAAACTTAGGCAAGTTGATAGACTTTTTTTTTTTTTTTTGCTTACATTTCTTTATCCATGTAGTAGAGATAATAATAGTCTATACTTCAGAAGGTTGTTTTGAAGATTAAGAAAATTCTTTCAAGTAAATCATGGAAAACTGTGCCTGGCACATAGTAAACACTCCCAAAATGTTACCTAATGATATCAATAATGAGAGAACATTGATTTCAAATTTTACGATTTGATTAGTATTGATTCTTCTTTTCCTGTAAAGATTCAACAGGGTTTCAATGTATCTTGCTACTTTGTAAGACTCTTAGTTTGACTCAGAACTAGGCAACATGAGCCACCTTCCCTAAACCCCCTTACCAGGCTCCAGACAAACAGGAAATAAGCATAAGAAAGAAAGCCAGATCTGTTTAATCTGGGGCTTTACAAGATTTTTAAGAACAGATTTTACTACTTAGCACGGTTTGGCAAGAAGGACAGAGTGATCCAGCACCATGTGGGCACACTGACTTCCCCAGAGTTCACAGTGTGAATTCCTTTATGTAAACTATCCAAAATCAGTAAAAAGACACAGCCGTTTGAAAATCTCAGAATCAAAATATATTCCCAATTAGAAAGCAGGATTTGTAGATTTTAAACTCAGCACTTTAACCATCCCGTGGGTGCTCTGATAGCTCAGCAGCCTTAGTCTAAATCCTCTCCTTGGGTCAGTCTCCAGTCCCAGTTCATCTGAGATGCTCTCTGATTCCTGCAGACACAGCACCTTCTTTGATAAAAATAAGATTATTAGCTTTCTTTGTTTGGAGGCAATCAAACACTCTGAGAAGTGAAACAAAGGTGCTAAAGACAGATAATCAGCTAATTGGAGCTTTCTGCACCAAATAACAGAAGAAATTCCAAGAACATTGATTGAGGGGGAGAAATGAGAGAAAGTACTGGAATAGAATTCTCCATTTAAAGAAAATTGTGAGGACAGTATCAATTTGGTTTTGGAACATTGATAATTCTCTCCAAAATCAGAGATAATTGAGAAATTCTCACTCAGACTTTGTACGTTCTTTGAGAGTTTCCTTTTGAGACAGTCAACTGCTCCAAGATGGAAAATCACAAATCACCTTTGATCCCTGCTGATTTTTGTTCTTTACCATCTGTGTGCATGCTCAGTCATATCCAACTCTTTTCGATCCTGTGGACTGTAGCCCACCAGGCTCCTCTGTCCAAGGAATTTTCCAGGCAAGAATACTGGAGTGGGTTGCCATTTCCTACTCCAGGGGATCTTCCCAACTGAGGGATCAAACCTACATCTCTTGTGTCTCCTGCATTGACAGGTGGATTCTTTACCACTCTGCCACCTGGGAAGCCATCTATTTGATAATCTACAAAAAATATTGGTGCCTTCAATCAGTTGAATGAATTTAATGAAATCTATGCAAACTTTACTAGTTCCACTGCATCAAATGGTCTTTTGAATTGTTCGAAATACTGAGAGCACAAAGTAGATAAACTCCTTCTGATAGCTGTATGCGACTTGAGAACAGGAATTTCATTTCATTCATCTCTTAATTTCATAGAATGTAGCTTTGTGCCCTGTACACAATAGTCTGAAATGATCCCTGATGAAACCAGTTAGCCTATGAATAATCAATACTCAGTTTCTGTGCCTAGATCTAGAGGCTCCCAGAACTTCAGAAGAATAGAACAGAATACTTGCAGCAATCAGGCAGTTCACAAAAGGGTTCTTGGGCATCCTTTGGCTTGAGCCTTCCAGATGCTCTAAACCATCAAGACTACATTCCTCAAGCACTTGCATGTATGTATTCTGGCACCCAGAGCACCCCTGCTTCAGGACGCTGCATCACAGTCACCTGTTTGCTCATTCGATGTCATTCAGCGTCACTAGACTGAGTATTTTGAGAGCAGGGACTGGACCTCAGTGTCATTAATAATATTCTTGAGGATAACTATAATCTCCTCATCTAAGTCTCTCAACAGTATTACAGGTAATAAAATTATCCCCATTTTACACTTGAGGACACTAAGGCTTATAGAGAGGGTAAGTAACTTGTTTAAATTCATACAATTTGTAAGTGAGGAACTTTGGGTTCCAATTCAGGACTGTGTTACTTCAAATTTTGTGGTGTCACTTACCAGCCCTTCCTCATTCGTCTCCTGTTTCCCCTTCCTCTCTTCCCCTCCTTCTCCCTTCTTCCATTCCATTCCTTCCCTCCCTCGCTCCTTCCTTCCCTTCCTTTCCTCCTCCTTTCTTTTCCTTCCCTGTTCAATAACTAGCAGCATGGTATCTGGCTCAAAAGTTACACGATGACATTTAATGCATATTCGTTCAAAGAATGACTAGATGATGGATGTTCAAGACAGAATCCACACTGGCCATCATGAGGACGTTATGTCATCTTCCACAGACAACACACACTAATGATCCAAGAATGTGCCATTTTAAACACCTTAAGAAACACATCAAACTACATTTCTTTCTACAGTGACATGTATTTGGCATAAGATGGATCCTTTCAGGTAACATCCTAGGAACTGATTTTAAAGAGCTAGGTTTTATATTCCATGACATGAAAAGGATAAAGTAAAAACCACTAATACCAGCCTTTTTGGTATTCCTTCCACTAGTGATATTGATAGCAAAACCCAAGCACTTGGGGGGTAATAACTCCTAATAATGGACTGCATCACTGACATTAAAAAAATAATAATAAAAACAAGTTTTCTTAAAAATGAGAGATCGAGAGCAAGAGAGAGTGTGCAGGATTCGAACTTATCATAGCCTGATTTTACAGTTTCTTTCACACTTCTTTCCTTTTAATTTATGAAGAGAAAAATCACAGCGATAGATATAAGTTGGCAGTTTTGATCATTAACAGCGAGCTATTGCCCATGGGTCTGCAGTAAAATGTAGTACATATTGATTCCTTTTAACATTAACTATTTTGAGGTTGTGATGGAAAATTACTGTTGAATTGCAGATAACACTAGCTGTGCTCCACAAACGATAAATATTATAAACTGGTTATAAAAGCAGTTAAGGTATTATTACGTTTGTGTCATTAGATTTACTTTACTGACATAAACAGTTCAAAACAACACACATTTATATGTAATTTAAGTACTATCTATTCAACTTACTTTAACAAATAGCACCATACACTGTGCTTTATGCAAATGAAAGAACGCAGGCTTCTTTCAACTCAACTGAACAACCACTGTTCTTCTATGGAACGATTTTCATATCATTTCCATGGCACGCTTTCACAATTAACTTCTTTGTCTGTTAGAGGAATTGCTTCCGCAAAGAGGGGAAGAAAAGAGAAAGAAATAAAGCACAAAGAAGGAATGAAAGAAAGATGGGTTTGTTGCCTTTATATTCTGTGAAACAGATCAAATAAATTTAGAGTCAAGCAGCAGAAAGCTTCCAAGCTGAGGAAGTCTCCTCACTAAGAGGATGAAATCTACATTAAAATCACCCCAACAGCTG
The DNA here is from genome assembly GCF_027580195.1 of Bos mutus. Lineage (NCBI taxonomy): Eukaryota > Metazoa > Chordata > Mammalia > Artiodactyla > Bovidae > Bos > Bos mutus. Next base: position 33,353,910 of record NC_091643.1, read on the forward strand.
TTTCTTCAGTAGCATCTGTTTTAACAGGATGGCCTGTAGGAGGCTCTCAGTGGAGTCATTCTAAGGGCAAACCTCTGGGCGGGTGCCGGGCTCTGTCACCCACACCCTGTGAGGTTCTGAGGCTTTCGCAGAGGCTATTTTTGTGGCAAATAGCCAACATCTCGGCTAGGAAGATTTCATGGGGAAAATGCCTTGCAAATTCAGCCTTTATACATGTTTACGAAGACACTGAATTCTCTTGTGCACAAAGTGAATGAAAAAGGCTTCCTTAATGATTGTAAAAGCCAGTGCATATCTTAGCTCACATTTAACCTTGTGACTGTAAAGAGAAGCACTTACATTCGTTTCACACTCTGATGGCCCTTGTGAGACTGTCTTAGTCTTCTAGTTTTCTGTCTGTAAAGTCTCTAAGGGGATGATTTGGGGCCAGAATCTGCTCCTTATCCTTGAACAGCCTGTCATGAGGTAGCTTGGATACTTCTCAAAGTGGATTCTCATTTGAGAGAAACCAAAGCATGTATTCACTGGAAGGACTGATGCTAAAGTTGAAGCTCCAATACTTTGGCCACCTGATGCCAAGACAGAGCTGACTCATTGGAAAAGACCCTGATGCTGGGAAAGACTGAGGGCAGGAGGAGAAGGGGACGACAGGATGAGATGGTTGGCTGGCATCACTGACGCAATGGACATGAGTTTGGGTAAACTCCAGGAGATAGTAGAGGACAGAAGAGCTTGGCATGCTGCAGTCCATGGGGCCACAAACAGTCAGACATGACTTAGCAACTGAATAACAACAACAAAAACTGTCTTTCATGTCACATGTGAAACCCTGAGTGTTGACAATTTAAGGCATGTCATAGCCATCTTTGCTTGAGGAGAGGGCTCAAGGATGAGTGGCTCCCTAGGTGCGGGAGTAACATATTTTTCTTTACAAAATCCCTCACCTCTGCCAAAGATTGGCTTTTTAAAACAGAAATGGGAACATTGGACTCACGAATGAACACAAATGGTGATGTGTGGATATAATCCATAATTGAAACTCTTTAAAAGAAAATGCTGGGAAATGATGGAAAATATTTGCATAGACAGAATGGCAACAGCAATGTTACTTTTCCAGTCAGAAAGGAAGAGGCTGTATTGAATGATTCAAGAATTCAAATGGAAGCTCCTAGAGGGCAAGATTGGACTTGTTCCTTTCCGGGCAGCATCTCAAAGTCCCAGCACCGGACACACGGTGCTGAACATATAGCATCTATTTGCAATAAAAGATACTGAAGAGAAAATCCGTTGTCTAATTTTTTATAAAATATCACTTTGGCACTGAATAATTACTGTCTTTTGCATATGCAATTTCTTGTTAATGAAACTGTCTTATTTGTTTATTACAAGAACCATGCCTTGTTGATAGTGTCAAGCTCATTTTGACTGGATTCACATGTATTTGATCCTGACTTATGACAGTGGTGGTTTAGTCACTAAGTTGTGTTGCATACATCTTTGTGACCCCATGGACTAGCCCACCAGACTCCTCTGTCCATGGGATTTTCCAGTTAAGAATACTGGAGTGGGTTGCCATTCCCTCCTCCAGGGGATCTTCTTGACCCAGGGATTGAACCCAAATCTCCTGCATTGGCAGGAGCCGGCAGAGCCACCAGGGAAGTCCCCGACTTAGGATAGCGGTTGTCAACTTGAGGACCTGTTGGTGGCTGCTTCCTTCCCAGCACCAGCTTTTTTTTTCTTAAATAATGAAAATTGCAGGGTCCTCATTTGCTCTCTGCCAACTGCTCCATGCTGTTTGACTTCTGAGCTAATGCTGACTTTCCTACATTATTAGAAAGTATGTTCATGGCGTCCTTGAAGCATTTCTTTTGTCCCTGTTCAGTCAGAATGCCCATCGTCAGTTGCCCACTTGGAAATTGCCTTGATAACCTGCTGTCAGCCATTCTCTTTACATGACCAATCTATTGAAACTGAATTTCCATAAGTATGACTTTCCCACCAGTGTACTGACAGTGCTCTGGGCCCTCATTAATGCAGATCATTTTGCCATTTAATTTTAAATATAGCATACAGGGAGAATTGCCTAGGAACTGGATATCATATCAATGACAAGCCTGACCACAGCTCAGAGAAGCAGAATCCTCTACCGTCAGCCAGGCCCTGAGTTCTCAATTAGAATTTCACGGAAGAAACCAGAATTGGTCCTGTAACAGTCACTCTCTCCTTTTCTCTCCACTGGTGTTTTTCTGTATATTCTACTTTCTGTCACAGCTTCTGTCTTCTCTCACCTCACCAACCAGCAGGGACAAGGGATGTGAAACAAACTTCTAAACTGTCATGATCACAAGTAAGTAGCCTCATCAGTCTTCATTCAGACTGCAGCTGCCCGAGGGTCTCCATTCTAAGAGACAAGTAATCTTTAGAATTCTCCAGTGGTCAGAAGGACTCAGGTTGGGCATGGTGCTTATGACAAGCATTATACTTCTTACTTCTATTTATTAAGATATCTATCTATCTTTCTTTCATCCATTTATTTTCTGTGTTATGTTGGATGCCAGGATGGGGAAATGGGTCCTAGGAAAACATTTAGTATGTTTAAAAATATATATATAAGTAGACGGAAATTTTTAAACAGGAGAGAGAGGGATCAATGGTAAAGCAATGGATCCTAATTCTGATTGGGGAGACAGAGAAGAAATAGAAAAGAGAAAATAAGAACATCTTCTAAATTTCACAATCACCTGCTAACCTATAACAGCAGTTTTCTGGTCTTATTAAGAAGTTAAAAGGATTCCATATACATGGAATCTAGAAAAATGGTACTGATAAACCTATCCACAAGGAAGGAATGGAGATGTAGATGTAAAGAATGGGCTTATGGACACAGTAGGGGAAGGAGAGGGTGGAATAAATTGAGAAAGTAGCATTGACGTATATACACTACCGTGAGTAAAGCAGATAGCTAGTGGGACTCTGCCGTATAACACAGGGAGCCCAGCCTGGCACGCTATGATGACCTAGAGGGGTGGGGCAGGAGGGGGGCTCAGGAAGGATGGATATATATATATATATATATATATATATACATATATATATATACATACATACACACACACACACACATATATATATATATAGTTATGATAGATTCACATGGTTGTATGGCAGAAACCAACACATCATTGTAAAGCAATTCTCTTCCAATTAAAAATTAAAAATATAATAATTGCTTAAAAAATTGGAAAGGAAAATAAGACAAAGATGATCTTTCTCAAATAGGAAAAATGAAATCAAAGATTTGAGATGCCCACCCCCAAGAATGGTAGATGAAATTTTACATGTTAAAAAAAATAAAAAGATAAAGCCATGGTTATGTACAATCAATAGAGAATGCCATTCCAAATGGAAACTTTTCCAAATAATTGACGGTAAGGCTTCATGAAACACAACCCTTTTTTTTTTTTTTTTAAATTTTAACTAAATGTGATGGAACTCTTCTTAAAGTGCAAGGACATGTCCCAACTTTCTTAATCAGAAAACACTGAACATAATTTAACCTTTCCTTGCTGCCCTGGGGTTATCGCTCCGAACGACAGCTACTGCATTTTGCAATAAAACAATGATTCCCTTGGTGATGGCTGAGTGCACACACAGCTGTCCGACATGACACAAAGTGAGTCCCGACTCCTGATCTTTTAGGACTTAATTTGATTTCATTTATTTTAAATGTAGGCTTTTAGTTATTTGTTTTGACTTTTAGATGGATCTTGCTTATAGCAAAGTCCCGCACATGCAGTTTGCTGTGGACTGGTAAACCATATCCCCATATGCACATATACACACATAACACATAACTCTGTGTGTGTGTGTGTGTATGTGTGTGTATCCATGTAGGCTTCGCAGGTGGTGTAGTGGTAAAGAATCTGCCTGACAAAGCAGGAGACTCAGGAGATGTAGGTTTGATCCTGAATCAGGAAGATCACCTGGAATAGGAAACAGCAAACAACACCCCACGCCATCCCAGTATTTTTGCCTGGGAAATCCCATGGACAGAGGAGCCTGGTGGGCTACAGTCCATGGGGCCACAAAGAGCTGGACATGACTGAAGACACACACACACACACACACACACACACACGGACACATATTTATTCATACATAAATACATTACTTAAATAAAATTTGGTTCTAAAAGGCTTTTGTATTAATAAATGCAGAGATCTTAGTGTGTACTTTTGTGGTATACACTTTATTCAAAAATCCTGGTGGTTTCTCTATTCTTTCTAACTTTTAACTACATTCCACAACAAAACTTCTCAAAAGTAAGGGAGCACAAGATTCATCTAGGGAATCCTGCTAAAAATATAGATTCTGATTCTCCCAGTCTGGGCACGAGCCTAAGATCCTGCATTTCTCACAAGCATCCAGGATCACACTCTGAGGGACAAGATTTGAGATTCTTTTAGCTAGCGAGGTAAAGTGACCCAGATCAGGAATTAGTCCAGTCTGGCCCAGCACCCATTTTTATATGGCCTGTGAGCTTAGAAAAGTTTTTTTACAGTTTTAAATGTTTGGGAAAAAATAAAGAGAAGATTGTGTGACAGATGGCCATGATGCGAATTCCAAGTGTTTAAGTGCCTATCAATGGTGGTTTACTGGAATACAACCATACTCATGTAACTGCTTCTGTACCACTACAGAGGAGTTGCATCAGCCAGCATGACCCCAAAGCCTAAAATGTTTCATCTCTAGCCCTTCAGAGAAGTGGTTTGCAACCCAAGGTCTGGATGACAATACTTCATATTTGAATAGCACTTTGTAAATTACAGAGAGTTTTTTATCTCCTTTGGTCCTGAGGTGTCACAGGTAATGCTGGTGTGGGCCACCCTGTGGGTTAGCAGAGTGTTCTGGGCTCAAGGATGCTCTACTGGGAGGAGACTGCTACAAAGTCTCATAGGGTAGCGTATCGCCTAGAAGAGATCCATCAAAGATAACAGCATGAACACAGGCAAATTACATGGCGGACAAGCAGAGATTCCAGGACAGAGCATAATGTCAAGTGTTTTCCATTGCAGCACAAGGTGGTAGGCTGGCAGAACTGTTGTAATGACAGTTCCAATTACTTTTCTTCAACTACATTTTTTTCAAAATTAATGTATTTTCAACCATTTCAATATAAATGATGACCTTTTATTCTGATGATAAGAAAATATCCTTTAAAATGATAAAGGAGGTCAAAAAACATCTCAATGAACATTTTCTCCCAAAGTTTTAATACCTAAATCAAAATGAAAACAGCAGAATTCACATCAAATGAGAAACATCTATTCATCTTCTAGACTCAAAGAAGGTTTACCGGCTTTTTTTCTAAATGCTTATTTGATATAAAAGACATTCCATTAAAAACCCTAAACTGCACTTCTTGGACTTAAAGGGCAGCTTTCAAAATAATAGTAAGGCTTGGGCTCATCACTTGTTATTATAAAAGAGATTTTAGATCCACTGAAAATATTTGTTTAAATTATCCTTTAATTATTTAAAAATATTTCTTAATGGTTTATATGGTCTAATACAATATTTTCTCTTCCAATCTGTGATCTATATAATTTAAACATGATGGTTTTACAAATAAGAATGAACCATGGGAACGAAATCATTTCTTTATTAAAATTGTGGAGGTAGTTTTGTCTTTATGTCAGCAAGGAGTGTTTTGGATTTAGTCTCTTTCATTTCCCACCAGCAGAACTAAGAAAACAAGAGAATCCTGAGCTTTGGAATGGAAGCATCATAGGCAACACAAATCCTCCTTCATTTCATCAAAAATCTCTCTACTCTCTGTAAGGTTTCACATCAGATTTATCCTTCATTGGATGACATGTTAAAATTTATTACACTGAAATGTGACTACAAAGAAAATGGAAATCAAAGCAGTAGAGACTAAAAGTTTGGCCAATCAAAATACACCTTTTAGTCTTATGGACTCTGTGGGAGAGGGAGAGGGTGGGAAGATTTGGGAGAATGGCATTGAAACATGTAAAATATCATGTATGAAACGAGATGCCAGTCCAGGTTCAATGCACAATACTGGATGCTTGGGGCTAGTGCACTGGGATGACCCAGAGGGATGGTATGGGGAGGGAGGAGGGAGGAGGGTTCAGGATGGGGAGCACATGTATACCTGTGATGGATTCATTTTGATATTTGGCAAAACTAATACAATTATGTAAAGTTTAAAAATAAAATAAAATTAAAAAAATAAAATAAAAACCAACATTACTGGGAATATGTTGACAGCCAAATTGTTAGTGAAAATTTCTGTTGTTGGGATTGAGTTCTTTTGTTTTCAGCACTCTTTCAGGAAAGAATGTTACAGCGTTACCTTGAAGAACCAGTTGTTTACTTAAACACAATCAGATAGTTTTTATCAAGCCTCTTGGACTTGTTTTTTAGCAACAGCATTCTCATGCTTGAGATGTTCTTGATATCCTGTTAGAATCTGACCTGAGTAATTGGCATTGACACTTCTGAATCTCAAAATTGGCCAGTTTTTGACATAATTACCTTCCTAAAATATATATTTTTTATTTCCTCATAATCTGCTTCCTGCTGTTTTTCAAATGTGCTTCCTTATTCACTTCCTAGAGAAAATGAAGGGCCTATTGTCTGACTGCAGTCTCTCGCGGGCTTTTTCCATCAGTGCTATGCCAAAGTCATTCAGTTCCAGGGAGCTGTTTCCTCCGCCTGGAATTCTTCCATCCTTCTCTCTCTCTTATCCTCTCCCATCCTAGTCCAATCACTCCATGCCTCATGTGGTAGAGACTGACAAGTTGTTTACCAAACACAGCATTTCCCTTTTCCTTCTGGACACAAGCTAGATTACATTCCTCAGCCCTCTGCCAATTAAGTGCTGTCATGTTACTAGGTTCTAGCCAATGGAATATGGACAGAAGTGATGCAGGTCATTCCCAGTCCTACCTGCCCCATAGAAAAACACAAGCCTACCCTTCTCTGCCTTCCCGCAAATGTACTTCCATCTATTTGTGATCTCTCAACATGGAAAGAACCTGGGTCCTTATGTTGCCACTTAGAAGAAAGCTACCCAGGAGAGATGCCCTTCAAGGAATACCCATTTAGGGTCACTGTGCAAATAAAAAATAAATATTATGAAGGTAGGAAAGACAGTGAGACTTTAGTCCCCGTTAATGGCTTAAAAACAGCAAAGATGATTGTCTTATCATTTTTGTGGGTCAGGAATGCAGAGATGATTTAGTTGACTGCCTGTGGCTCAAGAACTGTCATGAAATTGCAGTCAGCCCACAGTCAGATCTGAGGACCTACGTGAAGGCTCCTGTTAGTGGAAGAAGGGAGCATCTGCTTCCAAAGTTACTCACAGGGCGGGCTGTTGGAAGGTCGTGGCTCTTTTGCTCTGTGAGCATCTCCAATGAGTGCTCTCATGATGTGGCTGCCCAGTTCCCAAAGAACAAACAATGGGACAGAGTGAGAGTGGAAGAGGGATGGAGGGACAGAGGGGGAGAGAGGGAGGTCACCTAAGATGGAACCAGTCATTTCAAAACCTAAGCCCAGAGACATCCCTCATGGTCCAGTGGCTAAAACTCTGCACTCCCAATGCAAGGGTCCCGGGTTGGAACCCTGGTCAGGGAATTAGATCCCACAAGAGGGCATGCTAAGTCACCTCAGGCATTTCTGACTCCTTGGGATCTCATTGACTGTAGCCCTGAGCCTTTGCCTCTCTGACTCCCTTACCCACAAGCCTGATCTTTGTCTTCAGCGCAGTCTTTACTGAGGCCTCTGTTACACACCATCATTTTTGCCCTGCCTACTCTTGACCTCTTCCACTGTCTGGAACCTATGGGCAGGCATCACCACAGTGCACTAAACTCCATCCTTAAGATGTTGGCTCCTTGGCTTACCCACTGTGTCAGTCCTTGGTACCTGGGAAATCCCACTACCAAATCTCTCTTTTCCTTCTAAGTGGCCAAAGATTATGAAAGGAAGTTTAAAAAAAATCCATTAAAAAATCATTCCATCTACTGTCAGCTGGGCCTTCACTGCCACATGCAGTCCTTTTATCCTTATATATTGATTAAACATCAGAATTCTGAAAAATCCATTTGGGCAGTCACAGTTCCAAGAGGTCTGTGTGTGCAAGCTCGTGGAGTCAGAGGGAAACCCCGGAGCAGGCTGGTCTAGGACAGGAGTGAGAGACACGACCCAGGGGAGCCGTGTCAGAGAAGAGCCCAGAACAGCCTGCCTGACAAGGAGGGTGCTGCTGTGTGCACAGGCTCAAATGTCCGTGCCCAGAGCCAACCAAGATAAATTCCACTGTGGTTGAACAAATAGACTTTCCTCTTCCTCAGCCAATAAATATCCCATATTCCAAATAGGTTCCCAATTGACTTCTCGGTACAATTTGAGTTGATGGTCTGCACAGCTGTGTAGAAACGAGGGCTTGGGTTACATCACAGACAACCTCTCTGCCTGTAATTGCCCCATTACAGGAGTGATCAACTGAGACGCCATTGCCAAACGTCCCTCATTGTGAATTCCCTGAGACCGGATACAGACGGTGTTTGATGGAAGGCCAATTGCTTGGGGATTTACTGCCTTTAGTGGTTCTATAGAAGGCAACGAGGCTTGCTCTCAGGGCACAAGGAAGAAACCATCTGTTTGCTCAGACCTGTGCCAAAGTGCAAGCCTCAGAGTCCCCGGGGGCTTTGTTGATGTTGTTGTTATTGTTATGCTTCATTATTTATTGATCATCAGAAATACATAATGTACCAAGGGATGATAATGTTCATGAGAAATATAATTTGTGTATGAAAAAATGTTCAATCTCACACAACACACGTACTGTCTGGAACACAGTGCTTCTTATCTGGTGACTGATGGCGCTGACTACTGAGGAGAAGTAGAATTATTTTGTTTTCTCTTTAGGTAAGAGTGAGTGCTGAAAAAAAAAAAAAAATAGCAAACACTCTGACTACTGGAATCTTTGTCCAAATCAAGTTGAGAATGGTTGGCTCACAGAGTGTGTTTGATTCGGATCAGCTGGGGTTTCCTATTTAATCCCTCACTCATTAATTTTCCTTCTTTTCTGTTCCTTTTTCTCCTCTTCATTCATTCGCTCATTTACTTGAGAAATATTTATAAGCATGTCTTATGTGTCAGACATCATGCAATCAAAGATTAATGAATTACTGTCATTATCTCAAAAGCTTATCTTTTAAAAAAAGTAGCCAAGGCAATTTACCTAATATCACCTCCCATCTTGGTAGAAATCCATAGATGTTGCCCTTAAGATTAATAACCTCATAATTAGTATTGTGGTTAAGATCCTTAATAGTGCAATTACAAGAATATTTATTATTTATTATATGGATGACATTAATGGGAAATTGCTTTAAAATTTTGCTTAGAATCAGATTTATGATATTGTAAATACAAATTTAGGGGTTTAGAGTGTGGAAGACATTTTTTTTTTAATGTTAGTAACATTTCCTCTCTCCAAGTGATGCATCTTTTCTCAATTCTAACCTCTTTATACGATAATATCTTTGTCTAAGTTTCTCACAATGGAATTTCCCCATATTCAGGAGTAGGGAAATATTTGCAAATTAATCAACTAAAAGACAACCAAACATGTTTTGAAATATTAAGCTTTTATAAAATAGTATTAGCAATAATATCCATTTTTCTCAGTTGAAAATACTATTAATATGCTATGTTATAAATACAGTAACATTTTAACATTGAGTTACATAGAAAGATTTCTAAGTTTGTACATGCAGTAGTGAAAATTTTTCATAACTGGGACAATGTATTGATGTTTGTTTTCTCTGATCTTTATAAACATTAATATCTTCACTGAAGTTCAATATTTTCTTTTGAATACTGAGAATTCAGTGGAAAGAATACTAAAGAAATGTGCAATAAATCTTTAAATATGTGCCCGCATATTCAGTTTTCTAGTTTACATTTTTTTACTCAGTAATAATAATATTTATTCATCAAGAAACTTAATATCACCATGGAATTATTCAAATGGCTAGAATTGACCAAAGTCTGTGTATTATCCATTGGGTAGGTCAAATCCATTCATAGAAGCTGCTTTATATTAAAAAAAAAATGTGATCTGAATGTTATCTTGAAAAACTATATATGAGAGGCAAAAATGTTTCTGAAAATTGTCCACACTATTATGGAAATTTCTTCTTTAATATTATAATTTCCATGATTTCAAATTATAGCTCAACAACTATGGTCAAATTGTAAGCATAAAATCAAATAATTAATTGTTCCACATATGTGAACACTACTAAGAAACTTATTATATATACTACAAATTGTATTGCATATCACCTCAATAAATATTTGTTGATCAAAAATGAATGAATTCTTGTATGATGGATATATTCTAGGTATTTTAGATGGCTAGTTTCTGAACAAAAATCTTATTTGGGAGGAATTTCAAGAAATTAGCTCACAAATTGCTGGCAAATATAAATTCATAGCACCGAGATAAAAATACACCATGATCAGTGCAAAGAAATAGAAGAAAACAATAGAAAGGGAAGGACTAGAGATCTCTTCAAGAATTAGAGATACTAAGGGATATCTTAGTATCCCTTACTATATACTAAGATATCCCTTACTAAGGGATACTAAGATACTAAGGTACAAGATACTAAGGGCACAAAGATGCAAAGATGGGCACAATAAAGGATGGAAATGGCATGGACCTAACAGAAGCAGAAGATATTAAAAAGAGGTGGCAAGAATATACAGAACTATACAAAAAAGATCCTAATGAACCAGAAAATCATGATGGTGTGATCACTCACCTGGAGCCAGACATCACTCACCTACAGCAAAGTTAAGTGGGCCTTAGGAATCATCACTATGAACAAAGCTAATGGACATGATAGAATTCCAGTTGAGCTATTTCAAGTCTTGAAAGATGATGCTGTGAAAGTGCTGCACTCAATATGGCAGCAAGTTTGGAAAACTCAGCAGCGGCCACAGGACTGGAAAAGGACAGTTTTCATTCCAATCCCAAAGAAAGGCAATGCCAAAGAATATTCAACTACTGCACAATTGCACTCATCTCACATACTAGCAAAGTAATGCTCAAAATCCTCCAAGCCAGGCTTAAATAGTATGTGAACCATGAACTCCCAGATAAGTTGGATGTAGAAAAGACAGAAGAATGCAAGACCAAATTGCCAACATCCCTTGGGTCATCGAAAAAGGAAGAGAGTTCCAGAAAAACCTCGACTTATGCTTAATTGACTATGCCAAAGCTTCTGACTGTGTGGATCACAACAAACTGTGGAAAATTTTTCTAGAGATGGAATACAAGACCACCTGACTTGCCTCCTGAGAAATCTATATGCAGGTCAGTAAGCAACAGTTAGAACTGGACATGGAAAAACAGACTGATTCCAAATTGGGAAAGGAGTACGTCAAGGTTGTATATTGTCCCCCTGCTTATTTAACTTACATGCAGAGTACATCATGCAAAATGTCGGGCTGGATGAAGCACAAGCTGGAATTAAGATTTCCAGGAGAAATATCAATAACCTTGGATACACAGATGACACCACCCTTATGGCAGAAAGTGAAGAAGAACTAAAGAGCCTCTTGATGAAAGTGAAAGAAGAGAGAGCAAAAGCTGGCTTAAAACTCAACATTCAGAACTAAGATCATGGCATCTGATCCCATCACTTCATGGCAAATAGATGGGGAAACAATGGAAACAGTGAGAGACTTCATTTTTTTGGTCTCCCAAGTCACTTGGTGACTGCAGCCATGAAATTAAGACACTTGCTCCTTGGAAGAAAAGCTATGACCAACCTAGACAGAATATTAAAAATCATAGACATTACTTTCCCAACAAAGGTATGTTTAATCAAAGCTATGGTTTTTCCAGTAGTCATGTAGGGATGTTAAGAGTTGGATTGTAAAGAAATCTGAGCAACAAAGAATTGATGCTTTTGAACTGTGGTGTTGGAGAAGGCTTTTGAGAGTTCCTTGGACTGCAAGGAGATCCAATCAGTTCATCCTAAAGGAAATCAGTTGTGCATATTCACTGGAAGGATGGATGCTGAAGCTGAAACTCCAATACTTTGGGCACCTGAGGTGAAGAACTGATTCATTGGAAAAGACCCTGATGATGGGAAAGGTTGAAGGCAGGAGGAGAAGGGGACAACAGAGGATGAGATGGTTGCATGGCATCACCGACTTGATGGACATGAGTTTGAGCAAGCTTTGGGAGTTGGTGATGGACAGGAAAGCCTGGTGTGCTGCAGTCCATGGGGTGGCAATGAGTCGGACATGACTGAGCGACTGACCTGAACTGAACTGAATTAGAAATACAGGAGTGATTCACTTCTTGAAACTGTTTTCCTTTATTCAGTTTGGTGAAGACTTCACCTCAAAGGTCATCTTTAGTCTGTATGACACCTTCATCAGTTTCTGACTTAGTAGCATTGGGCTGAATTTCACCCACATTGAACTCTTGACGAGGTGTCCTCGTGTACCACCTCCCTTTCGATGAACAGTGTCTCTAAGCACACTTACATGGCACAGTGTGGCAGAGGTCCTAATTTATTTTGCTCCAAAAAGAGAAGGATCATCAGGAAATATACAACATGGAAGCCAGCATTCCAGGATATCTTCCAGTGATCCTTGCCTTAGTATTCACACCTTGGGTAATACTACTAAGAAGTAGAATTTTGTTGAGATAGAACTTCTGGGCTTAGTCTTTTTTTCTCTTTTTTTGACTGCACCAGGATCTTAGTTGTGGCATGTGGAATCTGGGCATCCCAGGTGGCGCTACTGGTAAAGAGCCAGCCTGCCAATTCAGAAGTCATGAGATGTGGGTTCCATCACAGGGGTTGTGATTAGAGAAGGAGAACTGAACACTGAACTCTGGAAGCAACCTGACTGTGAATGGTGAGAAGTTCTAAATTGTCCTGCCTTTCTGCTCCTCTAATCCATGATATACAGTTGATATGGATCTCAGGTAGGGAAGCTGGATGTAGCAGTGGGCAACAAAGAACATTTCCTTAATCTGCTTACACTGGAGGGGCTCTAGGGACAGGAGAGAAAAGTCTGAACTCAGATGTGCAAAGAAGAAGGAATCTACAAGATCAGGCTCAACACAAGATGTTTTAAAAGCATGTACATCTCTTATTAAATGTGCACAGTTATTTGGTTGATACCAAACTGAGCATCACCTTATTATTAGAAGTCACAATGGAACCTACCAATGTTAATGGATTTTTACTTCTGAAATAAAAACATCCAAGTCTTTTATATAAGGTAATGGGGTGAAGGCAAAAAGAAGAGCTTATGTAGGGAGAGCAGTATTGGAAAAAAATAAAATAAGAGAGATGAGATGAGATCAATAAATTTGAGGGGGGGAAAAAAAGGAAAGATGTGATACATGACAGGGCAGGAAGACATGGTCTTCAGAGTGTTGGGATGGGTTCCTGGGGTCATGTTAGCACAGCTTACTACTCTGAGTGTGAAATGTTTTAAGTTGTTGTCAGTATAAAATTCTGTGTCAAAGAAGACCTGAATGTCTACAGCATGGGGGGATTTCAGTGCTCACTGCAAATGAATGGGGTGTTCATGGAGACGGTGGAAATAAAATTGCAATTTTCTAGGTGGCCCACAATGAGAAGGGCAACACACAGGAATGGATATGTTGGAGTGGAAGGCAGAAATGACCCAGAAATTGAGAGAGAAGAGACCAGCTTTCTCACCTCCTGCTTTCTCATGGTAGCTGCAGCTAAGACAGATCTGGGTTCCCTGAAAAACCAGATGTGGAGCTCAACCATTACTCCCGGAGGGGCAGATTTCAGAGGAAGCTGAGCTCAGAATGAGGCTGGGAAGTAGAAGAATGTTTTACTTTTATCTTTGCTTTATCCTACTTGCTTAAGTCTTCTGAATCCTTATAATCCGAATGGCTCTTTTTTCTCCTAATCTACCTCAATTTAAAAAAAAAAAAAAAGTTTTTTTTTTCAGGATTTTAGGGTTATTTTCTCCTTAGGACACTTAATTGGAATGAGACCTTTCATCAAAAATAATGATGTATTTAGAAGCAGTAGAAGTTAAGTGGATATGATAAATGCTTTCAAATGATCTAAATCATATCAGTTAATTAGGGCCCCATAGAAAGATGATAAAAGAATTTCTTAATTATTGATATAAAATGAAGCATAGGTGCAAAATCTAATGACAATAAAAACATATTGAAATTACATATTTCTAAAGCTAAGTGAACCCTTATTTGGATAAAACAGTTCACTCAAACATATGGGCTAGAAGTGATTTCAACTGTCTCACATTCTACCTTTGTCCTTAGAACTGACTTCATACAAGTAAGGTAAGGCTTTTTTCAATCAAGTGATGTTATAAACTTAAGAAAAACACATTTTGATGCATTTCATATAGATATAATATCTTGCTATTTTTCATACTCTTCATATGTAAGACATGAAAACCAAAATGATAAATGAAAAGTCCTGGGATTTAAAAGATCTTAGAACTCAAGTTCACTCTCTTATTTTTACTGATAAGAAATTTTAGAATGAGAACCAGGGACTTTCAACTACTATGTAAAGGGCTGAATGCATAAGGCTGAAATCTGGGTCTCCTTGTACCACATTATAGCATTATTTCTACTTTACTATTGATACCAAGTAATTTCTAGTCATCTGACCTTATCAAGCAGACAACAAACTACATTTGCTAAAACAAAGTACTCTAGTAGAGAATCATAACTTTTTTCTGGGAAGTGATCAGTTACTGTTTGCAAATTCACATCTGCACTTGGAATGTAAAGGAAAGGAGCATTGATCATCTGTCTATGCCCTTCTTAGGTTTTAGACATTCAATAAGGCACTGATGGTGTGAAAACATTATTCAGTTAAACCAGGGAGTCAATTTCTATCTTAATTCTTAAAAAATGTTTACAAAACAGGAGGGATCAATTCTAAGCTTATATTTCATCACATATGGGTGTGTGTGGGGGGATAAGCTGATTCCTTTCAGAAGCAATAATAAACATAAGTATTAATATTTATAATTAGGATTGAAATTTACAAACTAATCAACTTTTATTGAAATTTTCTAATACGCACCCAGACACTACAGGGCATGTTCATGGAGCATTAGTGATAATCATAATTTCTTTAATTACTGAGAAGACACGGTCTATATTCCAAACACTGAACTAGGATAAAAGCTAAAGACCAGATTTGTGATTAAATCAGTCCTTTAAAATAAGTGTGAGTTTTGTCAACCTTTCTATCTTTACAGAAAAGCTTATTTATGTTTATAAGTAGTAAACATTCAATCCTTCCTGGAAGAAATCATGCATCCATGTGCTACTATATGCATTATAGTTGAAAAAAAGACAAATTTGACCTAGTAAGGAGAAATCAGTGTTCCTAAGAATATACCTGGTCTGGAAGCACTAACAGTATTCATATAGAGGCGTACTTTCACCAAATTTATAGAAATGATGTATTGATCCAAATAATTAATGATGTACATGTTTCTTTTCAATATACCCAACTATTAAATACTAACATCATGTTTCTTATACACCCAACATGTACAAAACATGATGTACATGTTTCTTTTCAATATACCCAACTATTAAGTACTAACATCAGCCTAAAAAAAGAACAAAGGCAAGAACATCTGGATTTTGAAGGGGTTTGAAAACAAAACAATAGTATCTACATTTCTACAAATCCCTGATGCTGCTTTAATCAGGCTCATTCATCTCCAGTTTTAATAATGTTGTGTTAATTGTGTTACAAGATTAATGCTGTTAAATAAGCTCACCTGTTTGATATTTATTTGTATTGCTTACAAATGACAGAAACATAATTATAGATATAGACAAAAACTTTGGCAAAAGAAATAAAATGCTCTAATGTCAAATAAATGTAAGGATGTTTAGGCATTAACTGCAACTTTCATATCTAATCCATCAGAAAGTTCTTCCACTTCTTTTCTCCAAAGGGACTCCAAATCCAACTGCTTCTCACTACTGAAACTGAGCAGGACCCTGTAGAGCTCTCTTGCGTACAAAAGAGCCTTTCCTTGTCCCCCATTTTTTGTTTATAGGAAAAAAAAATTTTCAGCCTCCTAGACCCTCCCTGAATTCCAAAGGGCAGATTAAAAGGGCTACTAATTAGGGAAGCTGGTAAAGAATTAGTCTGCAATGAAGGAGATCCTGGCTTGATTCTTGGGTTAGGAAGATCCCCTGGGGAAGGGATAGGCTACCCACTCATGGGCTTCCCTGGTGGCTCAGATGGTAAAGAATCTGCCTGCAATGCGAGAGACTTTGGTTTGATCTGTGGGTTGGGAAGATCCTCTGGAGGAAGGCATGGCAACCTGCTCCAGTATTCTTGTCTGGAGAGTCTCCAAGGACAGAGGAGCCTGGCGGGCTACAGTCCACAGGGTCACAGTCAAACAGACCGAGCGACTAAGCACACAATTAGGGAAGTGAGGGAAAGCAGAAAGAAAGTCAAGAGACAACAGGACAGCCATGGGGCAGGGTCCAGGTTTCTGCTCAAGAAATATTCATAACAATCTGATTCCAATCGCCAAGTTTCTCAGCAAGAGCTAAGGCCCCCTACCAGGCGGAGGACAGTCATTTCAGGCTGAGCACCAGCATGCTGACCCCAGACTGGCTGGAATCAGAAGACTGCTGACAGAGATCCCTGGAACACTGCCCTGTTACCACCCCACTAACCGATCAGAAGAAAGTCACACACCTTGCAGCTCTCCCCTAAAGTTTAGCTGCTAAAAATTCTGCCCTGAAAACCATTTGTGAGTTCAGGCTCTTTCAGCATTAACTGCTCTTTTGTCTTTCTTGGCCCTGCAATAAGACTTTCTCTGCTCCAAACGCCAACGTTTTGGTTTGTTCAGGCATGCAAATTTGGGGTCCACATCACTCTACCACCTCCAACCTACCTCAAACCACCACCATCTTGCACCCAGACTATTAGAGCTTCCTGTCTCTACTTTTGTCTCAAAAGCCATTCTGTACATAACAGAAGAGGCAAAAGCTGACTCAGCTTGTGAATGTAGATTGTTAAATGATCCCTATTATGAGAGATTTGCAAGCCAGTTGTTAATCACAGCAATTATTAAAAACTAAATTATATACACATGTAATTAATTTATATTAAAAACAAAAGTAATTACTCAATACTCATCACTTCATTTGTGTAGTAGTATATGCTTCCATCATCTAAACTCTTAAGATTACTTATATTTACTCAGTCTGCAAGGTGTAAATCCCTTAGTGTGTGTTCCCAATCTATATTCCATGATGTCACATCGATGGCTTAAAATCAGCCACGATGAGAGAATTTACACCATAGACACTGGCAAAAGCTACAAATCAGGAATTGACCTACTACTCTGTTGATCATCTAGATTTATCAAAACTACTGGGGAAAATATTAATAGTATTGTCTGACTCTGTATGACCCCACAGACGGCAGCCAACCAGGCTCCCCCTGGTAAGACTCTTGAGAGTCCCTTGGACTGAAAGGAGATCCAACCAGTCCATTCTGAAGGAGATCAGCCCTGGGATTTCTTTGGAAGGAATGATGCTAAAGCTGACACTCCAGTACTTTGGCCACCTCATGCAAAGAGTTGACTCATTGGAAAAGACTCTGATGCAGGGAGGGATTGGGGGCAGGAGGAGAAGGGGACGACAGAGGATGAGATGGCTGGATGGCATCATTGACTCGATGGACGTGAGTCTGAGTAAACTCCAGGAGTTGTTGATGGACAGGGAGGCCTGGCGTGCTGCGATTCATGGGGTCGCAAAGAGTCTGACACAACTGAGCGGATGAACTGAACTGAACTGAATGTGGAATCCATTATCCGTTTCAGCAAATAAGCTATTGACATAACTGATGAAAGAGTAAATTTCCAACATGCATCTTTGCCATATCGATTTCATCTTACTCATTATTGTAAATAAAATTATCATTCAACATTTGTGACAGAATGGCATGTTTTTTAAGCACCTATCATATTCCCAGAATACACAATAGTTGGTGCTCAAAAAGCACCTCTTGAATGAATCTAACACAGGCTGAAATTTCCTGTTCCTTTCTTCTCTCTCTCCTTTGTCTCATTGTAAAATAAGAACCAGGGTCAATCCTATTCCTGCAAATGCCTGAATCACCAAGCACACTTGGCCAGCTACTTAAAGTCTTTTCTCATCTATTGTTTCTATACTTCCTGCACAAAAACACCACTGCCTCCCAACCATCATCTCAGGACATTTCTAGAAACTCAATTAAGAACTTTAGTATGAAAGTTGAAGATGAAACTAAAAACAGCATTCCCCCACCCCCGCCCCCGTCAGGACAACTACAATCTAAGAAATTTGGGAGGACCTTCAAAATATAATGTTTGCATATTTCTCTAACACAAAATTCACAGATCCAAGTATGTGGTGCAGGAGATTACTGTTAAGTGGTAAATGTCAATTAAAGTTTAATCTTCACTAAATAAGAAGTGCTTCATATACCATGCAAAATTATCTGCCATAGCATTAACAAAAACCAATTAGTTAATTAGCCAAACAGATTAAATACAGACTTTCAAGTTTATGGGAAAAGAACAGGCCTTAACTTTAATAGTATGGAATATTCTTTTAGTTAAATTTTATGATTCCTCATCCGGTTTCATTTAAAACGCCAAACTTGTAATGGTAGTGACATTCATTTTATAATAGTGTTTGAAACATAGGCAGTAAAAAGGGTTGTAATAATAATACTACAAATTACATGCTTATTTTTCCAGATCACACCTAATAGACTCTAATATCATTTTCAGTCACAGTTCACCAGAGTTAAATTTAAAGCATAATATTAAAGTCAAGGTTCCTTCACATCTAATTAGACATTCGAAACAAATGCGGCCAGGTCTGCATTCTGTTAAATATATGCAAATAATCCATCAGAGGTAAGGGAACCATTTAACAACATTAAAGGTAAAAGTAACCCGCTCTAAAGGTAAACGATAAATTACAGCAGATACACCTTCAACATCATGCACTGTGATATCTCAGTTGCTGTAGCACACCAAAGCATAAATTGTACCCAGCTTGTCTCACACTGCAAAATATTCAGGACAAACATAGAATATTTTATGCTTAGAAGCCTAACTTCTGGAAATTATGCCAGCAAGCCAGGCAGTTCAACAAAGCACCTATCATTGGGGTATGGATAGCACCATTGCAAATCTTGGCAGAGTCATTTATTTTCAGGAGCAGCAGAGAAACAGTAAAAAGAATGCATTTTGTTCATTCTTGGGAAATTCATATAAATAAGCCTTAGTTATAGACAGTATGTTAGAGGGTGAGAGCTGGGTCTTTTTTTTTTCCCCCTAAGCTCATGGTCACAAACGATTTTGCTGTATTCTTGTATTTATCCTCAGAAATGGATGGGGGAGAATATTTCCCTGAAGTTCCATCACCTAATATCATAGATTTTTGTCCACTTCTGTTTTTTTTTTTTTTATCATCTTGGTTAAAATGAAATTGGGAAATGAAGATGGACTTTATGACATTTGCTAGCCTGGCAGATAATTTGATCAGGACTATAGTTTTCCAAAGAGTTCTGATTGGCCCTCAATAGACCAATCAAATTCTCCCCCTGTCTTTAACCACCCTTTTGCCCTATTTAGAAAAAGAAAGGACTGGAGACAGGAGATAGATTATTACTTGAAAATGTTTGTCTCCATACTCCTATAGTAACCATACACATAAAAAAGTATTCTTTCTCTTAGCCACTATATAGAGACACTGAAATCATTGTAATGAACCATTGCTTTACAAATATCAGTTTTCAGTGAATAAAAACAAAAAACAAAACTACTACTTCCATCTGCTAGATCAGACCTATTGAAAATAGAATTCTGAGTTTTGTTAATAAACTGCAAATACAATAACTTAAAAGGAAAAAGCTTGTATAGTGGTCATCGAGTCTCCTGTTACCAAGTCTTGAATAATTGTGTGTGCATTTTCACTCTTCTGTGACTCAGTCAGCTGCTGAGGAACTCTTTTCTAGAAGCACTGCCATAAAACTAGGTCAACAGAAAGGTTTGGGCATTCCAACTGACCATGATTTCTTTATAGCTGAGAACCAAAAAACTGTATTTCTTGATATTTCTCTAGCAATATTTCCCCAGCAGGGCAAATCCTGCACAAAGAATATCCCAGATTCTTCATTTCTGCTGTGCTTGTTGTAGTGACAAACCCAGGATTAAAAGGAATGTTGAGTATCAGGAGGGGCAGCACCTTGCCTCTGTTAACCCAGGTGGACAGGACTTTGACACCTTCCCAGGTGGTGCTAGTGGTAAAGAATCCACCTGCCAAAGCAGGCAGATGCCAGAGACAAGGGTTCGATCCCTGGGTCAGGAAGATCCCCTGGAGAAGGGCTTGGCAACCCTCTCCAGTATTCTTGCCTGGAGAAGCCCATGGACAAAGCCTGGCCAGCAGGATACAATCCATAGGGTTGCAAAGAACACAACTGAAGCAAATTTGCATACATGCACAGAGAAAAAATCTCCTACCATGGCTCTGACTAGCTTAGTCTGAGAGAGAGAATTTTGCTACTAAAATTACCAGTAAGTCCAATTATATATTAATTTAAGGATCATCTTTACATCTTTTATTGTACCTAACAGAAAAAAAAATGAAAGCTAAATTTGTGTTTTGCCCACTGAACTGACTGAAGGAATTGTATAAAAGAAAAAAAAATGTAAATTATACCTCAATAATTTTTTCAAAGGCTAATTACTGCTATTACCCATCAGTAAAGAATTCCATGCTAACAGTGATTTGGGAAAAGATTCTTTCATAAAGTGAAACAGAATTTTCCAAATAATTTTTGTATCCACTGGGTCTTGACTTTAGTATTAGAACAACCGATGTACCAAATGAATTCATTTTAGGATTTATATTTCTCAGGAAAATTACTGCCAGATAGATTTAAGAAATAAAAGTGCTATGGACAAGATTTAAAGAGAGAGCTACCCTTGCAAAAAATATTTAGTTCTGCATATCTAAGCACTTTCAACTTGCTAGCATTTTGGCACATCATCATTTCTCCAAAAGAACAAGGCTACTAACATTAACATTTGCTCTAACACCTGATGAGCTGGACATGTGGGGAGCCTTAGAACCTATTTATGATTCCAAGATAATATATGGAAGCTCGGGTATAAAAGAAACCGTGAAAAAGGAATGACTGTTTCCTAGTGAGCAGGATGAGTAAAGCAAAAAAAGTCCGAAGAAAAGAGCTGCAATAATTGCCAAAGCTGCACCTGTACAATCCATTCTGTGTAGCAAACTTGAATAAATACACGGCATTTTTCCCAAGGAAAGACAGTGTTTTCCAAAGATGTTCCTAAGAACAGAGAGACAATAATGGATAAGATGACAGTGCTTACATTTATGGTACTGGTCAGAAGGCTAAAATACAAGCAAATTCTGCAATATTCGAACAGGGCAGAAACCAGGGGCCCCTGGTTCCCATACCAGCCCCATCAGTAACTGCCCATCGAGTATGACTTAGCATTAAGGAGAGAAAGATTAAGGAGAGAAAGTATGAGCTACGACAGGTCCCAGTATCTCTCTGGATCTGTCCCTTTATTTTAAAAGAGAGAGAAAAATCCAAGATACAGTCTGAGGTTCTCTTTTACTTTAACACTTAATTACTTGGGTAGGTAAGGGATCAGGAATTTGCGAAACTCTAGCAACCCACTCCAGTACTCTTGCCTGGAAAATCCCATGGACGGAGGAGCCTGGTGGGCCGCAGTCCATGGGGTCGCTAGGATTCGGACACGACTCAGCAACTTCACTTTCACTTTTCACTTTCACGCATTGGAGAAGGAAATGGCAACCCACTCCAGTGTTCTTGCCTGGAGAATCCCAGGGACAGGGGAGCCTGGTGGGCTGCTGTCTATGGGGTCGCACAGAGTCAGACACGACTGAAGTGATTTAGCAGCAGCAGCAGAGCTAAACCAGTAAGGGGCTTCAAAAGTCAGAGGATTCTGGGCCACAGTAACATAGCTCCTTTATATAATAAATGTTCTAAAGAATTTTAAAAGAGACTCGGGACCTCCTTCCTAGTGATTAGACTTCACCTTCCAATGCAGA
Organism: Bos mutus; assembly: GCF_027580195.1. Taxonomy (NCBI): domain Eukaryota; kingdom Metazoa; phylum Chordata; class Mammalia; order Artiodactyla; family Bovidae; genus Bos; species Bos mutus. The sequence goes on from NC_091643.1 coordinate 33,376,144, forward strand.
AGGTGCAGGTTCAACCCCTGGTCTGGGAGCTAAGATCGCATATGACTTGGGGCCAAAAAACCCAAACATAAAGCAGTAGTATTGTAACAAATTCAACAAAGACTTTAACAATGGTCCATATAAAAAATATTTAAAAAAATAAGACTTGTACAAATTGCTTAGATATAAAAATAGATCAAATGTTAAAAAAGTAAAGAGTTGTTATTGGCTATTGACAAGAGCTGATTTTACTATTTTTATTTTTATTTATTTTTTCTAACATTACCTTTGTATTCATCCCTTGATTGCATGTCAGGATCAGCGATAGGGAAATGTAGATAAACTCCACTGGAATTCCCAAACCCATATTTTAGATGATAGTGGCAACATTTTTTCTCTGCAAAATCTTTTTCAGAGCAGATAACCTATGGAACAATGGATTGATTTTTAAGTCGCAGCTCTTTGTTTTCCAGGGCCCTCCCTCTGGCAGAGCAGCCAGAGAGCCCCCCGAGGAGGGGTGGGGGGAGGGATGACAAGTGGGGAGCTCACACCTTTCATAATGGCTTGTGAACAATCAAGAGCTGATGGTATTAGTGAAAGGTTATTATTTGAATTAATCATACAAGTTTAAAACAACTTGGCATTTCAAAATGTTTCTAGGTAGGCGTAGTTTCCAAACTGCTACTGCCAGGGAGTGGAGTGCTGGCGTGCTGGGACTGGTGTGAGCCTGCGCTAGTGGAGGAGGGGGTGGGGAACTGTGGGGGGCGGGGGCAGCCTCCATCATCTTGTAGGGAGGCTTACCAGGGTCCCAATCTCTTCTCCTTTGTGATCTGGGGAAAGGGAGACAGGGGAGGGAGAAGGGGCAGAGCAGATGGAGGAAGAAGAGGGGAGAGGAGAGATATCAGGAAGCAGAGAAGCAGACCTAAGATGTGTCTGTGTGCCTGCCGGCCGTGACTATGTTGTATCTGATTCTTTGTGACCCCATGGACTGTATCCCTCCAGGCTCGTCTGTCCATGGGATTTCCCAGGCAAGACAACAGGCGTGGGTTGCCATTTCCTGCTCCAGAGGATCTTCCCAATCCAAGGATCAGATCGAACCGTGTCTCTTGTGTCTCCCGCACTGGCAGATGGATTCTTGATCACTGAGCCAACTGGGAAGCCCCAGGATGCCTACAGCTCTGTGCTAACTGGTGATCCATCCAAGCAAATCACTTGCTTTTTCTCTGCTTTGGGTCTCCCATCTTTAGTAAAAATGTGATTTATAGCAGGGAATCAAATAATGTAACACCTGTGATAATTAAGGAAAAATTCAATAATACTAAAGAGTGGGAGAAATAAGACATAGGGACTTAGAATGAGTGAAACATGTATGTGCCTTATCTCTCTTTGAGGCTGAATAATGGTTTATCGTAAAATAACAACAACAACAAAAAACCTTAATTGAGGGTCTGGGAACCAGACACTGGTCTAACCTATGTGTTAGCCAAGGTCTAGGGAATGAAAGATGGATAAGACATAGTCTCAAATATTCAGGACCTTAGAGTTTAGTAGGAGACAAATGCTTAAACCATTCTGACAAATTATGGAAACCGGTATAGTGGTCTGATATAAATTAATATAAAGGCACACAGAAACCTCCAGCCTAGTCCTGGGGGCTTATGCTTGAGATGAGTCTTTCAGACTGCATGTGCAGAGAGCAGTGGTCTTGCCAACCAAGTACCCAGAACATAGGCTCAGAGGCGGTATGAAAGTGAGCTGGGTGCCTCGTTGCTGCTAAAGTGTGATCAGATGCTAAATATGACAGACTTGGTAACCAGAGGGTCAGTAGTGAATCTCCAGGACTAGAAATGTACGTGTTTAAATGGGGATTTGTGTGTTTTGGTTCCTAAATTTAAACCGGAGAATAAAAGTCTACTTTCGGTACACTTCATTAGGTAAGGATATTAATGACAGGGAGGATAGTTATTTTTTGGTTCATGCACTTAATCACAAAATTTTGAGATGGAAGCATAATTGTGTTAATGAGTTTTTTGTACATATGCCTTGATTTTAGTGTTTTTAATAAAGGTACGTTAATGGCACCAACCCTCTAGTTATTGTCTGATAAGTCCATGAATCAAAAAAAAAAAAGTAATGATAGTTTAATGATCCTATATTTTAGAGTTGGTGGAGTCATTTATTGTTGTGAAGTAATTTACAATTTCTTAGGACACTTTACTATGAAATAACTCTAAGAGAGCAATATTCAAATACATGTAACTTCAGTTGTTTCCCAAGGGACTTAAATGAAATTAATTCATAGAGGGTTTAAAACAACTGTATATTTCCAGGGCAGCATATATTTAAGGACAAATTATTTCTAGAACATCACTATGTGTCTATGTGTTTTCTTGCAAAGAATCTTTAGAAAAGAAAAAATATACTAATGGCGAAATGTACTAAAATAGGAAGAAATAACCATTTAGCTAGTAGTATAAAATGTGTTAGCCAGCAAAAGGAACAGTGAAAAAAACCACTGTAGTAACATGGATGAACCTAGAGAGTACCATACTAAGTGAAGACAGACAGACAGAGAAAGACCAACATCATACGATATCACTTACATGCTGCTGCTAAGTCGCTTCAGTCGTGTCCGACTCTGTGCGACCCCGGAGAGGGCAGCCCACCAGGCTCCCCCGTCCCTGGGATTCTCCAGGCAAGAACACTGGAGTGGGTTGCCATTTCCTTCTCCTATCACTTATATGTGGACTCTTTAAAAAATGATACAAATGAACTTATCTATAAAATAGAAACTGACTCCCGGTCATAGAAAAATTTATGATTACCAAAGGAGAAAGGTGGGGGAAAGAAAAATTAGCAGGTTAGAATTAACATATACATTTCTTATTATTGTCACCCAGTTGTGTCCGACTCTTTGCGACCCCATGGACTGCAGCAAACCAGGCTCTATGTCCCTTACCATCTCCCAAAGTTTGTCCAAGTTCGTGTCCATTGCATTGGTAATGCCATCCAGCCATCTCATCTTCTCATGCCCTCTTCTTTTGCCCTCAATCTTTCCCAGCATCAGGAACTTTTCCAATGAGTATGTATTAACATATATATACTGCTGCTGCTGCTACTGCTAAGTCACTCCAGTCACGTCTGACTCTGTGCGACCCCAGAGATGGCAGCCCACAAGGTTCCCCATCCCTGGGATTCTCCAGGCAATAACACTAGAGTGGGTTGCCATTTCCTTCTCCAATGCATGAAAGTGAAAAGTGAAAGTGAAGTCGCTCAGTCCTGTCTGACTCTTCGAGACCCCATGGACTGCAGCCCACCAGGCTCCTCCATCCATGGGATTTTCCAGGCAAGAGTCCTGGAGTGGGGTGCCATTGCCTTCTCTGATATATATATACTACTATACATAAAATAGATTAATAACAAGGACCTACTATATAGCACTATACTTAATATTTGTAATAAGCTATATGGAAAACTAATCTGAAAAAGAATATATATATATATGTTTGTGTGTGTGTTTCACACACACTTCCTTGGTGGCTCAGATGGTAAAGCATCTGTCTACAAAGCGGGAGACCTGGGTTCGATCCCTGGGTAGGGAAGATTCCCTGGAGAAGGAAATGGCAACCCACTCCAGTACTCTTGCCTAGAAAATCCCACGGATGGAGGAGCCTGGTGCAGGCTACTGTCTATAGGGTCGTAAAGAGTCGGACATGACTGAGCAACCTCACTTTCTTTTCTTTCACACACACACATATAATTAAATCACTTTGCTGTACACCCAAAACCAATACAACACTATAGATCAACTATACTTCAATAAAGCAAATAAAAAAAAAAAAACCCTTGGAAAAAGTCCAATATTTCTGAAATCGATTTGAGAAATAACTTTTAAACTGATTCTTAAATTTTAAAACATTTTTCAGGAATATATACCAGTGCTAGAGAAAGACGAAGTCTCTAATTACACCCCTTACCTCACGTTCCATTGATCTGGCTTCTTTCCTGTCTCTCATAATGTTTATCAGTCAATCAATACTTTTTGCTGAGTGTCTTAATTCCCTACAGCTGGAATGAACAACTTTGGCTAACTGGGTGGAGACAGAAAAACAATTTAAATGACTTAGATGATTACTTAAACACTTACAAAGGCTGCACTCTAACTACACCATTCTTCAATTTAAATCTAACGGATAGGTTATTTTTTCTGTTGTTGAAGAGTCATAAATCCACACTTAACATAGTAAGATGGAGACCGATATTTCTATGCCGAGCAGATGAAATAACTTTCTCATTTGTACAGTTCGTAACCCCTTGCCTGCCCAGGCATAATGATATTCCAGACAGGAAAAATGATCAGAATATTAGGATGTCAAAAGGCTTAGGCTGTCATCATATAACAAAAATTAAAAAATTTTAAACTTAAAACTGTGTCTGTCACATGATTCCTGCCAGAACTGTGCTTGCTGGTACCACAGGAGTGAGGCTGGGTACTTTTTATTTTGCCACAAATACCACTTCCAACAGGTTTTAAATGTTGGCTTGGGGCGGGGACATCCCCTCCAGGTACCTCTTTGAAAGAAAGTCCTTTAGGAAGGAGCTCTTGTACATTTAATCATTGGTTTTGTTTGGCTTAAAAAAGCAGTAGCACCAGCAGAAGTCCCCGCAGCCTACACGACTATGTGGAAGCAGCTGTGGCGTCTGGTGAGAGGCATCCACGCACTTCCCGCTTCCTGACTGGACTCTGACTGGCCCGGAGTATTTCCACTGACATAGAAACGGACACGGAACATCCCACAGCATACGAGATGAACGGTTCTTTCGCATGGCTGGAGAAAATATTTCCTTAGCATTTTCCCCAGTATCGTTCATGATCTTCTTCTATTATTGTGTTGAATATATGAAGAACAGAATTAAATATATGGACTAAAGAATATGAATCAAAGGGAATCATTATACACCCCCCAGTACATACACACTTGACTGATAACTTCGATTGCCAGGAATGCTGTAAGCGGTTACACGCATTATTCACTCTGTGCTTCTGGTTTTCATATTTGTAACAAAGAAAGAGGCATATTAAAATGTTCATGTAAACTTTGAAAGGCATAATGAGAAAAGCCATGAGAGCAAATTACTTTTTTCATTGTTGTGTCATTAAATTCTATGTTAGTTGACACTGGAAAGAAAACCTTCTCAGCTATTCCATATGCCAAACAGAGTATAGGAAATGATTCTTGCTCTCAATTGTATTATAGTTCAGGACTAAATTAAGAGAAGTATACATAGTCAACAACTGTTTAACCTCTGCTCTGTTACCCTCTCAATGGCTCTAGCCAGAATGTTGTTTTAACTGAAATTGTTCCATCAATAAAATCACGAAGCTTCCATTTTCTGATCACAATTTCCTAGATTTCAGTTTCATTATTCAGCTATTCCTCCATGACCATTCTTCAAAGTCTGCAAGCATCCAATAGGAAAACATCACTGCCTCCACTCTGGCTGCCTCCCTGGCCTCACTGGGCTCTCTGTCCAGATTATATTCCATGATCTACTCATTAAGTCCTTTGCCAATGACCTGACCTTCCATGCCCCTCTTGTCTTTGTCTGGCCATTCCTCCATCTTGAAAAAAGTGAAAGTGTTAATCACTCAGTCGTGTCTGGACTCTATGCAACACCATGGACTATAGCCTGCCAGGCTCCTCTGTTATGGAGTTCTCCAGGCAAGAATACTAGAGTGGGTTTTCATTCCCTTCTCCAGGGGAACTTCCTAACTCAGGATAACAGGACTCCTAATTAGTATTAAAATAAAGTCAGGATAACCAAATTTAACTAGACTCTTATGGCTGCATAAGGATATTGCATGCTAAGTCACCTCAGTCATGTCCAACTCCTTGTGACCCTATGGACCGTAGCCTGCCAGACTCCTCTGTCCATGGGATTTTCCAGGCAAGAATACTAGAATGGGTTGCCATGCCCTCCTCCAGGGGATCTTCCCAACCCAGGTACAGAACCTGCATCTCTTATGTCTCCATCACTGGCAGGCGGGTTCTTTACCACTAGCAACACCTATTACTTGACTCCTGTTTTGGACCTTTTTGACTCTTTGGAAAGCTCTGAGTGGGCTTCCCTGGTGGCTCAACTGGTAAAGAATCTGCCTGCAATGCAGGAAACCTGGGTTCAATTCCTATATTGGGAATATAATGTGGAGAAGGAAATGACAACCCACTGCAATATTCTTGCCTGGAGAATCCCATGGCCAGAGGAGCCTGGCAGGCTACAGTCCATGGGGTCGCAAGAGTCAGACAAGACTTAGCAACTAAACCACCATTGACCATGGGGTTGCAAAGAGTCAGACAGGACTGAGTGACTTTCACTTTCACTTTCAAAGCTCTGCTTACCTCATCTTATTCTCTCATTAACCACAGCAGATACCTGGCCACCAATTCTTGGAAGAAATAGGTAACATCAGATGAGAACTCACTCAGGTTCCCAGTATCAAAAATACACTTGCATTTGTAAACAGGTTCATTTGTATCATTTACAAAACATAAACTGAGTCACAGATGTAGAAAACAAACTTATGGTTATTAAGGGAGAAAGCTGTGGGGAGGGATAAATTGGGAGATTGGGATTGGCATATACACACAACTATATATAAAATCCTGGAGGAGAACATGGCAACCCACTCCAGTATTCTTGCCTGGAGAATCCCCATGGACAGAGGAGCCTGGTGAGTTACAGTTCATAGAGTTGTCAAAGAATCAGACATGACTAAGAGGCAAAGCACATATAGATATAGACATCTGATAAGAACTTACTTATAGATATCTGATAAGTATAGCACAGGGAACTCTATTCAATACTCTGCAATGACCAAACTGGAATAGAATTTTAAAAAAGAGTGGCTATATGTATATGTTTAACTGATTCACTTTGCTGTACAGTAGAAACTAATACAGCATTGTAAAGCAACTATTGTAAAGCAATAAAAATTAATTTAAAATACATTTGCATTTGCAACCATTTTTTCACTCATTTTCTTCAAAAGCAATTTTCTTCAATAGAGAAAGTACACGAATTCATTCTACTTCCTCTTCTCAGGAACCTTTTATTATTATCTTCTCTATCCCCTGCATCTGAACCCTTTTTTTTTTTTTTAAACATAGTGAGCTTCCCATCAATGTATAAAAATGCCTGTCTCTCCCTGAACCTCAATCTCCTCCAACTCCAGCTGTTATCTTTCTTCTTGCCACTCATGGCAATGCTTGTCTAGAAAGTTGTTGATACATACTCATTAGTTCTAGTTGTCACCTTCCACTTATCCAATCTGGTTTCTACCTTGATCACTCCACTCTACTGGCCATTACAAACGGATCCAGAAATTCTCCTAGCACTGGTGTCCACAGTGGAATCTCAATCTTCATCTTATTTGGACTCCCAGCTGTTTGACAGTGTTGACTACCATCTTTCTTAGACCATTTCTCATCTGGAATCTCATTTTCTTTTTCTTTGTTGACCTGCATTTCTCAGTCTCACTTATAGGATTATTTTTTCTCCATATGGATTATGTTCCTCAAGGTTGTAGTTCTAAATACATAGAGACTTCTTTATAATGCATTCTCTTTCGGCAACTACACACTTGTCCATGGCTTAGAGTGCCACCTGTACACAGACTCCAAGTAAAAACGGCACATGCAGTCTTTTCTCCAAGTTCCAGACCTATGTCTATACCTGCCTATTTTCCATGTCCACATATTAAAAACAAACCTCAAACCCAATTTGTCCACAGTGGTCTTCATGATCTTCTCACCCACACTAGTCTTCCACTGATTCTGCTCTGAATGAATCTTCTCCTACTCATATGCTGGAAAAGTAGGTGCCAACATGCACCCCCAAACCCAACTCTTCAAAAATAAATGCTAATTTTATCCCTTAAATGTCTCTTAAATCCATCTCCCCTCTTTCCACTGTCACTGACAATCCCAAATCCTAATTATATCTCTAATATGATTTGCCTATTGTAATCCTATTATGAAGTCTACATGCACTCACTCTAGCATTTTTTTTTTCTTTTTTGACTGTACCACAAGGCATGTAAGATCTTAGTTCCATAACCAAGAATTGAACCCCTGCTCTCTGCATTGGAAAGTAATTCTTAACCACTGGAACACTGGAGAAGTTCTCACTCTGGCATTTTTCAATGAATTCTTTACAAGGCAGATGAACAGACATTTTCAAAATACAAAGCTAGGATTCACTGGCTACCAAGTTTTCTTAGTAGAGAGAACTATATTTTTGACATGACGTGTGGGTTCTTCAGTGACCTGACTCCTGAATCCCATTTCAACTTCAGAAAGAACCCTTTTCCTCTTGTTTCCACATGCCAGAAAACTGGCCTTTTGTCTTCCAACAGTTTCTTCTCTTTTTTGTTTCCTTGGCTTTGCATGTGTTATTTCCTCATTTGTGTCATTTCCTTCCTTCTACCTTCCCCTTATTAACTCCTCTGGTGGCTCAGATGGCAAAGAATCCATCACCTTCATTGTGGGAGACCTGGGTTGGGAAGATCCCCTGGAGGAGGGCATGGCAACCCAGTCTAGTATTCTTGGTTGGAGAATCCTCATAGACAGAGGAGCCTGGTGGGTGATAGTCCATAGGGTCTCAAAGGGTCAGACGTGACTGAGCGACTAAGCATACAGCACAAGTTTAAGTTTAATATTGTCACTTAAAACTTATCCATCCACTCTTTCATATTCTGCTCTTCAAATCATGTCAGATGTACTTGACTAGTCCATGGCATCTTTCAATATGAAGTTACAGTATAAAGGTATTTGATATTTTTTATCAATATCTAATTCATTAAAAGATAAGTTATTTGGAAAGGGAAACTATAAATATTTTGTTCACTATTGGCTCAGATGGTAAAGTGTTTGCCTGCAATGCGGGAGACCTGGGTTTGATCCCTGGGTTGGGAAGTTACCCTGGAGAAGGAAATGGCAACCTACTCCAGTACTCTTGCCTGGAAAATTCCATGGACAGAGGAACTTGGTAGGCTCCAGTCAATGGGGTCACGAAGAGTTGAACACAGCTGAATGACTTCACTTTCACTTTTCATTCATTGTGACCCCCGTGTCTAACCCTGATGCAAAATATGGAAATAGATATCCGGTGGATGGATGAATGGAGGAAGTGACAGGGGTAGAATGATATCAATTGCTACATTCTGATGGAATTCTGTGCCATTTAGTGTGGATATTAAATATTACTGAGCACTTCTGGTTTAAGTGGACAATAAATTCTTACACATATTTGACAAGGCCCTTGAGTAGATTTTTAGTATTTGTAACTTCCCAGACATTATCACTGAATTTTATTTCACTGGATGGGCTCACTATTTGTTAATAAACAGCAACAGGCAGAAGAGAAGGCAGTTGCACATATTAAAACACCACAATAACTCGAATGCACAGTTGGTTTAATGTGTAGAGGTGGGAGTGATATCAGAAAGAAAAAAGTCACTGCTCTTTTCTTTAGCACAATGCAAGTGAATAAACAGATGGCTTAACATCTTAAAGCTTATTAGTTGTTTCATATTAATCATCTTGACTCAAGGTTGCTATTCTCCAATAATGCTAAAAGAAAAATAAATAACTTTAGATAACTGGCTTTTTTTTTTTTTTTTTTTTTGAGAGAGAGAGAGACAGAGATGAATTCTTGACATAAGGGTCTAGTTACTGTGGGGTGTTGTAGAATCTCTTTCTCTGAAGATTGCTAAAAGTTGATGACAGTTTAAGTAGAGCTCTGCCTGGAGCCATAGGAACTAATTGGATGACCCTTCTACTGATCAGTTTCCACTGTGAAGAGTGCTACAGGAAGTCTCCCTGGAGATGGCTCATAGCAACTAGGACAAAAACAGTCTCTCGTCCAGAAGCTTCAATAATCAAATGTCATGAAATGCAGTCCGAAGAATAGCTTGTTATTTATCACTAATATTTGAAGGATCTAGAACTTTTTACATTTTATATAACCTCATTATTTTTATATCCCATATCAGGTTACCATTAGAATTGTGCCTATCCCGGTTCTCAGGTGGATATATATCTGTCAACTACTCACGGAGTGACCACAGGGTGTTTAACATGACATTAGATGTCTGGAATTAGTTGCTCCTTCAGGATTGATCCATTAGTAGGGCAGATAAAACCAGTGAGAATGAACTCTCTCCTGACATACAGGCAAAATGAGTACATGCAGAGAAGTACAATCACAGGGGTGGTGACCATACACGTTTATAAGTACCATGAACAATGGGAAATATTTGTAGAAAAGTAAGGAAGAAGAGGCATGGAAGCTGCACAGAGAGAAAATTATATGTTTGTTGGATAGAAGGATAATTTATAAGAAGCTCTTGAAAAGGCTTAGAAGATATGTTCAAGAGAGGGAGGGAAGATTTTGCAAGACGATGGATGAGATTAGTGGGAATAGAAGGTGCAGGTTTGGTTTATTTGTATTCAGGAAATATATTGATCCTTTGGGATGTCTGTCTGGGCTACTTCAACATGTGCATACAATTTACTTAGTAAGGTTACAGCCTTTGCTCTCAGGAGAACTGTTCCACTCGACACTGCCTATACCAGAGTGTCTGTGTTGGCATAAGGTCAGATTCAGAATAGCCCCAAACCTAAGTTGATCACTTAATTCAGCTATATTCTATGTGACTTCAGGTAAATTTACTTCAGTTTTCCAGGCTTCATTCTCCTAATCTATAGCATGGAAGTGTTGGATCAGAGAGAGGTCCTCAACAGAAGCAGCCCCAAGGGACTTTTAAAAACTTGTAAATATTCAACTTTAGTGTAACAATGTTTGCATGCATGCATGCTAAATTGCTTCAGTTGTGTCCAACTCTTTGCGACTATATGGACTGTAGCCCACCAGGCTCCTCTGCCCATGAGATTCTCCAAGCAAGAATAGGAGTGGGTTTCCTTTTCCTTATCCAAGGGACCTTCTCAACCCAGGGATCAAACTTGTGTCTCTTAGGTCTCCTGCATTGGCAAGCAGGTACCATACCACGAGTGCCACCTGGGAAGCCCAACCATCCTTGAAGGGACTACAATCATCCAGGGAGTGAAAGCCAGGAATGATAACGCCTGGCAATGCACAGGACATGGCAGATGAAGGGAAAAGAAGTACCCATCGTGTAGGACTTTGGAGAGGAAAATTTCAAAGGGGGACACCTGTTTGCAATTATCTAACCCTATCATCTAATTCCATTTAGTTATGAACACAAGATATTTTGGGCTAAGATTTAATTGTCATAAAACTTTCCAGCAAAGCAGAAACCACATAATGAAAAATTGCACTCTCTTTTGTTTTGAATTTTACTAAAACTTATTCCTCATTATAGAAAATCACCAACACACACTTATAACATTGCATGTATAGCTCTGTATTCACTGTGCCCCTCTGAGTAGGTGCAAGATGAAATGAGTTTGCAATGTCTTCTGTTACAGAGACATATGAGTATTTATTCACATGTGGACATACACAGGTCTATTACACATCACTGTTATCTCTTCTTTATATTACTTCATAATGTTAACTTTTTAAAATGATCATTATACACAGGTGATATTTTCTGTGAATTTTATTTCACAGAATTTTTATAATAAACTATTTGGTATAAAAGGGAGCTTTGAATCTAATAGAGTTGAGAACCAGTGGACTGGACAATCTCAAATATCTTTAAGCTCTTAAATCCATGGGTTTGTAAGTTTTGCTTTGATTTGCAACAAAGGAGAAACTCTTAAATGATTTTCACTAGTGATATTCCACTCAATGTCTAAATTCTAGAGTGACTGAAGCGGACTTTCTATTTATTTTACAATCTTTCCACTTTGTTCACCTGAGAAGGGAGATGGACAGATAATTAGGAGATCAACACAAATTGAAAATTCACTCTAGCAGGTACTGATAAGAACGCTTAAGAAATGAGAAAGTATGTTTTCCTAATGACATCATTTAGACAGAAACTTCATTCACAAACAGTAAATTTCATTTTCTTTAAAGAAGGCAGAACTGTACTGTGTTAAGTAGTTCATTTTTTCCCTGTTTTACTAACATTCTGTTCAAGATGAGAAGAGGAAATAGGACACAGAAGCATACTGCTCTTCAGAGCACATGCCATATTTCATCATTTTCACTACTTTGAAATCTGGATAATTCCCCCTCCTTTGCTTTCTGTACACACGTGCAACCACACCAATCACTAAAGTAATTAAGTCAGGCAAGCCCGTACCACCTCTATGGGAAGGATGTTGAACGGTTTTCTAAATAGGATGCATACAAATATTTTAGTAGTGTAATCAATAAGCTCCATTCTATAGGGCTTTCTAATTTGCACATGTCACTCCTTGAGAGTAAAGCACAATAGAAGTGGACGTTTTGCAGTCAGATGCCTTAATTTTTGTTTCATATTTCACCTCTGAAACATGATCATCTACTAAAACAAAACCTATGGGGCAGAAAGGCATGTTCCCATTTTGCCAATCAAGCAGAAGCATGAATGTTTGCCAGGATATCTGGCAGTTCTGTTCAGACTGGGCATTTCTCATCCTTCTATTGATGTGACCTTCAAATGATGGAATTGGATCAAGAATAACACACTGTGATGGAACTTGTAAAAGTAATGGAGCTGGTGACAAATGCACCCAGGATGACGGCAAAACTTAAACACACAGTAGGTACTGTGGCAGTGAGATTAGGAGCTAATGTTTTCACTGTAGACGTTTCCCTCTTATTCATGTTTAAGTCACAAAATTCTTTGACATCTAGTCCCAAGTGATAAGAAAGAAGTATAATTGCTCCAATGGAGCCACTATAATTGGTCTAATGGAGCCACTATAATTGAAAGAAAGGTAGAACAGCCTAATAATGCTCATGCATGCCATACTGACAGATTAATTTATTCATTCATTCAAACATATTTATGGACTCTCTACACAAAATACTATTAGTTGCTAAGGTAGATACAAGAGAGTCTAAAGCTTTATTTATGCTCAAAAGTGCTACTGGTTGAGTTTAGGAGCTAAAATCATTTGGAGGAATGTTTGCTTCATGTTCTGTTTCATACCACACATTAGTTCATTGAAGAGGGAAAGATAACTTGTCTTTGGAACGACTGCAGGAGGCTTCTTGGAAGAGGTACCATTGCAACTAGACCATGAGAGAGGAGTTATGATTCTAGCACAAGGCATTCCAGTCAGATAGAGCAGTGTAAAAGTAAGAACTCCAAAATGCTCTCTGCAGAACAAGGTAGAGTTATAGTCGACTCGGGTAAAGCTGTATTAGAAAAAAAGACCAGAAGTTAAGTTGATGACAATGCAAAGATGGATAATGAAAGGATAACACATTTGGGTTACATTTAGTAGATAACTAAAAACCAATAAAGCAATGTGCTCAAAGAACATTTTTAAAAAGATGAATTAGCATGGCAAATATGACATTTCCATTCTTCAGCCTGTGCTCTGAGATTGATAACTTTTAATAATTCTGTGTTATTTTCTCACATCCTAATCATTCCCCAGTCTTGGGTAAACCCAACTTCCCTTTCTCTCTGTTCCCAGTCCCTGCATAAGGGATATTGTTGCTTTGGAAAGGAGTCTATTATTCCCTGAAAGCTCAAGCTGCTCAAAGAATATTCTGAGCAAAACTTAACACCTGATGCCACCTTGGCACTCACAGGTGATTGGACCATGCACAAGTTCATGGGCTTCACTGGGACCCCTCTGAGTGGCCAGCACTAAGAGCTCTGCCTCACAGGGTCCAAACAGACCAGGTGGACCAATGAAGTTCTCTTTTCAACTGGTTTCAAAAGGAGACTCATAGATAATGGACAGCAGAGAGCAGAGAAGCCGGGAAAGAGAGAAGGAGTTGGCAGCAGTAAGGAAGGAGCAGAATATCTAAATAAGTAGAAATCATGTGGCAAAGAGAGGAGAGAGAAATAGGAGGAGTAGCAGGGGCAGAGTGTGAAAATAATCGTTAACATAATCAACTTGTAAGGCTTCAATGTAGCCCTTGGTTGTCACGTGGGGGCCTGGATTTTGAGAGGGCCCCCTTCCCACCACTGAAATTTACAAGGTGACCCCTTGGGCCTGAACTGTTTGTACAAATATTATAGTTTACACTAAACACCTGCTTTCCTCCTGGGAGTCTGGAACCTTGGTATGTGCCAGGTAGTATCTGCCTAACGCAACTCCTCTAATAAAAGTCATGGTGCTAAGTCTCTCCAAGCTTCCTTGAAGACAGGGTTCCATACATGATGTTGGAACTCATTGCTGGGAACATCTGGTGTATCCTAAGTGACTACCCTGGGACAGGACCCCTGGAAGCTTGTGCCTGGTTTCCTTTACACCTAACTCTGTAGTTTGCCTTTGCTGAGTTTGCACTGTACTTTATGATGATAAAGTTTGCATTTTTTATCATCATAAATTATGGCTATGGGTATGATTTGAGCAGTCTTGTGAGTGCCATTGAAACACAGAACTGGGGGTGGTCTGGGGGACCCTGATACACAGAGCTGTTATAATAAGTTATAAGATGCTATAGGAAATTATAAGTTATAGATAAGTTATAAGATGAATAGGAAAGCCTATTCATTTGTATGTATCTGTAGCTGAGGAATAAAGCATAATAAAAACAGATCTGGATGCCAATGACTGGTGCTTGGTCCTGGGTGGTAACAAAGTATTTCTTGAGATTTCAGTATCCTGAATAATTCTGAATGAGTTTCAGTTTTATTGTGGACATCAGGAAGATCCCCACGTTCCTTTATTTACAAAGCCCCAGTTACTTAAGGTTTATCAAACAAGGCTCTAATTCTTTCCTAAAAGAGCTGAATAATACCAAAGCAAATCATATAACCAGATAAAATGATTAAGTGACCAATGGATGGTTTCCAACCTCAACTTGGGGATGCCTCATGATGCTGTTTGATTTTTTGTCCTTATTCACCAACCTTGTGTTTTTTCATGAAATGTTTTCTAACTTCAAGCTTCAACCCCACTCCTATGATTCTTTGCTGAGCAACTTGATCTCTGAAGAAAATGAAATCCATTGAAGGAGTGACTTCTACCTTCAAACCTACCTGCAGGGACCCTTTTCTTTCTCACCTCTAGTTCCAGAGGAACAACTGTTTCTCCCTGTATACTGGAAATCAGAAATCTAATCTCTACCCCATCTCTATCTTTCTCTTTTGTCCATGTCCCAATTCTCTGCATTATCCCCTCATCCATAATATCATTCATATCTGTTCGCCACATCATCTTTCTTCTCTGTATACACAAAATTCAAGGTTCTTTCATATTAAAATAACAATACAAACAGAAAGAAAAATGCTTCCTGTAACACAGCTATCACTGCATAAATTGTGAAAGATGGTTCCTGCTTACTCTTAACTTACTAAAACCATATTCACTTCTTTATTTCCATCCTACAGCTTCATTCAAACATCTATTCACTAAAAAATTCACTGTCTTCTATCAGTCTTTCCAGTCAAGCTAGTACAGCCTGCACTGACCACTTTAATTTTTGAAATTTTCTTCTCCCACTTATTCTCAAACTTCATGTTTTCCTGCATTTTCTGTGCTGTCTCTCATGTCCTCAGTAACTTGCTCTGCATCTTCAACTTGCCTGGCTATCACCTGTCTCCTTTTGGCCCTTCCCTGTGCTCTCCATTTCCTCCAAAAGTTCCTATACCCCCTCCTCTGATGACTCTCAGACCTGAATCTCTCCACCTCACCTTCCCTCTCATGGGCCAGATCCATCCTCCCAATGACTCCCTGAGTGTTTCCACTGTGATGAAAACTTTAAGACAATACGCCTACAATTTGATCCAGTATCTTGTTCCTGAGATGTGTTCCTACTCCTTTATTTTTGATCTGATTGATGACATAAAGTCTACATTCTTTGAAACCAGTAGATTAGAATATACATTCTCAACCTCTTTCTCTCCTTCATACAGTCAATTATTCCTTAAATACTATCAGCACACTTGCTCCAATCCTCCAAAGCTCTCTCTCACCCTGCCACTTCTTCCCATCATTTCCCAAACAGTTGTTCATCTAGGAAATGGCAAGAGCTTTCCTGACTACTCCCCACCAAAACCCACCCTCCACAAAGTCATCAGAGTCAGCATCCTAAAAGAGATATCATGAGCTTGGGCTTTTCAACCAGACTATCCAGATTTGAATCCTGACTCTGCCACCATCTTGCTATGTAGTCTTGGGCAAATAATGTGCCTCCTCTATGCCTACCTTCATTGGTAGAGTAAAATGCTGATAATAGCGAAGACCATTAAATGAGCTAATACATGTGAAACGACTAAAATGTATCTGGCATTTAGTAAGTGATCAACTAATGTTATTTTATAATCATATATCATAGTATTTCTTTATCTGAAAAAATATTATATCTCTCTTGATACCAAATGAGAAACAGTATTTCCTGCCATATCAAAAACTAAGGATGTCATGGTCATCAGTGATTCCAGCCCTCCAGGATGCTCAGGAAGGAGAAGGGCACTGTGGGACCTGGCAGCCACCAGGCTGCAGCCCCTCCCTATGGGGAGCCTTGAGGAACTCAGGGTGTGAAAATGCAAATTACTGACTCCAGAGAGCTGAGATGCATATGAAAGGAATGATTTCAGTGAACCCAAGCTCTTGTTTCTTCCCATTCATAGGAAAGCATTAAACTCCTTAACTTGGGATATCTGATTTCCTTTCATTATCAATAAGTTCTTGATGTTCAGACTGCTGCTGTTGCTGCTGCTGCGGCTAAGTCGCTTCAGTCGTGGCCGACTCTGTGCGACCCCAGAGACGGCAGCCCACGAGGCCCTCCCTGTTTCTGGGATTCTCCAGGCGAGAACACTGGAGTGGGTTGCCATTTCCTTGTCCAATGCATGAAAGTGAAAAGTGAAAGTGAAGTCGCTCAGTCGTGTCCAACTCTTCGCGACCCCATGGACTGCAGCCTACCAGGCTCCTCTGTCCATGGGATTTTCCAGGCAAGAGTACTGGAGTGGGGTGCCAGACTACCTGCCCTTTTTTTTCACAATTTCTATATAACTTGGCTCTTCTCCCTTTCCCCCTCAGAGCTGTTCTCTCAAGCTACTAAAGATGCTGTCTCCCGGGCTTAAGTCCTAAAAATTTTTGCCAAAGAAAACATAACTCTCAATTTTTAGGTTGTGACTAATTTTTTAATCGACACAAATAAATATGCAAAATTTCAGTGAAGCAACCATCCCTAGAAGAGTAACTTCTAGGGAGTAACTGGCTCCTTATCTGGTGTCTTAAAGTATATGATTTCTTTCATTATCATAGAATATACCACACCATATGCCATGTCACAAGTCTGCTGCAGAAAATTACTAGCTCAAGATTAGATATCAGTATTCCCAGAATGAGTGAATGAGTGTGTGAACACTCTGCCGCAGGCCATTTTATCACAGTCCAAATTAAGTATTGTTATGTTTTCCAAAGCATTTGTGATAAATGAAATTAGCAAAGGATATACAGGATTAAAAAAAACAAATAGCAAGTCCACGTGATAAAAATGCCTGTGAGTATTTAAAATGAATATATGGACCATCTCTAAATATTCTGGAATTTACACTGTTAATTAAGGAAGGTTCTAAAACTGTTGTGAGTACAACTGAACTGCTAATATAAATAAATACTTATTGAGTACTTACTCTGTGAAAGGTGACACACTATATTTTTCTCACAGTACTAAACATATAATTGGATGAAAAATGAGGAATAAACAGATTCTAATAGAAAGCAAACTGTAAGTGATATAGGGCTTCTATGGTGGCTCGGCTGGTAAAGAATCCACCTGTAAGGCAGTAAACCCAAGTTCAACCCCTGGGTCAGGAAGATCCCTTGGAAAAGGAAATGGCAACACACTCCAGTATTCTTGCCTGGAAAATCCCATGGACAGAGGAGACTGGTGGGTTACAGTTCAGGGGGTTGCAAAAAGTCAGACACGACTTAGCAACTAAACCACCAACCACTGCAAGTGATATAATCAATGTCTTGAGAATGTCCTCACACTTAGACAATGGAAGGGAATATTAATACTGAAGAAGGACATCAGCAGGTCGTGTTTCATGAAAGAGCTTGAAGTTTTCTGGAGGCTTGAAGGGTGAGTAGGATTTGAACAGAGGCAGAAGGTTAGGGAAATGTTACTCCAGACAGAAGAAACAGTGAATTATTAGTTTAATATTGATTTCCATGGTTACACCCTATCTGTGGTCTGATTACACAGTGAAACCATGCAGGACTCTGTGGGGCTCCACGACACAAAAATCTTTCTGCGTCTCTCATTTCTTGACTACAAGAAACAGGCTTCATTCAGCACCTATGACCCACCCCTGAGTTCCAAAGAACAAATTCAAGCAGTTTTGAATCAGGGAAGGGAAGGGATGCAAAGAAACAATACAGCAGCCTTGGGGCAGGGTCCTAATTCCCCTTCAAGGGATACACAGAATCTTTGAGCGGTTTTGCAGACACTGACACCCCCAGCAGGTGGGGAAAGTTAACTGTCTATTGCCCACCAGCACAGAGATCCCTGACTGGTTGAAACCAGATTGACGATGCTGACTTCCTCTTATCTCACCACCAACCCATCAGAAATGCTGATCACACCCTCTTTGAACCATTACTATAAAACTCCTCACTACCTGCTCCAGGTTAGGACACACAGTTTTGAGGGCATTAGCCCACTGTGGCCCTGTTTGCCTGGCAAAGCAATAAAGCTATTCATTTCTACTTCACCCAAGACTCTGTCTCCAAAATTTAACCGTGTGGGGGTACAGAGGCTGGATTTAGTCTTGGTATTAGTAGGAGAGCAGGCTTCTTGGGAAGAGCCAAGAGAGAGAGTAGAAGCAATGCCAGATGTGTGGTCACACCAGGGACATCAACCTGGGACCAAGTGAGAAATACTATGATTTAGAAGGCATCGTGGCATGTGATTCACCTTGGAGCATCCATAATTGGTTATGGAAAGAAAATTCACTGCACATTATCTGTAATGACACTCCCTAAATGTGGGATGGGGGTGGGGCTGTAGATAGGCTAACAGAAAAACATATTTGAGATATTCTGGGGTTGTGCCTTAAAGCACTTGATTGGCAAAAGATAATTGCACTGAAGATGGAACAGGTTTTGATACTCAAGCATAGCACTCAAAATAACATCCCACTGACTGAAGGGAGGCAGGCATTCAAAACATCAACTCATAACACACACAAAATGCTTACAGCAACAGTGCTACCCTCCATGGGGTAGCTTCAGTCACTTGGTCTTGCAAATTTACAGTCAGTGCTTCCAAGCAGTAAGTTCATTAAAACCAGGAAACTGCTTGCTGCTGCTACTGCTAAGTCACTTCAGTCGTGTCCGACTCTATGCGACCCCATAGACGGTAGCCCACCAGGCTCCCCCGTCCCTGGGATTCTCCAGGCAAGAACACTGGAGTGGGTTGCCATTTCCTTCTCCAATGCATGAAAGTGAAAAGTGAAAGTGAAGTCGCTCAGTCGTGTCTGACTCTTAGCGACCCCATGGACTGCAGCCTACCAGGCTCCTCCATCCATGGGATTTTCCAGGCAAGAGTACTGGAGTGGGGTGCCATCGCAAACTGCTTAAGTAGTTTAAAGTGACAAACAGTTCTAAAAACAAATGTTTGAACTACATGGATTCCAAACAAATTTATCACAATCAGAACTGTTATGGCACACCTATAATGACTAGAAAATTAATTTATGACAATAACATGTCAAATTGTTTTTCTCGTTACTCTGCCACTGCTAAAAGAGAACGTACTTGTTTTTAAGGGTGTTCCATTTCCACTCATGCTCACTCCCGTTGGTTGTATCATTTTAAGAGCATGCTGAAATATTTCACCTACTTTGTCCTCTTTTCTTTTTTGTCCAAAAATGGCTATAGATGTGAATGTGGATTATTATATAATAAGGATGCTCTCATGTGTTTGAGGAACCCCAAACAGAGTCTAGTCTAACTGTGATGTGTTTTTTAAGTGGATACTGATATACAGATACATACACACTTGTCTTTCATTAAGGGCTGTTGGAGGTTTCCCTGATAGCTCAGTTGGTAGAGAATCCTCCTGCAATGCAGGAGACCCCAGTTTGATTCCTGGGTTGGAAAGATCCCCTGGAGAAGGGAAAGGCCACCCACTCTAGTATTCTGCTCTGGAGAATCCCATGGACTGTATAGGCCATGGGGTCGCAAAGAGTTGGACACGACTGAGCGACTTGCACTTTCACTTCCACTTCATGGGCTGTTTTGCCAGAAACAAAATTACATTTTATTCATACATTAAAATTGTGTTATTCCCATGGACATTTATCTTACAAAATAAACACACACACACACACACGTGAAGAGTGAAATAACTAAATGTTATAACCACACAGTCTCCACACCACTAAGGATCTTTGGTCCCCCTCCCCCACCAACCACACCTTTCAGAGGAGCCCAGCCTCCCCACCACTCTCTTCACTGATGATGAAGGAGCAAATACCGCCAACGAGATACAGGTTCAAGCAGCTTCTGGCACACAAATCATGAACAACACCAATCTCATGGAGAGCCGACAAGAGTATCTTGAATGCTGAGACTGACAGAAGCCTGGCATACATACAATCAGTCTGTTCAAGTCAGTACTTCCCGGCAAGTTTAGAAACACAATTATCTCTTAATGAACTCCAAATTGCTTCTAGAATTTAAGTACCATGTTTACCTCCTTCCAGGATCACCATTGGGAAGAAGAATATGTCCAAAGGAAAGGGTGGGAAATCATGAGGTTGGGATGATTCCCCTTTCCTTCCCCTCCTCAGAAATGTTTCCTGGGAATGGAAAGCTGGTCCAGTACCTGATGTTTTCTTCAAGCATCTCTTAATGGACAGCACCAAGCAGCAGCCACATTGTTGATTAGCACAACATCAATGTCCAATTGATTATACCCACAGCATATCAATATGTGACCATCAACATTAAACCTTACAGCAGTTTATGTAATATTTCAAGTGCTGAATTTTAATTGGGTGATGCACTGAATAAACAGCAACCTCAATGATTCATCTGGTTTATAGATTTTGTGTTTGTTTGAAATATTGTTCTAATTGGGTTCTAAATAGTTAAGTAAGAATGCATATTAATTATCACAGTATAATAATGTTCCTAAAATAGCATCTATTGTCCACATAAATATTAAAGTTTTTTTTTTTTTTATGATCAGCATGATTTCAGTGAAAACCAAGTAAATTAATGGTAATTGGCATGCAGATAAAAGAAGAAAATTGTTTTCTTACTATTCAAAGTTTCCTCACTTGAATTCATTTAGTATTTAATATGTAATACTAGTATTCATAATGCATTAGATCATTATTGAAAGGTTTTTAGGAGTCTGACTGTCATAAAATTTTAGAAGGTTACTTTCTTGACACTGTTCAGAAAACATACTTATGTACCAAATTTATAAAATCACCAATAAACTCTCAGCAAATATAAAGAATTTCATAGAAAAAAAAAGATTTCTCTTAGAATTGTTTTTATGTTTTACTTAAAGAAGCAAAAAATAAACAGTGGAAAATTTTAGCAATCTCAATTTTAGGAAAAAAATCACATTTACTTACGAGGAATCTAGAAGTCAAAAGGATGACATTCCATCACCAGCCTGCAAATTAACAAAACAGAACTTAAGACAGTATTACTTTACTCAGGGCACTTAATTGAAGAAGACAGTAAAAAGCATGATTATATTATTTCTGATTCAATTATATAAATGTATAACATTGGTCACAGCAAATAATAATGGTAGCAATAACGATATCACAATCCTTTTATCTAAAGATTTACCTGGGGTGCACCATAAACCTATCCCTTTTTTTAAAGTGCTATCCGTCCACACGCTAAGCAGGTCAGACTGTTCATTTCTGTACATGCATGCTAAGAAATCAACCAAAGGATTAATACAGTAATTGAGAATAAAACTGTGGAATCGTATTCTGAAGTGGCACCAACATGTATTCAGAAACTCAATTAAGCTCATAGGAAAAATGATTTATTAGGTCATTGAGGTTTTCCAACAAGTGTGCACAAATCGTTGCATCTAGATATGGATGCAAGCTAATCTACAGCCTCTGATGGAGCACTGTCGTCTGGGTTGCAGGGAGTCACTGAGGTGTTGCATTGATGTTAGCTCTGCCGTTTTGACACTCTACCTAGCTGCTGTAATTTTGCTTCAGTGCACTCAGAGCTGAGTCTGAAAGCCTCAGAGCATGGGTACAAAGAGTTATGTTAAGGCAGGATCAGAGGTGCAGGGAACCAGCAGCACCTACACTGATTTGCAGTCTCGAAACTGGTGTGAAAACAGCATGGTGGTCTTGACTGGATGGACACTCGCATGGCTAAGGGCAGGATGAGAGGTTGAGACAGACATACATCCAAATGCTGCTTCTTCTTGCTCTCATCACCACTTTTTTCTATACCATAATGGCTCAGCATAGAGTCATTTTATAATAAAAGATACAAATTCAATGGAAAGGTCTGTGTTTTTAACAGCAGATAATCTATCAGGATGTTGTGTGTCAGGCATTTACCAGGGCTTATATGTATAACATTAACAGCCTTAGGTCGACCTTCATATGTTATCAGAAGATTTAACAGTGGGTTTTGTTAAATTTCTTGTCTCTTTTATCTACGAAGGTAATGATACACAAAGCACAAACACAGATCTTTAATCTGGGAGGAGTCTGCAACAATAAGATGAGTTTTCAGCTTTTGAGCAAGCTGCATGTCAAGATACTTGGCAGAGTTAAGTGATACAATTGCAAAGTTAAATAACAGAAGGGAGAGGCATCAAGAGGCAAAGAAAAGATGGAAAATTTGTGTTTTCAGGTGAGATCTGGGAGGAGGAGGAGAGTCATCTGAGTGGGGAGACATAAAAACCCTCCACAGTTAACAGGAGCTGAAGAGAAATTGATTTAGAGAGAACAGAGGCATAATCATGGTGTTGAATAGCACATTCAGTAATGAGTCTGATTCTTGGAAACTGAGCTGAAGGAGGGGCCGATAACTCTGAGACTGACACACGCCATAATTTCCTCAGAAATGAGCCACTCCTTCAGCCCTCTCGAGACGAGTCTATGTGACACAGTCTCAGAAGTATGTTGAGGGGTAAAACTAAGGCAAGAGGGTGATTCAGAAGTTTGAGGGATACATAAAAGTGATGGAATTTTAAGAAAACCCTGGAAGCAGTGGACACATGCCACAAATCGGACTCAACAGCAACGTTCAGATGTATGCATGATACTGTCTCCTAGCTTTAGAGGAAGGCGCGTGGATGGAGCTCTGTATGTTGCAGAATGAAAGTGTCAGTTGCTCAGTCTCATCTGACTCTTAGATGACCCTCCAAAGACTAGTCCACCAGGCTCCTCTGTCTACAGAATTCTCCAGCCACGAATACTGGAGTGGGTAGCCATTCCCTTCTCCACGACATCTTCCTGATCCAGGGACTGAACCCAGGTCTCTTGCATTGCAGGCATTTTCTTTACCATCTAAGTCACCAGGGAAGCCCGGATGTATGTTGCAAAGATGTCAATTAAAAAGTCTCAGAGAGAGGGAGAAGATCAATGAAAGAACTTGAAAGTACAGCTCACTGGAAACTATTACAAAAATAAGGAAATGGTGTTGATTTAGTGACAACAGCCTATGTTCTAGTAAACTTTAGGTAGGAAGTGAATGTTTCCATGGAATCCCTTTTGATGCCTGAATCTTTGCTTTCACTCAAACATGACATGTTCTTAAACAGTGACACAGCAAAAGAGGCAGGTGACGAGGGCAGTGCTGTACACACCAAGGATGCTTTGTACAGTCCTGGCAGCTGGTGGGAGGTAGCACAGACATGAACCCAGGACTCTCAGCTGCATGCCAGGCCACAGCATCAGCCCCTCCACCATCCGTCCTTGGGTTTCCCATGCTCACAAAGTGTACTTCTGATCTCTCATCACACCACCTCTCAAAGCTGTTTTCTTTTAAGGCTTTCTCTTTTTATTTTTTTCACCCGTAGACTATTCTGTAGACTTTTCTACCAGTCTGCCTACGTAATTGATCTCTACAACCCTCTTTGGAATAAAACTTTGCTCTGCTCACTCTATTCTATACTTTTGTGTGCTACAAAGCTAGGTACCATTTCCAGATTTTGTTCATTCCTTCTCACTGACCCAAATCTTCTAACCGCTCCCCTCTCCACCATACACCCATACGCATATACACCTGTTCTTTGATCAGTTTGCTAAGTCATATAGCCATATATATGTATACACACATACATCCCTTGAGTCTAAAATATTCCAGAATTGCACTTTAAATTTATATTATTTTAGAATGAGGCACTTGGAAAGCAGCCAATCTAAGTTTGTATTTTGTTCCAGAACTACATTGCCTAACCTTTCAGAATGTAAGATTTGACTCAGTAGGAACGTTTGTGAAATACAGAAAAGAGCACAGTCTCTCCGGGGTCTGTTATTTGTCTCAATTGCTTATATTGTTTCCAGTTTTTAAAATTAACAGAACAGTGTCTGGTATCTGCCAAATAGAGCTCTGACAAACAGGAAGACGTGACTAAAAGAAGCTGGCGTGTGGGTTGAATATTCAATTCATCAGGGACAACTGGATTTCATGTAGACGGCAGGATGCTCTCATCAGCCTGACTCCCCATGTGAGGTGCCTACAACTCCCTTGCCTTAATCTTTAATTCTCAGTTATCCTTCTCAGATTCCAGCTTCTTCCACTACCCCCTTCTACTCTTGGATTCCATGACCCATCACTCACCAACCACACTGTATCTGTCTGTTTAATTTCCCATTCTTTCCTTCGTTCACCTTTCTGTGCACTTCTGAGTTAGGCATGGGGGGTGGAGGATACAAAGGCATATTAACACTTTCCTTTTATGTAATGTGGTTATAATCAAATTGTGAATCTCAGGATGTTTTCTCATGACATGTTAAAAAAAAATCATAGCAGACAATGATTAAATTCCAAATGAATGGTATAGAGTTGTGAAGAGCAAGTAGAGATCATTGTGATTCACAGTAACTTGCTCATTCATTCAATAAAACTGTATCAGGCACTGTAATAATGCTGAGAATGACAAAGTTATTAAAAAAAAGACTAGAGCACATATAGTTTTCAGTTGGAGATATATATATATATATACATATATATATATATATGTTAGGTAGCAAAGACTGTAAAGGAAAAAAGTAATTCAGGTGATGGAGAAATTTCAATTTTGGGTGAAATGGCTATGAAGGTTCTCTTGGAATAGACAAAATTTGAATGAAGAACCCCACCAGGTGAGAGAGTGAGTCACTGAATATCTGGGGTCAGAGCACAAGAAGACCTTGAGTTGGGGCAGGTCTGGATAGTAAAATAAGAAACCTCAAGGGTGAACACAGTGGAGATTAGTAGAAGATAATGTTGGAGAGTATTGGGACCAAGATTATGAAGAGGTCTGTGGGCCCCTGGTAATGACGTAGGCTTTCACTCAAAACTAGATGTCCTTGAGAGCTTTAAGCAGAAGCGTGACATGATCTGACTCCCATGTTGACAGGCTTGTCCTGGGTGGTGTGTCGAGAGTAACCTGACAAGAGGGAAGGAAGGGCAGAGTCAAGGAGACCAACCAGAGGTTGCTCTGTCAGCCCAGGAAAGAGCTGATGGCGGCTTGAAACAGGATGGTAGCTGTGGAGTGATTAGACATTTTCAGATTTTGGAGATATTTGGAAGGTTGAAGCCAAATATTTTACTGACTAATTGGGATAGCATATGCTACATTGTGGAGAAGGCAATGGCACCCCACTCCAGTACTCTTGCCTGGAAAATTCCATGGACGGAGGAGCTTGGTAGGCTGCAGTCCATGGGGTCGCGAAGAGTGGGACACGACTGAGCGACTTCACTTTGACTTTTCACTTTCATGCATTGGAGAAGGAAATGGAAACCCACTCCAGTGTTCTTGCCTGGAGAATCCCAGGAACTGGGGAGCCTGGTGGGCTGCAGTCTATGGGGTCACACAGAGTCGGACACGACTGAAGCGACTTAGCAGCAGCAGCATGCTACAATGGAATAGTATATCCCATATAGTATATGGGATAAGAGAAAAAGATAGTGAAGAAGAAGTTAGCAGCAAGCAGGCAGGACTGACAGAAGTCTGCTCTGAGTAACTCTGCCTGGAGGTGGGACAAGTGATCTAGTCTCTGGAGTGGGCCTAGCAGAGGAGGCCAAGGTTTGGGGAGGTGCCTAAACTGGTCCCATACATGCCTCATAAAAAACTGGGCTTGGGTTTACATCACCCTTACAGACAGTGTCAGCTGCCCTCACAAGTCAGCATTGCTAGAAGTGGTAATTACTTATTCTAGATGAATGACAAGGCAAAGAAACTGGCCAGAAGGCATTTATAATTCGTGTTTCACCTCTACCTACTGTACCGTAATGCACACTGTATCAGGCAATCACAAGTACAGCAAAGCCTTGGACCGATTTTGTTCCATCAATACTTGTATATTTGCCTTACTCTCCTAAGCGAGAGATGAGATTATGATAACATATTCCAATTGTTTTACCAGTTCACATTGAGAGAAATAACAGTTATGGAAAACATTCACACGACATGGTGTTGAGGTGGTAGGTTTCATTGCTATATCCAACTGGAAGGAACAATATTAAGAGCTGTTTTTGACTTGGGGCAGATTACTTGATATGAATGGTGGATAGTTTTTTTTTTTTTTTTTCCTTTAGTAACTCTTTGCAAGTGAGTTTTATACATATAACCTGAGAGGGGTTTTGTGAAGTTTATCAAGGTAATATTTATAAACTTCCCTAAAATCCCTAGCTGAAAGTGAAAATGTCATGTAATATTACTTTTCTAAAAATGACAACTATTGTAAGCCTTAATTATAATTTTAAATTCTCTTATATAAAGGAGTGTGAATCAATCAAATATAATGACTATGTGCAGATCGTAAGTTCTTTAGGGCCAAGAAGTGAGTCATTCTTTTTTTCCTCTTCCATAGCATATACTATGAAAGTTGATGATGGTGATAGTACTACCAGTAGTTAGCAGTAATAATAATAATACTGTAACTGCTTAGCTCACGGTATATACCACTCATCTTTCTGGGAATTAATTAAGCAAGGAGGTGTCATTCACAATTTACTGGTTGAGCACAAGGCACAGGTAACAGTATCAAAAAAATGTTAGCATCAAACTCAGCTCCATTCAAAGGAGCCAGGATCCAAAGCTAGAGCACATAGTAAAACTAGGAGTTGGAAAGTCATAGAGTATGGATTTGAGCAGAGGTCAAAAACCATCACAGTTGCAAGGTAGTGGTTTAATCTGTCTGTCTATTTTTTATTGTTTTCTTTTATTTTTTAGCAACTTGAAGTGCCAGAGGCCTATCTTGCTGACCTTTCCCTTTATGTATAGTCCACAGGAAGTTTAAGCTTCCCATTCTTGTTAATAAAGTCTATTTTACTTATTAAATATAATCATCTTATTTAAGATCTGGTAGTATCCAGTTGAAAACAGTTCCTGTGCCATCGGAGTATTTGGGGGCAATGTTCTGCCATTATCAGGGACACACATCATCTATAGGTTCATGTCTGAACATCTAGCACCTAGTATACTTTATAGCGTGTGCAAAAATACAAACATAGACAAGAGATGGCTCCTTTGCCACCTCTACTTTGTCATTAGGATCAGGGATGGTTTTCCTCCAAGTCTTTCTTAGATTAATGTCTCCAGGTTTTCTATCTTTTGGAGTGATCAATATTTAAGCACTCTGCTTAGTTCTGATATTAATTCATATTTTTCCAACTTAATTGAGATATACTTAACATATAACATTGTATAAGTTTAGCATGTACAGTGTGTTGATTTGATACATTTATATACTGCAAAATGATTATCACAGCAAAGTTAGTTAACACATATATTCATCACCTTGAATAATTAACAATTTCTCTTTATTTACTCATATGTGTGGTGAAAACACTTCACATCTACTATCTTAGCAACTTTCAAGAATACTATGTTGTGTTATTGGCTACTATCTCCATGCTTATATTAGATCCTCTAGAACTTATTCATCTTATAACTAGAAGTTTCAACCCTTTGGTCAACATCTCCCCATACCCCCCCATACTCAGGAAATCACCATTCTATTTTCTGTTTTTATGAGTTCAGTGTTTTATATTGCACATATCAATGAGATCAAATAGTATTTGTCTTTCTCTGACTTATTTCACTTAGTATCTATATTGTCACAAACAGCAAGATTTCCTTGCTTACGGTTGAGTAATATTCTATTATGTATACATATATACTGCATTATATTTACACACTAATATATATGTGTATATATCTGTATGCACATGTAATATATAAACATCTATGCACAATATTTATATACACACATACCTACATACACACACACATATATGTATAAATAACATTTTATTTTCATTCATTGAAGACATTCAGATCGTTACCATGTTATGTTGGACATTGTGAATAACGTTGCAATGAGCATGGGAGTACAGATAGTTTCTCAAGTTAGAGATTCCATTTCCTTTGGATATATACCCAGGAATGGGACTGCTGGATCACATGGCGGTTCTACTTTTAACTTATGAGGAAACCCCATACTGTTTCCCATAATGACTGGATCAATTTACATTCCCACCAACAGTCCACAAAGATTCCCTTTTCTTCACATCCTTGACAGAATTTGTTATTTCTTATCATTTTTTATAATAGCCATTCTAACAGGTGTGAAGTGATATCTCAATGTGCTTTTGATTTGAATTTCCCTTATGATGAGTGATGCTGAGCACATTTTCATCTACCTCTTGCCCATTCATATGTCTTTTTTGGAAATATGACTGTCCAGGTTCTGTGCCCATTTTTTTTTTTAGTGGATCACTTTTGTTTTGTTTGACTTGGTACTGAGTTGTGTGAGCTATTTATACATTTTGGACATTAACTATCTAGAAGGCAATGGCAACCCACTCCAGTACTCTTGCCTGGAAAATCCTATGGATGGAGGGGCCTGGTGGGCTGCAGTCCATGGGGTCGCTAGGAGTCGGACACGACTGAGCAACTTCACTTTCACTTTTCACTTTCATGCATTGGAAAAGGCAATGGCAACCCACTCCTGTGTTCTTGCCTGGAGAATCCCAGGGACAGGGGAGCCTGGTGGGCTACTGTCTATGGGGTTGCACAGAGTCAGACACAACTGAAGCAACTTAGCAGCAGTAAGACATACTTTGCAAAATATTTCTCCTATTCTACAGGTTGCCTCTTTATTTTGTTGATTGTTTCTTTTGCTGTGCAGAAATTTCTAACATTGTGCTGTAAAGTGGGTATATGTTTTATTGTCTATACCAAGACATTGTTACAAGAGCACAAGGGGCAAGAGTGTCAGTTGTTCCAGGACACTAGGCACTCTCCCCAGACCTGACAATCATGTATGATTACAAAATTACACACTTCTAGATGGCAGGGTGAGTGTGCCTTTTGCTGCTTTCTCCTATGGTTAATCAAAGTGGATTTTACCTATGGTCTTGAATAATTCTTTCTAAACAGATTTTAAAATAATTGAATTATAGTTTCACTGCACTAAGCATCTTGCTATTTAAAGGAATTGTATGGTGATTCTTGCTGCAAACTGGATAACTATAAAGTTATTCTCCCCACTCCCAATTTCTCTTTTATAAATATTATTACAGTTTGAAATGACTTAGCTTTCAGTACACCTATGTAATAATCAATGCCTGTCATCTCTGCAAATAATATATATTAACTATTTTCCTGACAGTTTATCTGGAGTCGTCCTTTACTCTTTGCAGGCTTGACAGGTGGCGCTAGTGATAAAGAACCAGCCTGTGATGTAGGAGACACAGGAGATGCAGGTTCAATCCCTGGCTTGGTAGGGTCCCCTGGAGGAGGACATGGCACCCCACTCCAGTACTCTTGCCTGGGAAATCCCATAGACAGAGGAGCCTGGAGGGCTACAGTCCATGCAGTTGCAAAGAGTCAGACACGACAGAGCGTCTAGCACTAGCACTTTGCTCTTTTCTTTCTCTCGAATCTCACATCCAATTCATGAGCAAATCCAGTTGGGCATTCCTTTATAACCCTGAATCTTACTCCTCCTCACCATCCAAAACTAAGGGACCTTCACTTCTCACCTTGTCTATTCCAGTACGGTATACTCTACTCTACCTGCAGACCCTTCTTCAGATTATTTTATTCACAGATCACTTCCACAAACCTACTTGAAACCATCACAGTATGATGTGATGGTTTAAAATAAAGTGATGGTTTAAAATAAAGTGATTACTGTTGTTTACAGGGTTTGACCTGACTTGACCTTAGCTGCGTTCCTCTCAAACCTTCTTCCTTTCCCTCTGTGGTAGTCAATCCGGGTGAAGGCAGCGCAGCAAGCAAGAATCAGTCTCAGGGTCTTTGCTCCCTGTAACCCACTTGTGTTTACATAGCTCACGCCTTTGACTGTTTCTCTGGCCAAATCTCACCTCTTCAGGGAGCCCACTTCAAATCATGCTATTTAAAATTTAAATCCCTCACTTACTCTCCTGCTTTGTTTTTCTTCATTGCACTTACTCACTTTTGATGTATCATTATGTATATTTGTTTATTTTCTCTCTCTCTAAACAGGTCACAAACTCCATCAAGGTGAGGACTTCTTTTTCTCCTATATGACCCATTTAAATATGTTCTGGCACATAGGAGACATCTAATTTCTATTTATTGGATGGATATAAAATAAATGAGTAGTATGAGTATACAT
Organism: Bos mutus; assembly: GCF_027580195.1. Lineage (NCBI taxonomy): Eukaryota > Metazoa > Chordata > Mammalia > Artiodactyla > Bovidae > Bos > Bos mutus. The sequence continues at coordinate 33,407,063 of NC_091643.1, forward strand.
ATTAGGTCGAATCTCAGGTTGAAAAATTGAAAACCAAAATGTAGCACTGAAACTTCTTTCTCAGTCAATCTTTTACCCTTTCACGTGAAAAAGGTGATAAAAAGATCATACCAGGAGCTAAAGTATGAAGTCAGCAAATGCTAAAGACTGAAGTCAAGAAGAGAGATTGTACTGTTTATCTTATTTTAAAGATTCTGAGATTGTCCTCATTGAATGCATTGCTCTTTTTTTTTTTTTTTTGATACATAGCTTCATTTTATTTTTCTGGCTTTTACATTTTTGTTACCATGATTAGTTCAGTTCAGTCACCCAGTTGTGTCCGACTTTTTGTAACCCCATGGACTGCAGCACGCCAGGCTTCCCTGTCCATCACCAACTCCCGGAGTTTACTCAAACTCATGTCCATTGAGTCAGTGATGTTATCCAGCCATCTCATCCTCTCTTGTTCCCTTCTCCTCCTGCCTTTAATCTTACCCAACATCAGGGTCTTTTCAAATGAGTCTGTTCTTTGCATCAGGTGGCCAAAGTATTGGGAGTTTAAGCTTCAGCATCAGTCCTTCCAATGAATATTTAGGACTGATTTCCTTTAGGATTGACTGGTTGGATCTCCTTGCAGTCCAAGGGACTCTAAAGAGTCTTCTCCAATATCACAGTTCAAAAGCATCAATTCTTTGGTACTCAACTTTCTTTATGGTCCACTGGAAAAACCATAGCTTTGATATCCTCATCTAATTACTTTTATTTATGTTATATTCTGTATGTGACCTCAAGTACTTTTTAATGAATTATAAATAAACTATGTTATAACATAGTATTAACATAAGTAGAAAGCTAGTGACTATAAAAATGATACATTGCATATTAAAGCCAATAATGAATGATGTTTGAATATTCTATACTGTTAGCTATCATCTTATGAGCTACAAATAATCATATACTTTATGCACTAAGACTTACTGATAAAGCAATGATGCAAAGAAAGCACATTTGATAAATTTTTTTTAATGTTTTTTTTTTATTGCTTTCTTCTCTAATTTTATTTTATTTTTAAACTTTACATAATTGTATTAGTTTTGCCAAATATCAAAATGAATCCGCCACAGGTATACATGTGTTCCCCATCCCGAACCCTCCTCCCTCCTCCCTCCCCATACCATCCCTCTGGGCCGTCCCAGTGCACCAGCCCCAAGCATCTAACATCATGCATCGAACCTGGACTGGCAACTCGTTTCCTACATGATATTTTACATGTTTCATTGCCATTCTCCCAAATCTTCCCACCCTCTCCCTCTCCCACAGAGTCCATAAGACTGTTCTATACATCAGTGTCTCTTTTGCTGTCTCGTACACCGGGTTATTGTTTCCCCCTCTTTTTTAAATTATGAAAGTATGATCAGACATTTACAGGAGAGTTAGAAAATACAGAAAAATGTTACATAGTTCCACTGTATATTACAATTATTTTTTAAGTAGATAAATTAAGATGTTTAGTTGCAGTTTCAATATCAAACTCTCAAAAATTAATACAATGAATAGTCAGAAAAATAGACAGATATATTAGACCTGAAAAGCTCTATGAACCAATTCAACCTAATTACAATTTACACAATTTTCACACAACAGCAGGGTACAAATTCTATTCAAGCTCCCATAGACTATAAACTAGGAGACACTAGAACACATCAAGGGACATAAAACAACGGTGCAAAAATTCATAGTCTAAAGTTACCAAAATCATACAGCGTCTGCTGTCTCATCACCATGGAATTCTGTTACTATGTTATTATTATGCATTGTTCTTAGTAAGAGTAGAAATTCCCGCTTTTCAACTCTGATTAAAAGATGAGCTTCCCTCCACGCCCTAAAGATCACCAGATTAGCTCTTTGTTGGCTAATGGAAGGCAAAGTGGTCCATAAGTGAGAGCCTGCCTTGGAAGACTCATTGCCTCGGTTTCCCTACGGACAGGAGGTGGGAAATGCCGGCAGCAGCACCCCAGCTGATCTCAATTGCCCTGAAGTCGCCCAGGGAGGAAGGCGGATCTCCGAGCAGTGAAGGCCCAACCATTTAGTGCTTTATAGACCACAGACAATTGCACTCAGGAGCAGGGAGGCAGGCGGTACTGACGGCAGTGTTCTGATGAGGATGCTCCCCGCAGCTCCATCCACACAGTAGCCAAACGACCCCCGATTCTGCTCTTGCTGTCACTTCTGGGTCTCTTCCAAGAGAGAGCAAGTTGCTTTAACCCAACAACAATATGAAGTTGCATCACTTCCTAAGTCAAAAATCCACTTTGTTTGGGACTGATTTTTTGATGGGGATCACGGAGTTCCACACTGTTCAAAAATGATTTTTAATCAAGATGCCTTCCTGTCAAACAGTAAAGTTATTAATGATGCTGTAATCTTCCAAATAAGCTTTGACAAATTTGTTTTTAAAAAAAAAAAAAAAACAGCAGAAAAACCAGAAATGTGGTTGCTAACATTTGAATAGATCTTTCAAAAGGCCTGTACAGATTTAACTGTGAACTCAGAAGTTTCCTATTTCAAATTTTGAAAAGTACATCATAATTTGCTAGTTAATATGTGATTAATACAGTTTGCCTGGGTTTTTAAAAAAATCTGTACTATTCTATATGTTAATGAACACCATTTGATGCTATGGTAGTATAAATTTGAATAGAGCAGTTCATAAAACATGAACTGCTGTCCCTTTAATTTTGGGAAAGTTAAAAAATGTGCCCTTGAAAAATGAGTAGACAATAAGGGCCAGTTATCATCCCAGCCTGATGACCTATTCCTTGTATTTTAAAATGTTAATATCTAAATGATACATTCTACAGGTCTTTGCTTTCGGTTAGAAGCTGCACACATGCATGCTAAGTTGCTTCAGTAATGTCCGACTCTTTGAGACCCTACAGACTATAGTATCCCAGGCTCCTCTGTCGGTGAGATTCTCCAGGCAAGAGTACTGACTTGGGTTTCTAAGCCCTCCTCCAGGGAATCCTCTGGACCCAGAGATCAAACCCACATCTCTTATGTGTCCTGCATTGGCAGGTGGGTTCTTTATTACTAGCACACCTGGGAAGTCTTCTGTTATAAGCTATTTCCATTATATTATCATACTGTGTCTTCATGACAGTCTTGGAATTCTTATCCTCAGTTTGTAAAGGGGGCTACTGAGACAGAGAGTTTAAGTAATTTGGCTACAAACACAAAATGAGCTCCATATTTGGGATTGAGTTGCAAATCATCTATCTACTCTCCTCACTGCCTCGTGTCAACCTCCTTACTATGGTTCACTGTGCCTTTTACCCAGCACTTCTATATGCACAAGTTTCCTGTGGTGGAGTGATTCTATGTCATGTAGACCATGGCTTTGAGCTTATAATTCATTTAACAATGTCCTCAAATCCCAATATCAGAAACATGAAAAGCAACTTGTCCAAAGATACATAACACTGAGTCTTCTAAAAACTCTGAACTATTAAGCATATTTTGTAAATATGTAAGTACATATCTCTAAAATTATTAATGAATTCAGACATCTTATTAAGGCACAAGGGATAAAATTACTCTCAGCATAGTCCTACACTAATGAACTTCGAATTGCAAGAAAGACTCAAATGGCTTAAGCAAGTGGGTTCTTCTTTTGTATATGATACCTGGATATGACAATACAATGTTTACATCTGAATTTTCTAAATGCAATGATTCAGAGAAAGATACTCTAGAGGTCCCCTTCATGGATCACAGCTTTTTGTGGCAAAGGGGCTTGCATAACTCAATGAAGCTAGCAGTCATGCCATGCATGGCCACCCAAGACGGATGGGTCATAGTGAAGAGTTCTGACAAAACGTGGTCCATTGGAGAAGGCAATGTCAATCCTCTCCAGTATTCCTGTCTTGAGAATCCCATGGACAGTATGAAAAGGCAAAAAGAGATGACACTGGAAGATGAGCCCCGCAACTCAGAAGGTGCCCAATATGCCACTGGGGAAGAGCAGAAGGCAACTACCAATAGCTCTGGGAAGAATGAAGCTGCTGGGCCAAAGGAGAAACAACACGCAGTTGTGGATGCAGCTGGTGGGGAAAGTCCAACACTTTCAAGAACACTGTATAGGAACCTGGAATGTCAGGTCCATGAAGCAAGGTCAACTGGACATGGTCAAGAAGGGGATGGCGAGACTGAACACTGACATCTTAAGAATCAGTGAACTGGAAGTGAATGGGTGAATTTAATTCAGATGACGTTTATATAAAGATTGAAGGCAGAAGAAGGGGATGGCGGAGGATGAGAAGGTTAGATAGCTTCACCAATTCAATGGATTTGAATTTGAGCAAACTCCAGGAGACAGCAAAGGACAGAGGAACCTGGCATGCTACAGTCCATGGGGTTGTAAAAAGTCAGACACAACTTGGATACCAAAGAGCAACAACTGGAGAGGTGTATTGTCCAATATGGGAGCCAGAAACCACAAGTATCTATTGAGCACTTGAATTGTGATTGGTCTGAACTGGGATTTGCTGGGAACGCACGTCAGTATGAAGAGTTAATATCAAAGAAGAATGTAAAATATCACATGAATCACTTTTATAATGATTACATGTTGATACCATATTTAAGATATATTAAGTAAGTATATGTTACTAACATTAATTTCACTTGTTTTCTTCTTGTTTTTCGAAAAGAGGATACTAGAAAATTGAGACCTTCCTATGGGGCTTCCTGGTAGCTCAGAGGTTAAAGCATCTGCCTGCAATGCAGGAGACCCAGGTTCGATCCCTGGGTTGGGAAGATCCCCTAGAGAAGGAAATGGCCACCCACTCCAGTATTCTTGCCTGGAGAATCCCATGGATGGAGGAGCCTGGTGGGCTACAGGGTCGCAAAGAGTCGGACATGACTGAGAGACTTCACTTTCACTTTCATGGGACTTACAGTATGTCTATAGGAATATCTAAGACATGATCATTGTCCTTTCTCAAGGATGTGATGACGGATATCTGTTAAAATTACAAGTGACTGGAAAAAGAAAGTAGCATCTCCAAGAAAGCCCAAAGAAGGGGAAAAATCAGTGTGGTCTACAGACACGGGGAAAGTCTGATGTTAAGGGTTGCAAGAGAGTCTTTTGATGGGCTTGATGAGGAAAAAGGATGGGATAAGGTCACTGTCAGTGCAAAGGTAAGAAAGGAAGAGAAATATTAAAAGATGACAGAAATACAATGAAAGCTCCAACTTCTTCATAAGCCCAGAAACAATAATTGATAATAATAAAAGAGGTATACGTATTTATTTTTCTGATTTTCTCTTAAGCTCTCTATTAATCCAGTGTTAGCAACTCATATATGCACCTTTTTGGGGAGCCATTTGGAACATGGCTTTTGTTCCTTCAAAGAAATAACGTTTGCTAGTAACAACTGGAGTTCTTTCTCTCTTCTGAATGCAATTTGCCCCTTCATTTTTTAAAAAATCACCCATTCTGAAACAGCTCTGCAAATGATTACGAGCTTTCAATGTTACACGACTCATTGCTCTATGCATTTGTCAAAATTTCAGCAAGTCAAGAGATAACCTAAGGACATAAAAATTAACACATGTAAATTAATCACTGATTCTAGTTTGGGCTATGAAATCAATACAAAAAGTAAGTCAATTTTTTAAAGCTTCAATTAAAAAAGACATACCCAGAAGAGGTGTAACCAATAATCTGGCTTGTTTCAGTAAGAACATGTGCTGAAACCATATGTCAAAGAGAACACCAGAAACACAATCCATGGGAAATGTTTTGTTTTTAAATCTGAAATCAAAATGGTAGTGTGAAAGCTATGTTTTATTCAACCCTGAGAGAGCTGTCTCATTTATGTGACTCGTGAAATAACGAAGTTCTTTCTGGGCTATTGGCCTCTTAATCTTGTGTATTAATTCAGGTAATGCAGCACTACCACTATCGTCTACGTAATTATTTTTATTTATGTACCATTAAGCTCCATTTTCATTACTTTTGGATACAAAAAAGGGGCCAAACAAAGGGTATTTGGCCAGCACCATCACCTCATTTACAATCTTCTGAAGACCCCTTTCTGGGTAGAGAATACACATGACAGTCCCTGACATTTTTTAAAAGCAGTTTTTACTTCTTTAATTAGGAATTTCAGGCAGGACCCTCTGCTTGAACCCTTAATATTTTCAGACACTTCTGCCTCACTTCTGGACTGATTCTTCCTAAGTTTGTGCTGAATGCATTCATGCTTCGCAAGAAAGCTGCTCTCGGGCCCTTTCATATTCTGCTATAATCCTTTGGTAATTACAAAGTCTGTCTCTGCAACAATGGGCAAATCCTGGAGGAATTCGGAAGCCAGGGCCCACGTGTAAAATCGTCCTTGGACATCTGGGCTGAATTCGCCTCCCAGGGGCCCTGGACTTAGAAAACAGCCCTGTCAGAAATGCAAAAAATCAGAGGAGCACAAAGGTGATGATGAGAATAACTCTGTGTCAGTGAAAAACACTAGTTAAATAAAGTAGGACTACCAACTTTCAGGAAAATATTTCATTTAATAGTGGATAAACCCTCACCATAGAAGTTGCAGCCCTCGTATAGCAAATTTCAAACTACTTAGCACTCCACATATAACCGTTTCTCACCCTCACACATTGCAGACCCTGGGGAGTCTATATATTTCATCCCTCCCTTTGTCTTCCTGTAATTATTAGTCCACTTTTCTTTTTTTTCTTTTTCCTCTCAGTTACTGATATAAAAATCATATCAGAAATTCTTTAATGCCACCAACTCAAGAACATCAAAATAATATTAGTGTAATTATCGTGTTTAGCTATTTGCAATTCATTGTATTATTAAGCATTTGTAATTGGTCATAATGATTAAGCTGGAGTTTTTATAATATATGCTTTTCTTTACTTATATATCACAACCAAATACACAGTTTACAGAAATTTGTTACATTACTATTTGGAGAATTCTTAAGTCCTCACTCAGCAAAATAGTGTTAAGTGCCTCTGCCTGGTTTTGTTCTAAAGACAAATAGATAATACATGCCCTGCAGTTATCTTGGACATCTATTATTGAGATGTAATATGTAGGTAGTAAAAATCTTATGACTTTTGCTCCAATGCACTAAGGTAGGTTTAAATTGGTTGAGTAATGCGATAAAGGAATTGCCCAAATCAAGAGAGCAGAAAGCTAAGAAATGTTAGTTTACATTTTTTTCTTTTTTTGGTATACAAATTAAAAAATTTTCCCTATTATTCTGTGAACCTTTGAGGAACTGATTAATGCTCTTTTCTGCTGCATCCTGCCCAACAATCATGCACTGAGCTTCATGCTTTCTAATGACAGCAGTAATTTCATGTCAGTGTCATTTCTAGGCCACTGAAAATATATACAGAAAAATATTAAAATCATACTTACTAAAGAGTAGCACATAGATAGTCAGGAATAAGATTATTGAGGGGCTTCTAGAGTGTTTTGCTTTTGCTTCATTGTAAGATGAAGTAAACATGGGGATTTTCAAACTGAACGAGCACTGAGCCATAACTCAACTTCATCCTTCAGTCCTAAGAATTTTTGGCAGGTAAGCAACATGCCAATAATCCTAATAATATTGAACTACCTGGTTGCATGTAGGGTTAGGAAGCTGGACCTCATTTGATCCAGAATTTCCAGGGGACCACAGTAGATTTTTTTTAAAAAAGAATCACAAAATAGACTACAGGATGGATGCTATAAGTCCTAAGTTGATGATCCTCTGGCATTTATCCAGATTGTAGATTCTGAGATGAAAGGAGACCTAAGGCATGGCCTCTATATGAAGTGGGAAAAAGGAAAAGCCAAATGACATCCCTTTAGTCAGTTATGTCCACTTTCACCAGATGTGAAGAAAACAATACAAAACTTAAGAACTAAAGCTCAAGCAAGCACAGCGTGGAGAGCTAAAAGCCATGATTAAGCTTGGGGAAAGAGAATATAAATTTCAAAGAAAAATGATTCACTATAAGCATTTACATCCTAAAGCCAATGGGGTTTTCAATAAACCATTCGAGAGGGGGGAAATGCACAAAAATATGTTTCCACTGGCAAAAGCTTGTTAAATCTCCTAAAGTGAGTTTTTGTTTTACCCCCTGCTTTGAAAGTACTCAGTTCAAGCCTATAAATTGGTTGAGGAAGGGAAAAAAATCAGTTCCTTAGGTCCTTGTAAACATTTCACTTTTATTTTTAGAAATAAGAGATTATTTTTCAAAAACTGCAGGTGTGAGGAAACTAATATTGAAAGTCTCCTGTGAACTGTTTTATACCTTACTCCATTAGAGTGTCCTTGGAGTAAAACAAATTGGATGAAAAAACACAAACCTTGTAGCTTCAGATACTCAAAAGCTTATTACAGCTGAAAATGAGTAAAATATTACAGCCACCAGGCCTATTACAATAGAGAACAAATTCAGCTTAGGCTCAAATGTAAAAGCAACCTCATTATAGCCTCCTGTTCTTTCACATGGGCCCCCATTTAACCTAACGCTTTAAAACAGAGTCTCGGTTTTCATTTAAATTACTAGTTAGAAGAAACGATGAAAGTGTTTACTTGTGAGAATAAAAAAAAAATCTTAAATACAGAAGAATACTAAATTTTGTTCATTATTTCCATTCAGAGGCAAAGATCACAATGCCTCCCAAAGGGCTACTGGGTTTTAGTTTCAAAATTCAACACGGCTTGTACCCTTAGCACTTCCCAAACAGGCACTGAGATATGGTCTCAGCTTACCAGAAGGACAAAACACAACTCTCATTGTTGTTCAGTCGCTCAGATGGATTTCTTAGTGATGCCAAGGACTGCAGCACGCCAGGCTTCCCTGTCCTACACTAACTCCCAGAGTTTTGCTTAAAGTCATGTCCATTAAGTTGATGATGCCATCCAACCATCTCATCCTCTGTTGCAAGATTTATGGGGAACTCCTGCACAAACACTATTTTTTCTTTTTCAGATTAACTAAAAGGCAAAAAGTAATTGAGATCTATTCATGAATATGGATTGGGGTATTTGGGATAGGCTAGGCTTTCCAGCTACTAATACAACTTTAAAATTCTTTTTCTAATTTCTATAAAGCCATCTCTGACTCCACAAGGAAAATTTCCAGGTTTCAAAAAGAAATGTCTTCCTGTGATACATTATCTACACACATACACACAAACACACTTTGCCAAGTAAACATACAAATTATTATAGAGGTCCGATCATTTGTTTCTTAGGTTTGTCCATGGGTGGGTACTATGAGAAAAAAAAATACTGATAAAAGAACTAACGAACCACAGTCATGATTAGACATTATAAAGAAGACTGAAGTTAGTGAATTCCTAACTTTGCTCTTGTTTTCTTGTATTTATGAGGATCTCCATCCTTCTTTCTTTCTCGAGTTCTTATGGGATTAAAATTTGTTAAGTCTACTCTTAACATATTCCAATAACAAAGTAACACCAATTCTTTCAGTCTTCTTTATAATGCTTATTTTCCAATAATCAAATTTTTTAGAACACTTGCTTTCTGGGCTCTTTAAAGGTTTTCAAGTTGCTTTTGCAAGTGAACATAAGCTCCACTCTTGGAACAACAGTGCAAATAATTTTCTAATTATGGCATGTGATATCCTGCATGTCACTCAAGATAAAGGATGTTGAAATCAGGAGTAAATTCAAAATACTTCATGTTGAGGTGAGGAAACTGATGCCTAAAGGTACTAAGTGATGCTCCTGAAATTACTGACAGAAATGAGAATACAATAAAGAGTTTTAGAATTCTAGATCATGGTCTTCTGCTATATGATACCCTCATTTATGCTAACATTTAATCATTTGGTGATTTTTTTATGAAATTGCATTTCCACTAAGTGAATACTCTTTCCATGTGTTAGGGTAGAAGTGATGTGCTTTCTGTAAGTTTTCCTGATGCAGTCAAAGCCATCTGAAATATTTGAAAGTCATCAAAAGAAAATATACCTTTACTATTAGCATTCCATGAAAACCAGAAGGAATAGAGAATTGTAACCACCATGCATGATTTCTTACAGATTTTAGTCAATTAATATCATCTACAAACTTGCTTAGCACCCAACCTTATCCATATCAATGACTAAGTCATTAAGGGCCCTGGGGCCACACCTTGTATATTAGAGTCTCATCTGGTAATGGAAATCTTTGGATCTCTATTTCACCATTCCCTAATACAATAAGTCATTTGTAGAACATTACGCATTTGCCTAATTATTTTTAAAACATTTGCTTAGTACTTACTTGTGTCAAGTGCCTGATTTACTCCCAAGAACTGAGAAACAGGAGAGTGACTGGGAAAGAGAGGGAATCTACCCCTACTAACATGGATCTCAGGGGAATGCTTGGACTTATCAGGAAGAACAAAATGCTGTCAAAGGTCAGAGACTTGTGTCTCCTTGTCCCAGCAAAGACTTCAAGTGACATTGGGATACTGAGCCAGGCGTCAGCAGTTGAAAATCAGTAGGATAGTGTCCTATAACAGAAGAAGGATATCCGAGCAAATGCATAAACAAATGAACCTGCAGTGAGTCTCTCCCATGCCCCGGGGGGCAGGCTGGTGGGGCACTGGATCCATGTAAAGGCTCAGAGTGGACAACTAGGGAAAGGAACTTGAATGAGACACTGGTGACTATTCAGCAGTTGAGGGAAGACCACGTAGAGAGACAATTCCCAACAAATCACTGTGGTCACTGAAGTCAGCACGAGTAGATGTAATACGACATTATGGACACATAGAAGAAGAGCAGAAAATTGTGCCAAGGGGTATGCATTTTCTCATTTGGACTGTAATAAATCACCACACATTTACAGGAGGAGGGAGGAGGGTTCAGGATGGGGAACACGTGTATACATGTGGCAGATTCATGTTGATATATGGCAAAACCAATACAATATTGTAAAGTTAAAAAATAAAATAAAATATAAAAAAAAATAACATCATTTTTTTTAATCTTACATTTCTGAAGGTTAGATCAGAAAAGGGTTTTACTGTGCTAAAATCAAGGTATTAACATTCTGGAGACTCTATGACACAGCCTGTGTCCATGTGTTGGTTTGTCTCCATCATCAAAGTCAGCAACGGCTATTTAAGTCTTTTTCATATCGCTCTAACAAGCTCTTGTGGGCACAAGCAGATAATCCAGAATAAACTCCCCACGTCAAGATCCTTAATCTAATCACATCCAATTAAACTGAGCTAAAGCACTCAATCCTAAAGGAAATCAGCCCTGAATATTCATTGGAAGGACTGATGCTGAAGCTGAAGCTCCAATACCTTGGCCACCTGATGCGAAGAGCTGACTCATTGGAAAAAATCCTGATGCTGGGAAAGACTGAAGGCAAAAAGAGAAGAGGGTGGCAGAAGATGAGATGGTAGACAGCCTCACTGACTCTGGGGACATGAATATGAGCAAACTCCAGGAGATGGTGAAGGACAGGGAAGCCTGGCATGCTGTAGTCCATGGGGTCAAAAGAGCTGGACACAACTTAGTAACTGAACAACCACAAAATGTAACCACTTGGTCCCACTGGCCATGTACAGTAACATATTCACAGGTTCTAGGTAATTGCCTAGAGAAGGCAATGGCACCCCACTCCAGTACTCTTGCCTGGAAAATCCCATGGACGGAGGAGCCTGGTGGGCTGCAGTCCATGGGGTCGCTAGGAGTCGGACACGACTGAACGACTTCACTTTCATTTTCACTTTCATGCATTGAGAAGGAAATGGCAACCCGCTCCAGTGTTCTTGCCTGGAGAATCCCAGGGACGGGGGAGCCTGGTGGGCTGCCATCTATGGGGTTGCACAGAGTCAGACACGACTGAAGTGACTTAGCAGCAGAAGCAGCAGCAGGGAATTGCCATTTGGACATTTTGGGGGCTAGGGCATTACACTGGCTATCACAGTGTGAGAGGAGATCAATAACCTTGGAAATTTCACATGAGATGATAATGGTGGAGTCTTGCTGAATGAGTAGACTTCCAGAGAGGTAGTGAACGGGAGGTGAGAAAGGGAGGGAGGAAGGAGTCCAGGCAGAGAGAGCCCTAGAAAAGCCAGAGTCAAAAGTCTTTCATCCATTGCTTCCTTGTTAAAAATATAATCTGCCACATAAGCAAACTGCTCTGACATTTCTAGTCATTTTGTTCACTACCAGCATCTGCTACCCTCTTGGAGATTTTCACAGATTAATATCCTATTTCCATAACTAGCTAAGTACTAATGTTAAGTAAGCTAGCTGTACTATTCAAATATTCGTTCTTTACCCTCTCTTTAAAAATGAATACAATAATATTCTCCTATTTAGATTTCAAATGTCTTTCATCATTCATATGGACTGAATACCATGATTACAAACAGCACTGAAATACATTCCCCCTGCAATCAACAAGGATCTCCATCATCTGGTCCTGCTAATTTACATATACTATTTACAGACTTCTCAGACTATATCTATGTATACACCATTTTATTTACAAAATAATCACCTCCCTCAATGATCTTCTTTGAGGTTTAAACCTTCCACAGTTCCCAACAGATTGGTGCAATTTATTTTCACTTGCTTTTCACCCAAAGAGGATGGGTGAGGAGTATGTGAAAATTAATCAAAAGCAGAATTAACAGGAAGTACAGGGAACAAGATGTGGTAGGTCCATTCAGTTCAGTTCAGTTCAAAGATAATCAACAACAATCTGTCAACACAATGGTGCCTCTGGTTACCCAACCAAGATCTGGGGACATTCTAGCCAACCCCATGTACCAGAAGCATACATGCCTGCCAAGGACCACCTTGAAACAGAAACCTCATGGAGTCTGGGAAATACATTCAGAATTGTCTCTACTGAATAACTCAAAACCAGTAACCATGCTCTAGTCCCAAACTGACTGGAGATCTCTAAATGGTTCCAGGTTAGGACTGGCTGACTCTTCCCAGGAATGTTCAGCAGGATGTCTGAATCTGAGAGTTACACAGAGTTTTCTTATCATTTATGGGTCTCAGATCAATCGAGATAATTGCAAAGTTCCCCTAAGAGAATTAATATTTTGTAGTAGACTTAAACGTGTCTATTCTTAAATATCCCTCAGGTATGAGCAAGCCACAAATTTAACTAAACCTCAAAGGTAATGTGTCTAAACTCAAGGGAAGGAAAACAGTGAAACCAGGGGTGGTGTCCAACTCTTTCCTCTTAACCATTATTTTTCACAGACTGTTGTCTGACCTTGTTGTGAAAAACACTTACTTGATATATATTATTTAAGAATATATTTATGTTGCCTTTCTATAATAACATTTCTATCTCTCTTGTGTTTTTGTCCCCCTAAATATATCCCTACCCTCTTGTGCTATTTCTCTGGATCTTTCCTTGGTGACCTAGCCTAATTTCCAAGGATAGCTGCATTCCCACTTGCTTTTCAGACTTCATATTGCCCTGATTTTTGCAAAGTTTGTATTTTTCTATTGTTTTAGTCTTCTCTATGTATTGGGAATTTTGGCTAGAGTAAAAGTTTCCCTTAAAGAATCAACAATGCTGTGACAATTTATTTAACAAGTCATCTGGAAAAGATTGTAAAATATATCCTATAATCATTTACATCTTGCTATTCATGGACAGCGTCCATGGATATTTGAAGAATTTTAGGCATTAAAGTAGCAACTAATATTTAAATAGTGCCTGTTCTATGCCAAGTGCTGTGAAGAAAGCCAGGGATATAAGTACAAGAGAAGAGAGTGAGGGATTTAACTGTGTGTATAATACGGTTCCTGCCACAAAGAAAAAAGTCCAGAAAGGACAAAGATATGCAAATAGTTATAATACAACGTGATAAGTGCTTTTAAAAACATATGAACCAACTCCTTTGGGAACACAGATAAATGAGCAATTAATTCAGCCTGAAGGAGTTTAGAGAAACTTCAGATAAGAGGTCATATTTTTGCTGGGCTGTGAAAGAAAAGCAAGTCTCCACTAGGGATTTGAAGATATTGAAGAGACAGAAGGGAAAGAGGAAAAGTATATAACAATGAGAAAGATCATCATGAACAGGGGTTCATCAAAGTTAATGGCTCAGTTCCTGGCACGTGTCCAATTGCAATAAATATTTTTGAATGAATGATTATAAATGAATACATGTTTGAAGAACTGACTACATCCTTACTATTTTTTTATGGTTTAATGTATGGATATTCAAGGGTAGGTAGAGGGCATAACCCAGAGAAAGCAATGGCACCCCATTCCAGTACTCTTGCCTGGAAAATCCCATGGACTGAGGAGACTGGGGGGCTGCAGTCCATGGGGTCGCTGGGAGTCGGGCACGACTGAGCGACTTCGCTTTCACTTTCCACTTTCATGCATTGGAGAAGGAAATGGCAACCCACTCCAGTGTTCTTGCCTGGAGAATTCCAGGGACGGGTGAGCCTGGTGGGCTGCCATCTATGGGGTTGCACAGAGTCGGACACGACTGGAGTGACTTAGCAGCGGCAGCAGCAGCAGAGGGCATAACCAGTACTTTGGCCACCTCATGCGAAAAGTTGACTCATTGGAAAAGACTCTGATGCTGGGAGGGATTGGGGGCAGGAGGAGAAGGGGACGACAAAGGATGAGATGGCTGGATGGCATCACCAACTCGATGGACGTGAGTTTGAGTGAACTCTGGGAGTTGGTGATGGACAGGGAGGCCTGGCGTGCTGCGATTCATGGGGTCACAAACAGTCGGACACGACTGAGCGACTGAACTGAACTGAACTGAGTGGGCATAATGGTAGCTGATTGCATACTACTCCTGGGGGGTCATTAACTGCAGTTATTCTTTCATAGTTTCCATGACTGGACATGGAGATGGACATCCACCAAGAAATGAATAGAGGACAATGTGAAGGAACTACAACCTTAGCATTCCTCAGCTTAGCAACGTAGCTTCTCTCTAGACTAACAGCTCCCAGGCAATGAGTTAAGCACTGGATTTATAGCCAGATAGTTAATAATGTGCTAAACAGGACAGGGTGGGTGGAACAGGCCAGGTAGTCTTAACAGCAAATAAAAGTCTTCTGAGAAATGGAGCCTGTCTGGACTGCAGAGAATAATAGAGGAAAACAAAGTCATGGAGGACCAGAGAGAGAGAGACAGAGTAGGCTCTGTATGACCTTGGAGAATAAGTAAAAAAGTATGGGCCTAATAGGGATGGAAAAATTCAAAGTAATTTACGTAGGAGTTTAATACGAGTGGTGGCTCAGATGGTAAAGAATCTGCCTGCAATGCAGGAGACCTAGGTTCAATACCTGGGTCAGGAAGATCCCCTGGAGAAGGAAATGACAACCCACCTCTAGTATTCTTGCCTGGAGAATTCCATGGACAGATCATGGAGGTGCAAAGAATCCGACACAGTTGAGTGACTAACAATTTCAGTTAATATGAGAAAGTTTGAGTTTCCAAATTAAAAAAAAAAATCATTCTGCTTCAGGAAGACCTGTGGATTGGAGAACATTTGTGGGGGTTGGTATCTGAGTAGAGTCTGAGACACGAGCCCCGGTGCTTGTTCAAGCAAGAGGAGAGGTAGTGCAGGGCTGGTGATGGCAGTCGACAGAACTGGGAAGATTTGAGAGAGACTTGGAAGGTAAGACAGAAAATATAAAATACCTACTGCAAATTTAAGTGTTTACTCTATATTTGTGAAAACATACAAATCCTTTCCACTAGGGTAACTCATTGATTCTTCCCCTCTTCAACAAATATTTACTGAGCATTACGGCCAAGGCACTGAGGAATCAGCTGAAGCCAGAGAATCAAGATCCCTGATCCACTACAGCTTATATTTTGGCAGGTAGACAAACAAACAAATAAGTGTGTGGACAGAATAATTTCAGAGAAGAAACTCCTTTAGACCCAGTGGTTAGGAAAGAGTGTTGGAGATGAAGAAACCTGAGGTCACTGGAGGATAAGAAGCCAACCAACAAGGAAAGGACCATATATGCCTCATCCTTGGGTTAGGTCTCCTACCAGTCTCTTTATTATCTCACTGATCTCTCTCTTTTTTGAAGATTCAAAAGGTTTTTTTAAACCTATCTATATTCACAAGAGTTTTGGTCTACATATATGTCCTCCGTGTCACTGCAATGAAACCACAAGGGCAAGTGATCTTCCATAGGAGCTCTGCTTACCTTCTGCCTAAGAAACAGAACACATACTGGCCTTAAATAAATATCGAAAGAATAACGTAAGTTAAACAATTTTGTATCCTATCACACAATCCTGACTGATAGTCGTTTTTGTTGAAACAGATTCAGGTTTAAAACAGATTGGTTTCATTATCTATTTCTTTTTTTAAAAAAACTGATTAACAGTGCAGCATACATTTAATTGCTGATTAACATAATGATCTGAACACCTTGAAATTAATAATATTAGATCTGTTATTTATGGATATATCAGCTGTCTGGAGAACTAGTTCTCCAAAGATATACATATATATATATATTCAACTTCTATGAATTTGTAGCAATTTGTTTAGAGTTTTTCATTTAACTCTTTATAAAAATTATTCTAGGTTGAAATCTTGACACCATGTTGCCTAATAGAGGTTCTTAATTATTAGAATTCTTATAATTTTGAAATTAACAAAAGATATGCTGCTGCTGCTGCTAAGTCACTTCAGTCGTGTCTGACTCTGTGCGACCTCATAGACGGCAGCCCACCAGGCTCCCCCGTCCCTGGGATTCTCCAGGCAAGAACACTGGAGTGGGTTGCCATTTCCTTCTCCAATGCATGAAAGTGAAAAGTGAAATTGAAGTCGCTTAGTCGTATTTGACTCTTTGCGGCCCCAGGGACTGCAGCCTACCATGCTTCTCTGTCCATGGGATTTTACAGGCAAGAGTACTGGAGTGGGGTGCCATTGCCTTCTCAAAAACAAAAGATATATGCATAAGTAAATCTCTGTACACCTACATCTATGCCGATATACTTTTATATACAGATAAAATATTTTATATAGTAAATTTTACCATAGAGTATTTTAGAATACAATCATATGGCTTGGGCTACTTCTATTATGTTCTGTCTGTAATGTTCATCCTAATTTTCAATGTTCTTGTAAACAAAGAATCTAAACCTTGAGGGAAAAGGAAAACATACAAATGCTATTACGGTACACATTTTTGAGCAGCAGGAAGTCAGTAGTAAGTGTCAGAGATTGATCAGAATTGTGTTCTATATATAAACAATTGCCATCAGGTGTGCCCTGGTACGAGGTCATCTGTGTACCCAAGCAGTAATTTGAGCAATTTAGAATTTCAGGCAGCCTAGAGAGGGAATAAATTATTGAAAAGTTTAACTTCAAGTGTAAAATGCATCTTTATGGCAGATTTCTGAAAGAAACAGATTCTGTCCTTTCATATTAAATTAGATTTGTTAGTTGAATCAAAATTTTTAAATAATTTACATACACCCACAAAAGTCTATTGCTGTACCATTAGTTTTGCAGAAGTGGGAGATGACCCAAAAGCAAGGAATAGATATGCATATATATTTGGTATTTTCTACCCACAGCAATTTTTAATTTTTTAAAGAGCTTATTACTGAAAAGAAGCTGAGTTTTAGCCAAACTTGGCTATTATTTTTCACATACTTGAAACCAAAGCCAATAAATAGTGATACAGGTACTAAGAATATAGGTGTGTATGTGCTTGCTACTGCTAAGTCACTTCAGTCGAGTCCGACTCTGTGCGACCCCATAGACGGCAGGCCATCAGGCTCCCCGTCCTTGGGATTCTCCAGGCAAGAATACTGGAGTGGGTTGCCATTTTCTTCTCTAATGCATGAAAGTGAAAAGTGAAAGTGAAGTCGCTCAGTCATGTCTGACCCTCAGCGACCCCACGGACTGCAGCCCACCAGGCTCCTCCATCCATGGGATTTTCCAGGCAAGAGTACTGGAGTGGGGTGCCATTGCCTTCTCTGGTGTATGTGCTTAGTCACAATCATTTCTGACTCATTGTGACCCCATGGACTATAGCCTACCAGGCTCCTCTGTCCATGGGATTTTTCAGGAAAAAATACTGGGGTGGGTTGCCACTTCCTTCTCCAGGGGATCATCCCAACTCACAGGGTCTTCCTGTGTCTCCTGTGTTGGTAGGCCGATTCTTTACCACTGAGCTGCATGGGAAGTCCAACATCAGATTGCTATTTCCAGACTGATACTCCAAATCATATTTATTTCTAGACTGCTACTCTAAATTTGATCTAGTACTGAAAAAATAGTTAGGAATACATTCTAGACTCTAGAATCTCAGATTATATTTTTATTAGCTTGGAATCTATGTTAATTAACCAGAATGTTCTTCATGACAGAGGATTCACCCTATGGCATATTCATGCACGTTCTTTTTTCTCCATTACATTAGAGCTCTCAAGTTTTAGACTACATGGCCACATTTCCAAATCTCCTTTGATTATGTGGACACATGACAAAGTTGTGGTTACTGGAATATGAATGGAAGTGATGTGTGCCACTCACCGGTTGCATTCTAAACAGAATGGGTATGGCCTAAACAGATTCATTCCCACCCGCTGGGATGTAGATGCTTTGCCTAGAGCTGTGACCACCATCTTGAATCCAGAGGCAAAATCTTAGAGTTCATGTTGGCTCTTGGTTGCTACATGAGAGAATAATGAACTCTTATCTTATTCAAATCACTTTGTTTTGTGATTTATAGATCTAGTCTATAACCTAGTACATACTTCTATATCATCATCATCCATTTAACTCTAGTAATCTTCCAACTTCAAAAATCTTACTGTTTATAATTTATAACATGATCACTTTGATTAGGGATTCATTTTAAAGCAATTAACATGAATTTTTAAATTTATTACAATTTTTAAAGACTTATACACCTCTAATGCAAATGAATATTCTATTATTTTAATATTGGAAGGCATTCTTACTATGTAAAGCTTTGAAATATAGATATGGAGATGCCATGGACTATAGCCCACCAGAGTCTTCTATCTGTGGAATTGTCTAGGCAAGAATACTGGAGTAGGTAGCCATTTCCTTCTCCAGGGCATCTTCCTGCAAGAGATTGAACCTAGGTTCTCCATCATTGCAGGCAGATTCTTTACCATCTGAGCCACCAGAGAAGACCATGGACATGCTAGAAGTACACAAATAGCTCATGATATGAACAAAATGTAGTTTTTCAAGATGGTGTTTTGGACTTGTGCTTTGCCAGTATATCACAGGACAGTTATGAAACCTTCAGTTATGCCTAAGGGCTCTTCTGGTTACTACAAGGCCACAACTGAAAGTTAGAACTAATCAGGGAAGGAATGCTGCTGCTGCTGCTGCTAAGTGCCTTCAGTCGTGTCTGACTCTGTGCGACGCCATAGACGGCAGCCCACCAGGCTCCCCCGTCCCTGGGATTCTCCAGGCAAGAACACTGGAGTGGGTTGCCATTTCCTTCTCCAATGCATGAAAGTGAAAAGTGAAAGTGAAGTCGCTCAGTCGTGCCAGACTCTGACTCTTCGAGACCCCATGGACTGCAGCCTACCAGGCTCCTCCATCCATGGGATTCTCCAGGCAAGAGTACTGGAGTTGGGTGCCATTGCCTTCTCCGAATCAGGGAAGGAATAAGACTGAGCAAAAAGGGATGTGATCAGGATCCAAATGTAAATATAAAAAATTCACATTTGAAAAATGACACAATATAATTTATCACTTTTGGAAATCAAATTGAGGTCTAGACAATAAGAACTCACTTCCCTTATTTGTTTTTAAAATTGAAAACTCTTATTAGGACAGTGACCATTTTTATTTCATTTAACTCTCTATTCCTGATGCTTAACACAGAGCTTAGGTCAAAGAAACTTACTAATGTTTGTTGAATGACTGAATTAATATCACTTATTTAAAGTAATATTTGACACTGGAATTCATCCTGTCTCTCTCTATTCTGCAGAATGGCATCAAAAGAGAATACAAGAGTACAGAAGCGTAACACAATATTTTGACACTTAAAAAGTGATGCCTAAGCTGAATTTGAAAGAAAGAATAGAAGGCGAGATGGAAAGAAGATGACACTGTGGATGAAACAGGTTGGAAAAATCAACCAAGCACAGGAGAAGAACCAGCAGGGACCATACTAGATGACCCCAGGAAGATACAGAATCTTCAAAATCAAGTAACAAGATAATCTAGTGACCCCACAACTCCACTTTTAGGTATATACCCCTCCCCCCCCAAATTGAAAACAACTATTTAAACAAATATATGTACATGTTTGTTTACAGCAACAGTATTCACAATAGCCCAAAGGTAGGAAAAAAAAGAAAAATCCCAAATGGCCATGAATGGAAAAGAAAGTGAAAGAAAGAAAGTGAAGTCGCTCAGTCGTGTCCCACTCTTTGCGACCCCAAGGACTGTAGCCCACCAGGCTTCTCCGTCCATGGGATTCTCCAGGCAAGAATACTGGAGTGGGTTACCATTTCCTTTGCCAGGGGATCTTCCTGACCTAGGGATCGAACCCAGGTCTCCCACATTGGAGGCAGACACTTTAACCTCTGAGCCACCAGGGAAGCCCATTATAAACATGAGGCATATTTCATATATATATATATATATATATATATATATATATATAAAATGGAATACTTAGGCAAACAGAAGACTAAAGTACTGATGAAGAATACAGTACTATGGCATGGATGAAACTTGGAAACATAACGTTAAATGAAATAAGCCAGACACAAAGGGTCATACATTGCATGATTCCACTTACCGGGACGCTTCAGGACGATCAGTCCATAGGAGAGTAAAGCACTCTCCTAGTGTCCAGGGTTTTCAGAGAGTGGAGAGAAACTGCTTAATAGGTTAAGGGTTTTGCTTTGGTAACACTTGAAACTCGAGAGGCACAGTGGCTGCATGCCATTGTGACTGGACTGGATGCCACTCAATTGTTCATTTTAAGATGGTGAATGCTATGTTAGGTGAATTTCTTTTCAAAAAATCATTTTAAAATGACCTATAATACCTTATGACCTAGAGTTTCAGCAATCTCTTTTGAATAATTTTTTTTTATCAGCATCACAGCAATTCTACCATTGGGCATGTATCTTATTTATGTTTCCTGGGTACACTGAGGTTCCAGTTCCAATAATCAGTTCATTTCAAGTCTAGGCAGAGATGTGGCTCAGACGGCAAAGAGTCTGCCTGCAATGTGTGAGACCCAGGTTCAATACCAGGGTCAGGCAGATCCCCTAGAGAAGGAAATGGCAACCCACTCCAGTACTCTTGCCTGGAAAATCCCATGGATGGAGGAGCCTGACAGGCTATAGTTCATGGGGTCACAAAGAGTTGGACACAACTGAGCGACTTCACTTTCACTTTTCACTTTCTTTAAAACATTACTTTCCTTAAAGTATGACATTGAAAAAAGAAGGAAAAACAAACATAACCCAGTACTATTAGTAGGAGGTAGCTGAATAAGATGGAGCTAATAAACACATTTAGTCTATCTCCTGGAGACCATGTCTGGGGATGGCGTTAGCCAGTAGCCAACAGAGGCCTGAGCAGGGCTGCTGCGAGTTAGGTGCTGCCCCATCATCTGGTCAGAGCCCCTGTTCTCCCCTGCACCATGCAGGGGACAGTGTCCTCTCCACTTGGACTCCTACAAAGGTGTCCTCTCACTGTTACACACAGAGATGAATCGGAAGATCCTGCTCACTTTCAAAGAAAGGGGCAGCTCATGAATTTTCATCACAGGCACAGATGCAGATTGGGGTCAAGGGGAGTTTGGCTGAGTGTTGGAGGCAGTCTCAACACCTCCCACTCCCCGAGGGGGAAAGTCGGAAAAGGGGGCATTTGTAAGTTTCACATTTTCAGTAAAGCTGTCAAAATGAATTAAGCATAGTGGGAAAAGGGAAGCAATGTTTGTAAGGTGAAGTTTAAAACTAAACAACTCTATGTACCATTAACACGATTATGCAATTATGAACAGTTTTACCAAATAATAATACTATGCATGGGAAAAGGTAAGCTGGTTATTACAGACGTTGTGTATATAAATTATCTCTGAATCATTTGTGACTGAAAAGAGTGATAGCTGGTGAGGTGCTCTGCCCAGGTTACCATAGATACCGTGTATACAGATCAAATTATGCAGATAATCACTTCATGAGAGTGATTTGCAGAGTTCACACTGCAAATATAATAACAATAACAAAAATAACAGATTACACTATGCTATGTCAAAGGCTTTAACCTCATAAAGTTACGTTACACAAGCATCCTTTTTAGTATAATAAGGGCTTAAGCACACAGACACTGTAACCAGATAGTTTGTGTTCCCATCTGAGTTCCAAACTTACTTAATCTCTGTGCATCAGCTTTCTCACCTGTAAAATGGGAATAGCAATTCTAGGTATTTAATAGGGCTCTTGTGAAGATTAAATGAGTTATTGCATGGAAAGCATTTGGATGGTACCTGACAGACAGTGAGTACCATGTAAGGAGTAGTCATTATTCCTTGGGTTTCCCAGGTGGCGCCAGAGGTAAAGAACCCACCTGCCAATGCAGATAGATGTAAGAGATGTGGGTTTGATGCTTGGGTTGGGAAGATCCCCTGGAAGAAGAAATGACAACCCACTCCAGTATGCTTGCCTGGACAATCCCATGGACAGAGGAGCCTGGTGGGCTATAGTCCATGGGGTTGCAAAGAATCAAACATGACTGAAGCGACTTAGCATACATGTACACATTATTTCTTAACAGAAGTCCCATCAATGAATTTGCTAAACATTGCTCGGCAGAAAAATAAATCAAATTAAGTGTGGGAAGTTGTGAGACACCAGGAGTTCCCACATCTATCCTTTGGCCTGCATGGTCACTGCCATGCTAAACTCACTGCTTTTGGTGGTGCCCGTGATACGACCTAGCCATTCTCATGCCTCACTGCTAAATTGTACCAGGTAGCACACAAGCAAAGTGATAAAGTAGTCATTTGAGATGAAAAGAGCACTGACCAAAACAACTGCCAGAAAAGCAGAATTCCCCTACGGTTTCGATGAGGCGTATTTTTTTCAGTTGCAGATGTCATTTCCACAAGTTTTCATTTTGGCATCTGGCACATGCGTGCTATTTGAAAGCAATACTGCCCATGTGCCGGCTGTTACTGTGACAATCTTGGGGACTGCTTCACACAAATTAGGTGAGAACTTATCTTTATAAATGAATGTCTGTCACTGACAATTATGGTGACGCCCCGCCAGTGCCCACAGCGCGAATGCGGAACGTCAACATGCATTTCTCAAGTTTTATGATTCAAAGAGGAAACATCAGGCTTGAATGGAAAAAAAAAATAGTTCAGTCTTCCAACTGCCACACTTATGCTCCCATTAAAAATGGTGGGGCCTGGACTCCATTAGTTAGCAGAAGTCACATTTGGATAAAGAGGTGAACAAGCCACAATCCACTGCTATAAAATGGGTCACTGCTTTAATGAAAGAAGGCCTTGTTCTTAATGTATTTGGATCCCAAATCAAACTATGTTGTATTAGAGACTTTTTTTTTTTTTGGATTTAACATTCTTTTTAGTTGCTTCGGAAAGGCCTGCTTTTGTGCTGAGCTGTTCAACTGAATTTCTTTGTTAGGAAGATAACCAGGACATTTAGGCTTACAGACCAGCTTTCTGAAAACGTTTCTATGGAATATTTTAGCATACATAAGCAGCCGTAAAATGTGTGCTTTAGGATTTTGAGTTGAAAATAAAAGCCAAAACCCAGAGTGATAATTAGTTATTGTTATTCATGGTGACAACTTTTTTTTTTTTTTTTTTTTTTATGAGTTTCCTAAAAGCTTGATAGGAACCTTGGCCTTTGGAATTTGAGGTTAATATTTTTAAGTCATAGCCTTGGTAAGAAATATTTTAAACAAAAATCATCAAGCATCCTATTATATTTGGCATCCCTCCTGTGATTTGTTATACAATTTTTTAAAGCTCTAATGTACATATGTAATATACCCAATAAATGTTTACTTACTATAAAACTAAGATGATATGTGCAAAAGTAACTTGGAAGGCATTATGAAGTTTAATATTAATTTTAATGTTCATCAATGCAACCCTGTGAAGTATGAAGTGAAAGTGTTAGCCCCTCAGTCGTGTCTGACTCTTTGCAACCCCATGGACTATATCCCACCAGATTCCTCTGTCCATGCAGTTCTCTAGGCAAGAATACCGGAGTGGGGTTGCCATTCTCTTCTCCAGGAGATATCCTGACCCAGGATCAAACTCAGGTCTCCCATATTGCAGGCAGACTCTTTACCATTTGAGCCACCAAGGAAGTCCTGTGAAACTCTGTCTAACTCAGTGGATTAGAAGAGCATCCAGGCAGAAATTATGATCATTGTTTCAGATCTAGTATAAAATTTAAACTGTTCTGCCTTGTTTTCTCTCTCTTTCTGGTTCTGGTGAATGTGATGATTGGTTCTGTGAGCTCAGACAAGTCATTCTTTTTCCTCTGTCGGCCCCCAGTTCTCAGCAAGTATTGTGACCACTCCAGTAGCTTGCTTCATGGCAGGTACTACAAAATAAAACAATTTCCTCAGTTACCAACAAAGGCTGCCTGCAGGGTATGGGATAACAGCAGAAGCCTTATCCTAGGATCATGTTGCCAATTCTGCTCTCACTCAGGCAAGAAAAACCAAGCTAGGGGAAACTAAGAGCAACTAATAGTTATTGAGCACTTGTTAAATGCCAAGTGTTTGGCTTGTATTATTTCATCCAGTCCTTGCACAGTTAGCAATTCCACTCGACTTCCACAGTGAAACCAGGCTAGACTACAGCTATCAAAGGTTGATATTTATTGAGCACTTACTATGTACTAAGTGTGTTACTTGGTATTATCTCATTGGATCTTGACACCAGCCTTGAGATCTTGGAGTCAGATTATTATAGTTCACTGTGAATTACTGGGAGACCATAGTCACTTGTATTTGCTTTCCAACCTCTTATAAATCTGGTTTACACTGGGTTGCAACTTGAAAATGAGTTGACTAAGGGGAAGGAAACAAAAAAGAAATAAAATAAGGAGGATAGAGAAGAATAAAGAAGGAAGAAAAACTGATTAATTGGCCAGCTAGGTGGGAGGACTCAGATTTCATTTCCTTTAATTCTCATTGTAACTTTCAAGGTACATATGTTTATTTTGCCCACATTGAAAAAGAGAACACTGAGGCTTGCCAAGGTTAGACAATTCTGGCAAGTCAATAGGACTTGCAAGTGAGCTGTCAAACACTGGAACCCCATGTTCAAATCCTCAAGTTCACGTGCCGGGCAGACCCATGCGGTCATTGTCCAAGACCTGTGCAAACAAGCTGAGCCACAGACCAGAAGATAGGGGGCATGGCTGGTTCCTCAAGACCCTGTGCTGGAGAGGAGCAACAGGGGGATGAACCTTTCCATGTAGACACCACTCTTGTCTAGTGGGACACAGTATTCCTGGGAGCAGGTGGCTGCTCATCACATGACAATTTATGGTGCAAAAATCAAACCATCGGTTTTGCTTGGGTTTCTGACCAGCTCCGTCTTCCAGGCCTGAGAGACGGCGAACACCATGCTGACTCTTATGCATGGTATGATTGCAGTCTCCTTTATCTCTACCCGTGTTGTTCATTTTAATATTGTTATTCTTATACCTATCTTAACACTTCAGTTGCCTCTCTCTTCCTTTAAGGAACAGAGGGAGTGGTCAGTGAAATGCAAAGAGAATCACAGAATATGAATATATCATACTGTCTTTGGCTATTTATAGTTCAAATGCTTTCCCTGGACTTTGAGCATCTCAAGGGCAGGAACTTATTTCATGTATTGATGAATTCCCAGGACTCTTCACAGGGTCTGGCTGACCCCATAAGTGCTTGCTGGATTATGTATATAATTAATACTACTCAGATTTAACACAAACACTGTATATGAAAAGACAGAATAGCTATTTGAGCAAGAGTTGAGATGAGCTACAAAAAATACAGCGTCGTCACACATTTTGGTTCATGCCCACTTTCTCTACTGCTGCTTCTAATTCTTCGGACTCTAAGAGGGTGACCTTTGAGTTAGATTTGTCCTTGACACATTAGCATTGGATTCCAGTGGCTAGCATGGCTCACTGAAAACTTATTTGAAGGCCAACCTGTTAGTCATTTAAAATAGGGCATCAATTTTTATTCTACACCCAAATCATAAAAGATTGCTTAACTTTGCACAAGCGTGTCATGCTGCCTACATAATCATCTCAGAAGATTTAAAGCACCTAGGAAGCTGATAAATTGTTTTTAAAGTTAAGCAAAGACATGGTCTAATGTAGGTTGAATCGATTCAGTTAAAACAGCCACCATGAAATACTTATAAAGGTGATTGCTTTCTGCCCCTAAAGCCCTGAAAAGCTGCCCTTAGGAGTAGGTTAAAAGTAGAAATTGTTAAAATTAAGCAGTATGTTTATGAAGGGTAAGGAATATTTGAAAGCAAGATTTAAATATTTTAAAAATACGTCTGATGCAAAATAAAAGATTTCACTATCTCTTTAGAGTTACTGAGGCGCAAGATAAGACTAGGAAAGTTCACCCGGCCATGTACATTTTACTGCAAACATGTCATTTTAGACATTTTTCAAAATGTATTTGGAATATGGAAAGCAATCCCACTGAGGTATTGTTTGGCATAGCTCATTGACATGTTTATGTTTGTAAAGTCAATCAGATGAAGACAACTATGAAGTTTTTGTGTTTTTTTTTTCCTTCCTCATTTGAGTGAAAGGAGGCTAATTTTTTTTTTTTTTTTTTTTTTACTGAAAACAGCAATAAAAGAAATGTGTGATTCTTTTGGCCTATTATTTTATCCTTAAATCTTTTTAAAGAGAGAAATCTGGAGTATTATTTAGGTATCACATTCAAAAAGACTAGAATAAATAGCCAATGCATTATAATATAAATATATTAATACATATTTCAGAGCCTGGTTTCCAAGGCTAGGGGTACACTCGAATGCCATGAACTTTTAGGAAGTCAAGAACTACTATAATCTCAGGTATATCTTCCAAAACAATGGCAAGAAATACAGTTCTCCACCCCTAGAATGGTTATAAGTATCCAATAGGGCTTTCTCAGGTGGCACAGTGATAAAGAATTTGCCTGCCAATGCAGGAGAAGCAGGTTCGATGCCTGGGTTGGGCAGATCCCCTGAAAAAAGGAATGGGAACCCACTCTAGTATTCTTGCCTAGAGAATCCCATGGAGAGAGGAGTTGGGAGGGCTACAGTCCATGGGGTCACAAAAGAATCAGACACAGTTTAGTGACTAAAACAAGAACAAAGCATAAACAGCATATACAAAAACACTTTAAAAAAAGTGGTCCATAGATAAATGCCATTTAATAATAATGTAACAATTATAATTATAAATTATAACAAGTTATCACCTTAGAAATTCTTCTCCATTTATCATATTCTCATTCTCTACACTGTGGGAAGAGAAGTGCATGATTGAAACGACATTTTTAGAAAACTGTACTGAACTTAAACATATCTTATACTCTCACTTGTGGCAGAAATGGGTTTATGTTATGCTTATCAAAAGCAGGCTTTCCTTGAAAATTAGACTCTCAAAGAAATTGATTTTTACAATAGTTATAAATCTTAGTGAAGATATAAATTTAATACAGGGTACAAAAGAAAGGATAAATATTTGAATCATTATGCAGGAGAACTGGGAGAAGATTCTGGTGTAAAACAAGGTGAAATGGAGACCTGTCTCCAGGCAGTAAAGAGTCCTATCAAAGTACAGTTTACGAAAGTTTCCCAAAGTTCTATTTCCTGACTTTCTTAAACATCTTCTGATCTATCAATTCCAGCAATATTTTGGCAGCCTAAAATTACACCATTCTGACCTTGACATTAGTATTCAACAGCACTGAAGGGAGAATGACAGCTTCTCCATCCTGGCGGGTGATCTTGCAAGCTTTTACCTTCATGACTATGGAGTTTCTGTCAAGGGTGCTTCCAGCCGAATGATCGCATTCTTTTGAATTATGAAGTGGCTGCAAACTGTGCTAATTGGGTCCGCACTGATGTCACTGATAAGGATTAAACAGCCTTGATGGTCTTAAAGTCACAAATAAATACCATCTTGTTACACATGTATATTCCACTTAGCCTCATCCATAGCTAAGGCCATGCAGAACAGAACTGCTTTATTTAATTAAAATCGTCATTAAAGACATTAAGATGAATCAGAGGCAAATCATAAAGAGATGAATGGAATAGCTGAGAGCCACTACAATGAAAGGTTAAATATCGTGATTATTTTTTTTCATTGTTGATGAAGAGTGAACAATATGCTTGGGAGTGCAGAAAAGAGTAAGAACTGAGCTATAAATGCAGCAGAACAAAAAGCATATGTCCAATCACAGAAGCCATAAGAGACAATCGCCTGAACTAATATAACTGTTTCATCTGTTGCATTACAAAGATTTTTTTTTCTATATTTAAAGATCTTTAAACAGTAAGCTCCCAAAAGGCAGGGAAAGGACTAGAAGAGTCTGTGACTATGTCCTTTGTATAGTAGAGTGGCATTGGTACTCTGGGTGCTTATTAATTTCTATCTGATAGCCAGTGGGAATTTGCTGTATGATGCAGGGAACTCAAAGCCAGTGTTTTATGACAATCTAGAGAGGTGGGTTGGGGAGGGAGGTGGGAGGAAGGTTCTAGAGCATGGGACATGCGTATACCTATGGCTGATCCATGTTGATATACAGCAGAAATCACCATACTACTGTAAAGTAATTGTCCTCCAATTAAAAAAAAAATAAGTGTTATCTGATGTAAGCATAACAGTCAGTGTGAGAGTCTAGAGGACTATAATGAACTTCTATATACAATTCAGAGATCTTTAACCACAATACTATACTCATACTTTAAATGGGTGGAATGTGAATAAAATAGCTAAAATTGGTAAATTATCGATAAGGTACTAAGCCACTGAAAATCAAAGCATAATAAATTACTATATGGACAGAGGAGCTACAGTCCATGGGGTTGCAGTCAGATATGGCTAAGGGACTAACACTTTCATTAAAAGACAAATTTGCCTACTGAGTTGCTCCATGAACTTAATATAGGCACATTGAGTCATTCAACAAATAATTTCATCATGAAAATTTTTCATACAAAGAGAGTATAGAAGTTGATATTTTAAAAACTCAGGTTAAAGTGCAATAATGAGGTTGTGAAAACACTAAGTTTTTGCCACATATACTTTTTTAAATAGAGCAATACAGATACAATCCCAGTGGCATCTGCATTTTCTGGTTACCGAATATGCCTGCCATTTTTGTCCATGTTTTGATACTTCTGTATATTTTTGCATCAACACCATATAGAATTTTATGTGGTGTTATATATATAAATTTATATAAATTTATAATTTTTATAAATGATGTTATAGCTACATGTCCTGTAATCCACTTTTTTCACTCAACATTAATTTTGAGATTGCTAATATCAAAGCATGTAACTCTGGCTCATTTATTTTAGATTCTTTATAGTACCCTAATCATTACTAATTTATTCAGTTAATTATTTACTGAGTATCTACTAAATTCCAGGTGGCAATCTGGGTGATGAGGCCACAGCAGTCAACTAAATATGAGACACAATGGCTGCTGTGTTAAATAAAGCCTTCTTGCTGGGGAATAGATTCCAATGCATGCCTCCTTTCTTTTGGGATATCTTCTTGTGGCTCAGATGGTAAAGCAACTGCCTGCAATGCAGGAGACCCAAGTTTGATCCCTGGGTTGGGATGATCCCCTGGGGAAGGAAATGGCCAGGCGCTCCAGTACTCTTACCTGGAAAATCCATGGACGGAGGAGCCTGGTAGGCTACAGTCCATGGGGTTGCAGAATCAGACAGGACTGAGTGACTTCACTTTCCTTTTCACATTTTACTGTTACAAACAGCGCCACAGTGAATGACCACAAGCATTAGTACTTCTGTGTTTGTTTTAGAGGAGACATAAAAGAACAAGGGCATTGTTTTTTATAGACTGGGCACACCTTCAGTCTTACAATATAATACAAATTGTCATATAAATACAAATTGTTCTGTTAACTTCAGGCACAAACATGGGGCTGTTAAACAGTTCCCACAGATTCACAGTCTCACACACTGGTCTTTTTAAATTTGGTGACTTTTGCCTCCTGATGGATGTGAGATGGTACCTAATTTGTGTTTTCCGAAGTTGAGCATCTTGTATGTTAACTGTAATTATGGGCCACTCCTCATCTCTCTCTCATGGATTACCTGTTCTTATTTATTACCTATGTATTGGATTGTCTTTTTCTTATTGATATTTAAGCATGTCTGGTACCCTGGAAATTATTGTTGACCAGATGGGTTGTTTTTATCCTGGTGTATGGCTTACATTTTTTTAGTTTTTGAGAACATATTTCTGTCATGTGAAAGTATTTGATTTTAATATAATAATATCTACCATTTTGTAATTGTGTCCTTTCTTCCTTTTTAAGGAAATGATCACTCATTCAAATGTATGAAGACATTCTGCAATATTTTATACAGGTTTTAAGACCTGACTCATCATGTTTATGTTCTTAACGCACCTAGAATACACTTTTGTGTCTGAGGGAAGGGACTGAGTTTAGTTTACTTTTGTTTCATATTTCTAGTTATGACAGCTAAAGGCGTTCATATATTCTACTTGTTTTGTACTCTCATTTAATCTCTTTGGAGCTAGTGCCCAAGTAACTTGCTTTGGCTAATGGAGTAGGAACAAAAGACTGTGTATATACATTCATTGTAGTGCAACAGAATCCAGAAAATAAGCAGGGAATTGGCCTTCAGCCAGCTTCCCTCACAGTAAAGTTGTCAAGTAGGTAGGTGAAGTTCCTTTGGAGGTGCACTCCTCCGTGTTCCCAGGTCCTCTGCACGGTAAGGAGACAGGCCTGCCTTCTATAGGCAAGAACTTATCCTTGGTTTTCATTTCTTCACCTATCACCCCAGGCAAAGCAAAGACAAACCTCTATCTCCTAAATTACACTCTCCAAACAACACTAAAGCTGCAACCATTGGAGAAGAAAATGATGAAGAAATTAACTGCTGCATTTTTTTTTTCCAGTAGTGAGTTCAGGTTAATAGGATATTTGCATAATGAAAGGCATAATAAGGGCTTCCATGGTGGCTCTGATGATAAAGAATCTGCTTTTAATGCAAAAGACTCAGGTTCGATCCCTGGGTCAGAAAGATCCCCTGAAGAAGGAAATGCCAACCCACTCCAGTATTCTTGCCTGGAAATCTCATGGACAGAGGATCCTGGTGGGTTACAGTCCACCCGGTTGTAAAGAGTCAGACACGAAAGAGCAACTAACACCCTGAGGGCATAATAGAATAAAGTAGAAAGTGAAAGTGAAGTCTTTCAGTCTTGTCCAACTCTTTGCTACCCCATGGACTGAAGCCTACCAGGCTCCTCCGTCCATGGAATTTTCCAGGCAAGATACTGGAGTAGGTTGCCATTTCCTTCTCCAGAGGCTGTTCCTGACCCAGGGATCGAACCCAGGTCTCCCACATTGCAGGCAGACACTTTACCATCTGGTCCACCTGGGAAGCCAAGTCTAAAAACCCTGGGAAATACATTTCTGAAGATTTGAATCTAGGATTTACAACAATTCTTCCATGAACTGGTTGTGCAACTTTTGTCAAGATCCTCAGTCACTCAGTGTCTTCAGTTGTACAGTGAACAGAATGATACTTGTATTACAGGATTGATACTGGAATGATAAAGCAACACTTCATGACTGCATGCCTAGTGCAGTGCCTGGCATGTGGTAGACACTAAAGAGGAGACTGAGTAAGAGGCAAATTTGGCCTTGGAATACAGAGTGAAGCAGGGCAAAGGCTAATAGAGTTTTGCTAAGAGAACGCACTGGTCATAGCAAACACCCTCTTCCGACAACACAAGAGAAGACTCTACACATGGACATCACCAGAAGGTCAACACCGAAATCAGATTGATTATATTCTTTGCAGCCAAAGATGGAGAAGCTCTATACGGTCAGCAAAAACAAGACCAGGAGCTGACTGTGGCTCAGATCATGAGCTCCTTATGGCCAAATTCAGACTTAAATTGAAGAAAGTAGGGAAAACCTCTAGACCATTCAGGTATGACCTAAATCAAATCCCATATGATTATACAGTAGAAGTGAGAAATAGATTTAAAGGACTAGATCTGATAGACAGAGTGCCTGATGAACAATGGACGGAGGTTCGTGACATAACACAGGAGAGAGGGATCAAGACCACCACCATGGAAAAGAAATGCAAAAAGGCAAAATGGCTGTCTGGGCAGGCCTTACAAATAGCTGTGAAAAGAAGAGAAGTCAAAACCAAAGGAGAAAAGGAAAGATATTCCCATCTGAATGCAGAGTTCCAAAGAATAGCAAGAAGAGATAAGAAAGCCTTCCTCAGCGATCAGTGCAAAGAAATAGAGGAAACAACAGAATGGGAAGGACTAGAGATCTCTTCAAGAAAATTAGAGATACCAAGGGAACATTTCATGCAAAGATAGGCTCGATAAAGGACAGAAATGGTATGGACCTAAAAGAAGCAGAAGATATTAAGAAGAGGTGGCAAGAATACACAGAAGAACTGTACAAAAAGGATCTTCATGACCCAGATATTTATGGTGGTGTGCTCACTCACCTAGAGCCAGACATCCTGGAATGTGAAGTCAAGTGGGCCTTAGAAAGCATCACTACGAACAAAGTTAGTGGAGGTGATGGAATTCCAGTTGAGCTATTTCAAATCCTGGAAGATGATTCCATGAAAGTGCTGCACTCAATATGCCAGCAAATTTGGAAAACTCAGCAGTGGCCACAGGACTGGAAAAGGCCAGTTTTCATTCCAATCCCAAAGAACGGCAATGCCAAAGAATGCTCAAACTACTGCACAATTGCACTCTTCCCATATGCTAGTAAAGTAATGCTCAAAATTCTCCAAGCCAGGCTTCAGCAATATGTGAACCGTGAACTTCCTGATGTTCAAGCTGGTTTCAGAAAAGGCAGAGGAACCAGAGATCAAATTGCCAACATCTGCTGGATCATGGGAAAAGCAAGAGAGTTCCAGAAAAACATCTATTTCTGCTTTACTGACTATGCCAAAGCCTTTGACTGTGTGGATCACAATAAACTGTGGAAAATTCTGAAAGAGATGGGAATACCAGACCACCTGACCTGCCTCTTGAGAAACCTGTATGCAGGTCAGGAAGCAACAGTTAGAACTGGACAGGGAACAACAGACTGGTTCCAAATAGGAAAAGGAGTACATCAAGGCTGTATATTTTCACCCTACATATTTAACTTATATGCAGAGTACATCATGACAAACGCTGGGCTGGAAGAAACACAAGCTGATATCAAGTTTGCTGGGAGAAACACCAATAATTTCAGATATGCAGATGACACCACCCTTATGGCAGAAAGTGAAGAGGAACTAAAAAGCCTCTAGATGAAAGTGAAAGAGGAGAGTGAAAATGTTGGCTTAAAGCTCAACATTCAGAAAACGAAGATCATGGCATCTGTTCCCATCAGTTCATGGGAAATAGATAGGGAAACAGTGGAAACAGTGTCAGACTTTATTTTTGGGGGCTCCAAAATTACTGCAGATGGTGATTGCAGCCGTGAAATTAAAAGATGCTTACTCCTTAGAATGAAAGTTATGACCAACCTAGATAGCATATTAAAAAGCAGAAACATTTCTTTGCCAACAAAGGCCCGTCTAGTCAACGCTATAGTTTTTCCAGTGGTCATGTATGGATGTGAGAGTTGGACTGTGAAGAAAGCTGAGTGCCAAAGAATTGATGCTTTTGAACTGTGGTGTTGGAGAAAACTCTTGAGAGTCTCTTGGACTGCAAGGAGAGCCAACCAGTCCATCCTAAAGGAGATCGGTCCTGGGTGTTCACTGGACGGACTGATGCTGAGGCTGAAACGCCAATACTTTGGCCACCTCCTGTCAAGAGTTGACTCATTGGAAAAGATCCCGATGCTGGGATGGATTGGGGGCAGGAGGAGAAGGGGACGACAGAGGATGAGATGGCTGGATGGCACACCGACTCGATGGACGTGAGTTTGAGTAAACTCCGTGAGTTGGTGATGGACAGGGAGGCCTGGCGTGCTGCCATTCATGAGGTTGCAAAGAGTCAGACAGGACTGAGCAACTGAAGTGAACTGAACTGAATACTTGAAATAGTACCAGTGGTGTGCTTTGATAGTGGAAGAAATTTTTAGGATAGAATATTGTTCTGTTATCCTGAAAGCTTAAGAGGCAGGCTGCCTATTGAGAAGAAATATTAATGTGATTGTTAGCTTTTTTGAAGCTTCAGAGGTAATACAGGGAGTTCTGGAATCAGTTATTTACTATAAAGCAATGATTTCAAATTAACCGTGCAAGAGTATCTTATTTGTATAAAATGATAACTATGAAAAACCTACTGCACAGCACAGGGAACTCTAGTCAGTGCTCTGTGGTGACCTAAATGAGAAGGAAGTTCAACAAAGAGGGGATATATGTACACATATAGCTCATTCACTTTGCTGTACAGCAGAAACTAATGCAACATTGTAAAGCAACTACACTCTGATAAAAACTAATAAGAAAGAAAAAGGAAAACAAGGAAATAGTCTCACAAGTAACATTACTTTTTCCACCTTCATCTTCATTGTTTGATAATTCAAAAAGGATCCATTAGCTTTTTAGAAGAGTAATAGCACACTGTCATTCTACATCAGAATTCAAGCTCCCATTCATAGATTCATGTTCTTTCTTCCAGCAGAGAAGCTTCAATACACTGAGTCAGAACTGTACAGAGTGAGAGGTGGGACCTCAAAGTGTTAATAAAAGTACTACAGATGTTAGATTCTGATTTTATGTTCTCTAATTGGCATTCTTTTCTCTCTTAAGTGTTTAGAAACAATTCTCCCACTTCAAAATAAATCAAATACATTTTCCTTGCTTATGTGACTTCTTATAGAATGAAAGACATTGTGCATAAACATCTCCTTTTTATTTCAAAGGTTCATGGCAGTCAGATTATTTTTAAAGCTAATAAGTTGTTAAATAATAAGCAAGATGCATTTATTAGAAATTGAAATGAAGAGAGTTGAAATACAAGTCAATAAAAGATAAAATAATTTTCTAGTGATTGAACTAAAAGACTAAGGGATTAAACTCATGTTAAGAACAGTTAATGGCATTGACTGTGAAGGTCTCATTATTCCATGAATTATTAATTCATCTTCAAATAACAAAAGTGTGAGACTTAATTAATTTTTACAAAATGTTTGATGACATTATTATTATAGGAAGTGTGGATCAATATTATTACCACTTTATTTATTCAGTGTGATTACAGCTTTCCTTAAACCTCTTTACTTTGAAAACACTCGAAAATAACTTTTAGAGTAAGTTTTTATGTATTGGTCCATATTCAATAAGAAATAAATATGAATCCTGAAAATCATCAATGTGTCCATTTGAATACTAAGCAAAATTAAATTCACTGCCACCTATGTCAACTTGAACTTGATTTACAGGTTTGTGTGTGTGTGTGTGTTAATTCTTCACCTATAAAAGTTTTTCAGCACACTAATAAACCTAGGAATAATATTTTATACTGCTATACTATTTTTAGGTTTACAACATGCTTTCTCAGATGTCCCTATATTTAATCTAGATAACATCTTTGGACTTAGGAAAGAAGACAGGGTATTCTCATCTTATGAATGAAAAATTGAGGTTCAGCAAATTGCCCTAAGATCCAGAGGTGATAAGTGGTGTCAACACGAGAACCCGTTTTTCCTTATTCCTTGCACCATGTTTATGCCAGTGTAAGCATCTTGTGCTTCTCCAAGCAGCTTCACCTTGGAGCACAGATCGCTGTGCACATTGCTATGAAGACTGAACAGTTCAGTCGCTTGGTTGTGTCTCACTCTTTGTGACACCATGGACTGCAGCACGCCAGGCTTCCCTGTCCATTACCAACTCCCGGAGCTTGCTCAAACTCATGTCCATCAAGTAAGTGATGTCATCCAACCATCTCATCCTCTGTTGCCCCCTGCTCCTCCTGCCTTCAGTTTTTCCCAGCATCAGGGTCTTTTCCAGTGAGACAGTTCTTTGTATCAGGTGGCCAAAGTATTGAAGCTTCAGCTTCAGTATCAGTCTTTCCAATGAATATTCAAGACTGATTTCCTTTAGGGCAGACTGGTTGGATCTCCTTGCAGTCCAAGGGACTCTCAAGAGTCTTCTCCAACACTTGACGTTCAAGAGCATCAGTTCTTTGGCACTCAGCTTTCTTTATAGTCAAACTCTCACATCCATACATGACTACTGGAAAAACCATAACTTTGACTAGATGGAGCTTTGTTGGCAAAGTGCTGTCTCTCCTTTTTAATACACTGTCTAGGTTGGTCATAACTTTTCTTCCAAGTAGCAAGTGTCTTTTAATTTCATGGCTGCACTCACCATCTGCAATGATATTGTAACCCCTCCAAAAAAAACACGGGTATGTAAACGTGTATGTGTGTATGTGTGTGTGTGTGTATTCCCTTCACCTATGAGAACTGTGACCATAACAGAAAGAATATCATGTTGAATATTTATAGCATGATTTTGCATTCTTTAAAGCATTTTATAGTGACTAAAGTCATCAGCAAATACAGGCACACACACACACACACACACACACACACAAAACTACCAGGATGAGTTGCTAAACTAGAAGAAAGTCAGGTTTAAAAGTTAAATTTTACTTTGAGTTCTCACTTGAATATACTCTTTTGTCTTATTAAAGTAAGGATTGGAAAGAGGCTCATCCTTTTATCCTGTAGTGTAAAGTTTACACTCTGGACATGCAGAAACTGGTCTTTATTTATTAACAGGGTAAAAAGGAGTTCAGGAATTTTCACAATGAGTCAAAATCCCTTTCAGTTAATAACTATCATTTGCGTTTCTAACAGAAAAAGAAAAAAACAAACAAAACGAATTCTAAATCTGAAAGATCACAGAAGTTTAATATAATACCAAGTCTTCCTTTGCTAAGGGTTTCCAGATGGCAGGGAATAGGGGCTGCTGAGACGGCTGGGGAAAATGTATTGTCCAGAAAGCAACCACAGTTCCTCCTAACAGCATGACAAAGACACTGCTTTAATGAAAAATTCTAATATTCTGAAAAGTTTTCGTCACTATACAATGTAGATTTTCTTAAGTATAATCTCCACTTGTGTTGGAATCATTCTGATCTTGGGAACATCAATCTCACTGCTTCTCATATTCTTTCATTTATTTTAAATGATTAGAAATACAAATTATATTCATCTCCTAAAACTGTATAGTTGCATAGCTTATGTTTGTAAGATTCACTTGAATTATGAAACTAGTCTTCACATAATAGTAGCTTCCTTCTTTAAAAAATATCATCATTGAATTTGTCTCCTTACTATCTCAATGAGTCAGCTTGATAGCTGGATAATTTGCTAATGATATAATTGCACCATTACAATTTTTTATCATATCTGAAATCAGTAAATTGATGCTTTCAATCCATGATTTTAAAAATCGACCACTTCAGAGACTGCATTGATATGGGAAATGAGCCAGATGCACTAACCATTGAAACCAAACAGTGAAGACTATCATTGTACTGATGGGAATGCAAAAGCCTGAAGACCTATGTTAGAGATTTCCAGTTTATAAATACATAAAGATTATTTTTAAGTGAAATTGTGTAAAATCCCTTTCAAGTCTGAGTCATCAAAGAATGTCAATTAAATTTCAAGGAAGTGAAGACGAACTGAATACATTCAAAACAAGAACAATTGTGATTAGTGTAAGTAATAACTTTTATGGTTTTCACTCTGTGAAACATTAAGGATTTGACATTTTAGGAATAATGCAGGCTTTCTTGCATCAGGAGTGATGCTGTTTCACTAATTTGGTTAGCACATGGGCTCACTTAAGAGGCACTCTGTACTCTCTAACAGTGGCTAACCCCTGCCCATTCATGTCCCCACAAGACCTGGTTTGGGGTGCCTGGATGGTGCTCCTTATCATGCTGGTCTCCCTGCTGCAGCACAAATGCTTGTAATCTTATTACCATTGGCATTTGCTCTTCATTAGGTGATAATTATGCCACCAGTCAGAAGCTTGCTTCAGATATTTTGTTTAGTGCAGTTTCTCCAAGGTCAAGTTGTTGTGATGAGTGGATAAGAAATGTTGGACCATTTTGGGCACTGTTGAGAGGGCTGCCACATTCAGAGATAAAACTAATTAGGACGCCATTCATGCTACTTCATCACCGTGACACAAGCATGCTCCTTAACATATATCTCTAATTTCTGCTTTCTAATGAAATGAAGAGCTTCTGACTTGCTAAGAGCCATGCTGTTTCAGCAGAAGGCCAGTGGGAGAGAAGAACAAGGAGGAAAAGGAAACAGAGAATCCAACTGGCAGTCTTGGATGGAGCAATGGGAAGTGAAATGATGGAGGTTTTTGAACCAGAGGAGATGATTCAAGGTACGAGAAGGTCATACCAAAAAGGACAAGCAATGAAAAGATGTGTGGGGGCAGATCAGAAAGGCATCACTGGGAAAGTGAGAAAGGAAGATCATCTAGCAGCCACATCCTGGAGAGATGACAGAAGGGAAGCCAGGGAGCAAAGACGATCAGTACCCAACCACCACTCAGTCATTTTTATCAGGAAGAACCCGCAAAGTGGAAGCGACACAGGTCATGCAAGCAGAGCCTAGCCATTTCATGGTTTATTTTTATTTATTTAAAGAGTAGTTCCAAATTCCTTCTAGACGAATGGAAATTTTATCTTGTGTTTTGGCAGAAAGCTTAAGCCACGGAGTAAATGCATTGCAAGTTCATTAGCAGACTATTTCAAAGGAGAACTTCTACCAGCTTTGGAATTATGAGAAACAGAAATCTTAGAAATATATTTTCCCTTCTGTGTTCCTGGGAAAATAATTTTTAGAAAATATTTTTTAAGAAACTCCTGAGTATAGGAGAAAGGAAAAAAAAATAAAGCACATGGCTGAGGCAACATAAAAAACAATTCAACAAATAGTTTTGGGGACAGAACCAGAGCAGTAGAATTACAGAGGTTAAGAATGTAGGTTATCCTTCAGTTAGAGGCAGATCTTGGCCTCATTGATTTCTACTTGTCTGTCATTAATTCAATTAAACTACTAGCTGTTTCAGTAGCTAAAATGTAAAATGAACACAATAATGGCATGCTTTAGCCACCATAGTAATTAAATAAGGCAATACCAATACTCATTTCTAAGTAATACTTAATAATATCTATTAGTCATTAATAACTTTATAATCCAAATCATGTGATTTAGCATCAGTTTTGTTTCCTGTCATTACCAACAATGACCAAGTTCAGTATATGTTTGTGTGCATACATATGCTGCTGCTGCTAAGTCACTTCAGTCGTGTCCAACTCTCTGCGACCCCATAGACGGCAGCCCACCAGGCTCCTCCGTCCCTGGGATTCTCCAGGCAAGAATATTGGAGTGGGTTGCCATTTCCTTCTCTAATGCATGAAAGTGAAAAGTGAAAGTGAAGTCGCTCAGTCGTGTCTGACTCTTAGCGACCTCATGGACTGCAGCCTACCAGGTTCCTCCGTCCATGGGATTTTCCAGGCAAGAGTACGGGAGTGGGATGCCATTGCCTTCTCTGGCATACATATGATAAAATGTATAAAGGCAATTCACAAAATTTTTATTCTGATTATTATTCTGAAAATACCATTGCTTTGAGTGTAGCTTGTCCTGTATCTTCATGTTTTGCTTGAATGCATCATCCTTTCCTTTCCATCACTAAAATACTAACAATCCCCAGCTCAAGTCGTCCATAATCAGTTTTCAGAGAAATATTAAAGGCCACAGAGCCAGTTGCTAAACAAGTGCCTGGTAAGAGAATAGTAAATTTAAATAGCACAGCATGGATAGAATAGATAAAAGGCGGGGGGTGGGGTGGGGTGGGGGGACTGCCTTGGGTCATCTTAATGCACTTTTTTCTTGGAATTAAACCCTCAAGTCAGAAAGTAGAAGATGGAATGCCTAGAAAACTCCCAGTTCTAATGCCACCAAATTACAAAGTCCACAGATCAAAATTCCTGCATGAAACCACAGAAGTCTTCATGGGTGCTACACTCGACTGGTGGCTAGAATTCCATTTCCCATCATTTCACTTGCTGAGGTGGTCTTCAATCAGACCTAGGGGGTTTTCTGGGCAATACAATTATTTTGGGACCATAACTGCTTTCCCAGTGATGTCCATACAGCCCACTCATTGCATTGGCAGTTGCTGTGTCTGTTAAACTTATGGCTCTGCCATGTTATCTGACATCGGTGTTGGATATATGGGAGGGATTCAACATGCTCATAATGCTAAACCATGCCGTTCTCAGGTTCGCCAGTGACTCGTCACTCTGTAATCTTGGTTAACTTTTATTACTTGGTGGGTAATTGCCTTAAGTGCATAAGACACAATAAGATGAGAAAACCTGATCATGAATTAAAAGGGATCCTCTACATCACAAATGGAAGAATGAAGGATGTTGGGAGGATCCAGAAGGGAGACCAAGGAGACTGGAAATGCAAATAAAACTTCAGACTGACAGAAGCAGGAACTCATAGTAAGACTATGTGGTACCATTGTCCTGAGTTAACCAGAGCCACTGGACTATTAGGCTGAGAGCATCAATTAAAAATACTGACAACAACAACAAAAAATGAAGGTACCTATTTTCTTGTCTCATGACACCGGGAAAGAACACCAGGACTATTAGAGCGCATCAGAAAAAGGAACACATGAAATGTTTTATAAGAGAATTCTGGATTCTGACAAAGCATTTAACTAAACAAGAGAGAGGGTTCTCCACGACCACATCCTCCTATCTGGCCCCGCCCCCTGTAAGCCAGCTCCTCGCCAATCAAGGATGGCGGTACTGCCTGCTCTGATGGCATCGGTACCGGTACCAAGCTACCCTCGCCCCACTGAGCTCAGTGCAGATGGCGGCTGTGCCCGTGATAATTCCAGTCTCTTTCCGTCACGGATCATCTTTATAAGCCAGGCATGTCAGTGCTCTAAACTGATGAGGTAAGTAGTGATTAAGGCTAAGTGGAACTTGTTAATTCAGCAACACTTTAAAATAATTGAACATGAATAAAATGGCAAATTATAATCAAAGTCCTTTGGGAGTACATCTGAAAGCTACATAATGCTATACTAGTTCATCATGACTAATACTATTATAATTAATATTAAATGGTAAAATAATGACGGGCTTCCTATTCTGAACTTGCATGCTAGGGAAGAGATTTCCTGGCATGTGACATTGGAGTGAGGGGTAAGGACAAAGGACATGGGAAACGGAAACGATCATTTTGCAGCACAATTTTTTTTTAAACTCAGCATCTCCCTGTTGAATTGCTTTGTTAGCCTCTTCGGTATTTGACCCACAACGTTGTTCTCCATTATAGCACAGTGTTTGAAAAGAACAGACAGTGGTAAGAGTCTCCTGAAGTGACTTCTAAGGTTTTAATACTCAACATGTGCAGGAGGCAATAACATGTTTGTTTAAGAGCTTTTGCGATGCAAAGAGTGACCTTTGTGTTTCTAAGAATGCCTGATAATTGAATGTAGTCGCTACATATTGGAAAATAAGGTACTTGTAAGGCAGGAATCATATTCCACCGGCCCTTGTAATTGAAGGGTACAGTTTATGTCAGATTGGGAGCCCTGACTCAAAGAACCTCAATAATCGTAAGCAGTGGGGGACTAGCACTTTCCATGGCGAGGGCAGGGCGATCTTGTTGCAGGTCACTCAGAACAAAAATAAAGAGATACACTTGACTCTGAATCCAAGGGTGTTTGCTTGACATGAGGCCTGGAAAATGGGTGGCAACATAAAATTCCCTAATGTAGAATTTAGATCTGTGAGAGTGTCTTTAAGTGTATTTTAGAGGTTGATCATAATCCAGCAAACAGCTGGTAGAAAGAAGAAGTGGAGGAGCGCAGAATAAAAGGCTAAGTTAAAAAACCAAATCAAATGCACGAGTGCAGCTGAGTGGAGATGGTGATGTGAAGGATAGTGGGAAAGGGTGAAGCCTGCCTGGGCTCCTGCCTTCCCAAGGGGTGTTTGCTTTTTGTCTGGATGGTAGTGAAGATGCCTCAAGCTCTTCAAAGGAACAACTGACAGTCCACAATGATTTGTTTGTTTAATGACTATGATGCACCACTCTCCCACGTGGCGTTTATTACTCTGACACATTTAGGTCAAGAGAAGTGAGCCCTTGGTTCAAACACAGGTCGCTGTCCTTCTGTGAACCGCAGCAATGGATCTTCCCCATTCAGCGATTTTAAGCCTCAAGATATTAATAGGAGTTTCCGTCAAGTGTCTCATATTCCATCCACATCCTTTTTGCTGAATGTACTTTATATTTTACTTTTACTGTGTCAAATGATTCAGCTTTCATTGAAACAGAGTGGCTGCTGTGGCATTCAGGTTCACTTTAAAACAACTGAAATAAAGCTACCCTCTATTTTTCAATTTCATAAAACAATCAACAGAGGTATACCATCTGCAAGTCCCATTTATCTGGCTTCTGGGGAAAAAAAAATCCCCTAAAGATAAAGAAAGAAATGTGCTGGATTTTACCCGAGTATAAATTCTGCTTTGTAACTAGACTGGGTGAGAAGCTTTGTAAAGGACAATTTGAACTTTAGCTTACATCTTTTTTTTGAGTGTTCCCTTCAGCTCCAGAGGTAATCACTATGACCCCAGATCATTCCTCCAGATTCTTTTGATTGTCTAAACTCCAGTGTCTTTACTAGTTTTTATGGGATCTTTGACCTCCCCGGCAGTGTCCTCAGTTAATTGGACCATAGTTTTGAGCTGTTAGCTTGACACCATGGGTGGTTGTGCTTTTAAGAAACACAATGTCATGTTCTTTCAGGTTCAGCTATGAATTCGTATTCTGCCTCAGTAAAACCTCAGGAGAAACCCATCTAAGAAAACACTATGCACCGAATGGCTAGGTAAGTAGAATAATGAACTTTTCACGGTCACAGATGGAGTACAACCCTTCCTAAGAGATCAACTGAAATAAAATAAAATGCCAAACATACACAGCACTGAAAAATCATATTGTGACATGAAATTTCAAAGGCAGATAATAGGAAAAATAGACTTGCAATCTCTAACATGTTACAATGTTTCAGCATACTGGAAAACATTCCAAAGCATGGCTATGTGTTTTTAGTATAATTATTAAAAATAATTATTAAATTAGAATCCCATTCTATAGTGATATAAAATGAATATTGTTCACATAAAATAATAAACGCTTAGAGGAGAGAGGTGTTAAAGTGTTCCAACAAAGTCAGACCAGTTTGTATTTTATTAATTATCTATAAATTAATAATCACATTCAATATTGCCTCTAATGGACCAAAGCTCCACCTATGATGGCCAGAAAGGAAGATCTCCAGTCATAAGCAAAAGGTGTACTCACTGGTCACAGATAACACAGAGAAATGTCAAACTTAATAAATCAAGTGTTCTTTCCAGAATACCGAGATACCCAGTTATGAAACCAAGCTCCTGTGTGATGTAGCCACATCAAAATGATTTCTTCTATGTAATTATCTTAATACCAAACTTATCTCATTCCTTCTACCCTTCAGCAGGAACATGGCTCATCAACAGACCTTCTTCCTTCTTTTCTTCCTTCCTTCCTTCCTCATCCCCTCCCTCTCTTATTTTCCTCAGACATCTATAGAATTAAACAAAATCATAGGTGTCAGGTGTCAGGAGGATCTAAGAGACAAGCTAATCCATCACTGTTATCATCCAGATGAGAAATATAGGCCAAACAGGATTAGTAGCTTGCTAAGAATTCCACAGGTAATAAGATTCAGATTCCAGATATGGATATTCTGCCTGCTGGCACACTGTTATTTTCTTTCCTACCACACCATCTGATGTCTTTAATTTCTCACAGCTTTTCCAGTCTTTATTACTAGAAGAAACACTCTATGTTACACTTTGTGCCAATAGTTATTCAAGCATTTCTCTCCAGCTCCCCTTTGACATGCAGTCTGCAGAACCGCCTTCCCGACCACACAGCTTTGGAAGAAACTCTGCCAGGGATGGGTGTCCGTGGAAAGGGTGGCGAACAGATGTGGATTCCAATTATCATCTGATTATTAATTTAATAAGTATTTATTGATCACCTATTTTGCATCAGGCAGTGTTCTAAATATTGGGTTTATCGCAACATACAAAAACCATCATCATGGATCATACACCTTCACAGGAATACAACACACAAACAGATAGATGACAGATATACAGACAGACAGAAAAAGGGGGGAAAAGGAAGCATAGAGGGTAAGGCTTCTATTTTATACAGGTGCTCAGAGAAGGCCTCAGGAAGAGCGACTATTAGAAAAGATAATTGAAGAAAAAGAGTAAATTAGGCAAAGAGCTGGGAGAAGGATGCTCTAGGCAGAAGGAAACCAATGCCCGCAGGCTGGGGTGTGTTTAGCATGTTCTAAGGATGTTCTAGGATGTCAGTAAGGTAGGAGCAAGAAGAATGAAAGAGAAGGTTGTAGGGAATATGGAGGGAAATATATATTGGAGAGAAGAGGTAGGTAGGTCTTTCATAGCTTTAGAGACCTCAGTAAAGACTTTAGTTCTCTCTGATGGCAGAAAGTGAAGAGGAACTAAAGAGCCTCTTGATGAAAGTGAAAGAGGAGAGTGAAAAAGTTGGCTTAAAGTTCA
The DNA here is from genome assembly GCF_027580195.1 of Bos mutus. Classification (NCBI taxonomy): domain Eukaryota; kingdom Metazoa; phylum Chordata; class Mammalia; order Artiodactyla; family Bovidae; genus Bos; species Bos mutus. Next base: position 33,452,004 of record NC_091643.1, read on the forward strand.
ACATTCAGAAAACTAAGATCATGGCATCCGGTCCCATCACTTCATGGCAAATAGATGGGGAAACAGTGGAAACAATGGCTGACTATTTTTCTGGGCTCCAAAATCACTGCAGATGGTGATTGCGGCCGTGGAATTAAAAGACGCTTACTCCTTGGAAGGAAATTTATGACCAACCTAGACAGCATATTAAAAAGTAGAGACATTACTTTGTCAACAAAGGTCCGTCTAATCAAGGCTATGGTTTTTCCAGTGGTCATGTATGGATGTGAGAGTTGGACTGTGAAGAAAGCTCAGAGCAGAAGAATTGATGCTTTTGAACTGTGGTGTTGGAGAAGACTCTTGAGAGTCCCTTGGACTACAAGGAGATCCAACCAGTCTATCCTAAAGGAGATCAGTCCTGGGTGATCATTGGTAGGACTGATGTTGAAGCTGAAACTACAATACTTTGGCCACTTGATGCAAAGAGCTGACTCATTTGAAAAGACCATGATGCTGGCAAAGATTGAGAGCAGGAGGAGAAGGGGACAACAGAGGATGAGATGGTTGGATGGTATCACCAACTCAATGAACATGGGTTTGGGTGAACTCTGGAAGTTGTTGATGGACAGGGAGGCCTGGTGTGCTGCAGTTCATGGGGTCTCAAAGAGTCAGACATGACTGAGTGACTGAACTGAACTGAACTGAACTCTCTGATTGTTGTGGATGAGGTTACAGAAATGCAAAAGAAAAAGCAGACGGTCTAATTAAAAGGCTACTGCAACCCAGTAGCTGAGTACCCAGTGGAAAAAATGAAGAAAAGGAGGAATGGAGCACCTGTGTCAAACATCACTGATGGACTAAGATGAGAACCGTGAGATGCACAATCAGCTTAGCAAAAGTGTCTAGATTTTGTCCAGACGGGTTCAGTGAAGTGGTGGAATCAAAATCCAATGTTTTTTGTTGTCAACAGAAAAGGGAGAGCATAGGGACTGAAAGGGATACGTGGGGCAAACAACTTCTGACATGGTGCACGAGGGTGGTTGATGGAGGCTTCTCTGAGGAGGCAAGGCTAACCAGGCCCAGAACTTTGAACAAAATATTGACAGGTAAATAGCCTGACAGAAGCAGTGTTTCAGTTCAAGTGAACTGCATGAAGAAGAAAAAGAAGAAGAAAAAAGCATACTGGCGGGAAGTGAAAAACTTGCCAGAATGATGACACCTAGATTAACACAGAGATAATAGAGACAAAGAAAGTGTGGGCTAAGGTGGTGGCAACTGAAAAAGTGCCAACTGGGCAGAATGTTCTGGAGGTTTGTGTGACAGGTGCTGTTAACATCCTGGGTCTGCACAGTGTGAGATGAGGAGGGGATGCTCAAGCTCAGGCATGTGGAGATTTTGGTGGTGTCATTACTGGATCGTAAAAAAGGTTGAGCGCCGAAGAATTGACGCCTTCAAACTGTGGTGCTGGAGAAGACTCTTGCAAGTCACTTGGACAGCAAGGCGATCCAACCAGCCTATTCTAAAAGAAATCAATCCTGAATATTCATTGGAAGGACTGATAATGAAGCTGAAGGTCTAATGCTTTGGCCACCTGACGTGAAGAGCCGACTCACTGGAAAAGACCCTGATGCGGGGAAAGATTGAGGCCAGAAGGAGAAGGGGACGACAGAGGATGAGATGGTTGGATGGCATCACCGACTCAATAGACATGAGTTTGAGTAAGCTGCGTGAGATGGTGAAGGACAGGGAGGCCTGGCGTGCTGCAGTCCACGGGGTTGCAGAGTCGGACACGACACAGCAACTGAATAACATTACTGAGGCAACAGACAGGACCTTCTAAACAGTGAATTTGGGATCAGAGCTAGTTTCTGCTCAGCCCGGGCTGCGCCTAGGCTTTGTGCCACTCATTCGTTCTCTTGTTTTCACTCTGACCCTGGTTTCTCATCACATGTTCCAGACTCGTCTAGCTGCAGCGATCCACAATTTCAGTTACAGCAGTAAAGATTTCGGTCTTAGCCTATTGCATCTGAGGGATCATCAAGAAATCATCGAGTGCAAGTTCAAAGAGCATATACAAAAGTGCCCAAGGAGAACTTCTAAGAGTGGGCAAAACTTAGAGAGATAAAGAATGGAGGATCAAGTAGAGGGAGATGTGTAATTTAGCTCCCGCCTGGAGAGGAGTGGCTAGTCACAGGGGAGGGCTTTGGAGCTTGCGGGTTTCAAGCTCGGCAGCTAGAAACAGTCTGTGAGCCTCGGGTAGCTGCTGGCCTCTTCTGCCATCCAAGGTTTGCCATCTGTGACAGAGTCACAGAGGCGCCGGCTCCCCCTTGGGAAGCAAAGCCTTGGTCCCTCCACGCAAACTGCCACGGAGCCTGAGCTCCACCATGTTTGAGAGAGATTTAGGCGAAAGTGTTTGTAAAGGAAGAAGTCTTCCCACCAAATGTGGAGGTTCAGAAGCCTCCTCTCTCATCCTCTTCTCAGACTATTTGAATCTATTCCAGATCTTTCCACTCATTCTGGTGGGGAACCTGTCCTTGGAGGCAGGAGTCCAGGAACACAGTAGATACCCAATAAATATTTGCAGTCCCTCGGCCAGGCTGCTCAGAGGGGAGGGCTACTGAAATCAGAGAAACCTGCTACTTTCTCACACCTTTGTTTAGGGGGATGGAAATAAACAGGGGTGAAAAAACAGCAATAGAGACAACTCCCTACTTCTGCATGAGACGCTTTCTAGAAAATACATGTGAAAAACAAACAACAAAGCAATGTCAACAGATCCATAGGCCAGAAAAAAACTTCTTTCTCTGTAAAGTTAGATATACATATACACCTCATACATGTATTTCCTAATTTGATTTCACCTTTAGATATAATTTCAATACAGTATTTTGTGTATCCTTTCCAATGTTGTTCTTTCCCCATCGCCCCCCAGCTCTCTTCAGTGTTTCCCACATTAGGTCCGATAAGGTCTAAGAATGCACTCCCATCAGTACACCAAACATCTGTCTTTGTTTCGTTTACATTATGTTTATGAAAAGAGCTACTCCCATTGCTAGTGTCCACCTCTGCTTATTTCAGCATTCCATTCCGACTTCTTAATAAGGAGCACACAGAACTAAATAGTTAAGTTACACGCACTGCCATCTAAGTGAGTATGGATGAGCTGGTGAAATGGGACTGGTGGCTGGCAGGAGGCAGCCAGTGATACTTGAAATAAGTGTTCATCAGTTCATGAGCAAAATTCCAAACACGCACAAGAAATACAGCTCAGGCGTGGGAGGTTTGTCTACTGTGCACAAGTGCGTCTAAAGGTACAATATAAACATTTTCGTTTACTTGTGAAATATGTTTTAACTTTATGCATCTTATTGTATTGTTGAGGCAAGGCACTCAATGAAGGTACATTTGTTGCATAATTAACTTGTACTAGGCATTGTTGGATGTGAGAGTTGGACTGTGAAGAAAGCTGAGCGCTGAAGAATTGATGCTTTTGAACTGTGGTGTTGGAGAAGACTCTTGAGCGTCCCTTGGACTGCAAGGAGATCCAACTAGTCCATTCTAAAGGAGATCAGTCCTGGGATTTCTTTGGAAGGAATGATGCTAAAGCTGAAACTCCAGTACTCTGGCCACCTCATGCGAAGAGTTGACTCATTGGAAAAGACTCTGATGCTGGGAGGGATTGGGGGCAGGAGGAGAAGGGGATAATAGAGGATGAGATGGCTGGATGGCATCACTGACTCGATGGACGTGAGTCTGAGTGAACTCCGGGAGTTGGTGATGGACAGGAAGGCCTGGCATGCTGCGATTCATGGGGTCGCAGAGTCGGACACGACTGAGCGACTGAACTGAACTGAACTGAAGGCATTGTACACAAGGATATATATTTTACATATTAATATATATTATAGAGCAGAATATATATACCTATATATGCAAAATCTCATTTATCCTCTATCCATCTTGTGCTGATAAATTATAATGGTCATTTTTTTCAAATGAGATAACTGAGGTTTGAAGGTATTAATAATCTGCCCACAGCTACACAGTGTATCAGTGGTGAATCTGAGGGATCTGTGTCCTGTCAGAGGCATTAACGACTGCAGCATATTTGGGGTTATCTATAATATAACCCGAAAGTTGTTAGAGTTTGTCATAGGAACTCTTGTCTCCAGGCGCTGTGATCCTTGGAATTTTGTCATGCTGTAGCAACTTCCTGGCAGGGGAGAACAATTAGGTTCCCATGAAATACTCTGGCGTCTGTCCACCCCCCAATGAATGGAGCATGGCATCACCCCCTCCACAGCCATCACTGAAGACATACTGGGTTTAAGGCTAATACATTATTTTAATAGTGAATTCTGGAAGCCTACCAAAAGCAGTCAGCATTTGAATTTGGCATGATTTCCCTGAGCTTGTTGCTCATAATTTCATTATTCTCCAGATGTTAACATATTTTTCTGGGATGCTAATTTTTCTTTTGCCAATTATCTCTGTCAGAATTGTAAGACATGAGCATTTGGGCTGTTTATTTGCACATTTCTTCTATTAAAATGTAAGCTCCACGAGGGGAGGGACCTGTGTGTGTCTTGCTTTGTGATTATTCCATCAGGGTCCCAAAACATTATGTGATGGAGAGTATGAGCCCCATAGATACCAGCAGAGGGAAGAAATGAGTGCAAACTGCACCCCCGACTTTACAGTCATATGGAACCTGCTTCAAAACACTTTGAATTAACTAGATGATTTAAAAGAAGTCAGTTGTTATGTTTCTACCTGAAGATCATCTAGTAGAACCTTAGGCTCTCAGAATGAGAGATCCTTTGGGTCTTAATTCTGGGCAGCTCCCAGGACCTTCATGCATGCTTGGCTCGAAGGAACCAAACATTTTTTTAAAGCAACAATTTTAGTATGAAATGACTGAGGCTAAAAATTGTCTTATATATTTTCAATTAAAAACAGTACTCCAAATAATCCACTTTCTATTTTCCATATCACCTCTCCAGTCTGTGTGCCTCATTAACTGACAATTTGTTATCTCCATTTTTAATCACCCCATAAGAGATAGAATTAATTTTTCATAAGACTTTTATTTCCTTGGCTAAACACGTACATTTTTTTTAATGATTTAAGAATATGGTTCTTGTTAGTCATTTTTCTGTCTTCGGTGCTGAATTTTAGGTGTATGTTTCGGAGGCCTAGGTGGCATTATTGTTCTGGCTCAAGTTGAAAACCATCCTTTTTCTTTCCGTATGAGCAGCTGCAGCCTATACAATATTGGGCAGAGAGTGTTTAAGAAGAACTGTTCAGAATGCCTGCTGCCCTGGGACAGTAAATGATATTATGTGAAGTTCCATGGTGCTGTGCAAATAGGGAATTCATTTTCAATTCAGACTCTGAGCTAGAAGAGACTTTTCCCTGCCAAGGGGTGTTTCAAGCCCTCATCAACACAGTACGCACGGAGAATCAGTCAGTGGAGGAAGGAAGGGTAGCCACCAGTGTGGAGGGCACCAAGCCCACATCCGACACCCAGATTAAAGGACTGGGCCATGGAGCTAAGTGGGTTCTAATACGGTTAGCAAGTCCATCTTCAGACTCACAGTCTCTCCTCTGGACAAGCCTATAAGCAGAGATTTAAGTGTCCTGAACCGAAAAGTGGTCCTCTCAGCATAGGTCTCAGGTTGGAGCAGGGATGTTGAACAGAAATTCTCCTGTGCTCCCTTTCTGAAGAGGAACTGAACGTGATGACATAAAACAGGCATGGTTTCAGTACGATATGTGCTGGTCCTGACAGCAAATCTCATGGGTTTGGTTGCTATTAACACAGATGTATTAGAACTATAAAGTTGGTGATGAAATAACCTCTGTAAGTGTTATATATTAATTTTCAGACCTGGTTGGAAGAGCTTTACTTTATTCATCCACTGCATCAAGACTATTTGCCCAGAGTCATCATTTCTACACAGGCAAAGGTTGTCTCATCATCCTCTTCTGGAGCAGCGCATCTCAACTTCAGAGCAGATAGGAACCACGTGGGATCCACTAGTTTTAGGACTCAGTAGGTCCTAAGTGCTGAGTCTTAGGACTCAGTAGGTCATCTTGCATGTCTAATAACCTCCCAGGCAATGCAGATGCTAGCAACACATGGACCACACTTTGAATGGCTATGGATTATGCAATCTTGTGAACAAGTACAGTAATGAGATGCTGATTATAACTTCACATGAATATTTACTGTGTTAGAAATGACTCCTCCAGAGTCCCTCACGAATACTCATTGTCACGAGGATTGTTTTGTATTTATTTTTTTGGAATGGGAGGTTTGCCCCCAACTCCGCTTCCCCATCTCCACTATTCTGAGAGCGACTCTTCACCGGATAACACCCAAGAAGCCTTTTGTTCACACTGACTTGCTGTTGTTTCTGAGCTTTTCAAAGAAATCCTAGCATCTTTGGTCTCAGGGAGACAAAGGAAGTCATATGACTTGGAATCCCTGGTGGCATCCTGAAGATGGCTGTTCTGCTTCTCAAGCGGAGAAAAGGGGAATAACATATGGATATCTTGCCATGCTGCCCGTGCCATCCGCAGAACTGCCAGACCCCGTCAAGAGGGGCGGCAGATGGCCGGAGCAGCGGGACGTGCCAAACGCTGCGCTCCAGCGCCCTCCACGAGGCGCGCGCTCAGGCAGTACTCGCGGAGCTCAAGAATATGTTCACGGCCTTTCACGAAGACAAATTATCCGTGGCTCTTCAGATGGTGCTCTCGGAATCGTCGTAGAGGGCGGGTGATTTACCTCTGCCACGCGCTGGCAACTCAACACTGTATCAGCGGGTGAAGAAACGCTTTTCAAAAATCTTCAAAATATGAACTCTCTTTCCTGAGCTTGGACAAAAAGTAGTGCTCGCTGATTATTTCATCTCGTGTTTTTTTTTGTCCAGTCACTCATTCGTGTCCGACTCTTTGTGACTGTAAACTGCAGGAAGGCCAGGCTTCCCTGTCCTTCCCCATCTCCCGGAGCTTGCTCAAACTCACATCCATTGAGTCGGTGATGCCACCCAACCATCTCATCCTCTGTCGTCCCCTTCTCTGCCTGCCTTCAATCTTTCCCAGCATCTAGGGTCTCTTACAAGAGAGAAAGTGAGTTCCAGTTCCCATTGCCAGTGAGGTCGCCCCTGTTGTCCACCCTCGTCTGATGTCCTCTGGAAGCCTTCTCTTCTGGACAGCATCTTCCGTCACAAAGCACGTGACCTTTTCTGGCCTCCATGTTTTTCCTCTGAGGTTGGGTATCTTTCCATCAATCTTTACCCTCTGAAGTATTTAAATTCTTTAAGATTCTTTAAGATATATCCTGCACATTAACCTCTTTTAAGATTTTTCACTTTCATGCATTGGAGAAGGAAATGGCAACCCACTCCAGTGTTCTTGCCTGGAGAATCCCAGGGATGGGGGAGCCTGGTGGGCTGCCGTCTATGGGGTCGCACAGAGTCGGACACGACTGAAGTGACTTAGCAGCAGCAGCACATTAACCTCTTCTAAAGATCTTAGTTTTTCCACCCTAGAGTATATGGCTTTTCTCTACACTTCTTGTCAGAGTCAATCATTTGGCAGGTAAGTATCTCTTTAAGATAATTATGTAATTTTGTTTCTTATTTAATTTTTCACACAGGTATGACTTCTCTACTTATTTAACCTATCAGTCCCTGATGGCTCAGACAGTAAGGAATCTTACTGCAAGGCAGAAGACCTGGGTTTGATCCCTGGGTCAGGAAGATCCCCTGGAGAAGGGCATGGCAACCCACTCCAGTATTCTTGCCTGGAGAATCCCATGGACAGAGAAGCCTGGAAGGATACAGTCCATTGGTTTGCAAAGTGTCAGACATGACTGAGTGACCAACATTTGGGTTTACTTAGGGTTATTCCTTAAAAGCTGTAAATTGTCTTAACATTTTAAAGTCTGTGACAATGGATGAATGAATTTTTACTTTTGAAGTCATTCACGGAGTAGATCTAGGCAGTGGTTCTCCCACCCAAAGGCCCAGGTCACTGAGCCTCATTCAGAACTTGAAAGCTCAAGACTTCCCCCGTGGTCCAGTGGCTCACACTCCACACTCCCAATAGGGGAGCCCAGAGACAATCCCTGGTCAGGCAACTAGACCCCACATGTTGCAACTGAGAGTTCATATGTCTCAGTCAAGATCAAAGACCCCACATGCCACAGCTGAGAGTTTGCATGCTGCAAAGAAGACTGAAGAGCCTCTGTGCCATAGCCAAGACCTGGGATAGGCAAATAAGCATATATATATATATATATATATATATATATATATATATATATATATATTTTTTTTTTTTTTAAAGAACCTGAGAGCTCATGATCATAATGCCAAAGACAGTAGACACACTGAGGCTGGGGTCTCTGTCTCCTTCAGAAGCAACAATGAAACGAAGACAAACTCCTTCCCATCCTCCTCTAGCCACCCCTGCTATTGCCTTGCTCTTATTCTAGGGGTGCATGACTGGGTTATCTGTGTTTATTCCTGAAGGGAGCTGATGCTGCTCCCTCTCACATCTTGATCCCCTGTGATTGGCCAGTAGACTTCCTCTTCCAGAAATTCTATAACCTGTGTCTTGATTCATATAGTGTGCATTTGATTAAAAAAAAATTATTGTTAGTTGCCACAATAATGCTACAGAAAGTCATTATTTTGTTTTGAATCAAATTTGAAAGCCTTCCTTGGAAAGAGCTCCCACTCAATTCAAGCCAGTTGGCTTAATATCTCCATCACCCAGTCATTCCACACAAGCGGTTTCCAAGCTGCGCCATATTCTTGGAATGCCCTCCCATTCTGTCTGCCAAGTTATCTCTCTTCCATCATCCAAATAGCTCATGCAATCCCACCTCCTCTTCACAGTCTTCCAGAACTATTTGGAAAAGGTCTAATAGCTTCTCTCTGTACCATCCGGTGTGAGCATTAGCCACTTAAGTCTCCCTCACTCCTTCCTGCTCCATGCGTTTGCTTATTTTTCAAGTGGACACTGAGCATGTACTCTGTTTTGCATTGTTCTACAGCCTTCCTTTTTTTCACCCTTGTATATGTTGCCTTTAAATTCAGGTATCTTTAGTCTCATCTATTGACAGATTCTTTAGACGTAAGACTCCAGTTAAAGCCCTCCGCAGAGCGCCAAGTGTAATATCATGTAGAAACAGACACTTAATACATAAAGAGATTCCTTAATTTCTCAGGTTTGATTTTTTAATGTATAAAAAATATGGAGCATATTTAATATTTCACAAATCCACCAGGACCTGCCAGAAGAACTCCTTTAGCCTTGAGCAAGGCTGGTGATTTCCATGGGGGTTCATTTCTCAGTAGGCAGGCAGTGCAGTAGCTGCCACTGATCGTGACTGTAGGGGAATGAAAGGGGGATGAAGAAGATGTCCTAAGTGATGGAGAGCAAGATCAAGAAAGGTCATTCTCTGAGAGGGGAAATGAGTAGAAACGCTGAATGGCTTAGAGTCGGAAGCTATGGAAGCTTCCCTTCTTTATGAGATGCTGAAGAATGTGCTGCTAGAAGGAAGTGGGAAGTCTCCTAAGGCTTGGCAGGGGACTCACATAGAATGGGTGCTCGGTGTATACTTATCAATTGAAAAAAAAAGGAATTCGCTATGTAAAGCAACAATCCAACCATTGCATTTCAGCCAGTTAATGTGAGGAATAACTTGTTGACTGAATGATCTGAAAGGTTACAAACTGGACCAAGGAGGAACAGTGACTCTGTTTATATGAAAGTGAAAGTATTAGTCGCTTAATCCTGTCCAACTCTTTGTGACCCCATGGACTGTAGCCGCCCCCCACCCCCAGGCTCTTCTGTCCATGAGATTCTCCAGGCAAGAATACTGAGGTGGGTAGTCGGTCCCTTCTCCAGGGGGTCTTCCTGACTCAGGGGTCCAACCTGGGTCTCACTGCAGGCGAATCCTTTACTATCTGAGTCATCAGAAAGCCTGGTGTTTATATGGCAATGATCAAAAAAAGAAGCATCCTCTGACTCAAAGGAGGTCTGGCTACAGAATTTTCAATGCCCAGAACAAAATGAAAGGGCAGAGGACCCTGGTTCAGAAACGATAAAGAATTTCAAGATTATGGCAGCAGAGCAAGAGCCAAGCCCAAGCATGGGATCCCTCTAACCAAGCACAGGGCCCTGTGGGAGAGCCTAGGGTTCCTGCCAAGGAGGTGCCCTTGTCCAGCAGACGTTATTAGTGTGACTGTGATTGTGAGCACATGCAGGTCACTGGGCTAATCCAAAATCTGGAAGAACACCCCTCTTCACAGCAAATCTTAGCTTAAACAAAATATAGTTTTGTTGCAAACTCCATTTTCTTAATACTGCTATACCATCTATGTAAAGTTTTGGAAAGTTGAGTTCAATTTTATTTTAATGAGCATATACATTTTGTCTCTTTCATTCTCATGTAGTTGAAGATCTTGTGTGAAAACCCTTGAGTTTCCCCTCCTTCCATTTATTTCATCTGTAAAATGGGCATGATAAACTTCATATCTTGGGTTAATGAGTGTTTCCTGAGGTCATATATGTGGATCCTCTAGCATCAACTAGTCACTCCCTTTCCTTCTTTCTTTGCCTCCTTTTTGTTCTTACAGTTCCCCAAATTCACAGCCCTGCCTTCTGGTCCTGGATGAGAATCCAAGTTCCAGGGTGTGCAGTGCTGAGGGCCTGCCCTACACCCTGATTGTCAGTCTGGCGGGTGGGACATGGCTCGGCAGTCAGCTGGCCCACTTTCTCTGACACTCTCTCTCTCCCAACTGCAACAAAACCTGACCAGGAGAGACTGCAGAAAGTCTACTAGGGCAGATGAAGATGTGAGAAAGGAACCAGAGCTCAAGACATATATCTGTCTCATTTCTCATTGTCTGGGTACCATCAAGTTCAGTCTGCTAACAAACTATTTCATCCCAGGGAGGAGACCTGGATAAAAGAAAGATGGGGATTGGGAGAGGACAGGGATAAAGAGAGATGGAAAACAGATTCAGTGCTTTGACAAACTAGATGCAAAGATGCTCTAGTGTATTTGATCAAAGTCGGGGAAGAAACACTTCCGTCAAACTGTCGGCTTTGTTTACAGGCAATGCCACTCTTGCGCATCATTTGCCTCTTTGCATTAATGCACTGTCTACATTTTTTATTCACTGTTGAATGATCAGTATCCAAAGCCCTTTTTTGTTTCCTGCTACAGATTTATTTAAATGTACAGAACTCTTAAGCAGTCAGCTTAGAGCAACTACTATAATCTCCTCCTGTTTACTCATAACCAAAGACACATATCACATGAAGAATAACAAAGGTATGAGGAGGATTAGGAGAATTTGGTTCCACCGTGAACAAAGCACAGCTAGCGTTATGCTTTAAAAATAACGGCTTTTCTGTCTCATGGGCCATGAGAAATAACTTTTCCACCACATAATAAATTTATTAGCCTTTCCGACCTCATCATTCCTACCTTAACTTAGATAGAGCATCAAAGACAAGAACATCTGTTAGACAGTAACATTTTCCAGTTCCGCTTTTTAACAGCCACCGCTCGGTACTCCAAAGTTACTCCATGAGCGCCACCTTGTGGGCAAGCTGTTAGTTGCACAACGTAACTTCACAAAATCCTAGGGAAAGTTACTGAGGTCAACGGTCTCCTACCTTCTAAGCAGCTGTGCTAATTTTTCTTACGTGTCTGGGTAATATCCCAGCCTTTTAAGAACATTCTTCAAAAGTACAGAAACGACAGTCTTCACAGCCTATCCCAATTCTCTATGATCTCTTCAAGGAAGGTGCCTCTTGGGTGAGGGGGGAAAGTAGGTATCTTTTTAAAGATCCCCAAATTTCTTTATCTTGAGCCCTTTATAAGCTCAAGGTGGCTCTCTATAGACAGGCTTCCCTGGTGGCTCAGTGGTAAAGAACCCGCCTACCAATGCAGGAGCTGGGGGGTTGATCCCTGGTTTGAGAAGATCCCCTGGAGAAGGGAATGGCTACCCACTCCAGTATTCTTGCCTGGGAAATCCCACAGACAGATAAACCTGGTGGGCTACAATCCACGGGGTCCAAAGAGTCAGATACGACTGAGCACACATGCAGGATCATAGCTTGAAATGATCACTGCCCAAGGACTTGCTAATAGGCAGAGATGTTTTGCAAGACCAACCACATACACTTGAAAGTCAATCCCCTTTGTCAGTAGCTAATGATATAGCATTTGCCACTTTTGCACATCTTGCTCCTTCTCACTAAAATGTCGTTTCCCCTTTGTTCCCTCCTGTTCCAAACTATTCTCCTCCCAGGAATTCCTAGCTCCTTCAAGACAGAGTTTCTCAGTTAGTTTCTCTAGAAAGCTTCCCTTAGTCCTATGTCTGTCAAGGTCCTACAGCAACAGATGAAAGCTGAAACTGGATGATTTGAGGACAGTGTATTTGAAAAGCCATTGACAAAAGGGTGGGTAGGGTATAGGGAATCCACAAATGCTGCTGTTGATTCTCATAATAGGAACAGATGCCTCTACTACCCTAGTTCTGATGGAGAAGGAAATGGCAACCCACTCCAGTATTCTTGCCATGAGAAACCCATGGACAGAGGAGCCTGACAGGCTTCAGTCCATGGGGCCTCAAAGAGTTGGACATGTCTGAAGTGCCTTAGCATGCACACACCCTATTTCTAAAGGCACAAGAAGGCAGTGGGCTCTCAGGAGGGCAAGGTGACACAGGTGTGACCTCTAGAGAGGGCTTGCACTTTCTCATCTCCTATATGTGTGCCTCAATGGCTAAGCCCAGTGTAAACCACAGAGCAAGGGAACCCATCGAGTTTGTCTCAGGGAGATACAGGGAAGGGGAAGGAAGGGGGTGGTAAGATGTGGAGGGGCCAACAGAAGACGTCTGTGATTGTCCACAGCATCCCTAGTCTTGGGTACCTACTAGACGAGCATATTTATAGAGAGAAGATTGAAATGTTACATGGAGAGAGACAAACAGTTATAGTGAAGAACGGAATGAAGGGACCAATCAAGATCATCTACTATTTATAACTTACTCCTGCCTCTCAGACAGACATCCATCCACTTGAAACCCCATTTCAGCACTTTCCCTGTTTAAAGATGTGTTAGGAGGGGTCTGTTAATAGCAGCTCTGCTTCCGGTTCTGCTTGGAGTGGCCTGACATCATTCATCACTAAGCTTGGGCTAGAAGTTGGAGGATTGAGTCTGATAAATTAAAGTTAATTAATATCTGCCACATCTGGTCTCAGTTTTTGAGGGGTAGCTCAGACTTCTAGATTCTTCTCTTTTTCTTCTCTTTTTTGAAGTCGATATATTTTTGGAAGATGCCCTGGGTAATTAGGTAGGAGAAAGTATCTACAGCTTTAAACTCCAAATCATGGATGTGTACCTGGCCTTGGTACACATGGTTTCACTTGCAGATAGGTGCACTGACTCTAAAGAGACAAGGACTTGCTAAATTAACACGTGCTGTCATAGACATACAGATCGATGGAAGACTGTGAAGTTAGAAGAAAAAGCCTCAGAAAAAAGTCATTGTTGACATTCATATGTTTCTCAGAGGGGCTCATATATTTTTGACATGGCAATGCAGTAACCTGAACAATGGAATGTTATCAAAACAAAAGGTCTGTCTTCAAAAAAATAATATATCCTATCAATTACTCATATCTCCAAAGATCTTACAAAATCCCATTATCGTTCTATCACTTGGTTGATTTAGTTTTGTCATGAGGAATGGCCCCGTGAGTATCATAAAGATAACAAATACTATGGATTACACACATTCTAATTTTTGTATGGTGATCAAAAATCTCTAGCTATGAAAGAGCACAATATATAAAGCAATTCAGAAATAATTAGGCTATATTTTAATCATTTTATAAATTATGAGATTTTTAAGTCAGGAAGAAATTTTGTAGAATACTAATTTATATCTCTCATATTATATGTGAATAAAATGGGATTGGGGTTTCAGTCACACACCCAAAGATGAAGGCTGATTAGTTGCAAATTTAAAACCACAATCCACATCTTAGGAGCCCTTCACTCAGTGTTGAGAATCTTTGAACAAAAGCTTACTAGACGGTAGGGTGATTTTGCAAAACCCAAACACATAGTTGGTTTTGTTATTGCTTGTTTTTCTGCAGTAGAATACATAGGAAAGCATCCTCTTTCACCCTTATATTTCATTCCCTCTTCTTATCCAATACAGTGACGAAGTAAAAATATACGCTGGTTTTGTGGTTCAGAGTCAGAGGAGAATTCTACAGTGAATGTGTGGATTCCAAAAATACACATCTATCGAGGTATCACTGATCCCTAACAGACTGGAAACCGGGTAAAGGAGAAACTGGACGGCAGGAGTGAAGAAGTGAGTGAGACGTGGGTCAAGGTGTGTTCGAGTCCTTGAGGGTCAGAGAACCACTCCCGTTCTTGAACCTACACTTCTGACACCAAGACCACAGGTGGGGTTGACCCTGCAAGTATAGTCAGCATGGTACGCCCCTGTTGTGTATCTGCAGGTTCCAACCAAGGGTGGATCAAAACATTTTATTTTATTTTTTTTAATTCTAGAAGGTTCCAAAATGGAAACTCTGAACTTGCCACTCCCCAGCAACTATTTATTAATACATAACACTTACATTGTATTTACAAGGATTGACACTGTATTATATGTTGTAAGTAAACTAGAGATGACTGAATTTATATGGGAGGATGTGCATACGTTATGTGAAAACACCACAACTTTTTATATGAGGGACTTGACCATCTGAGGATTTTGCTAACCATCTGAGGATTTCTCTATCCATGGGGGCCCTGAAGCCAGTCTCATGAGGATATCAAGGGAGGACTGACTATACTGTGAACTTGGTAGTCTTGTCCAAGTTCTCATTGCTGATCTCAGCATGGGTGGTGCAATTCTGCTAATAAAACTAGCTTCCTGGGCAAATATCAAAAGGCTCCCATGTACCTAGTCTGTGCCTTTTGCTCCTCTTCTGGACTGTGCAAGCCCCAGAGTGCTAACATGAAGGGCGGGAGAGGGCACCCCAAACTGACCAATATTGGACTTCTTGTCAACCTCAATGACGGCAGCCTCACAGTAGATTTAATCTGGCTTAGAAAAATAAAGGTGGCATTTCTTGCACTCTGAGTACCATGGAGCAAGTTGCACCTGTTGTAAGTATAAATTTTCTGTTGTGCTCATCTAATCATTATTTGATGGGTGAGGGGTGAGAGCCAAGTACCTTGTAGATCATTTTATCCAGCAAAGAAAGCACAATTTTGAAAGGATAATATTTCCTTACTGTACCATTTTTCTGGCCTACCTAAAAAAGAAAAAACTGGAATTTTACAATTATTTTTGTAGTAACAGAAGCTCTTCAAGACATAGGGCTTATGCACTGAATTGTAGCCCAGCATGAAATTTTATAGCTGAATTATGAACTCCTGCCAATAAAAGTTTACAGCAAAACAGCCTGGCTCTTCTGGCTTTAGGAGCAGGGGTGGAGAAAATATACATGCTCTAACAAATACGATTATCCTGGAAATATGATATTAATGATGGCACAATTTAAGAGTAAAGAATTAAAATGTTGGAATGAAGTTAATTGGAAATACTTGAGAGATACGCCATTCATTACCCAAGCCATGTGCACCTTATTTACTTTATACAAATGTAAACTCAAAATGATTTGGCATTTCTTTCAATTTCATAATTAAATTAGAAGATTTGCAAGTTCACAGGTTTTAAAATGAAACAACTATTGACTTTAAATCATCCTTGTTAAGCAAGAAAGTAACAGAATGAATAAATTAAATTTGCTCAAAAAAAAAAAAAAAACATGTCCTATCATTAATTTCCCTCCAAAGATAACTCTTTGACTATTGAATACATTCATGCTACAATTATCCATGTAGTAGTGTTCCAAAGAATCAAATATAGATTTTTTTTAAACACAGAAGAATATAACTGGCTATAATCTAGTTTATTTTATTTGGCTGGGAGTAGAGGCTTCCCAGGAGAAGGCAATGGCACCCCACTCCAGTACTCTTGCCTGGAAAATCCCATGGATGGAGGAGCCTGGTAGGCTGCAGTCCATGGGGTCGCTAAGAGTCGGACACAACTGAGCGACTTCCCTTTCACTTTTCTTTTTTTTTTTTTTTTAATTTTATTTTATTTTTAAACTTTACATAATTGTATTAGTTTTGCCAAATATCAAAATGAATCCGCCACAGGCATACATGTGTTCCCCATCCTGAACCCTCCTCCCTCCTCCCCTCCCCACACCATCCCTCTGGGTCGTCCCAGTGCTCCAGCCCCAAGCATCCAGTATCGCGATCGAACCTGGACTGGCAACTCGTTTCTTGCATGATATTCTACATGTTTCAATGTCACTCTCCCAAATCTTCCCACCCTCTCCCTCTCCCACAGAGTCCATAAGACTGTTCTATACATCAGTGTCTCTTTTGCTGTCTCGCATACACCAGGTTATTGTTACCATCTTTCTAAATTCCATATATATGCGTTAGTATACTGTATTTCTGTTTTTCCTTCTGGCTTACTTCACTCTGTATAATAGGCTCCAGTTTCATCCACCTCATTAGAACTGATTCAAATGTATTCTTTTTAATGGCTGAGTAATACTCCATTGTGTATATGTACCACTGCTTTCTTATCCATTCATCTGCTGATGGACATCTAGGTTGCTTCCATGTCCTGGCTATTATAAACAGTGCTGCGATGAACATTGGGGTACACGTGTCTCTTTCCCTTCTGGTTTCCTCAGTGTGTATGCCCAGCAGTGGGATTGCTGGATCATAAGGCAGTTCTATTTCCAGTTTTGAAGGAATCTCACACTGTTCTCCATAGCGGCTGTACTAGTTTGCATTCCACCAACAGTGTAAGAGGGTTCCCTTTTCTCCACACCCTCTCCAGCACTTATTATTTGTAGACTTTTGGATCGCAGCCATTCTGACTGGTGTGAAATGGTACCTCATAGTGGTTTTGATTTGCATTTCTCTGATAATGAGTGATGTTGAGCATCTTTTCATGTGTTTGTTAGCCATCTGTATGTCTTCTTTGGAGAAATGTCTATTTAGTTCTTTGGCCCATTTTTTGATTGGGTCATTTATTTTTCTGGAGTTGAGCTGTAGGAGTTGCTTGTATATTTTTGAGATTAGTTGTTTGTCAGTTGCTTCATTTGCTATTATTTTCTCCCATTCTGAAGGCTGTCTTTTCACCTTGCTAATAGTTTCCTTTGATGTGCAGAAGCTTTTAAGGTTAATTAGGTCCCATTTGTTTATTTTTGCTTTTATTTCCAATATTCTGGGAGGTGGGTCATAGAGGATCCTGCTGTGATGTATGTCAGAGAGTGTTTTGCCTATGTTCTCCTCTAGGAGTTTTATAGTTTCTGGTCTTACAAAGCATTTCCTCTAAAGTCAGGAACAAGACAAGGGTGCCCACTTTCACCATTACTATTCAACATAGTTTTGGAAGTTTTAGCCACAGCAATCAGAGCAGAAAAAGAAATAAAAGGAATCCAAATTGGAAAAGAAGAAGTAAAACTCTCACTATTTGCAGATGACATGATCCTCTACATAGAAAACCCTAAAGATTCCACCAGAAAATTACTAGAAATAATCAATGACTATAGTAAAGTTGCAGGATATAAAATCAACACACAGAAATCCCTTGCATTCCTATACACTAATAATGAGAAAACAGAGAGAGAAATTAAGGAAACAATTCCATTCACCATTGCAACGGAAAGAATAAAATACTTAGGAATATATCTACCTAAAGAAACTAAAGACCTATATATAAAAAACTATAAAACACTGGTGAAAGAAATCAAAGAGGACACTAATAGATGGAGAAATATACCATGTTCATGGATTGGAAAAATCAATATAGTGAAAATGAGTATACTACCCAAAGCAATTTATAGATTCAACGCAATCCCTATCAAGCTACCAACAGTATTCTTCACAGAGCTGGAACAAATAATTTCACAATTTGTATGGAAAAACAAAAAACCTCGAATAGCCAAAGCGATCTTGAGAAAGAAGAATGGAACTGGAGGAATCAACCTACCTGACTTCAGGCTCTACTACAAAGCCACAGTTATCAAGACAGTATGGTACTGGCACAAAGACAGATATATAGATCAATGGAATAAAATAGAAAGCCCAGAGATAAATCCACGCACATATGGACACCTTATCTTTGACAAAGGAGGCAAGAATATACAATGGATTAAAGACAATCTCTTTAACAAGTGGTGCTGGGAAATCTGGTCAACCACGTGTAAAAGAATGAAACTAGACCACTTTCCCTTTCACTTTTCACTTTCATGCATTGAAGAAGGAAATGGCAGCCCATCAGGGACAGAGGAGCCTGGTGGGCTGCCATCTATGGGGTCGCACAGAGTCGGACACGACTGACGAGACTTAGCAGCAGCAGCAGCAGCAGGGGCTTCCCAGGTGGCGCTAGTAGTAAAGATCCTGCCTGCCAAAACAGGAAATGTGAGAGACACAGGTCCAATCCCTGGGTCGGGAAGATCCTCTGGGGAAGGAAATGGCAACTGGCTCCAGTATTCTTGCCTGGAGAATCCCATGGACAGAGGAGCCTGGCGGGCTACAATGCATAGGGCTGTCGCGTCAGAAAAAGACTCAGACACAACTGAAGCTACTTAGCATGCACACACGGCAGGAACCCCAGACAACTGAATAGAGCAGTTACATAAAATACACTTACCAAATTACCACACTGATTAAATAAAAAAAAAAATGCTCTATTTTTTTTTAAAGTATTTGAAAATCCCCTGATAGGTAATAATCTTGATAAATACAGCACAGACTTTTTGTGGGCATCCTCTAAACAGAGCTGTGTTTTCACACAGTGTGGAACATCCAGGGCATGTAGAAATTATGACTTGAGAAACAGAGTAGGAAGACACTAGGGATGGACAGATTGTGATTCCACTTAGGCTCTGCCATTGGCAGAAGTAGGGTCTGGGGACTCATCTAGGAGTCCAGGACTCAGCCTCCTCCCCAGCACCACGGGAGTCACGACCAGCCTTGGCAGAGCCGAGCTTAGACTCAACGTCTCTTAGCCAGGACTCAGCGTCTCGGAAAAGAAAGACTTAGCCATCAAAGGGATATTGCAAGGATTTGGATCCTACTCAGTCGTGTCTGACTCTTTGCTACCCTGTGGACTGTCGCCCACCAGGCTCCTCTGTCCATGGAATTCTCCAGGCAAGAATACTGGAGTGGGTTGCCTTTTCCTCGAACCCACATATCCTATGTTGGCAGGTGGATTCTTTTTTTTTTTTTTAAACTGGAGAATAATTGCTTTACAATATTGGCAGATAGATTCTTTATCACTATGCCACCTAGGAAGCTCCTAGGTGTTACAATAAAGCACGTCATAGAAAAAAGCATAGAGGGGTGCGTTAGCATTGGTTTTCCTTAGGAACGGCCCACCACTACTATGACTTATAATAATCGGAGTAATCTGTTTCAGAGACAAAATGGAAATCATTACCACCATCACTAATGAGGTATCCCCCCTATGTTTCACTGGACAAAGTCTTGTTTTCTGAGGCTGGTAAGGAGCGCACCATCATACAGTCATCCCTTTATTTAGTGACCACCAGTAATTTAGCCTCACTGGAGTTTCTGATAAAAATCTCTACTCTTCAGGAGCTCACTCCTGGTGGTGGGGGAAACCGGCTTAGGCGAGAAGCATACTTTAGAGACAACTACACTATGAAGCAAGAACACTCGGGGCTTTCCCAGTGGCTCGACAGTAAAGAATTCTTCTGCCAGTGCAGGAAATGTGGGTTTTATCAGGGGGCCGGGAAGATCCCCTGGAGAATGAAATGGCAACCGGCTCCAATATTCTTGCCTGGAGAATCCCATGGACAGAGGAGTCTGGCGGGCTACAGTCCTTGGGTCACAAAGAGGTGGACACAACTTAGGGACTGAACAACCACAGTGTGGAACCAGAATACCTGGGATGGTGTCTGATTAAACAGATTCAAAGTGGGAAGGAAAACAGAAGACTGCTTAGAGGAGGTGACGCTTGTTTAATCCTTGAAAGTTCAGTGATAAGGGAGCCATGGGCAGAGGGAAGAGCAGCCTGTTCAGGGAACTAGCCATGGCCACCACTTTTCTGGGGGTGGGGAGGCTGCGGAGAGTCTTATCAAGGACTACAGTCACATCAAAGAGTTACTTTTGCTAAAGGCAATGGGATCAGAACAATGAGCAGTTCTGCTTCTGGGAAGATAATGCTAAGATGGAAGGAGAATGAAGAAGTAAGTCAAATGCATCGTTTGCTTGTTTTCTAATTTTCCACAGTGAGTGTGAATAATGGAGACTTTAAAGTTCAGAACTCCGTTGCAGTGGCCGTGAGAAGGCACCTCTCAGATCTCCAACTACAAGGACTGTGTGTCCAAGGCCCAGTGCTGAGCTCTGAAGTCTATCAGTGTTAGCTCCAAAGCCACACTTCCTACCGGAGTTAGGGATGGAGCTCAGCCCCCTGTGATGGGGGACTTTGACTGTGAACTCCGGGCAGCCACTAGGAGCCTTCTGTAGACCGCAGGACCAGACACCCTCTCCCCTCTCTCTCCTTCACTCTGATTCAGACTTCACATTACAGTCAGAGAACTCACGGCTTCTCCAACTCTCTCCCCATCCGTTCTCACATCTATCTCCCCTAATCAAGCCGCTGCTGTGTTAGCCGATCTTGGCATCTGGTTCTCATAAGACTTGGACTAATACACTAGCATAGTGATTTATCAGATAAAACTTCTGCATATAAACACAAAACTGTGGATAACTCAAGATCAAGCCTGCCTTACTACTTCTCATTTTTAATCTGAGTACCTGGAAAAGAAGACAGCCCAGCAGTTTCAAAAGACGAAATGAATCCAGACTTGATTATGCAACAATATGTTTTCCCTTATAGTTCAAGGTGGTCTATCAACCAACCCTGCTGAGTTTTTTAGGAAGGCAACAAAACACTTGAGAAGCTTTGTGCTAAGTTTGATCACTGAGGTTGACAAGAAAAGCCCTCTTGCTTGGTTGGATCCAGTGCTTTAATTGTTTAACTTTAAAGCACCAAAAAGGGGGTGAATCACAGAAGTGATTCATGCCTTAACATTGTTTTGCAACTCAAAACACTTTAATATGCATTTATGTGTCAATGTTTCATAGAGTCAAGGACTTTTCTTTAAGTGGGGTTCACTGAATAGACTTTTACAGAAACACATCCACAGTACATTACCTAGAATATCTAGTTAAGATTCCTTAAAGTTGAATTAGAAATACAGAGTATAAATTTCATCCTGATTATGATGATTGTCCCTACACATTTGATAGCTGTCTTCCTTCTACTTAATGTACAGTAATTGTGTTTGTCTGAGTGCATGATTAAAATTTACTGGGAAGGGGCTCCATTCCCCTTGCCTTATTTCCATCTGGAACAAAATCAGATAGTAAACCTGACTGATCACTGTTCCCACACTCTAAAGAAAGAGAAAAGGCATCTGTTGGTTGAGTTCAGGAGAAGCAGCTAAATTTGCTCAGATCAGACAGTTGACCCTCTGTATGTGTGGGAGCCACATATATGAATTTGATCAATCATGGATAAATAATATTTTTTTTAAAAGCTCCAAAAAGCAAAACTTGAATTGGCCATGGACAGACAACTATTTTCAAAGCA
This sequence comes from Bos mutus, assembly GCF_027580195.1. NCBI lineage: Eukaryota > Metazoa > Chordata > Mammalia > Artiodactyla > Bovidae > Bos > Bos mutus. The sequence goes on from NC_091643.1 coordinate 33,473,759, forward strand.
TTTAGACTGAATTAGGGCTTTCCTGGTGGCTCAGACAGTAAAGAATCTGCTTGCGGTGCAGGAGATCAAGGTTTGATTCCTGGGTCAAAAAGATCCCCTCCCTGGAGAAGAAAATGGCAACCAGCTCCAGTATTCTTGCCTGGAGAATCCCATGGACAGAAGAGCCTGACAGGCCATAGTCCATGGGGTCGCAAAGAGTCGGATACAACTGAGCAACTAACACACACACACACACACACACACACACACACACAGGTATTCTAAGTAATCTAGAGATGATTCAAAGTATACAAGAGGATGGACATAGTTGATATACAAATCCTACATAATGTTCTATACAGGACTTGAGCATCCTTGGATTTTGGTACAGTTGGGGGTCCCTAGAGCCACTCCTTGAGGATACTAGGGGACAGCTGTAATTTTTTTTTTCATGAACCCAACCTGTCTTTGTGATAGATACGTTTCTGTTTTTCCTCAAAGATGAGTTGTTCACCTCTGTGGGAAAGCCCAAGGCTACCTATGATGGCACAAGTATGGCTGTGGAATTCTGGAATGATTCATTACCAAGTATGTTGCAGTATCAACTAAATTAAATATTTCAATCTGAATTTTATCAGTGATAACACTGATATTTTGATTTCCACCTGCCTCCCTTTTGTGTTCTCACTTGTTATGCAAAGAATCCATAGTCCCAACAATCTTATACTCTTCAAAACTGCCTTTAACAGAAAGAATTATTTTCACATGCATATTTCTGCTATATACTAGTTAACTAAACTGCACGCTTGCAGTATCAAGCACATCTGACATAAACAGACTTGAGAAATTCTTAACTGACTTGGAAAATATTCCAACCAACATGTATGCGTTGAAATGGGAAGCCTCTCTCAAGGGTAGCCTCCTAGCCCAGAACATTCAAAAAGCATGAACATTAGTCATTATATACTTTCTGAGGAAATAAAGAGCTTCAGTGATTTGGTGAGTTGGTTAAGTGGAGGATGACTAAGACAGCTTTTGTGTGGTGCTGTGCTAAGTCACTTCAGTTTGTCTGAATCTCTGTGACCCTATGGACTGTAGCCCACCAGGCTCCTCTGTCCATGGGAAACTCTGGGATCAAACCTATGTCTCTTATGTCTCCTTCATTGGCAGGCAGGTTCTTTACCATGAGCACCACCTAGGAAACCCAATAGATGTTCTATTGAACTTAAATAGAACAATCATCTGTTGATGTAACACAGTAAGATCTGAAATGCTCTCACGTGAGGCTCAGACTATTGACATTCACACATGGGCACTGCTTACATCAAGCCCAGTGGTTGAAGTATGGTTCCCTTTCTGACATAAACTGCATTTGGCATAGATTTTCCTTGATAGTAGTCTTGTTTGAACCACTGGACTCTTTTTAAAACTGTATTAGAAGACTTTTCACACAGTTTCTCCACATTTCCCCCAGGGCTTAGAAGGCATCCCTTCTAAAACCAACCCCCTCGACTTTTTGCCCTTTAGCATTTTAAACCTTTTCTCCTCTGTCGACTCCATTCCTGAGAATTTCAAACATATTTACTTCAAGAACATAAGAAATGTCGCTTGATCTTGGCTATGGCTTTTGGTTAACACCTTCCCACCTCTCTGTTCCTCTGCAATGATTAACCCAGCAAACTTTCTAAAAGCCCGCCTCCTCCCTGAGCATTCTTAAGGTCGCTCTTCAGAATGATCTCCTTGACAAAGCCGGTCTTCTTTTATTCTTCATTCCCTCGATGCTTCCTGGAACATGAGTTGAGTCATCTTATTCCTGATTCCTTCTAGATCCCCTGGAGCATAATCTGAGTTGTTCTCTAACACCACCCCACCCCCCACCCCCCTGCCATCCTTCTTCTAGTTTCCTGGCTCCCTTCTTCCTGCCAAGAGGAACCCAGTTTCATGGATCAGACTACTCATACTGCTGTCTGAATGGGGATGATATTAGTCCTTGCTTCATGTTTATTGGGCTTCCCTGGTGGCTCAGATGGTAAAGCACCTGCCTGCAATGAGGATTAAGTTAGCCACTGTATTTAGAGAGTGTTATGCATGATTTGATGCACTGTAAAGATCAGTCCTGGGTGTTCATTGGTAGGGCTGATTTTGAAGCTGCAACTCCAATACTTTGGCCACCTGATGGGAAGAGCTGACTCATTTGAAAAGACCCTGATGCTGGGAAAGATCAAGGGCAGGAGGAGAAGGGGACGACAGAGGATGAGATGGCTGGATGGCATCACTGACTCAATGGACATGAGTTTGAGTGAACTCCGGGAGTTGGTGATGGACAGGGAGGCCTGGTGTGCTGTGATTCATGGGGTTGCAAAGAGTCGGACACGACTGAGTGACTGAACTGAACTGAAAGACTGCAGGCAAAAGGAGAAGAGGGTGGCAGAGGATGAGATGGATGCAACACTGACTCAGTAGACATGAACCTGAGCACTCCAGGAAACAGTGAAGACAGGGAAGCCTGGCGTGCTACAGTCCACGGGGTCACAGAGTTGGACATAACTTAGCAACTGAACAGCAAAATGTTCAATGAATACAGATGACTAAATAGAGGCAGACTTTCCCCTACTTTTTTGTCCTTTATCCTTTAGACTTATTCTTTAATGACTTAAACAAATCTGATTTCAAGGACATGTATATATGTTCTTCAATGCTAAATCTGACTTAACCTAACTTATATTTTAATCACATGTTTCTAATTATCTTTAAAGCAAAACACTTCCATATTGTCTCTGCTATTTCTGTTTTGTGATCTACTCTAACAGTGAACTTCTTTCCCAACCATCCTTGAGTAAGTATTTGAAGACTGAAAATATTCTGATTCTTCAGTCACTGTCCAGTCATCCCCCAATCTTGTTTTGAGGTTTTCAACACTTGGCCCTTTAATGCTGGGATAGTCTGATAATTGATATCCATGCCTCAAGCCTCCAGCCACAAAGACAGTCACTTTAATTCAGTCAATATTTATTGAATGTCCATCATTGGTCACACATTGCTCAATACCCCTGGGAGGCTTTTGCAAACAAGACAGACAGGGTCCCCACTACATGCATCTCCTGGTCCTGTGCCACGGCTCTCACTCTGGCTGTATATTAGTCACCTGAAACTCTTCTGTCTGTATCCTATTTATTTTTATATCAGTCTTTAAAAAATTGTACAAGGGATTGTGATAAGGTGCAGGCTGAAAAACTCCAGTAACTCTCTTCCCTTACAGAGCTTATGGTCATTTTCCTAAGCCACAGGTTTTCTCAGGTTTAACTCTTCATTTGCCACGTTATCGATCCTAACTTGGCCTTGCAGAATTCTCATTATTCTGACCTCACCACCTCCATCTGATCTTCTCAAGCTCTCTTTGTGCCATTTCTAAAACTACATCTCACATGTCACATGCCTTTTTTCTGCACTTCCGTCCACCAAGACTAGGTTTTAAGCTTCACCTATGCAAGTTAGGAAGCAACAGTTAGAACTGGCCATGGAACAACAAACTGGTTCCAAACAGGAAAAGGAGTACATCAAGGCTGTATATTGTTACCCTGCTTATTTAATTATATGCAGAGAACATCATGAGAAACGCTGGGCTGGAAGAAGCACAAGCTGGAATCAAGATTGCCGGGAGAAATATCAATAACCTCAGATATGCAGATGACACCACCCTTATGGCAGAAAGTGAAGAACTAAAGAGCCTCTTGATGAAAGTGAAAGAGGAGGGTGAAAAAGTGGGCTTAAAGCTCAACATTCAGAAAACGAAGATCATGGCATCTGGTCCCATCACTTCATGGGAAATAGATGGGGAAACAGTGGAAACAGTGACAGACTTTATTTTTGGGGGCTCCAAAATCACTGTAGAAGGTGACTGCAACCATGAAATTAAAAGATGTTTGGTCCTTGGAAAAAAAAGTTATGACCAACCTAGACAGCATATTAAAAAGCAGAGACATTACTTTGCCAACAAAGGTCCATTTAGTCAAAGCTATGCTTTTCCCAGTGGTCATGGATGGATGTGAGAGTTGGACTATAAAGAAAGCTGAGCACCAGAGAAGTGATGCTTTTGAACTGTGGTGCTGGAGAAGACTCTTGAGAGTCCCTCAGACTGCAAGGAGATCCAACCAGTCCATCCTAAAGGAGATCAGTCCTGGGTATTCATTGGAAGGACTGATGCTGAAGGTGAAACTCCAATACTTTGGCCACCTCATGAGAAGAACTGCCTAATTTGAAAAGACCCTTATTCTGGGAAAGATTGAAGGCAGGAGGAGAATGCCAGAGGATGATTGGATGGTATCACCGACTCAAAGGACATGAGTTTGAGTAAACTCCAGGAGTTGGTGATGGACAGGGAGGCCTGGCGTGCTGCAGTCCATGGGGCCGCAAAGAGTAGGATACAACTGAACAGCTGAACTGAACTGAACTATGCCATGAAGCCAAGGCAAACTGTAAAAGGTATGCTAGTCTGTCCCTCTGTGCACACCTAATATACTTTAGAGCACAGCAGAGACACTGAGGGCAACTTTATTTTTTGTTGTTGTTATTTGGGGATCTGTGCTGAGATCCCAGGATGACTAGGAAATGCACTGGTCTGGTGACTAGTCCATCATCCTTCATACTAAGGAGGTGAAGGGACTGACTAAACAAAACAGAGAGGGGGATTTCATTGGATAGTGCAACCCCACCTCCCTCCCCACGTGCAAATAAACGAGAGAGGTGGAGCTGCTCCCCTGCCATTGCAAGTGAAATGAAAGGGGCTCAATTATCATCAAGCAAATGATCTGGACTCTTTGTCAGGAGAAGCAACCACACCACCCTCTGCACAGGATCCCTGCAGATCTAGAGAAGATTTCTGCTTCTACAGAGAGCCCAGAACAGAGCTCAGGGTGAGAGCAATTAGACACACTGTCCTGTTTTCCTCAAGCTCATCGGGCTCAAAGGCTGCCAATCCCTGGAAAAGTCAGTCCAGACAAAAGCCTTCCAGGAGGTCCCCATGTTGGCTCAATGTGAAGAGAGGGCTGGGGTGGGGTCCTCCACACTAGCCAATTTTGTCAACATCAAGTGGACACCATGGAGGGGAGTGGACTTCAGCTGTCCTGAGAGGGACCTGTTTTAAAAAAATCACCTGCCAATAGTCAGAGATCCCAAGTCAAAGAGCCCCCTAGGGTGTAGGCAGGAGTAGTGACTGAGCAAAGAATCATGAGCACCCAGCCAGGGTGGGCACTGCCCAGACAGGGGACACTGAGTGGTGAGGTCACCATGGCTCTGTCCTCTCCCATCACCAAGCCTGAAGGAGCCACAGCAGTGAGAAAGGGAGCAAGAACAGAAAAATAAGACTAAAAAGAGTCTGAGGGTCTGAACTGAACCAGAGCTGAGGACACAGAGCAATTCTCAACCACAGGAGAAATCAGAGTTTGCTTCAGATCAGACATGATACTGCTCCTTTAGAACTTGAAGGCGACCAGAAAAAACAACAGGCTTGGCTCGAGGTTTAGTCCAGGGGTGTGGAAGAAGAATCCAGTAGAGTGGTTATCATGTTAGCAATGAACTTAACTAAGGTGTTTTCCTGCTTGGTACCATCCCAGCCTCACTCAGTCAGTAATACATACACAGATGCTCATAGCTTACCTGATCTTTATTACCGCAGCAGAAGAAGGTTGTGAGAAGGAAGGAACAGATGCGGTTGGCTACTTCTGATTTATCTCTACACCAGGAAAGGCCCTCTCCTAGCCCTTCTTTCTGACTGATGGGGAGTTCACCCTCAGAGCTCTCTGGGGTTACGTTCAAATTTTTTTTTTCATTCAATCTGTTTAATCTGAGAAGAACACATCACACTCTAGGAATGTTCTTACCAGGTAGCACATCACCCTTTTGCCAGAAGAATTTAAACTGCTCCTCCCTCTCACCTTCTAGAAGATGCTTTGGCTGTATAACTGACATAGAACCAGGCCCCAGTTGGGGGAATGTTGGAAATGACAAGGTCCCTGGGTTGTCATTTGCACACTTCCTGCAAACAGCAAATGCATCCTAAAGGCTTTGATGTTGTATCATATTACTGTTCTTAAAAAAAATAAGTAAATAAATTCTCAACTCTGTGCAAAAACGTAATCCTTGCCAAATTGCCAGTGGAGTTTCGTTAGACAACACGTCCACTCAAATCAGAAGAGGGAGTCTCCTGTGCGCCCCACCTTCCTGTGACTGTCCCCCTCTCTCAGAAATGATGCATTTAGTCTCAAGCACATTTCCTTCCTTCAAACCTCGTACCTCCTGGTAGACTGTTAATCCCAGACATCCAGGAGAAAGCTTTTGGAGTTGCCCCACCTTCGTTCCTGCCTTTAGATTATATGATTCCCCACAGAGTTTCCCCATTTACACATATTTCCTAATTTCCATTTGTATTTTTACAAATGATTCCCTAGGAGTTTATCCCCACTCCTACCCGCTTCCCTTTTCTTCTTTTTATTATGTGTTGCCTTTTTCCCCTAAAAGCAAGACTCCAAATAAACTATTTCTACTTAGACTCCTTTAATTTTGAACAAAGTAGCTTAAATAAACTCAGGCATGCCCATTCCAGTTTATCAGGCTGATTCAGGCAGAGTGAGCCTGCACCAGAGCTCTGTGTTCCCTCCAGCATGAGGTCAAGGGTGCCCGTGAGTTTCAGCTAATCAGGCTGCTCTTCTCTTGACCGCTGTCAGAAGAGACATAACTGTATTCTTTCAGAGGAGTCTACCCACTGACTGATGTACAGATTCACGCACCATGAGAGGAACAAATCGTCATCCATCTGTCTCCCCACCACACACACTTTAGAGCCCCATGGGATCAGTCACTACATGAACTAACTGTCCCAAAACAAGATTCTCTGAGATGGACATGGTATAATTCCAGATCTAATATGTTGTGGGTGCTCATTTTTTTTTCTTCAGATAAACTTATGCATGTACTAGAGAAATAAGTAAGAGACTGTGAGTTTTGAGGAAGCCAGTTAAGCCCAGAGAGAGAGGTTTTTGAAACCATCCCATGGCATGGTGGTAAAGAATCTGCCTGTCAATGCAGAAGACACAAGAAATTCAGGTTTGATACTGGGTCAGGAAGATTTCCCTGAAGAAGGAATTGGCAACCCACTCCAGTATCCAGAGGAGCCTGGCAGACTACAGTCCATGAGGTCACAAAGGGTCAGAAAGTTACACACACACACACACACGTATATCTCAGGTGAGGAAAGACAAATGGCAATAAGTTTGAGTCAGTCTCCGACAGGTGTGTTCACAGTTTGAGGAAGAATTTGGTTAACTTGATCACTAGAACTTTTCTTACACACACAGACACAGTCTTAATAGACTCTTTCATATTTAAAGCTGCTATGGTAGAGCCTCCTTAAAGCTGTTACCACCACGGTACTGATAAAGTGCCTAATACGAGGTAAGACCTGATTTGAAGACTCTCTCTTATGCTCCTGAATATAAACACCTGAGCAGGTGATGAAAGAGAGAAACTTGGAAGGTGTGCCAAGCTCTTTGTGGGAGAATAGTGGGATATTCTCTCTCATAGTGGGATATTCTCTCTCATATTCTCTCTCATAGGCTGAATGTATTGTACCCCCAAAATTCATGTTGAAACTCTGCCCCCACCCCCTGGCAGTGATGGTTTTAGGAGGTGAGCCTTGACGAGGCAGTTAGAATTAGAGTGGATACGAGGGTGGAGCCCTCATGAATAAGATGAGTGCCTTACTGGAGTCATGAGAGAGCTCTCTTCTCTCCGCTCTGTCTGTGTGAGGGCACAGTGAGAAGCTGGCAGCCTATGACCCAGAAGAGAGCTCTCACCACAGCCTGACCCAGCTGGGACCATGGTCCCAGATATCCAGCCTCCACAGCTGTGAGAAGTCACTTTCTGATGTAGGTAAGGCTGCATCCATGTCGTCTGCTAGAGCAGTCTGAACAAAGACAGATCCTGCAGTTCCCATTCTCTGCACACAGTGAAGCCACAGGGGAGAGGCGATTACAGGCTATGTTACTCTGGGAAAGTGTGGACTCAGAGAAGTGAATGGAGCGACGATCTCCCCGGGAGTGCAGGCATGTGGGCTGTGGAGAGACAAGGCAGTGAGGAAACCATGGACCACATGAGGACAAAGAGAAGGTGCTGGAAGGTGGGAAACCCCCTCAGTGCACCTGACACCCGCCTGAAGGCCAATCAGAAGAGTTCCCTGAGCCATGAAAGGCAGAGAGGATTATGTCAGAAACTAGAAACATTGTATCAAAGAAAACAGGTAAATATCCCTATTCTGACAGAGCTTAAATTCTAATGATGGAGTTGAGACTAAATAAGCAACAATATTTAATATTGCTAAATAGTAAATAAGAAAGTTATAGCTATTATTAATTAGATCTAGTTAGTTATAGCACAGGGGCTCCCCTGATGGTTCAGCAGATAAAGAATCCGCCTGCAGGGAAGGAGATGCAGGAGACGTAGATTCTATCCCTGGGTTGGGAAGATCCCATGGAGGAGGAAATGGAAACCCACTCTAGTATTCTTGCCTGGGAAATCCCATGGGTAGAGGAGCCTGGTGGGCTCCAGTCCAAGCTGTCATGAAAGAGTAGGACATGACTGATGTGACTGAGCACACATCCAGAGTTCTATCACAGACTATGATTGAAACCATGGGAAGGAAACGAAAAAAAAAAAAAAAAAATCAGGGTGAGGATTACTGAGAAGGAAGAGGTTGGAAATTATACAAAGTGTTGTGGGATTGGGTCTTTGAGAAGAAAGCATGTGAGGAGAGATATGAAGGGGAGGAAGTGACCCAATAATAGAGGAGTCAGCGCAGGGGCCTGAGGCAGGAGCTGTGCAACCTTTGGACAGAGTAACAATGGGAGGAGAGGAAGGCTACACTTCCCCAAAGGTTCTGTATCCTTCAGCCAACCTTTCATTCTCTCTCCCTCCTGTATTCTCAATCTTTTCCTGTCAACCGGATTCTATCAATATTAAAACTGAGGTTTTGAATGTCTTCAGGTCTATCTCTTTACTCTACACCTCCTACTTTCTGACATAACACTTACCCGCTCCATGGTGATGTCTCCCGGAGGTTGATCGACCCCACTGCCTCCAGTTCCCCAGGTACCACCCTGTGATCCAAGTTTATGCCCCTCCCCCTCCCCCATCCCCCAGTGATTCTTCCAGAAGTCAACAGGGAGCTTTGGGTCTCCACACCTAGTGGAAACTTCTGCTTTCAATCCACTTAACCCATCAGAAGGAATTCTTATCTTGAAAACATTCTTCTAGGCTTTCAGGACCCTACGTTCCTCCTCATCCTCTCGGATCATGACTTCTGGGCTCATTTTTATTTTATTTTTTTCCTTCCTCCTTCTGAATCCAATCACCAACATATGGAGTTCTTCAGGGCTTAAGCTTGGGTTCTCTTCTCTTTTCAGTCTGTACACCCATCTAGGGCATTATTTCAACTTCAGGGGTTTTAAATCCCACCTATTGATGATATCTCCATAAATATCATCTATTTAACCTAACTGCATTCTTGCTGTCTTGGCTTGTTATCTCTCAGGCACCTCCACCAGATTGAATAGGACTACGTTTCAACTCGATTGCCCTTCCCTCAAACTCCCATCCCAAATCTGTTCTCTCTCAGGGCCCCACATTTCAATAAATGGTACCTTCATGAAACGATTTGCACAAACCAGAAATCAAGGAGTCATCATTCACGCTTCGCTCTCCCTCATCACCCATATTCAATCCATTTTTACAGAAAAAAATTCACTTGATTGATTTTCCCAAACATCTGTTTCCCATTCTTCACCCCACCTGCACAGCTATAACCCTGTTCCAAGTCACTGTCATCTCTCACCTGAAATATTGCCATCTCCTTCAACCAGTCTCTCCACTTTAACCCTTGGCTCTCTTCCACCCACTCTACACAGCAACTGAAGTCGTATTTTTTAAAGCACAAAATGCCTTCTGTTTCTTCCTCTCCTTAAAACCATTCATCTTTTTTAGAGTCCAGAATCTTTAACCGCATCCACAGGGTCCTGCAGCCTCCTGTCCCTGCCTACTGTCCCAGCCTTACCCCAGCCACTCTTCTTTCTCATCACTAAGAAATCCAAGTCACAGGAGCTATTTGCTTGCTTATCCTCTGTCTCTCTCTCCTTCCCTCCCTTCTTTTTATCCCTCCTTTTCCTCTGTTCTTCTTTCCTTTTTCTTTCCCTCTCCCTCTTTCTCTTCAAGCACAGAGATCTCTCTTCCTACCCAGGAACTGTACATGTTCAAGTGAAAAGAGTCCCTTTGGTCATCAGTCCTCAAAACTTCTCAGCCCAAGTCCCACTCATCCTTCATGTCTTTCTTAATACATGTTTCATCTGCTGATGTCTAAGAAACCTTTCCCCAACCTCAGTGCCTTGACACAAAGATCATTTCATTGGGTTACAAATCATCAATCTGGTGATGGCCTTTCTTCAGGTCTTCATTCACACGGCCACCTGTAGGTGGTAAGTCCATTAGCATCCAGGACCTAACTCTGGCTCTCTCATCCCTCTCCAAATGGTAAGTCCACACACGCGACTCCAAGTGGCCCCTCCAATAAAACACATGGCCGTTCAGGGAGCCCTAGCAAGCAATGGCTGAAACAGCACATTGTCACTTCTGAACCATTTCATTCTAGGAAATATACAAGGAGTTGGACAATGAAAATGTGTTTCATTGAAACCATGACTGTACTTGATAATGACAATTCACCCTAATATAAATAAGCTGTTATTTAGAGAGGTGGGGTAGGGGGGCAACCAGCCTGACAATATAGAAAATAATAAGGCCAAATCTGAAATTGACTTATGGACTTATTACAGCTACTATATAGGAGAGAAATGATAAGGAAATTCAGTGCATGCAGCTTGGTCTTGGTGACCAAAGATTTTATTTCAAGGAAGAAATGGAGTCATTTTATTTATTTATTTTTGTAAACCAACTTGTCTGCAAGAATCTATATATCAGAGAAATTGGCATTGCTCACATAATTGGCAAAGGTTCACATTTACCATTTAGCCATTTTCAATGACAGTTTAACCAAAGACAACAATGTTTGAGTAAATAGAAAGTCTTAAACATTTCAGCAATATCCTTTGAAATTTTCTTTGGAAGACTGAAGGAGGGTCAGTGTCTACCTCTTGCAAATACAGGATAGTTGTAGCAGCAGTACCAGTATTATCGTCATTACTAATATTGCCCGTTAAGCTGAAACTGAAACTCCAATACTTTGGCCGCCTCATGCGAAGAGTCGACTCATTGGAAAAGACCCTGATGCTCAGAGGGATTGGGGGCAGGAGGAGAAGTGGACGACAGAGGATGAGAAGGCTGGATGGCATCACTGACTCGATGGACATGAGTTTGAGTGAACTCCGGGAGTTGGTGATGGACAGGGAGGCCTGGCGTGCTGTGATTCATGGGGTCGCAAAGAGTCGGACACGACTGAGTGAGTGAACTGAACTGTACTGAAGCTGTTTGGTCCAACCAGGATAACAAGGACAAATGGCATTTGGTGGCAGCAGTGTGTTAGGCTCAGTGAAAGATATGGCATCTTAGAGATGAGCAAGGTATGGCCCACAACCTGTTAGTTCTGTGTTCTTTACCAGAACCCCCTGTCGTAAAATAACTCCTGCAAATAGCCCATTGTCTCTGCTAATTCTGCTACTAGCCGGAATGTAATCCAACTTCATACACTTAAATAAACCATTAGAGAAGCATGGAGAATAAAAATATAACAGGATAAAAGTTACTGAAAGTGTTTTTTAAATATAGAGATTAATATTTTATATATTCAACTTATAAGAGATTCTGCCATAGATATTTAAGAGTGTTTCTTACAACTTTCACAGAACCCATGAAACGAGTGGTGGTGAAATGTTTGGAAACTGAAAAAGGTACTTTTGACACTAATTTCACGTCTGTGTGTGGATGTCACAAAGCTTCTGGAAGCATTATTGAGTGTGTCAAAGTTTCTGGACAAGGCAATGACATTGAGAGAATTGGCATACCTTTCTAAAAACTGGAAAACATCTCAAAATGGTCACTGAACACTTTATAGGTTAAGAAAAGTAACCTGTCATTTGTAAAGGAACTATAACACTGCATTTGAAACAAATGTTCTATTAGTAGCCCCAATCAAATGTTTGGCCTAAAATGGTAAAACAGCATGCAAAAAAAGAAATAAAATAAATTTCTTTATGTAAATGTTAATGTTGTGGTGTTGATCTTTCATTGCATTTTTTTTTATATATATATATACATCCTGAATCTTTGAGGATAGTTTTTTCTTAATTGGAGAAACCCCCATCATGGAAAAATAGATTCAATATCTTTTTCTTTATCAGTTGATACTTATTAAATATTTCACATCCAGAAGAACTTTTAACAATAAATGGAAAAACAAAATACAGTGGAGTGGACAGGAGGAAAACTGTTAATAGGAAATTCCCTTTGAGTTTGACATTTGGTTTTATTAACAACTCTAAATATCTACAGACACTATGTTTAATCAAACATTTTTATCTGCAAAATTGAACTGGAAATTGCTTGTTAATGTCTAGTTAATAGCCCCTTTCTTTCCTAACAGCTAAGAAAAACCCATGTATCAGAAGAGAATTAACTAGAAAATGACAATTCTTAGAATTTATGACTTCTTTCCTAGCTTGCATCTATACTCATCTAAGCTCTTTTGATCAAATTGAATAAAAGCAACATTCTCCTTAAAAGTCAATCTAACCTCATTCCGGGCATGTATTTAGGCCAGCTTGTACATATAAAAGGAAAGAGGGGAAAGAGAGCCATTTTCTTGTCTTCTTTTCCATTTCCTTAATTATGGAAGTCAGGTTTTTCTTGATTCTGACAGGGCATAATGCTTTGTTTCAATGTGTCAGCTAAAGATACTATATTAATGTGTAATTTAACTCTCATGGAAAATAAATATTTACAAATCACTTGGTCCTTTACTGCAGGTTTCTTTTTAAGTTTTGTATTTTATTTAACTATATTTGCAACAAAAATCTGACCTAGCACTTTGAAAAGAGTTCACCGAATGCTTGGGCACTATAAAATGGCATTCAGTCCATTAGACAGAACCTATCAGTATGCATAAAGGCATATTGGATCCAGAGTTAAGAAAGTAAAATATAAACTGTAACAAGCAAACCCACAATTGTATATCTTCATGCTTATAAAACATACTAAATTATTCATAGGGTATGAAAAGACAGGTATATTTCTTCCAGTCTGCTGCTAGCCAAAAGATACTTATTTTCCTCTTTTTACCTCAATCCTGTAAATCGCTCATTGCTCTGCCTTATAGCAATCAATAAATCACATTCCAGACATTAGGGCTCAAGGTCTGTTCTAAAATAACCACTGGGGTTCAGTCCTTCTGTAAAGTTTGCTTTGTGATATATTAAGTGTATAGGAGCTGATGGGGGAAGGTAACAGATGTGTTTCAGAAAGTTTCCTGTGGACTTTCCCTCATGAATCTATTCCTGGTCTGTGTCACATCATGAAATGATGAAAGTTGGCCAAAAAGAAGTTTAAATATGTAATTTTATTCTATAAATGTAAGTCCAAAGAGTTTGTGATAGATTGCAAACTCCTAAGAGAAAGCAGTCATGTTTGCATATGCCTGAGTGCTAAACTCAGCGAGGCAGTTCAGTAAAACAGAAAGAAGAAAAGATTTGGAATTGGAACAATATAGGCGGGAACCTGAGCTAAACCACTGGGTAAGTCACTGCTTCTGTGAGCATTAGTTTCCTCATTTGTAAAGTGAAAAGGATACATAACAATTTTATAAAATCTAAACTTCATGGAGTAGGCATATGCTTCCTGCCATAGGGCTCACTAATATCTTTTAGAAACTGTCCTCCACATGTCATCTAATTATGTTCTACTAATTGTTCACATCTTGCCTTAATTGCATCCTCTTTGGTAAAAAAAAAAAAAAAAAAAAAAGTCACTAACTCCCCCTGCTCATCCTAGAACAAATTCATTTTTTGTACTTTCATGGGACTGTAATTCTTCAAGTACAGGGATTGGCAGACTACAACCCATGAGCCAAATTCCGACAGTCATCGGGTTTTGTAAACAAAGTTTTATTGGAACACAGCCATACTCAATCATTTAGATATGCCTTGGCTGTTTTTAGGCTACAACTGCAAAGTTGAGTAGATTCAACAGAGACTGCATGTTGGCAAAACCTGAGATATTTATTAGCTGGTCCTTCACAGACAGTTCACTGGTTCCTGCTTTGAAAAATTTATTTTCCAGTGGTGCACTATTAGTAAGCCCACTTACCAAACAACTTTCTTCCCTTTTAGAATATAAAGTATAAACTCCATTACTAGTTGAATCATTTTTCTCCTTGAACTTCATTAGTTCCTCAGCACCAGTCAAGCATAATTTGTCTAAAATATACTTACTGCTGATTTCCTTCAGGATTGAATGATCTTTATCTCCCAGTCCATCCTAAAGGAAATCAACCTTGAATATTCACTGGAAGGACTGATGCTGAAGTCGGAGCTCCAATACTTTGGCCATATGATGTGAAGAGTCCCATCATTGGAAAAGACCCTGATACTGGGAAAGATTGAGGGCAGGAGGAGAAGAGGGCAACAGAGGATGAGATGGTTGTATGGCATCACCGACTCAATGGACATGAGTTTGAGCAAACTCTGGATAACAGTGGAGGACAGGGAAGCCTGGTGTGCTGCAGTCCCTGGGGTCTCAAAAAGTCGAACACGACTGAATGACTGAACAACAACAACATAGTTACCATTCAACAAATATTGAATGAATGGAAGGAACATACAAATGAATGAATGCATGAACCAACAGATGCATGCATTTCAGTTTAAAGTCACCCTGCTGCTGCTGCTGCTGCTGCTAAGTCGCTTCAGTCGTGTCCAACTCTGTGTGACCCCATAGATGGCAGCCCACTAGGCTCCCCCATCCCTGGGATTCTCCAGGCAAGAACACTGGAGTGGGTTGCCATTGCCTTCTAGTTATATAATAATGAGCACACCATAAATAAAAATGGACATGTTCATGTATCATTAGGATATTAAGATAGAAATCACCACAGACATAACTGGTTTAAGTGTTATAAATTACATAACTGCACATTCAATACCGTCTAACCTACACACAAGAGTTTGAAACAGGACTTGTTATGAATGAGCAGCTCATGAAGCTCAAACATTACGGACTTTACAAAATGTGCATGTATTAAAAAAGCATTTGTCTCATATTAAAATACTTCAGTGACATATGAATAATATGCAGGCAAAGGCTAGATAACTAATTACGATGGAATTAGCTTTTTATTCGGTTACTTTTGGCATCACCTCTCCTGCATTTCTGCTGTATTATACCTTATGGTCTTCCCTCCTGTCTCCCTACTTTGGATAAACAATATATCAGAAAGCACTTTACAATGGATACCCAGCAGCTCCTGGCCTTGAAGAGCTTATTCGCCTAATTGTGCATCCCTTGTGGATTTTTCATAATACTTTACAGATCTAATTTAAATACTTTTACAAATTCATCAAATACATTCTCTGAGGCACATTTACTTAGCTTACTTTTGAAACTTCTAATGAATTCTCTCGATATGTAATTTTATACTCAGCATCATGATTTGAATTAAATATTATTGAACAAGGTGTTCATTATTGGATGTGAATTATAATTAGAATGATAGGCAACCTTAACTATGATAATAGTTTTAGTCAATTTCCTTTGGGACTGCCAGTTTTCAATCCAGCACAAAGACCAATACCCTCTGCTAAATGTGTGTTATAAGGGTTACAAGTAAATTAAGCAATGTCAATTCTAGCTGCTTAAAAGCTAGGATTAGCAGATACAATTTAACTCTTAACAGGCAAATAGCAGGCTGTCATGGTGCTTCTCATCAGCGGTGCAGGATAGCTGACCTGCTTTATACGCAATTTAGCAATCATGATAGTGAGAGATGACCTAGATTTCCCAAGAACCACATGTGAATCTTGTAAACAATCACTGTACGCATCCATTTCATGCATGTACCAAAGGCAGCCACGAAGGTGGCCTATAAAGAAAATCTGAACCACTGACTCACTTTCTACTAAAATGCGCTCCTGTCTTTATATAACGTAGAGATAGCTTGTGTAGATAAAAATCCACTCTTTCAGTAGCTGTGTTACAGTGGTAGACATGGGAATTTTTCTTTTCAAATACCGAAAAATGTAGACATTATCCTTAATGTAGAAAGTACTTTTATAAATAAAGGGTAAGATCTACTTTAATCAGATGCTGTTGATGTTGTTAGTCTCTTAGCTGTGTCTGACTCTTTGTGATCCCATGGACTGTAACCTGCCAGGCTCCTCTGATTATGGGATTTTCCAGGCAAGAATACTGGAGTGGGTTGCCATTTCCTTCTCTGGGGGATCTTCCTGACCCACGGATTGAACCTGGGTCTCCTGCCTTGGTTAGGCATTGTCTTTACCACTGAGCCACCAGGAAGCCCACTACAGTCAGATACCACTGATTTACTTCTACTAAGTGAGCATTTTAACAAAATGTGATATGCATCTCTGAGAGCACAGCAGTTTTTGGATCATTGAGGCTGGACGGTGAGGGGAGACTCTAATTATCTCGATAAGTACTTATTATCTTATTATAAATGACCTAGGACATGCCTTACACAGGATAGGTGTTCATTAAATGTCATTTCCTCCCCCCAAGTGAAGAATTATTCATTGGTCATGGTTAGTGAACATATTAATTCTTCCTCCTTTCTATAATTTGAGATCTTCATTTATAACTTAATCACCAGGTGGTAAATGTGCCATTAACCAGGCAACACCACAAAGTGGTGTTCACTGAAGTAATGTTCACTAGACATATGATTCAGGAGGAAGAAAGAACTCCTGTCAATATGTTACTTCGCTCTTTTTAAATTGGTATTTTTCACATGCATGTTGGGGACATTTAGGTATTCTCTTCATTGCAGTAGACCATGTGTATGACATTTTTATGACACAGCCTGTCAAAACGGTTTTAAAAAACTAAAGCTGAGTCAGCTTATTTGTACTTCCCATCATCCATTTCTTGTAGTGTGTCAACCCATAATCAGTTCTATTTCCTTTTACCAGGGGCTTCCCCTCTAAATGATACTGCAAGTCCAACCCAATATTATGTCTTCTTTCACCCTAATCTCACCCTTTAATTTCACCCAATTATCTCCATGTTCCTCCACCTCTTGTGATCTCATTTTCATATCAGAACACAGATGAAAACAAAACTCTTTTTATCCCAACAATAAAACGACTGTTTCCCTCCCTCATTCTGGATATGCTTATTTGTATGACCAAGTACATGTGTATGTGTGTGTAAGTGTATGTGTGTGTGTGCATTTGAATGAATGTTGCTTCTTTATGTAAATGGATAATATGAGTCTTGTTGGGAGAAAGGAAAGATCAGGGACTTGGTGAAAAATGCACCATGCCCAACTATATGAAGAAAACATAAATAGGTAAATTCTGAGAGTAGTGATTAATTCATACATCTCTTTAGATCACGCTGTGGTTTCTCACACTTGGAGGAAAAAAAAATCCCATTTAAAACATGTAGGTTGATTAGCACAGAAAAAATAAAGATTTCCTTTTAGAACATAACATACTGACATATGACTAATTTGCCTTTTTATGCATTTCTTTTTGTTGAAACAAACAAACAAAAAAGGGAGCCTAGTATCTGTGACCCAGAACCACTTTATCACTTTCAGAGACTGTATCTCGTATTAACTATTGAATTTAAGGATTTCACAGGAGGCAAATGTAAGAGGCTCCCATCCTCACTGTTTCTTTTAAAAACTCTTTAAAGAGAGAAAAGAAATTCTGAAAATTCGGGCACAATTTCTGCAGCCTGAGTTACCAGGAAAAATAAAACTCCTACTTTTCTACTTCACAGCAGGGTCCCCAGTTATGTGGCAGACTTTCCAGCCCCCCAAAACAAAGAGTTTCAGAATTTACAGCAACATGGCAGACAAGAGTCTGAATCACAATACACAAAACTGTTGGATAAAATGTAATAAACATTTATTTTATACACACAGATATACTTTAAAAAAGAAGAGAAGGAAAAGAAAAATCTGCAATCTAAGTGCTGGAAATGAAGGGGGAAACTCTAAACCAGAATTGCAAGCACATGAATTGATGCCTTGGGGACTACAAGGAGTGCAGACAGAGGTACAAGCCCTAATGGAAGGAGCTAGGTGTTAATGTCCACCAGCTGTACAATTGGTCTCTGTCTGCACCAGACAAGCAGCTGGAAGAGAAACCCGTGCACAAGCTGAAATCCCTGGAAGCGTTAAAGGGGAAAGAGGCTCTCCAACTACACACTCTGAGAAGCATCAAGGAAGTTTTTCATCTGCTCTGGGTTTGGCTGGAAACTGAAACTTCAGTTACATACAAATCTAAAACTACTTTATGCCAACTGTGGAATAATGGATGCTAAATGGAGAAATTAGCATTAAAACCTTGTCCCAGATTGATGAAAGTACTGGGTTCCATTGAAAAACAAATGCAGAAATTCTGTACAGGGATACTGTACAACTCAGGGAGCAGGAACCTTCTGTAGAAGAAGAAGCTCATGAGACAAGGCCACAAAAATAGTACAACTACATGAGTAAACAAACTACCAAGGGATACGGTATACTGACAATAAACCTATAAATAGATCTCCATGAACTTGAAACGACAGAATAATTTTTCAAATCAACCCAAATAATTTTGTTTAAAATTATTGTATATGTAGAATACTACATTCAAGAAAGACATTTGTAGATTTAAATTAGCAAATTTGAAAATGAAAATTTGTAAATGTGAGAAATAGAGTCACTTAAACACACAACTCAGTTAATAAGTTTAAAACACCATAAATGCAGCTTTGAAGGGTCACAAATTTGAAGATAGCTGTAAGAGATTACTCAGGATGGAGCTCGTTTTGGTTAGAGATGGAAACTATGAATGTGAGACGTGAAGGTGAGAGGGAAAGCACAGCCTGTGTCTAACAGTACTCCCAACACAGACTATTATTAGAAGTAGAGAGATGCAATAATCTAGGAGTTATTAGCTGAGGATTTTTTATAACTAGAAAAAACTGGACTCCTCAGTTGGAAGAAGCACATGGATCCTTGATTAAGATTCACTGTTAGACTCATTTGATGAAACTGTACATCAGTCAAGATGAAGAGAAACTGTTTAAAGACATTTTAGTCAAAAGAATAAAAACAAAAAACAAAACAAAAACCCTGGTAGCAGGCTTAACAACAACTACAGAGGCCAGAAGACAAAGGTGTTCTATCTCCAACAGCTGAGATAAAATAGAATGATATGGTCAAAGTCAGGCATGTTAAGATTCCTACTGCCTGGCTGGAGGAAAGGGTAATAACAATTATTAATGTTTATTCTATTAAAGGAGAATGTTATGATTTCAAGAGAAAACAGTACTAAGGATTACTAATAATTATTTATGACTTCCAGGATTAAAAAAAGATAAGAATGAAATAAAGACAATTCAGTCATCAAAATATTTGATACAAGTCAGCAAAAATAAATGAAAAGCATGGTTATTAAAATGCATAATAAAATGGAAGAAGTAAGGCCAAATATACTGGTAAAAGAAATAAGTGAAAAAGGATTATACCATCTATTTAAGAAACAGATATTCAAGTTTGATTTTTAAAAAGCCACTCAGAATGAAATTAAGCTATACATTGCTTAAAAGAGATAAACTACAAAAGAATAGCACTTAAAAGACGAATATAGAAATAAAGAAAGACACGTGAGGGAGACGCCAACTAAAAGAAGAAGGTGCAATTTTAACAATGGAACAATCAAGACAAAAATATACTTTTTAGCCTAAAAGGGTCATGACTCATTATACAAACAATGCAATTCACAGGGAAAAGGTAACAATCCTATCAAACAATAAGTACCTCAAAGTCTGTAGAGTTAAAAAGGTCAGAGAAATTGACAACACCATAAATACTAAATTTCTGAGTTTCTGGCTGATATGTACAGCAAATAAAAAATAAGGTTCATAAATTTAAAGATTTTAACAGCACAATTAACAGAGTGATCTATCAGACAGAAATAAATAGTAGTATAACAAGAGGTAGTTAAGAGTACATACAAGCCACATAAGAAGACTGTACATATGCTATCAAAAAATTAATCTACACTTACCAAATAATCATCACAAATCTAATTAGATCACACAATCTAATCATAATGGAACATACAGCTGATCCTTGAATTGTAGGTTTAACTGTGTGGACTTACTTATATGTGTATTGTTTAGATACAGTAGAAAAACTTTTGGGGATTTGCTACAATTTAAAAACAACTTGCAGATGAACCATGTACTCTAAAAATACTGAAAAAATTAAGAAAAAATTTAGGTATGTTATGAATGCATAAAATATATGCAGATACTAATCTATTCTTACATAGACATAAGGTGAGTGTATTTAATATAAAATTAATGTTAGTTTTTCACTATCTTATAATTTTGCTTTCAGTAATTATATTACCATACAATCTCTCTCCCTCATAACTGGAGAAACTGAGTATCAGCCTACCGTCACAGATAAGTGTTCTTTCTTAAATGTAACAATGTTTGCAATACTATATTATGAATATGACTATAATACAGTATGTCATAATATTTTTAATGATTCATTCATTAGTCTATAGGCCAGGCTATTGTGAAGTATATGTATTGATTACACTAAGTTACAGAAAGCAAATATATTTGTTTCTTCATTATCAATGCATGAATCATGATACCTTATAAATAAATATGAATTTGTTTTCCACATTACCTTTCATTTCAGGTGTCTAGTGTCAGTAATGCATCGAATATCCACACTGTTTTGTACCAGATAAAACAATATTGATGTAGGTACTTAGTAGTTAACTTTTCAGTGGTGAAACTAACATGCAGAATCTTGATTATGTAAGGGTTATTGCCCAATTCTGCATTTTTCAGGGGTTATCTTCAATTTAAAATTTATAATAAATTATTTCCAAATAATCATTTGTTTGAAAATGTAAGAATTCAGATCTAAATAGTTCACAGAAAGAAAGCAATCATAACAAAAATTAAGAAATATTTAAATGAAGTTAATGAAACACTACATATCCATATTCACAGAAACACAGCTAAAGGGATTTACAACTCAAAATGCATCCAATCAAAATATGACTGATTGAAAATAACCAAGTCAAGAATTACGTTAAAGAGGAAAGCAGATCATAAAAAACTCAAGAGAGTAGGAAAAAAATCAGAAATTATTTGTTAAATAGAAAGCACAAAACTAGCATAAATAAAAGCTGCTATCTGAAAGTCTACAAGCAATAAATGCTGGAGAGGGTGTGGAGAAAAGGGAACCCTCTTACACTGTTGGTAGGAATGCAAACTAGTACAGCCACTATGGAGAACAGTGTGGAGATTCCTTAAAAAACTGGAAATAGAACTGCCTTATGATCCAGCAATCCCGCTGCTGGGCATACACACATAGGAAACCAGAAGGGAAAGAGACACGTGTACCCCAATGTTCATGGCAGCACTGTTTACAATAGCCAGGACATGGAAGCAACCTAGATGCCCATCAGCAGATGAATGGATAAGAAAGCTGTGGTACATATACACAATGGAGTATTACTAAGCCATTAAAAAGAATACATTTTAATCAGTTCTAATGAGTCTCAGTGAACTCTGGGAGTTGGTGATGGACAGGGAAGCCTGGCGTGCTCCGATTCATGGGGTCGCAAAGAGTCGGACACGATTGAGCGACTGATCTGATCTGATCTGATCTAATGAGGTGGATGAAACTGGAGCCTATTATACAAAGTGAAGTAAGCCAGAAAGAAAAACACCAATACAGTATACTAATGCATATATATGGAATTTAGAAAGATGGTAACGATAACCCTGTATGCGAAACAGCTAAAGAGACACAGATGTATAGAACAGTCTTTTGGTTTCTGTTGGAGAGGGAGAGGGTGGGATGATTTGGGAGAATGGCACTGAAACATGTATAGTATCATATATGAAACGAATTGCCAGTCCAAGTTCGATGCAGAATACAGGATGCTTGGGGATGGTGCACTGGGATGACCCAGAGGGATGGTACGGGGAGGGAGGGGGTTCAGGATGGGGAACACATGTACACCCATGGCGGATTCATGTTGATGTATGGCAAAACCAATACAATATTGTAAAGTAATTAGCCTCCAATTAAAATAAATAAATTTATATTCAAAAAAAATAAAATAAAATACATGGAAAAAGATAAAAAGAAAAGAAAAATAACTAGGTAGTTAAAAATAGCAATAAACTAGGGAAACTTCTAAAAAGATATGAAAAAAGAAAACAAGTGAGCCCCACTAGGAATTGCAAAGACAACAAAGTCACCAATGTATTAGAAACATATAAACAATGAACAAGTAATATATGTAATATATCTGTCAATATATCAAAAACTTTGAGAAAATGAACATTATAGAAAAAATATGCAATATTTACTGAATTTTAAAATACATAAGACTTAAAATCTACAACTGTTACTTTAGTTGAATCATTAGTGAAAAATTCTAACTCCAAATCATAATGTCTACATAATTTTAAAACTTTCATAATAAAAACAGGGTATATTTTTTCACACTGCTTCAAAGAGTTTTCTTAAAAACAGTTACTCAACTCGTTTAAACAGTAATTATATGTTTAAATTTAATTATATGCCACTCAAGGAAATTATTGACGATTGGTTTAGAAAATCCTGAACTATTGGCAAGCCAAAAGAAAAAGATAAAAGTTACTGCGACAAAGTAAGAGTTTTCCCAGGAAGTCAAGGATTTTTTTAGCATTCAAAAATCGATTAGTGAAAGTGACCACATTAACAGATAGGAGAAAAGCATGTCTAGAGATGTAGAGAAAAAATTTCATAAATTTCAGTATTTTCCATGATAAATGTTAGGAAACAAGAAAATGAAACAAAATTTTAAAATTTAATACAGAGATTTCAACCAAACCAATACAAAAAACATGATAAATTGTAAGCAGTGTAAAATGTCTGGGATTGCCTCTTTGTTTAATATTGGTCTAAAGATATTAGATGTTGCAGTAAGGTGAGAAAAGATATGCCATGAGGATAAAAATAAAAATATTATTACAGATGATTTAATTATTTTCAATAAAACCACAAGAAAATTCACATTCTTTACTAATAAACAAGTTTAGCATAGTTTCTGGGCTCAAATACTATTTCTTTAGACCAATGTAAAACTTATGGATGAGTAAATTAAAAATCCCACTAACAAGAATGAGTAAACCCTTCTAAAGTAAGTAAGAATCAATTTTTTTTAAAGCAGTACAAAATATTTATGGAGAATAATGAGATATTTGAAAAAACAGAGAAAGAAAGACTTTTCTCCTGGATATTAAGATTAAATATTTGAGATGTCATTCTCATCACACATTTTCTCTAATTAATGTAATTGCAATAAAACTTTTAACAGTATGTATGTACCCACACTCACATATGTTTGATTTGTCAAGAGGATCCTAAAAATCACTTCTGGAAAGACTAGCCAAGAAAACAGTAAAGAAAAATGATAAAGAAGGAAAACAACAACAACAACAAAACGGGTGTCTGGTTTATGTTTTCTGATTGAGGAACTAAAAAGCCTCTTGATGAAAGTGAAAAAGGATAGTGAAAAAGTTGGCTTAAAGCTCAACATTCAGAAAACTAAGATCATGGCATCTGGTCCCATCACTTCATGGGAAATAGATGGGGAAACAGTGGAAACAGTGTCAGACTTTATTTTTGGGGGGCTCCAAAATCACTGCAGATGGTGACTGCAGCCATGAAATTAAAAGACGCTTACTCCTTGGAAGGAAAGTTATGACCAACCTAGATAGCATATTCAAAAGCAGAGATATTATTTTGCCAACAAAGGTCCATCTAGTCAAGGCTATGGTTTTTTCAGTGGTCATGTATGGATGTGAGAGTTGGACTGTGAAGAAGGCTGAGCACCAAAGAATTGATGCTTTTGAACTGTGGTGTTGGAGAAGACTCTTGAGAGTCCCTTGGACTGCAAGGAGATCCAACCAGTCCATTCTAAACAAGATCAGTCCTGGGTGTACTTTGGAAGGACTGATGCTGAGACTGAAATGCCAATACTTTGGCCACCTCATGCGGAGAGTTTACTCACTGGTAAAGACCCTAATGCTGGGAGGGATTGGGGGCAGGAGGAGAAGGGGACAACAGAGAATGAGATGGCTGGATGGCATCACTGACTTGATGCACGTGATTCTGGGTGTATTCCAGGAGTTGGTGATGGACAGGGAGGCCTGGCGTCCTGCAATTCATGGGGTCGCAAAGAGTCAGACATGACTGAGCGACTGAACTGAACTGACTGAACATTATTCAATTAGTGTTTCAAATATAATATAAAAATATATTAATTAAAATCTCTAAAATTAGACAAAGTTAGAAAAAACAGGCCAAGAGAATATATCCAGAAACCCAGAAACATAACCATATGTGTCTGGAAAGTTGGTTTATGGCAGAAATGGAACTTCAGAGCAAGATGGATAAGATAAATATTCAATAAATAATTGAGAAAATTTGGTTATCCATATAAAAATATAAAATTTGATCCCTAGCTCACAAAAAACAGAAAAATAAATTTCAAATATCTTAGTTGATGCTGTGGGTACCCCACCCATATTCGCTGGGCATCAAATGTCAAGATGCCAATGTGTCCTATGCAAGCAACTATATAAACTATCCATGGGCTTTCAATCACTGATGGGGGGCGGGTGTATAGGGCACGCAGGAAATATCTTGGAATATCCCTGGGAGTAGCCTCAGCCCTTTACAGATGGATATGGACTTTCCGTTTCTTCTCCTCAGGAAGGAAAACTCTCAAATTCTACAGTGTCCTCTAGTGTTTCCCAGATGGATAATCACAGTGACCCAGAGCAATAATTATTTGAAAATGCATCTTTACTGGTTTCTTCTCTTTCCCTGTCTCATTTTCATTTCTTCATCAGTGTTTGCCTGGTTCCAGCTCCCATATGAACAATTTAATCATTGTCTCTGAGCTTGATTTTAGCAAAGTCCACCTAAAACATCTATGATACTTTGAGAAGATCTATGATATTACAGTTGGGAATAAGCTTGTTAATCAGGTATTAAAAGATATAAATAATCAGATACAGACACAGACAGTCATAAATTTAAATTAGATAATTTAGTCAAATTTAGAAATTAAATGAAATTTTAAAATATATATGAAAATTACATATAAAAACTACAAATGTAAAAATAATCTAAAGACTAGGAGCAAGTTGTTAATGTTCTCTGTGAATTACCTATTCATAGCATTTGCCCACTTCTCTAATGTTTTCCTAGTTATTGAATTTTATGTATTCTTATTTTTTTCTCCATACTGATGATTGGTTAATATGTGCAGCAACTTACTGATGAAAATATGAATTTCTCCTTACATATGCAGGTTAGATTGATTATATTCTTTGCAGCCAAAGATGAAGAAGCTCTATACAGTCAGCAAAAACAGGACCAGGAGCTGACTGTGGCTCAGACCATGAACTCCTTATTGCCAAATTCAGACTTAAATTGAAGAAAGTAGGGAAAACCATGAGACCATTCAGGTATGACCTAAATCAAATCCTTTATGATTATACAGTGGAAGTGAGAAATAGATTAAGGGCCTAGATCTGATAGACAGAGTGCCTGATGAACTATGGAATGAGGTTCGTGACATTGTACAGGAGACAGGGATCAAGACCATTCCCATGGAAAAGAAATGCAAAAAAGCAAAATGGCTATCTGGGGAGGCCTTACAAATAGCTGTGAAAAGAAGAGAAGTGAAAAGCAAAGGAGAAAAGGAAAGATATAAAAAACTGAATGCAGAGTTCCAAAGAATAGCAAGAAGAGATAAGAACGCCTTCTTCAGCGATCAATGCAAAGAAATAGAGGAAAACAGCAGAATGGGAAAGACTAGGGATCTCTTCAGGAAAATCAGAGATGCCAAAGGAACATTTCATGCAAAGATGGGCTCGATAAAGGACAGAAATGGTATGGACTTAACAGAAGCAGAAGATATTAAGAAGAGATGCAAGAATACACAGAAGAACTGTACAAAAAAGATCTTCACGACCCAGATAATCACGATGGTGTGATCACTGACCTAGAGCCAGACATCCTGGAATGTGAAGTCAAGTGGGCCTTAGAAAGCATCACTATGAACAAAGCTAGTGGAGGTGATGGAATTCCAGTTGAGCTATTCCAAATCCTGAAAGATGATGCTGTGAAAGTGCTGCACCTAATATGCCAGCAAATTTGGAAAACTCAGCAGTGGCCACAGGACTGGAAAAGGTCAGTTTTCATTCCAATCCCAAAGAAAGGCAATGCCAAAGAATGCTCAAACTACCGCACAATTGCACTCATCTCACACGCTAGTAAAGTAATGCCCAAAATTCTCCAAGCCAGGCTTCAGCAATATGTGAACCGTGAACTTCCTGATGTTCAAGCTGGTTTTAGGAAAGGCAGAGGAACCAGAGATCAAATTGCCAACATCCGCTGGATCATAGAAAAAGCAAGAGAGTTCCAGAAAAGCATCTATTTCTGCTTTATTGACTATGGCAAAGCCTTTGACTGTGTGGATCACAATAAACTGTGGAAGATTCTGAAAGAGATGGGAATACCAGACCACCTGACCTACCTCTTGAGAAATTTGTATGCAGGTCAGGAAGCAACAGTTAGAACTGGACATGGAACGACAGACTGGTTCCAAATAGGAAAAGGAGTTCGTCAAGGCTGTATATTGTCACCCTGTTTATTTAACTTCTATGCAGAGCACATCATGAGAAACGCTGGACTGGAAGAAACACAAGCTGGAATCAAGATTGCCGGAAGAAATATCAATAACCTCAGATATGCAGATGACACCACCCTTATGGAAGAAAGTGAAGAGGATCTAAAAAGCCTCTTGATGAAAGTGAAAGTGGAGAGTGAAGAAGTTGGCTTAAAGCTCAACATTCAGAAAATGAAGATCATGGCATCCGGTCCCATCACTTCATGGGAAATAGATGGGGAAACAGTGGAAACAGTGTCAGACTTTATTTTTGGGGGCTCCAAAATCACTTCAGATGGTGACTGCAGCCATGAGATTAAAAGACGCTTACTCTTAGGAAGAAAAGTTATGACCAACCTAGATAGCATATTCAAAAGCAGAGACATTACTTTGCCAACAAAGGTTCGTCTAGTCAAGGCTATTGTTTTTCCTGTGGTCATGTATGGATGTGAGAGTTGGACTGTGAAGAAGGCTGAGCGCTGAAGAATTGATGGTTTTGAACTGTGGTGTTGGAGAAGACTCTTGAGAGTCCCTTGGACTGCAAGGAGATCCAACTAGTCCATTCTGAAGGAGATCAGCCCTGGGATTTCTTTGGAAGGAACGATGCTAAAGCTGAAACTCCAGTACTTTGGCCACCTCATGCGAAGAGTTGACTCATTGGAAAAGACTCTGATGCTGGGAGGGTTGGGGGCAAGAGGAGAAGGGGACGCCAGAGGATGAGATGGCTAGATGGCATCACTGACTCGATGGACATGAGTCTGAGTGAACTCTGGGAGTTGGTGATGGACAGGGAGGCCTGGCGTGCTGCGATTCATGGTGTTGCCAAGAGTCGGACATGACTGAGCGACTCATCTGATCTGATCTGATCTGAGTGGGTGAAGTAATTCCCTTGAGAAGTTTCCTCAAGGTCACATAGCTAGGAATGTCAAAAGGAAGCATCCATATGCAGAAGTATTTAACTTCTAAGTTTATAGTTTGTACTTGTTTCATTAAAGCACATCAAGGGTCTTTCTATTATTATATAACTTCAGAAGTGTCCAAGTTGAGGGGTTAGGTTATACACTTAGACTCAACTAATTATAAAATATAGTTGTCTCTTGGTCTACTTTATTATAAAAATCTTAAGGGTTATGAATATGCAGCCAAAAGATGATCATTTGTGTAAGGTGAAAGTGCAATCACTCAGTCATTTCCAACTCTTTGTGATCCCCGTGGACTGTAGCCTACCAGGTTTCTCTGTCCATGGAATTTTCCAGGCAAAAATACTGGAGTGGATTGCCATTTCCTTCTCCAGGGGGTCTTCCCGACCCAGGCATCAAACCTGGGTCTCCCACATTGCAGGCAGATGCTTTATTCTCTGAGCCACCGGAGAAGCCCAATATGAAATATGAGAGGGAAGAAATATGAGAAATATGAGGGAAGAAATATAAGATGATGTGAAATTAACAAATGATACCCAAATGATGTTTAATCCAGTATTTTAAATATGGAACATACTACACACTTCTTATAAAATTTTCTAAGAAAAAGAAAAAGCTGACCTGAATTTCATCTTTTTCCCTATCTTCAGTTTCTCTCTTAGAACAATATCTATTCAAACAAACACAAGGCTCACTCAGCACTCCATAAATCCCACACCAACTTCAAAGTTAGCAAGGAGCTGCTTGGCTCTTCCTTAAAAGACAAGAATCTACTGAAATTCAGGATAATTTGTATAGAATTCAATGGAATACTAAATGTCTTCCATATACAAAGATATTTAAAAAGTAATTGTGCTCAGTCACTTGAGTCATGTTCGACTCTTTGCAATCTATGGACTGTAGCCCACCAACTTCCTCTGTCCATGGATTCTCCAGGCAATAATACTGGAGTGTGTTGCTGTGCACTTTTCCAAGAGATCTTCCTGACCCAGGAAATGAAACCATATCTCCAGCATCTGTCTCCTATACTGCAGGCAGGTTCTTGACCCATTGAGCCACCTGGAAAGCCCCAAAAAAGGTAATTCCCAATATCCAAATTCCCAGTGTTTCTTATCTAAGTCAGTAGTTAGAAGAAAACAAGTGTGCAATGACTATAGCAAGAGAGAAAACATGAGAATTGCCAAATAAAGGCACAAATAAAATACGTCTGGAGTGTGAAAAATGGGCTTTTCATCTTGTTAATGAGGCATCATTTTTATAAATAAAATTCAAATAATCCTGTATAGATCTGCTGCAATCTAGTATTTTTAAATACAGGCACACACTGACATTAAAAAAAAAAAATCTGATTCATGCATTTAATCCATTTACCTTTAAGGTAATTATCGATGTGTATGACCCTATTACTATTTTCTTAATTGTTTTGGGTTTATTTTGTGTAGGTCTATTCCTTCTCTTGCAATTTCTGTTTAGAAAAGTTTTTTTAGCATTTGTTGTAAAGTTGGTTTAATGGTGCTGAAGTCTCTTAACTTTTGCTTGTCTGTAAAGCTTTTGATTTCTCTGTCAAATCTGAATGAGAGTCTTACTGAGTAGAGTATTCTTGGTTGTAGTTCCTTCTCTTCTATCACTTAAAATATATTGTGTCATTCCCTTTTGGCTTGTAGAGTTTCTGTTGAGAAATCAGTTGATAGCCTGATGGGAGTTCCCTTGTATGTTATTTGATGTTTTTCCTCTGTTGATTTTAATATTATATCTGTCTTTAATTTTTGTCAGTTTCATTACTTAGTGTCTCAGTGTGTTCCTCCTTGGGTTTATCCTGCCTGGGATTCTCTGTACTTCCTGGATTTGGTTGACGATTCCTGTTCTCATGTTAGGGAAGTTTTCAGCTACTATCTTTTCAAATATTTCCTCAGGCCTTTTCTCTCTCTTTTCCTTCTGGGACCCCTATAATGTGAATATTGGTGTGTTTAATGTTGTCCCAGGGATCTCTTAAGCTATCCTCATTTCTTTTCTTTCCTTTTTCTATATTCTGTTCTGTGGCAGTGATTTCCACCTTTATCCATTTATCCATTATCTGTTCTTTATCTGTTATCACCTTTATTCTTTATCCATTCTTCTGCCTCAGTAGTTCTGCTATTGATTCCTCTTAGTGTATTATTCAGCTCTGTTTGTTCTTTAGTTCTTCTAGGTCTTTGGTAAACATTTCTTGGATCTCCTCCACTGTTTTCCTGAGATCCTGGATCATCTTCACTATCATTATACTGAATTCTTTTTCTGGAAGGTTACCTATCACCATTTCATTTAGTTGTTTTTCTGAGGTTTTGATTTGTCCTTTCATCTGGGACATAACTATCTGCTTTTTCATTCTGAGTAACTTTCTGCAAAGTGCTTTTTGTTCTAGTCACTGTGGGGTTGTGGTTCTTCTTACTTCTTCTTTCTGCCTTCTGATGGAGGAGGCTAAGAAGTTTGTGTAAGCTTCCTGATTGGAGGTACTGGTAGTGAGAAAATCTGGCATAGATGACTGAGCTGAGGAAAACATGTGCATGTATGCACTTCTACTTACCACATCACTCTACATAACTCATCAAACTGTATGTGATTATTTTATATTGTTAGGTTAATCATGTTTCCATTATGGCTTGTAATTTTAATGCTCTTTTATTTTTTGTCTGGCTAAGAAGCTGAAGTTGAATGGTTCTATGAAGACCTACAAGACCTTTTAGAACTAACACCCAAAAAAGATGTCCTTTTCATTATAGGGGACTGGAATGCAAAAGCAGGAGGTCAAGAAACACCTGGAGTAACAGGCAAATTTGGCCTTGGAATATGGAATGAAGAGGGGCAAAGACTAATAGAGTTTTGCCAAGAAAATGCACTGGTCATAACAAACACCCTCTTCCAACAACACAAGAGAAGATGCTATACATGGACATCACCAGATGGTCAACACTGAAATCAGATTGATTATATTCTTTGCAGCCAAAGATGGAGAAGCTCTATACAGTCAGCAAAAATAAGACCAGGAGCTGACTGTGGCTCAGACCATGAACTCCTTATTGCCAAATTCAGACTTAAATTGAAGAAAGTAGGGAAAACCATGAGACCATTCAGGTATGACCTAAATCAAATCCCTTATGATTATACAGTGGAAGTGAGAAATAGATTTAAGGGCCTAGATCTGATAGATAGAGTGCCTGATGAACTATGGAATGAGGTTCATGACATTGTACAGGAGACAGGGATCAAGACCATTCCCAATGGAAAAGAAATGAAAAAAAGCAAAATGGTTGTCTGGGGAGGCCTTACAAATAACTGTGAAAAGAAGAGAAGTGAAAAGCAAAGGAGAAAAGGAAAGATATAAAAAACTGAATACAGAGTTCCAAAGAATAGCAAGAAGAGATAAGAAAGCCTTCTTCAGCAATCAGTGCAAAGAAATAGAGGAAAACAACAGAATGGGAAAGACTAGGGATCTCTTCAAGAAAATTAGAGATACCAAGGGAACATTTCATGCAAAGATGAGCTCAATAAAGGACAGAAATGGTATGGACCTAACAGAAGCAGAAGATGTTAAGAAGAGATGCAAGAATACACAGAAGAACTGTACAAAAAAGATCTTCACGACCCAGATAATCACGATGGTGTGATCACTGACCTAGAGCCAGACATCCTGGAATGTGAAGTCAAGTGGGCCTTAGAAAGCATCACTATGAACAAAGCTAGTGGAGGTGATGGAATTCCAGTTGAGCTATTCCAAATCCTGAAAGATGATGCTGTGAAAGTGCTACACTCAATATGCCAGCAAATTTGGAAAACTCAGCAGTGGCCACAGGACTGGAAAAGGTCAGTTTTCATTCCAATCCCAAAGAAAGGCAATGCCAAAGAATCCTCAAACTACTGCACAAATGCACTCATCTCACACGCTAGTAAAATAATGCTCAAAATTCTCCAAGCCAGGTTTCAGCAATATGTAAACCATGAACTTCCTCTTCCTGATGTTCAAGCTGGTTTTAGAAAAGGCAGAGGAACCAGAGATCAAATTGCCAACATCCGCTGGATCATAGAAAAAGCAAGAGAGTTCCAGAAAAGCATCTATTTCTGCTTTATTGACTATGCCAAAGCCTTTGACTGTGTGGATCACAATAAACTGTGGAAAATTCTGAAAGAGATGGGAATACCAGACCACCTGATCTGCCTCTTGAGAAATTTGTATGCAGGTCAGGAAGCAACAGTTAGAACTGGACATGGAACGACAGACTGGTTCCAAATAGGAAAAGGAGTTCGTCAAGGCTGTATATTGTCACCCTGTTTATTTAATTTATATGCAGAGTGCATCATGAGAAACGCTGGACTGGAAGAAACACAAGCTGGAATCAAGATTGCCAGGAGAAATATCAATAACCTCAGATATGCAGATAACATCACCCTTATGGAAGAAAGTGAAGAGGAACTAAAAAGCCTCTTGATGAAAGTGAAAGTGGAGAGTGAAAAAGCTGGCTTAAAGCTCAACATTCAGAAAATGAAGATCATGGCATCCTGTCCCACCACTTCATGGGAAATAGATGGGGAAACAGTGGAAACAGTGTCAGACTTTATTTTCGGGGGCTCCAAAATCACTGCAGATGGTGACTGCAGCCATGAGATTAAAAGACGCTTACTCCTTGGAAGGAAAGTTATGACCAACCTAGATAGCATATTCAAAAGCAGAGACATTACTTTGCCAACAAAGGTTCGTCTAGTCAAGGCTATGATTTTTCTATTGGTCATGTATGGATGTGAGAGTTGGACTGTGAAGAAGGCTGAGCACTGAAGAATTGATGGTTTTGAACTGTGGTGTTGGAGAAGACTCTTGAGAGTCCCTTGGACTGCAAGGAGATCCAACCAGTCCATTCTGAAGGAGATCAGCCCTGGGATTTCTTTGGAAGGAATGATGCTGAAGCTGAAACTCCAGTACTTTGGCCACCTCATGCAAGGAGTTGACTCATTGGAAAAGACTCTGATGCTGGGAGGGATTGGGGCAGGAGGAGAAGGGGACGACAGAGGATGAGATGGCTGGATGGCATCATTGACTCGATGGACATGAGTCTGAGTGAACTCCGGGAGTTGGTGATGGACAGGGAGGCCTGGCGTGCTGCGATTCATGGGGTTGCCAAGAGTCGGACATGACTGAGTGATTGATCTGATCTGATTGAGTATAAATACATCATGATTGTGATGTACATCATGTGAAATACCGGGCTGGATGAAGCACAAGCTGGAATCAAGATTGCCAGGAGAAATATCAATAACCTCAGATACAGAGATGATACCACAATTATGGGAGAAAACGAAGAAGAACTAAAGAGCCTTTAGTGAAAGAGGACAGTGAAAAAGTTGGCTTAAATCTCAACATCCAAAAAACAAAGATCATGGCATTCAGTCCAGTCACTTCATGGCAAATAGATGGGCACACAATGGAAACAGTGAGAGACTTTATTTCTTTGGGCTTCAAAATCACTGAAGATGGTGATTGCAGCCATGAAATTAAAAGATGCTTGCTCCTTGGAAGAAAAGCTATGACCAACCTAGACAGCATATTAAAAAGCAGAGACATTACTTTGCCAACAAAGGTCCATCTAGTCAAAGCTATGGTTTTTCCAATAGTCATGTATGGATGTGAGAGTTGGACTATAAAGAAAGCTGAGCGCTGAAGAATTGATGCTTTTGAACTGTGTTGTTGGAGAAGTCTCTTGAGAATCCCTTGGACTTCACAGAGATCCAACCAGTCCAACCTAAGAAAATCAGTCCTGAATATTGATGGAAGGATTGATGCTGAAGCTGAAACTCCAATAGTTTGGCCATCTGATGTGAAGAACCAACTGATTGGAAAAGATCCTGATGATGGGAAAGACTGAAGGTGGGAGGAGAAGGGGACAACAGAGGATGAGATGGCTGGATGGCATCACCAGTGCGATGGACACGAGTTTGAGTAAGCTCCGGGAGTTGGTGATGGACAGAGAAGCCTGGCATGCTGAAGTCCATCAGGTCGCAAAGAGTTGGACACAACTGAGTGACTGAACTGACTGATGGATTATGAAAACTGATGAATGTCTTCTACTATTGTGAATTTTTGCTTAATACAATAATTGTATCACGATTGGTCAACAGAAAATAACAGGATTCTGTATCACTAAAACTACCATTTAATAGAGAAAACTATAATCACTTTTTAAAATCCAGATGCATATCAGAACTACCTTGGAATTTTTTAGAAAATGAAAATGCCCATGTATGGCTTTTTTTCCCTCCCAAAGCTCCAGATGTGTCTCTAATGAGCAGCCACGTTTAAAAACAAATGGACTACACAATGATCTTTTAATTTTATGTAGTTTATTTCACTTTTTCTATTTCATATTCAGTGCCCCCATTTCATTTAGTTTATATTTTCCAATTTTTCTCTCTTTTTTTTTTTTTTTTGGTTGATGTTCTTTCTCAAGCCTTTACCAAGCATTGTAGAAAATCTTGTGTGTGTATATATTTCACAAAACTTATGAATTTTTGCCTAGCTAAAAAATTTATGACATTTTAATTCCACTTGCTTGACTTATTATGAATAGAATGTTAGATTTCAAATTTGTATTCACAGTTTCATGTATTTTGGCATCTAGAATTGCTGCCAAAAATCTAGAAAGTTTATTATCTCAGTGATTTAAAAAATTTTGAATGGGGCTTGAAACTTCTAACCCAATTCTGAGAATATAAAGAAATATTATGTTGCAAAAAAAAAAAAAAACAACAGGAAATTGACATGTGATAAAGTATTACTAACTAAATTACAGATTTTGTTAAAATCTCACAAAATTTTATCCTAGTGTCCATTATTTGTTTTTATTCCTTATTCAAGATTCCATATTGTATTTAATTTCATTGAGCAGCTTCAGTTGCATGCAATAAATTCTGGTCAATTCTCTTTTCATTCTTATTCTATTATACACATTTTCTTATTTTCCTTGTTATGGCTTCTTAGATATACTCCTCATTTAAAAGTGGATGTTTAATTTCCAGATATATTCAATTTTTTAAAAGTATATTTGATATTACTTTCTCATTTTGATATTAATTTCTCATTTAAATGCTTTCTTCTCTACAATTACTCTCTGTGTGTTTTTTTTTTAGCCTTCTAACTTTACTGAAGCTTTCAATAGCTAAGTCAAAGATCTGTTTTGGTTACTATCACACTGCACTTGAAAATATATGGGTATTTTCAAATGTCTTTAGATATTATCTCTAACATAATTCCACAGTAATAAGAGAACTAACTCTGTATGATTTCAATACCTTCAGACCATGAAACTTCTGCTCCTGGTCTTGTGTCTCTGGATATGTTCCAGTGTCTCCTAGTTTATAGTCTATAGGAACTTGAAGAGATTTGTGTCCTACTGTTATGTGAAAATTGTATAAATCTTAATTATGTTGAATTGGTTCATAATGCTTTTCAAGTCTATTATATTCTTATACTTCTCTGTACATTCATTCTATTAATTAGTGAGAGTTTGATACTGGAACTCCAACTAAAAATCTTAATGTGCTATGCTTAGTTGCTCAGTTATGTCTGACTCTTTTCGACTCCATGGACTATAGCCCAACAGGCTAATATCCTTGGATTTTCCAGGCAAGAATATTGGAGTGGTTTGCCATGTCCTCCTCCAGGGGATGTTCCCAACCCAGGAATTGAGCCAGGTCTGCCACATTGCAGGTGGATTCTTTACCCTCTAAGACATCATTGAAGCCAAAAATCTTAATATAGCTACTTAAAACAAACACTGGAGAAGGGAATGGCAAACTTCAATATTTTTGCCTTGAGAACCCCATGAAAAGTATGAAAAGGCAAAAATATATGACACTGAAAGAGAAACTCCCCAGGACGGTAGGTACCCAATAAGCTACCAGAGAAGAGTGGAAAAATAGCTCCAGAAGGAATGAAGAGGCTAAGCCAAAGCGAAAATAATGGCCAACAGTGAATGTGACTGATGATGGATGTTGTAAAGTCGGATGTTGTAAAGTCTGATGTTGTAAAGAGCGATATTGCACAGGAACCTGGGATGTTAGGTCCAGGAAACAAGATAAATTAGAAGTAGTCAAATAGGAGATAGCAAGAGTGAACAGTGACATTTTGGGAATCCGTGAACTAAAATGGACTGGAATAAGCAATTTAATTCAGATGACCATTATATCTACTACTGTGGGCAAGAATCCCTTAGAAGAAATGGAGTAGCCCTCATAGTCAACAAAAGTCCAAAATGCAGTACTTGGGTGCAATCTCAAAAATGACAGAATGATCTCTGGTGGTTTCCAGGGCAAACCATTTAATATCATAGTAATCCAAGTCTATGGCCCAACCACTTATGCCTAAGAAGCTGAAGTTGAATGGTTCTATGGTGACCTAAAAGACCTTCTAGAAGTAACACCCAAAAAAGATGTCGTTTTCATCATAGGGGACTATAATGCAAAAGTAGGAAGTCAAGAGATACCTGGAATAACAGGCAAATTTGGCCTTGGAGTACAAAATGAAACAGGGCAAAGGCTAACAGAGTTTTGCCAAGAGAATGCACTGGTCATAGGAAATACCCTCTTCCAACAACACAAGAGAAAACTCTACACATTGAATCAATGGATGGTCAATACTGAAATCAGATTGATCATATTCTCTGTAGCAGAAGATGGAGAAGCTCTATACTGTCAGCAGAAACAAGACTGGGAACTGACTGTGGATCAAATCATGAACTCCTTATTGAAAAATTCAGACTTACATTGAAGAAAGTATGGAAAACCACTAGACCATTCAGGTATGACCTAAAGCAAAATCCTTAAAATTATACAGCAGAAGTGACAAATAGATCCAAGAGATTAGATCAAATAGACAGAGTGCCTGAAGAGCTATGGATGAAACTTCACAACATTGTACAGGAGGTGGTGATCAAAACCATCCCCAAGAAGAAGAAATTCAAAAAGGCAAAATGATTCTCTGAGGAAGCCTTACAAATAGCTGAGAAAAGAAGAGAAGCAAAAGGCAAAAGATAAAAGGAAATACATATCCATCTGAATGCAGAGTTTCAAAGAATAGTAAGGAGAGATAAGAAAGCCTTCCTCAGCGATCAGTGCAAAGAAATAGAGAACAATAGAATGGGAAAGACTAGAGATCTGTTCAAGAAAATTAGAGATGCCAAGGGAACATTTCATGCAAAGATGAGCACAATAAAGGACAGAATGGTATGGACCTAACAAAAGAAGAGATTAAGAAGAGGTGGCAGGAATACACAGAAGAACTATACAAAAAAGATCTTAATGATCCAGATAACCATGATGGTGTGATCACTCACCTAGAGCCAGACATCCTGTAGTGTGAAGTCAAGTGGACCTTAGGAAGCATCACTACTAATAAAGGTAGCAGAGGTAATGGAATTCCAGTTGAGCTATTACACATCTGAAAAAAGATGAATCTGTTAAAGTGCTGCACTCAGCATATCAGCAAATCTGGTAAACTCAGCAGTGGCCACAGGACTGGAAAAGGTCAGTTTTCATTCCAATCTCAAAGAAAGGCAATGCCAAAGAATGCTCAAAATATAGTACATTTGTACTCATCTCACTGCTAGCAAAGTAATGCTGAAAATTCTCTAAGCTAGGCTTCAACAGTGCATGAACTAAGAATGTCCAAATGTTCAAGCTGGATTTAGAAAAGACAGAGAAATCAGAGATCAAATTGCCAATATCCTTTACATCATAGAAAAACCAAGAGAATTCCAGAAAAGCATCTACTCCTGCTTCATTGACTATGCTAAAGCCTTTGTGTGGATCACAACAAACTATGAAAAATTCTTAATACCAGCCCACCTTTCCTGCTTCCTGAGAAATCTATATGCAGGTCAAGAAGCAACAGTTAGAACTGGACATGGAACAATGGACTGGTTCCAAATTTGAATAAGGAGTACATCAAGGCTGTATATTGTCACCCTACTTGTTTAACTTATATGCAGAGTACATCGTGCAAAATGCCCGGCTGGATGAAGCACAAGCTGGAATCAAGATTGCTGGGAGAAATATCAAAACCTCAAATATGCAGATGACAACACCCTTATGGCAGGAAGTGAAGAGGAACTAAAGAACCCCTTGATGAATGTGAAAGAGGAGAGTGAAAAAGCTGGTTTAAAACTCAACATTCAAAAGACGAAGACCATGGAATCTGGTCCCATCACTTGATGCCAAATAGATGGGGAAACAATGAAAACAGTGACAAACTTTATTTCTTGGGCTCTAAAATCACTGCAGAGGGTGACTTCAGCCATGGAATTAAAAGATGCTTGCTCCTTAGAAGAATACTATGGCCAACCTAGACAGCATATGAAAAAGCAGAGATGTTACTTTGCTGACAAAGGGCCATCCTGTCAAAGCTATGTTTTTTACAGAAGTCATGTATGGATGTGAGGGTTGGACCATAAAGAAAGCTGAGCACTGAAGAATTGATACTTTTGGGGAGGGAGGAGGGAGGAGGGTTCAGGATAGGGAACACATGTATACCTGTAGCGGATTCATTTTGATATTTGGCAAAACTAATACAATTTGTAAAGTTAAAAAAAAAAAAAAGATTCAAGGTAAAAAAAAAAAAGAATTGATACTTTTGAACTGTGGTGTTGGAGAAGACTCTTGAGAGTCCTTTGGACTGCAATGAGATACAACCAGTCCATCCTAAAGGAAATCAGTCCTGAATATTCATTGGAAGGACTGATTTTGAAGCTGAAACTCCAATACATTGGCCACCTGATGCGAAAAACATACTCATTGGAAAAGACCCTGATGCTAGGAAAGACTGAAGGTGAGAAAAGAAGGGAATGACAGAGGATGGGATGGTTGGATGGCACCACCGACTCGATGGACATGAGTTTGAGCAAGCTCGGGGAGTTGGTGAGGGACAGGGAAGCATGGTGTGTTGCAGTCCATCAGGTTGCACAGATCCCATGTAACTTTGTTCTGTATTTTCCAAGTCTCCTGTAAATGTGTTATCATATTTTTGTAATATGAAATAGAAAAAAAAAAGATAAAAAATCTGAACCATGAGAAGTCATACAGTGGCATTACCCACAGTCACTAAAAAATACTATAGCAACACAAACTGACTGTTTTAATATAAAACAGTATTGAATAGTCAGAGGAGGCATCACTGAGAAATATTCCACCCATGAACAAAGAGTGAGAAAAATCATTCCTAGCAAAGGAAAGATTAGATCATGCATGAAGACACTGCGGCAGGATTGTGCTTTTAGTTTGGGAAGAGTGAGGCACAGAGACAAGGCAGAGGGGCCAGATGGGAGGGCATGATGGAGACTGGTGTGGAAAGTGCTGGACAAGGAACTGGGATCCACTCATGCAGATCCTTTTGTCAGGTCCTGGGTATTCCAAGTGCAGTCTAAGACATTAAACTGTTTTAATCAGGGATACAATCAATTCTCTAAGATGAGACCATTCAAAGGTGTGTGAAGGGATGGGTGGGAGGCAAGAATGCGATTGAGAAGACTGATTAGAAACTCACAAGAGTCTATGGAAGAAATGGTGGCTTGGCTTGGGGTTGTGGAAGTAGATGTGGAAATAAAATGATAGATTTGACACCAAAGAGTTTGGAAATGGAATTTACTGACTACATATTAAGATTTCTGGTACAAGTGAGATCCAAGAATGAATCTGAATTAGAGAATTCAAATTAAAAGTTAG
This sequence comes from Bos mutus, assembly GCF_027580195.1. Classification (NCBI taxonomy): domain Eukaryota; kingdom Metazoa; phylum Chordata; class Mammalia; order Artiodactyla; family Bovidae; genus Bos; species Bos mutus. The sequence continues at coordinate 33,513,390 of NC_091643.1, forward strand.
AAATAGAGAATTAGAATTTTCTTGGTAAGAATTTACTCCTAGACTACTCCTGACATCACTTTGATTAAGCATAGAAACATGCTCTCCTGGAAACCGATTACTTATCCATTGTGACTCTTATTCTACGTTTCCTTGTCACCAGCATAAATCACTGGTAGCTCACATTAATGAGTACTTTTTTCTGAACTTTTTCATTGGGACCATCGTCAAATTCCTCTGCCCTTCTCTGCACATCATCAGATGACTTCTTACTTCTCTTTCCTAGAGAGGTTGGTCCAGATCACGTTTCCTTTGAATGCAGTGGTTTGCTATAGCATTCTTTGTTCCTACTTTACAAGGCTCATTGCTTCCATATTCTAACACTGTAGTCTTCTTTCCTCTCGCCTACATAAACCATTCAAACACAGTTCTTCACTGACCATGCAATACTCATTTGAATGGCCATCAAATGAGACTAAACCTACAAGACCTACTCAAATAATTTCTGAATAATTACTAAACAGTCTCAGAAATATTTTTGTTTTTAAGTGCTTTTAAGTTCTATCATTCAATCTGAACAAGAGGCACTTTCAACAAATTGAGCACTAAGTTTAGAAAATCCTATTTTCAATATCAATTACATTTCTAATTTTCTCTCAATTCAATTCCTTTATTCATCTGTTTTACTAATGCTTACCCTGGAATCAAGTGTTCAATTATTCATACAAAATAATTTTTGCCACTTACTTCCTTGGTAGATGCAGTGAATGGGTTATTCTACAAGCATATAATTCTTCATTTTCATATTCTTGACAGAGTAATGACTTTAGACTTCCCCCCAATAAATGTATTTGATATCTTTTGCAAAAATCACTTAAGCAGCAAGATTAGGTTCATACACCTGAGGCCTTTCTTCTTCTTCTAGGAAAGGCATGGTAGCAACCATCTTGGCTCTTTATTTAACGTTTGTCATATATTCATATGCCAAGGGCCCCAAACCTTTTATTGCCTAATCTCTACTCCATAGCTAATCAGTAGTATTATTACATATCCTCAGTCATTTTTTGTGAATCAATTCTATATAGGTTGGTAATGTCCCTGAAATCGTAATAAACTGTATTTTAGATAAAAAGCTTGTTTACTTGATTTGTGATTCTACATATACCACATTTTAAAGCTATATAATCCTTATTTAAATAAGAAAGATCACAGACAACTTCTGGGAAAATATCAACCATTTTATTACCCCATGAATTACCACACTTTTAAATTTAAAGGGTTTTTCGTTATAATTAAAATACTCTTCCTCCCTAGCAATGACCTAGAAGCATTTATAAGACAGTAAATACCAAATGCATCAGCAAAGCAGGTTATTCAGTTGGGAAAACAATCTTGATGAATCTTTATCTGTGTTTCTCAAATCAGAGTCCATAAAGACCAGCTATTGAAAAGATCTGAGTGCACACTTGTGAAGCAATGTGTTCACCGGTCTGGAAGGGACCTATGACTCCACCTTTACAACAAAAACCTCCAAAATTATTCTGATTCATACCAACATGTGAAAACCCTGGAGTTAGAATACATGCTGGGCAGGTGTTAAATGACTATGTAACAGGTGACTAAAAAGAGGATAAGTTTAATCTATTAATTCAGCAGACGATTATACTGCTGATATAAATGATATTTCTACAGAAAATGACATTTTTCTTTATTCCAGCCACAGTAAAAATAAAACTCTTGTAAAAATAAGTAACTGAGGTTACCTTAAAATTTTAAGACTACAGCATCAAATACAGAATTACAAACACTTATTTCATCAAACAAGATTAAAACATGGAAACTCTAATGATAGCTGCCTCTTGAAATCAAATGGTATTGTCTGTGATGGCACAAATTTCTCCATGATTTAAAGAGCGGCACAGCCACACAGTCACTTGCTGAGAATATTGCCTGTAATTCTGCCTTTCTCCTTGCCTGGGTGTCATTATTGTGTAATCAAAGAGATATCAAGTTATTCCACTGATGTTTCCTTCCCATTTTTCTGAAATTTGTCCTTTTCTTGTAATGAGTGATGAGCAAAATTCTGAGCGCAATACTGCTGTACCTAAGGAGGTGATTTCTTAGAAGAAAAAGAAAGGTATGATAAAAAAGTCCCTTTTCCCCCTGTGTGTACTTGGAAGTAGCAATCTATCTGTAGGGATCTGGGGATATAGATAGTCTTTTCTGCCTTAAAATTCAGAGGTTCTTACCTACATATAAGATGACAACACACAGTTATGAAGAAGTAAGACTCATGTGACAGACAATATATGTTTCATGAACATTTGAAGAATTGATGGATGGAGAAATGAGTGAGATTTGACAAAAATCCAAGAATCGGAAAAATCAAGTCATAACTGGATAATTCTGAAACAAAGAGAGGGATGCCTAGCCCTTGCAGAACCCCAAAGCCTTTGGGTATTGAATCAGTGTGGCAAATCAGGGCAAAACTAGGGTGTTCTTAGCTGGATGACAAAAAAAGTTTTACTGGTAACAGAAATAGGTCAAAGAGAAGTAAGTTGGTTTCTGGTAAAGCTGAAAATATACTTCTTGAGTTTGAGATAATGACATGGTGATATAAAGCTGAAGCTTATAGAAATAAAACATATTGAAGACTCATGTAATAACATATGGAATCTATCATGTGGCAGGGGCTGTTTTAAGTAGATCCATCATCCCTCCTTGTCATTAAAACCCTTGACCTGGGGTTGATTTCCTCCCTGTTTTACTTATAACAAACTGAGGCTTGCTCATGACCTCACAGTTATCAGTACTCACACAGCATAGGTAGTTAAGACATACTTTTAGAACATTTTTGAAAAGCCACCATAGAACACGTGTGTGTCAGACACCAAGACCCACCCTCATCCATTTTTCCACATGGCGCCTCTTGCACTGCCTTTCATCTCATCCACATAAAAAACGTGCACCCTCTTTGACCCAGCAATCCTGCTTCTGGGAACTTACTCTATTTCAGCGTTAGTCTACACATAGAAAGACATGCGTACTAGGATTTTCATTATATCCACCAGCAAAAATATTTTTAAAAATATGGTCATGTAAAATATGTAATGCTGCTGCTGCTGCTGCTGCTAAGTCGCTTCAGTTGTGTCCGACTCTGTGCGACCCCATAGACGGCAGCCCCCCAGGCTCTGCCATCCCTGGGATTCTCCAGGCAAGAACACTGGAGTGAAAGTGAAGTCTCTCAGTCGTATCCGACTCTTCGTGACCCCATGGACTGCAGCCTACCAGGCTTCTTCGTCCATGGGATTTTCCAGGCAAGAGTACTGGAGTGGGGTGCCATTGGGGGCCTATGTAATAATAAGAAACATATAATGAAATGGAAAGACATCCCCAACATATTGAAATATGAAAAAAAAAGTAAATTAGAGAACACATTCTATAGTACAAAGCCATTAAAAAAAATAGATCTATCTTATATGTGTATGCACATGTACACAGAGACTTGTGTGTATGGGAAAATGTCTGGAGAGATATCCAGACTATTAGTCATGATTACTTCTGGAGAATGGGATTGGTTGGGAAAGTCTGGGTGGGAGCTTTCATTAGATACCTTGTAAACCTCTGAATTATCTCCAGTGACAAGTTTTACTTTTGTAATTGAGAAACTCAAAACTAGATAGGAATAAATCATGCAAATTTAAATTCTCAGAGATATGAGAATGAGCAGACCCAAGTACAAAGATTATATATATGGCAACCTGGTATCTTAAATTGCAAGAGAAATCACCTGTAAACAAAGTTCACACCTAAAGATGATCCATATGGCTGCCACTTGAGGAGCCATCTGCTGAATTTAAACTCTTAGAAAGGGAAACTACTGCAATGCCAACGGGAGTTTCTCTTTCTTGGGGACAGAATATGGGCTATGACATCAGTAGAGGTGATTTGTTTTATTGTGTCAGTGCATCTGTGTGATGTTTCTAGAATGTCATAACATAATAGTACAGGGGCATACTTTTCCTTTCTCTCTCTTTCTTAAGGACCAAAATAATGAATTTTCTAAGCTTACATATTGAAACACACATTTTTCTTCAGACTGGAAAAGGAAGAAAATCTCTTCTTAATACTGCCTGTTTCTTACCGTGTACAAATCACCACATCTAAAAATATTAAAAAAGTGGTCATCAGATTTATAAACACCTTATTTCTCCTACAAATTTTAATGTACATCTATCTACATTAACGAGCTTACTCTATGCCATTAGTTCACATTGGCATAGGCACATATAAACATTATTTGACAACAAATAAATTATCCTCATGCCTTTTCTACTTTCCATTGATTATCTCACTCCTGGTCCAGGGCCATGAATCTAGGGCTATTTATTAGCTGTAACTGATCAATTGACTCTTAGTTACTTAAAGGCTACATCTTGCTAGTTTTTTCTTTCCAAGTCAAGTAATTATAACTTGATTTTGTAAATGCAGCTTTAAAAGAAGAGAAAGAGAAAAACATTTTTTGACATGAAAAGACAAGTTTTGAAAAGGTACAATTCAACATAATTACAGCAGGCAATTACAAAATGCCTACCTCATGAATCTGAATAGATTACCTATAATCACATTAATGTGATTGTCGCCTAGACATATAAAGCACAGTTGATGAAGATTTAACATGCTTTCTCACACCAAACCAACCATGGTGTATCTTTTTTAAAAATAGAAACAGGAATACATCGCACGGTAATTTCACTCTCCTTTTCTACTTCAATCAGCTTCTACATCATTAAGATTTCCTAGGCAGGGGGTATTACTGTCTCATGCTGGAGGCTTTTAAAGATTTCTTTCTATAGCAGCATCACACCTGGCGACTGCTGGGAGGTGGGGGATGACTTCCAAGTTTTAGTTCTCATCACTTTAGGTCTAATAGGACAATTGATAGGTCAGGTGGGATATTCTGAAATGTAATTTTAAAAATTGCTTTAAGTACTTCTGACCAAAACCTATTAACCTCCATACATCTCTAACAGAAAAGCAGAAAAAAACTCTTCTGAGGCTTGGCCATACTGTGCCAGCCAAGTGCCCCCAGACCTTGGTGGCAGGTTGGTGGATTTGTGATAATGAGAAAGATGCTCATTGCGGATGCTCAAATTTTGCAGGGTAGGAACTGAGAGAGAAGTCTGATTTTAAAAGACAAGCGTATATGTCTTTGTGTGCTTTCTTTTTTAATAAATGAAATCTAAGTTTTCTAATTCAATTGGCTAATATAATAGATTCAAGGGGTTTTTGTCACTGTATTCAATTATCTGTTTATGAAGTAAACAGAAACTTTAGAAGTAAGCATAATTATTTCAACAAATGTGAAGGTGAGATTTAAACATAAGTGTATAGGCTATGTAATCTGCATATCTGCAAATATCCTGTGGTTAAAAAAAAATTTACACATATGACAAACATGAAAATCTGGATCTTGTTACAAAACACATAGACGGTGTAATAATCCTCTTTGTATTGATACTTCATTAAAGTTCCTTTAATGAAGACATAGAAAAAAACACCCTCATCAGATTTGCTGCTATTCTTAGCCCAAGTCACCGTTTGGCTCAATGTTCTGATTTAACTCATAGAGATGACATCATAGATAGAGTCACGGTAACCTTTAGTGATTAGCTAACAAAGGAAAGATTTAAATTAAGCACATGTGGAACAGAACATAGATAAAATGTCCAATTACACAGAAATTCAGAAGTATTGCTAATTTTTACTGATATGGTGATATATATATATAATGATATATATATATACACAATGATATATATATATATATACATTATATATAATGTGTATATATATATTTTAGTGTATATATATATAATGATATATATATATAAAATGAATAACAATCTCAAAATTTAAAGAGGCAGTGTTCTAACTAACTAAAGAAATTCAGAAGTATTGCTAATTTTTCCTGATATGGTGATATATATATCACTATATATAATGATATATATATATAAAAAATGAATAACAATCTCAAAATTTAAAGAAGCAGTGTTCTAACTAAAGCAATTTACAGATTGAAAATTTTGTGTAAAAACATAATGTGGACCTCCAAATTATCCTTTGTAATTTATCTTTAAAATGTTGGTCTGATCCTCAGTCTTCTGAATTGAACCTACTGCCTAACATAAGCTCCTTTAATTAGCTAAGTAGATTTGCAGCCTCTCTTTTACTGGGTGAATTCCAGTTTTATGCCAGTTGGAACATTTCCTGTATCTAAAAATCATTTGAAAAAGCTGAATTAGTTTCAAAAATATTAATAGATACTCTAAAACCGCATGTATTACTAATACTACCTAATACTGCTGTGTTCTCTAACACCTTGTGAACAATTAATGGACATTCATAAACTGAATTGACACCAATAAATATGAATTGGGATCCTGTTAATGGACTAGCTCCATCTATAAAATACATTGTTTAATCATTAACATTAGAATACATTTTTTTAAATCACAAATTACACTGACACTGTTTTCTTTTTTGAAAGTGAAAAATATTTTAGAACTTTGTTGCCTCAGGCTAATATCTTAGTGTTTAGTATAAATATGTATAAGTCTTAATGAAAGACAGTTCCATTTAATATGATAAAAGGAATTCCATATTTATTTTTCAGAGTTCCAAGTCAACTGTCAATTTCAGGTTAAGATATCAGGAGCAGCTAGATTAGACATAAGGAATCTGATATATCCAATTATTCTAGCTCACTAAAATTCAAATAGCTTCAGGTTTTATATATTCTCCCAAATTCTTGATACTAAGGTGGCTTATTTAACTGGTTAATTAAATATTTCCACTCCAGTTCAGAAGATCCCCTTTTCAAAAGAAATCAGCATATATATATATATATATATATATCTTTTACTACATACTTATTTGCATAAAAATACAGACTCTTCATGAGCTCAAAAGTGAATTTTACTCCAAATGTATATTAGCCAGATCTGCATTTGATTCAGAACAATTTACAACCACGTTCCAAAGAGATCCTAATATTTTACTTTTAGCTTCTCTTGTTTCTAAAACTGTAAAAAAAAAAAAAATAAAGAGTTGTGTTAAAACGCTCCAATTTTATTAGGTATAATGGTTATAAATTAAATGCCATCCTTCTGTTCAATTTTAAAGACAATGACTCAGAAAAGTAAATAAGGATTTTCAAGATAAACATAAGGGTTAATACTCAAGGTTGGCTCAATATATACTCAAACTTGGCTCAATACCAAGAGTATACCTGCTCTTATAAAATGAGGGGGGGAACACCCAACTACTATCCCTTTCAGTGTTCCCTCTAGCATATCCTAAGGAATACACCTAATTGTTAAATTTCTTTCTTTCTTTTTCTTTTTTTTTATTTTTGAGTCAAATGTGTTCAGGTCAAATGGTATTAAGGAAATGCCATCTGAGTTCTCTTCTGGAGATTCTTAAAGCCAAGAACATGTAAGTCGTGAGAAATTCCCAATAGAAATAAATAATAATAATAAGCAAAGAGAAAAAAAACTAAAATTAGTTATGTTCTAATTTTACATGATTCCTAAATTTTTGAATATCTCCTATTTGTCTATCAGCAGTCCTTTATTTGGGGCAATACTTTTCTAAACTAATTTTTCAAAACTCCCCAATCAATTTCTAAAGCTTCATTATTTCTTCATACTTCATGAATGGGGCTCATTCTTTACTCTTTTTGATGCCATCAGAACCCATATCCTGATCACTTTCCATGTGGTTTATGGAAATATCCTTTCCCACCGTTCTGCCTGTTTCACAGCCCTCAAATTCTTCTCACTAGCACACATTTAGCCTCATACTTGTAAAGCACTATTTTATGAGCTACTTCATTGCACAGATTCTCATATGTGTAGACACAGGCTCCGATTCTCACATTTACAATTCTAGACAACTGCAACACCGCCAGTAAGGTACTTTAGTCCACTAGTTATCATGTGAATACCCTGCTTAGCAAGTCTAATTCCCCAGCCACACAGATAGCATCCTTCTGGCTTCTCATTCTGCCATGTTTCCTAGAATGTGCCCTTCATTCTGATCCATGTAACCAGGTCTGTATCTTTTCTTCAAGTTCTCTCAATCTAAAGAAGCCTCACTAATTATATTAGTTTAAGGTGCCGTCTCCTTCTGTGTCATTCTATTAGATCTTAACTTGTGTTAACTCGTGTTACTTGAATCATCGGTGGGTATTATCTGCCAATTGTGATCTCTTGATTTGTATGTCTTTATGATACCAACAAATTCACCTCAGGGAGGCCTGAAACATACATTTAACTGTGTTTTTGCACAGGGAAAGTAACTAACCTTGTACCTTACAGCAGCCACTTAACATATATGTACTGCTGCCTATATTCTTCATGTATTTATTTGATCACTTCTTGAACCATTTACCAAATATTTAGTGTCTATTTGCTGCTGAATCCAGGGCTCAGCACACTTTCTTAAGAGCTGCCAGAAGGTCTCAAACTCTAGTGTTCTATCCATCTTGCTGGAGTGGGGTAGCCTGCTGTTGAAAAATGGAGGAAGAGGTGATAGCAAGCAGTTAGGCGTTTCGAAGGATGAGGCCCGCAGCCGGTGGCAGCCTACAGCCTGTGGATCGCAAGGTGTCCAGCTCTTCATTACAAGCACTATTTGCACTGACCAAATGACAATCTAATTTCTCAGCTAGCGAGATGAGGAACAGGAATTCAGGCTAAAATCTGTCATAGAGTATGTTATCATTCTATAACCACTTAATATTTTTCAAAGGATTTTACATGTATTACTTCATCAAATTTTATATTAACATCAATAAATCAGAAGGACCTGAGACATTTGGTTGGTCCAGTCTTCAATTAAGCAGCTACTCCTCACTGAAGAACCTGAACTACAGCCTCACTATAATTAGGCTGTCCTTACTGTATAATTCCCTTGAGCAGGATTATACAGACCCACCGTTGGGTGTTAACTCTTTCAAGCACAAGGTGGTCATCTATCTAGTCTATGAAAGCTGTATCTTATTGAACAAAAGTCAGGCAAACTCAAGACTTATTGGAAATTTACATTATAGAAACCCACAGGAGGTGCCTCTGAGAGCTATATATTTCAGTAGATTGAGATGACATTTAAAACCTGTTCATTGTGTTATGCTATTGCTTCCAGAACAATCGGAATGCTCCTGCAAACAGCTTGTGCTAGAACAAGCTTTGCATGTGTGTACTTCTTTAAAGGTAATAATAATACGAAAGCAGACCTGGGAGTCAGGCACTTTAGTTTACAAACACCAGTTTACTGAAGCTGCTTCACACTAATAACTAAGTTCTAAAATGAGTCAAACAGAAATGGAATGCTGAACAATTAAGAATCTCTCCCCATAAGCCCATCTCTATCATTTTATTAAAGGCTACTGGGAAAACCCTTACTGAATAACTAATTCTAAATTATATTCGATGAAAACAAATTAATGTAATAATTTTCTTTCTGAAATTAATTTAAATCTCTGTGGATGCTGCAACAAATTTAGTCTTTACTATGCATACAAAAAGTTATGAAAAGCCTTATTGCACTCACCGCTTTAGGCAAAGATTCATTGTCTCACACAGTCACTGGTAATGGCCAAGATTTCAATTTAGCAAACTTGCTTTAATCAATCATTTTTGCCTATTTGGCTCCAATATTTAAAATTACTCTGTGTTTTGGCAAGCAGTGCTTGCCAAAATGCTATTGGCACAATGTCTACTGTTTCCAAAAGGTTCTATTTTGTTTCTAGAAACCCTCCCCCATGTATATTTCTCTCCACTTTTATACTTGCCATTGAATTCAAACACAGGAAATACAATCTTCAAGCATTTTACAAACTTCAGATGTTGCTCTTTTGAAATATATTAATTATCTGTTTATTTCTTAGATTTTATAAGATTCTTAAATATAAAAACAGACATTTATAAGTATATGTGGTCTGGTAAATGTTCTAAGTCATTTCAGTTGTGACTGACTCTTTGTGACTATGGACTGTAGCCCACCAGCTCCTCTGTTCATGGGATTTCCTAGGTAAAAATATTGCAGTGGGTTACCATTTCCTTCTCCACAGACATTGCTTTTAGTTGATTATTTAGGTATAAGATGAATCCCCTGAATTTACAATCAGATTATTTAGGTGACGACTCAACTTTTGCTTTAGAAATGTTTCAAACTTCTATCTGAACATCTACTCTAAAATTGACCTTTTCTTCTTATTAATCAAAATCATGCAATTAGTAGGATTAAAAAAAATTCAAATCAGAAGCACATTTGCCATGACTTAAAAAAAATAAATCCATTTGTAATTAATCTAACAGCCACACCTATCATCTCTAAAATACTGAAGAGAACAAAATAATTGAAATGTCACAAATATTTTTGATGGTGTGGGGGAAAGAATGTTTATAAATTAATAAATTAGAGTGCTAGAAAAATCTACTGGAAGATGCCTGGTGGGCAGGACAGTGGCCCAAACAGGCATGTGTCCTGCAAGTTCATAGCCAGGATGGAGCCCCAGAGTTAAGGGAGAGAAATAGAGAGTTCTTGGCAACTCAGCAAGCTCAGGGCAGTTAATATGACCTCAAGTCAAGTCCTTCAGGTTCTCCTGATCTCAGTCTATAAGAACCTGAAGAGTTCTATTAAGAAGACCGCAGACTAGCCCAACTCCAGATCAAAACAAAGTCATGGATGACCTTAACCAGTGTCCTGACTGCACTATTGTACATGTCCCCCCCGGTAGCTGGGGCTTCCATTAACTGAGGATCCCAAGTTGGGAAATTCTTCCCAGGCTCTGAATGCATTTATTTAGACCAGGGGATTGGTCTTCACCCAGAGATGAAGTTTCTGCTGCAATGTCCAGTACAGGCAGGTCCTGGAAACCTGCCAGGGGAGGGAGTGTGAGAAGTCTCTATCTAATGAAAGGGAATCGATCCTCCACTGTGATTTTCACCTTTTCTTTTCTCCATTTATACAGTCAGACCTCCACTGAGCATGCGTGCAAGGAACATCGGCCATCAGCACTGCTCAGTCTTTGCCCTCCTCTCTTCTCGCCCTTCCTTAATGATCTTCAGTCACAGCATCCCTGGATGTGTGCCAGGACAAGACTGAAGCCCCCAAACCCTCTTCAGGGCAAAACAGAAGTAACCACTGTCACACATTCAAACAGAGGGTACTGGAGATATAAAGACTTACAGGGACCCTGAAGACCTCCGCAAGACCCCATCATCCCCACACTGCGCTGTTGGCTATTGTACTCCCTGCTGCGTCTCCTTCCTACTTCCCTCCCTTCCTTCCCTACACCCTACCGCCCTCCTTTCTCTCTCTCTTTCTTTGCCACGGGCACTCTTTCATGTTTAGCCTCCCACTTTCCCTCTTCCTGCTTTCACTCATTAAAAAATAGCCCTGGGAACTGATTGTGTGTAGGTCCACCGCCTCAACAAAAAGGAAGAAAAGTGTTTGGCTTCTGACCTCACCTCACTATGAACAGGAAATGTAGTATTCTAAGCATTTAGTTTTCCTAAAAAAGTAATTCAAGTGTGAAATCCACATGAACAGGAAATTCAACATAAAATTAAATCTTTTGTTAAAATAGAAACATGCAGGGGGTGTCAAAGACTGAGTCATTAGAAAACCCTAAAAATATATACTTTATAGTTATAAAAGTAAATTAAGCAAATCGTCATTTGGGGAACTTTCCTGGTGGCTCAGATGGTAAAGAATCTGCCTGCAATGTGGGAGACCTGGGTTTGATCCCTGGATTGGGAAGATCCCCTGGAGGAGGGCATTGGAACTCATCTCAGTATTCTTGCCTGGAGAATTCCATGGACAAAGGAGCCTGGCTGGCTACAGGGGTCACAAAGAATCGGAAACGATTGAGTGACTAAGCACAGCACAGCATGTTACTTTGGGGCTTCATAGTGACTTAGTGGTTAAAAGAATTCACCTGCAATGCAGCATATGCAGGAGACACGGGTTCAATCCCTGGGTTGGGAAGATCCCCTGGAGGAGGGCATGGCAACTGGCTCCAGTATTCCTGCCGGGAGAATCCCATGAACAGAGGAGCCTGGTGGGTTACAGTCCATAGGGTTGCACAGAATTGGACACGACTGAAGAGACTGAGCACACACGTACATATGTCATTTTATCTAATATTTTTATTAGTAATAATCAGCCCTGTGCAAGTATTTCCCATTTGTCATACCTTACTCAAAGGACATTTTTCTAGATCTAGCCAATAGCAGAAATACTGTTCTTACAAATTTGTTTAAATTTGGAAACAAATCTGGTTTAATGGTGTGCATTATGTCCACTCCTCTTCTGTGTGTTTAAGAACTCCATCTAAATGTTCAATACCACCTACGGGGCTTTACAGTTAAAGGTCCTCAATATACATGCCTTAATTCAAAACTTATAATAGCTTGCAGATAAAATAATGAAATAAAGTGCAAGCTTACTGAGGTAGAGGAAAAGGTGTGTTTGTGTGTGTGGCGGGGAGAAACAGATGATCCCCAGTGTTATGCATTTGATCTAATTTCCATTAACTTAAGGAAAATTTGTGATGAACAAAGACTAAGATGTTTTATTGATTCTAATCTTGATTACTTTTCCCTTTCCTGCACATAAATGGAGTTATGAGTCCATTTCATGAACACGCGCCTATAAACGATGAATGTCCAGAAACTTCCCAACCTGGTCCCACTTCATGAGTACTCATGGTGGTGTCAGAACGAGACTGTGTTTGAATCATGGCTCTGGGAAGTGCCAGGCACTTTCTGAAAGCACTGACCTTCCTAAGCTGCAGCTTCATTTTCTACAGCATTTTCTACTCTTTCATATGCTTAGAGAGCTGTTCTAAGTTAAATGAGTGTAGAATGTGTATGCTTTGATAAAACAGCACTATAAAACAACATTTTCTTCCCAGTTTATTATAGCTTATTTAGATGGTTGGCATCACATCACTGGATTTACAGTTTGTGAATGAAATAAATACTGATATACTATGATTTTCTTAATGACATGGTGAATATCTAGAAGTAGCATCTTTAGAGACATTTGGGGAAAAAAGTAATAAGTTCAAATCTGAAAGAAGATGCAGTTTAAATGTACTGTCTGATCATCGTCATGAAAGAATTTTACTTTCTCATATGTTTTCATTCCTCTACAAAAATAATAGACTTGTTGTCATCATCTTCATTGTCCTTATCCTTTAGGTAATTCATAAAATGTTTTGTCAATGGTATAGTGATATATTATTTATATTGTGATAATAATTTAGCCAACTGAAATATATGTTAGTTTAGTAAATATAAAATATAATTAATTTTCTTCTAATGTGTTAGAGTCTCCATATCTTAGGAAAAAATCATTGTATTATATATATTTCATATCCTTTCATGGGATTTTTTTCTAATTTTTTTAAGATGACATAATGTAGCCAATGAGAAGAGACAACTCATTAGAAAAGACCATAATGCTGGGAAAGATTGAAGGCAAAAGGAGAAGAGGGCGACAGAGGATGCGATGGTTCAATAGGATTTCTGACTCAATGGACATGATTTTGAGCAAACTCTAGAAGACACTGAAGGACAGAAAGCCTGGCATGGTGCAGTCCATGGGGTCCCAAAGAGTTGGACATGACTTAGTAACCAAAGAACAACAATGTAACCAAAGGGCCAATTAAACATTAACATCCCCAAACCACACTTTATGGGACAGCTTTTGAGACATTATCTTAGTGGCATGTTAATCATTCTATCAGTGTGATGGGCACTACAAAGAGCCAGGAGCATCTACCCAGCCCTTTCCAGAGTCACAGTGACCAGATGGCAGCAGTCACCGAGAGGCGGGGCCGATCACGTCACAAACAATCCAAGAGTCCGGAGGATGGCGAGCGGGTATTTAATACAGGTCGAACATTGCCTTAGTCAACCTAGGCTAACTTCAGAAGATCAGTGAAATGATAAACTCTTAAGGCTGATTTATAAAAGTTTTCATAGTTGTCTTGGTCTTTAGCCAGATGGAAAGTTGGATAGAAAAAAAAAGGGCTGTTAAAGGGCTCAAGCAAGAAATGATCATACTTTAAATATGGAGAGTCTCATGCTACAAGATACACTGTGCTTACAGCGTGTGTGAAACTTTGGATTCTGATAAAGATGGAAAACAATAGCAGACCCTCTCTCTTCCCAAAGAGACTCTTAACATCCACTTGACTCTCAAGGCGATTGATGAGAAGTAGTATTTCTGTTAACAATTGAGTTCTAAAGTTATTCCTAACTATGAAATGAACCAATTTACAACTCTGTATATCTCAGCAATGACTATGTGCTTATTTAACCATAAAATCTATATAACAGACCCGTGGAGATGAGCGATTCAGCCGCAATAAAGCTATTGAAATTACTAGAGGTAGTCAATGAAGTAACGCTGAATCAGATCCCCATTTTTATTCGGGTAAATACTATACCCATTTGTCTGTGAACTACTATCTTTTTTTCCAGTCTCTCTTTCAATTATTTCTCAGTGAAAGAGGACAAATTCCCTTGCTTTAGACCTTTGCTTTAATGGCAGTGTTAATTTGAATTCTCAGACCATTGGCTGCCTTGTGTTAGAGTTTATTAGATGCTAATACACAGTCACTTCATCAACCAAAGTTAATATTATCTGTGTATTTAATTAGATTTGAGAAGAAAAGAAAAATCAAATAATAATAATAGATTTACTCCAAAAAGAAATTCAAATGTGACCTTGATTAAATGTGGATTGGGAATAAATTGATGACTGAGTGAACTGTGGAAACACTGAATTATTTAAAAGGTATGGTCATGAAAACGACATTTCCATATGACCCCATATAAAACCACAATTCTGAAGGGGTTCCTTTAATTGTAGATTATTACAGTTTTATATACTATAGACATTTAGGTAAATAGTCCATTGAGACAGCCAGATGATGTTTTCATAGATGCCAGGAATACATATGAAAAAAGTTGTCCAAAAAAGGGAAGACACTGTATAGATTTTGCAATTTTACAGTGAATCATACTTTAGTAACAAATCTCTTAAACCACTGGTTTAAAAGGATGATTCCTTATGTGAATGTTACATAATCCTTTTGTTACCTGAAATGTTACAAACATGGTTTTTAAGCAACAGCAGCCCAGGCCAAGTTTTCGGTGTTGCCCGGAGGTCCCCAACCACTTAAGACATTGTTTGTGTTGAAGAGCAAAATTAATCGATAAAATGCTATTAGATCTGGTATAAAGCGTCACCAGCTTCTCATTAAATGTCATCAAAGTAGAAGATGCTACATCGTTCCCTCGGTTTTCCCTCTAAGGTATCAGCTTGCTGACACAGATGGTAGTCTCAACTCCATGGAGAGAGGTTTTATTATCTCCCCATCTCAGGTTTTCCGTAGGATGGGCCTCCTGTAAAGGGTATTTCCCTTTAAGGTTTTGTTTCCTCTGTATGAAAGCTCATAGCTGAATATGGTCACCAAGCTGGCTTTTGTTTTCATTGACAGTTAATTGTCATAAAAATAATATGCTACGTGATATTTCCTTTTGTACCATATAATCTTACTTTCTGGGAGAAAAGGTCAAAATTGTTTCAAGGATTCATTAATAGAACAATAGGTATATGGGAGCCTTTGTCTTATTTCTTTCTAAGCTCAAACAGACCATTTATTAGCTGAATACTGACAGTTTATACTATTTCAAAATGTTTCCCAAAGTGCTGCTACTAACACTATTGGTACAACTACTACTTCTATGATTTCTACAATAATAAAAAGAGTCTTTAATTGAGAGCTTAATCAATAATAAGTAGTTTTCAAACTATTTGTATGGACTAGAAGCCTCACAGTTCTATGAAGTTAGTACTATTAGCATCTCCATTTTATAGATGAAAAAGTGGAAACACATTAAGTCACTTGTACACAGCCAGCAGCTGACAAAGCATGCAAACCAATGCATTCTTCTCCTGCACCAACACTCTAAGCTACCTCTGCATATATAAGAATAAATTGCTCTGGTAAATAAAAGTAGAACAATTTCCTAAAATAGTGAAAAACAATTTATGAATAAAATATAATACTTTTCAAATATTAAATGTCACAAACAACATAATATTTAAAAGTAGGGTATATGTGACAACTAACATCATTTTACAGAAAAAAATGAAGTTGCTAGGGCCCAAAGATATGACTTTATTTTCTCAGCATCTGATAATTAGTAGAAAGAACAAAGTGAGAATGCTGACTTTCTGAAACTAAGATGTTTCAGAAATTTTAACTCATCATTGGAAGGATTGATGCTGAAGCTAAAGCTCTAATACTTTGGGCACTTGATGTGAAGAGCCAACCCATTGGAAAAGACCCTGATTCTGGGAAAGCTTGAAGGCAAAAGGAGAAGAGGGCAGCAGAGGATAAGACAGTTGGATGGTATCACTGATTCAATGGACATGAATTTGAGCAAACTCTTGGAGATATTTGAGGACAGAAGAGCCTCGTGTGCTGCAGTCCACAGGGTCACAAAGAATCAGACACGATTTAGTGACTAAACAGCCATAGATTGCCTGTAAGTTTTGATCATATGCGGGAAGCAGTCTTTGAGATGACTCTCAGTGACCCTTGCCTCCTGGTATCCATGCCTTTAGGGAATCTCCTCCCTTAAGACTATGAGCTAGACTCACAGACTCACTTCTAATCAATAAAATACAGGTATTACTTCTGAGGTTTGGTTACAAAACAACCACGGCTCCCATCTTGGCACTCTCTCTTTCTCTCCCTTTATCAATCAAAGTCCTTGTGCTGGAGGAAGGCAGCTATTATATTGTGCTGCACCATATGCGGAGATCTGTATTGGAAGAAATAATCTCTACCCACTAATGAGTGAGGACCTGGAGAGAGCCAACAGGCAACAGAAAGAGCTTGGAGGAGGATTTCCCCCACTTTTCAAGCCTGAAAATGACCGTGTTCCCAACCAACACTTTGCAGCCTCAGGAGACATCAGAGCCTGAGTCAGAGTTAGGCATTCAGATTCTGGGTCCACAGACACTGAGTTCTGGAGGCTTTCATTTTTTAAGCAGCAACACATAACTAATATACCATGCATATATTTAAATATATATATATATATATATATATATATATATAAATATATAGAGAGAGAGATACAGAGACAGAGAGAGAGGCAGGCACAAATACATAAACTCAGAGCAATTATACTTAAAAACACATACCTTGAAGAAGAAATTCTATTATATTTAATGAAATTGTCTTTATTCTAACTCATGACAAATTCGATCAAAAAAATAAACTTTGTTTAAAAATAAAGTCTTAATAAGAATTACTAGAGAAGAGTTACCCTTCAAGGGGATGGAGCAGAGGATAAAGAGGTTCCATCTTTAGAATATGGCAATAGCCAAGTTTTTTCCAAATGTAAGAATTGGCCAAATTCAAAAATTAGCCACATTCAGAAATTAGCCAAATCCCTGCTCCTGTCTTTAGGAAAAGGCAGCAATAGTTTAAGAAGTACCTTCTTTACAATTAAAAATATGCTGTTATGTTTTTACATAATAATTGTGATGCAATTATGCTACATTGACTAAGTCTGTCTAGTTGGCAAATATACGTTGAAAGTGATTTGTTGTCTCCTTTTCAACAAAATTAACCTCCAATAATTTGTATATATTTTCTGTTACTTTTATAAATTCAGCATCTTTCTTTTAGAGTTCAAAAGTAAAATTTTAAAGTGGATCTCTGTAAAGTGACAAATTCTGAAATGTATTTGTTCAATCCTTCATTATTTCTTATGACACTTGTAGAGTCAACAACAGACTATGGATTTTATCCCTAAATCTTCCCTTCAAAAAATAACTGCAAAGTATTTTTTAAAAGTCCATATCATAGCAAAAGTTTTTACCAATATCTAGTTAAATCAGATTTCAGGGGAAATGCTAAGTATTTATCCACTGAATTTAAATGTGACTTTTTAGGAGCCTTTATGGTAAAGTTCAATAGATGTTCTGCAGGTGAAACTGTGAAAAAAAATCCAGTTGTTATCGAACAGCGCCCACTGTGCACATTCAAAGAGAGGGAAGGGATGTTGGAGAAAACTCTGTGCGTTGCTTTTAAAGTATCAAAGTTGAAAGAAAACTGCAGTGTACACTTTACATAGCATATATTTCACTCAAGTTCATCAATCTTTTTTTCATCTGTTCTTAAAAGCACATCTAATTTTTTTCCTAGAGGCCATAACTCCTACTGAGAGAAGCACTACATAGGGAAATGCTAAGAATAAGGAGAAGCAATTCAGCTTTCACAGTTAACCACAGAAAGCCTAGACTAAATGCAGATTCTACATAGCTACATTATCTTGTATTTATTTTCTTATTCACCAATATACTCAAAATATGATATTAATTAATAAACTGTTTTAATGTCATCATATCTATGTCATGATTTTCCAAGTAGGTGGAGGAAAAATAAATAGAAAAGAAATGAAAACTTCACATGTCCATCTTTTATTTGCTTTGAAAGAATACCATTCTGCAGGTCAGTGTTATTATTATTAGCAATGTATTAATATGTATTGATTTGTGCTTAAGATTGTAATAAATAACAACCTTAAAATTTTATAAAGTAATTCTTCCTAGTAAATGAAAAGCTAAAAAAATCACTGCCAACAGACAGCTTAAATGCCAAGTTGGGAAAAGACCAAGGTAGTATCAATGTTGCCTCAAAACGTGGGTCAATAGCCCTGACAAAGGAGGAAATTGTAGAATGGTCATGGTGGAGAGGAACATAGCTGGTCAGTCCCTTTCTGGTATGAAAAATTAGATCAGCATTTCACTCCTATTATACTTAAACAAAGACAATTATTAGATATGAAATTATATATACATACATATACATATGCTTATGTGTGTATATATATAAATATATACCAGATTTACTTTTGTTCTCTTGTTAAAATGACACTGATATCTGTGTAGCTTCACAGATGAGAGACATTACATCAGAACATGGACATTCTGTAGGGGCCCTACTTTAGTCTAGGGTCTGGCATTCACAAGCTGGCCGGCAGGGGTCCCAAGTGTGATCTGTGGGTACAGGAAACTGGCCCTGCAT
Organism: Bos mutus; assembly: GCF_027580195.1. Classification (NCBI taxonomy): domain Eukaryota; kingdom Metazoa; phylum Chordata; class Mammalia; order Artiodactyla; family Bovidae; genus Bos; species Bos mutus. Next base: position 33,532,561 of record NC_091643.1, read on the forward strand.
GCCATGTCAATACCTCAGACACTAAGAATCCTCCTCACTGTACATGAATTTTGTTCTTTAGTTTCACCTTATGGACTGATAATTCATAAATATTGAAAATGGAAATGACTACCATTTCTATGATCACCTTTCAGATCGCCTTATACAAGGAAGAGGTATTAGACAACCAGATTGATAGAAGAGTTTATTTTAGATTAGTAGAAGACATTCAAATGAAGAAAAAAAATTTTTAATGATTCTTAAATTTGCATATAACATCAATATGAAGACCAGAAAACACTTGAAATAATGTAAATGCACTTACATATAAATACATAAGCTGGTTCAGTGGTAAAGAACCCATCTGCTAAAGCAGGAGACTTAGTTTCAATCCCTGGGTTGGGAAGATCCTCTGGAGAAGGAAATGTCACCCCACTCCAGTACTCCAGCCGGAAAATCCTCATGGATGGAGTAGCCTGGCGGGCTTTTGTGACCGTGGGGTCACAAAAGAGTCGGACATGATTTAGCAACTAAACAACAAGAGCAACACAAACTATGAGAAAATGTATACATTTTATTATGGGTCGTGTGAATACTCATGTGAGAGTATTTAGATCTGAAAAAAGTAAAAAACTAAAATATAAGTTAAACAAAACTTGAAATTTCTATTGGTTCTTGAACTGATTAAAAAGCAGCCCTGCAAGCATCTTTCAAACTTACACATTTTAAAAGAAACAAATTCAGAAATCAGCTATGTTTATAACCAACCAAATTTTTAACAATGGCAAAGTAACAACAAAGGGATTTATTTAGCCTGCAGTTCAATATTTAATACTAAAATCTTGTCAGTCGAGAAGTAGTATCTTGCCTTAATAAGAGCAAGAGGGATAATTTCATTATTGGATGTTTTGACTATGCTACCACAATGCTGTTATTCTTTAAATGTGTACTTCACAGGACATGAGGAGCTATATTTTAAGATCCCCCTAAATTTTACTTAACTGTTAAAAGAAGTGGTATTTATAAGTAAAAAGTTGGACAATATTCACTAATCAAAGGATGTTTTGAAATTAATACTTACTGATCCATTACTTTTTCAGGGTCTCACATTATACCCCTGTAAGATCTCTGAGAATCTTTTAGAAGTATCATGCATACTTATTCTTCTAACAGGATGCTTAATGATTTGCAATCACATCACAGAATGCCACAATTCTAAGAAGTTGGTAATAGAGCAGATGGTCCTAATTATGTAAGTAACTTGCAGACAGCATTCAAAGGAATTCAGAATATCGTGTGTGTGTGCATGCATGAGTGTGTGTGTGCAAAAGATAGTACACAAAAATAGAGAGATACAATAAACATATATATATATATGTGTGTGTATATATATATGTTTACTCTATCCTGTTTTCTATAGGACAAATACCTCAGGCTTGAAAAATATTCAATAGAGCATATGCTCTGTAATGTAGAAATAGATTGCAAAAATAATTTCCTAACCTCAGCGTTCCTCTGTTTGGATGGTGGTCTGACGTCTTGGAGTGTCACATCAAAAGAAAGAAGAGGTGTGACCTGCATTCATTCTATCGCTAACTATTTGCCATTTCAGGAACTGACAAAAATGTCACACGATAATATACATTTCCATTTCCCAATTTTGTAGAATTGACAACACTATAACCTTCTGAAATTAACTTTGACCCAAAGATTCTTTCCTTGCAATAGCTATTGTCAATACCGATTGCAATGAATGTATTAAATTGTATTCAATCCCTGGATTTGAAACTAAAGTCACTCAGAAAAGTACCCCCAAAATACTCATTCTAGCAGCCTCAAAAGATTTCAAAAACTGACATGGTTTAATTAAAGCTAATGAGCAGATATAAAATTGTAGCATGCCACATCCCTCCATAATTATGCACTTAACAGTTTGACTTCAGTTTTTCCTCCTTAAACTGCATTCCTGTGAGTGGTATCCCATAATACCTAATACAATGAGGAGATTATTCAAATTTGTAACTGGTGAATCAAGCATTGGAGAAGCTATATAAAAATATTCAAATTATAATGTATACATATTTAAAACAGCTTAAGGTGTATTAAGGTGTTATGGTATAAACTACAATAAATGTTAATAAATTATTAATGGTGCATTCTGACAAGAATTAAAGATGGGCTTGATTCAAATGGAATTCCTGCAGGGGAAAACATGCTCATTTTATTTTATGATTTGAATTCGCAGAGAGCACAGTTTGATATGCAACACTTCAGAGAATTACAAGCCCTAGAAACAATCAACTTTCATTCTAAATTATAAAAATTAATACAGATGCTACTTTAAATTAAATTTGAAGCACTTCCATTGGCAGAAAAAATGATTATGGAAATTATGAACCTTAAAATACCTGTAATCCAAAGTTGATGTTTTAAATTGCAATCAACCTGTCATAGTAATTTTCTTGTTTAAAAATATATGTTAAGAGATAATTTTGGTTCAGAAAGCCAGTTTTCAGCTGTTTTTCATCTTTTTTGTCCAAATTAAAGCTTGTAAGATTGATGATTACAGGTCAAAGTGTGAAGGCTCATAAAATACCAAAAGTCTTTTGTGATGAATTAAAACAACACAACTGAATAAAAGTTAAGGGACAGATGGTTACACCTCAGAAAGCCAATAGCTGGCAAGGCAGGAAGATTAAAAACACTCATTCCAATGGCAAACTGACATTTTCCACCTGTACAGAACATTTTACTGTCCTCATTGACTTGATGTGGAAACATATTTTTTTACCAAATGGAAAATATACAATTTGCATAGAATAAAATTTTGAGACACCAAAAACACTTAGAGAGGTTACCCTGCGAATACATACCTAAAAATACCCTTTGATTTGGCTCTGGCTTTATTAAAACTAAAGGAAAAACAAAGCCATAGACATCGGAAAGTGCATTGTGGCCACAAGGAAAATGTGGATCTTTAGTGAAATGAGAGTTCACCACGTCACTTCATGAAATCCTGTGGCCTCCATTCTCCAAAACCAAACAATAAAAAAAAATCTCTTATTCCTTTCAACTTCCCAGCAGCTGAATCTCAATAAGTCCAAAATTTAGCATGGGAAAAATTAAACACTGATGCTAAACCAGAATTTCACTGAGTGGTAAGATGGTGGATAGACTGTGTGCGAGACAAAGGTATTTATTTATAGACAATAAGCAGACTTCACGGAGAAGGCAATGGCACCCCACTCCAGTACTCTTGCCTGGAAAATTCCATGGACGGAGGACCCTGGTAGGCTGCAGTCGATGAGGTCGCTAAGAGTCAGACATGACTGAGTGACTTCACTTTCACTTTTCACTTTCATGCATTGGAGAAGGAAATGGCAACCCACTCCAGTGTTCTTGCCTGGAGAATCCCAGGGACGGGGGAGCCTGGTGGGCTGCCGTCTGTCTATGGGGTCGCATAGAGTCGGACACGACTGAAGCGACTTAGCAGCAAGCAGACTTCATAGTAAAGGATGTTTTAGCTTCTACAACAAACTTCCCTGTTTTATACTTTAAACAGTGTGGATGTTTAATATCTGGGCCCAGAATGCCATGATTCTAGGAGCAAATACTCTGAAATGCAATGCCAGTTTGAGATAATGTTTTAGCAGACAAGCCATTATGTCTCATTTAACTTTCTTTAAATCCTTGAAATAGATGAGCAATAAAACAGCAATTGTCTTGAATAATTTATTATGTGTGGTAAATCAGTGTGAAATAACAAATTTGGATGCTCAACCAAAAATCCCTGGTTGTGTGATTACTGGATATTTTTGGATGTTTGCTAGATAATAAAATACTTTTCATTAAATAGATTTCCTTGAAGTAACTGCATATATCTATATTTACATAAGTCCATTCAAAAGTACTTATTCAAAAGGTTTTTAAGGAACTGTTCTTCATGCAGTGTTCTGAATCTTCTGTCTCTATAGAAAGGTCAAAGATACTCTGGAGATGAAGTATTATGTTATTTTCACATCATTATTAATGTTTTCAGGGAAAGGGTGGGTATACAGTAATAGTATTAACATAGAAATAGTAGGTAAACAAGGCTTTATGTGATTGTCAATGACTCAGTTTATATAGTTAGAGAATATTAAGATAGAAACTTGACTAAGGTTACTGCTGCTGCTGCTGCTAAGTCGCTTCAGTCGTGTCTTGACTCTGTGCGACCCCATGGACTGCAGCCTACCAGGTTCCTCCGTCCATGGGATTTTCCAGGCAAGAGTACTGGAGTGGGTTGCCATTGCCTTCTCCTCAGTCATAAAAAATAATTTTGTCACTTGTGAAACATAGATGGACCTGAGATATATTATACTTGCTGAAATAAATCAGATAGAAGATGAAAAATACTGTATGTTTTCACTTATATGTGAAAAATAAAAAATTAAACATTAACAACAACAATAACAAAAAACAGATGTACAAAGGACAAACTAGTGGTTATTTGAGGGTGGGGCAGGGCAAGAAGACCAAAATAGGCAAAGGAATTAAGAGATACAAATCACTATGTATAAAATAATTCACAGTGATGTAATGTACGGCTCAGAAATATAGCCAATAGTATTTTGTAATAGCGTTATAAGGATGCTATGCTATGCTAAGTCACTTCAGTCGTGTCTGACTCTGTGTGACCCCATAGACGGCAGCCCACCAGGCTCCCCCGTCCCTGGGATTCTCCAGGCAAGAACACTGGAGTGGGTTGCCATTTCCTTCTCCAATGCATGAAAGTGAAAAGTGAAAGTGAAGTCGCTCAGTCGTGTCTGACTCTTAGCGACCCCATGGACTGCAGCCTACCAGGCTCCTCCATCCATGGGATTTTCCAGACAAGAGTACTGGAGTGGGGTGCCATTGCCTTCTCCAGTGATAAGGATATAAGCTAGGAAAATACCAGATCACTATGCTGTACACTTGAATTAACATAACATTGTAAGTGAACAATGCTTCAATTTAAAAAAAATAGTGAATCACTTCTATAGCTTTGTGGAACTTTGATTTCCCAAAGCTGTAGCGTTGGGAGGGGTCTGTGAATCTGAAAGGGTTTATTTGGGCTGTTGTATATTAGGAATATGAGTTAAGGCTATGTTTACATTTGGACTCAGCCTAAATATATTAACTTGTCAATGAATTCTTTATACTAAAACTTTAAAACCTATTTAGACTCTTTAGGCTCTGTTTTATATCAGTATTTGTTTTATATAAAGCAATGTAGGGTTAAAAATGTTTCAGTAAAGGAATCTTTCAATATAGAATCTGATGAAACTCACAAATGACACAATAATAACTCCTACTAACATACTATTTTCAGTTACTTTTGCTTAATTATTGCACAGATATGAGAGTTGGAACATAAAGAAGGAAGGCTGAGTACCCAAGAACTGATGCTTTTAAATTGTAGTGCTGGAGAACACTCTTGAGAATCCTTTGCACTGCAAGGAGGTCAAACTAGTCCATCCTAAAGAAAATCAACCCTGAATATTCATTGGAAGGACTGATGCTGAAGCTGAAGCTCCAGTACTTTGGGTATCCGATGCAAGGAACTGAGTCATTGGAAAAGACCCTGATGCTGGGAAAGACAGAGAGCAGAAGAAGGCAGTGGCAGAGGATGAGATAGATGGCATCAACAACTCAAAGGACATGGATCTGAGCAAACTCTGGGAGACGCTGGAGGACAGAGGAGCCCGGAGTGCTGCAGTCCATGGGGTCGAGTTGGACACCACTTAGTGACTGAACAACAACAACGACAGAACTTACATATTCCTTTTGTTTAATGATGAAAAATACTCTATTGTAGTGAGTTTAACAATACTGGGCTTAACTGCAGTAACTTTATGTGTATCTAAAAATTACCTCAATTAGGAAAGGCTATTTGTGACAGACGATGAACACTATGTTAATTGCTAAGAAGAGAGTTCTTATTACTCACATATGTTATAATGATTTATGAAACCTTTGAAGTTGAAGGGTGGTGATGCTTTGATAGAATGAGAAATTGTGGATGGTAATTAATACAAAGTAGTAAGCGGTCTTAGAACTTCCAGCCTGTGTGATGTTGGATGAGAGACTTGTTCTCTTTGGTTAGATCAACTCTGAGGTCGTGTGGCGAGGGACAATCCTGTAATTTTAATACTTTAGATTCCATTTAAATGTGTGTACCAGGAAAGAACGATGAATAGGGGTAATCGGGAACATAAAGCAAACCTTGACAAGTCTGAATTTAAGAGGGAAACTATTTGCTCTACGTTTATTCTCTTGTGAATCTGCCACAGAAAGTGAACCTTTATGTCCTTGAAAGAAATGGTTATGAAGTAATGAAGTTCCATAGCTCTGCAGTTCACCTCGTCTCACATTGTTAGAAGCCACGTCTCACTGCCTTTAATCACAAACCAGCCTTCACCGAATTCTGTGGTTTGCTTAGATGATGGGTCCATTGCGGGGAGCGAGCTCCGCCCATGGCAAAGGTCATGAGGAAGGAGGCTTGGCATATGCAAAGGTGGGATCAAGCCTCAGGGGTCTCCCTGGAAATTCTCGAGCATTACCCCCAAAACCAGAGTCTGCCTACTTTCTGCTTTGTGCTTTCACCTACACCTCTGACTTTACGGGGGGCTGTCCCCCACTACCTCTCTGAAAAAAGAGTTAGCTTACAGCTCCAGTTAATAATTCCTGGGTGTGACAGTGTTTCAACCTACAAACTCCTTTGGAAATCCTCTAGCCTACCTGAATAGGTTTTTCCGGCCACATGTGATTGCTCAGAGCCTCCCAACTGTGAGAGGCAGGAGATGTTCTAAACTGTCTAAACACAGATTCTTTTGAGTAGTTAAAAGATTGATTAGAAATTGTATTGGTGAAGGGTTTTTCACTTATTGGGCCAATGTTTGCTGCTAAGTCTCCATACCCCTTACCTACTGTGTCCTTGGCAGTGTATTGATTGATATAATGGGTGTATAGAAATGTAAGTAGTAGCCTCAATGTTTGTAACCTTGGACCCTTGAGTTAATTCTTTTCTTGATTGAGCCCACCTCACCTTTGCCCTATAGGAATACAGCTTTGTCCAATGCTTTTTGGAGGCTGGTGCCTGACTTTGGAATAATCACCTTTAGAGAAAGATAAGTTTCTTAAAATGTTAACAGGCCTCCTGGCCAGAAGATGATGTAATTCACCTGAACTTTTGCATATGATAAGTTTGAAAGCCTGGCTTCGATTAGGACCAGGAACTGCTGTCCTTGCATGACTCCACCCCTTCCCCCATTATCCTCTATGCACAACTTAAGGTATAAAAACTACTTTGGAAAATAAAGTGCGGGCCTTGTTCACTGAAACTTGGTCTCCCCATGTCGCTCTCTCTCTCAAATTCTGGCTGAGTCTCCATCTGGAGCACGGAACCCGCCATGCTTGCTAATTATGCCTGGGCTTCTAAGATCCAACCGGGAGGCCTCAGTGTCTCCTCTCCTTCGGGAGAAAGGGAAGGACGCCTGCGGCCTACGTAAGTGGTGCAAACTTCTTGTCTTGAAGTTTTATTGGTCTCCAGCGTAAACCAAGCTACTCAGCCTCTTTTCTCTGCTTAATTTTCCTACTGAGCTATCCTCATTCTATTACTTTTTATATCTTTGATAAAATATTTAAATAAATAGGTCACCGACGCCGTCCCTGCTTGAATACCCTGGATCAGCCGGGCTGGTCCCCGGCAGTCCATTGTACACACAAGGTGGAATTCTTCTTCAGTGGCAAAGCACTGTGCTTTGAATTAATAATAAATTACTCTGCCTAATATTAATAGAGCAGATGATCTGAGGAACCACTCCATGGAACACGAAGACCTCAAGCCATTTAGATGTACAGCTTCTCAAATGTACCTATTTGTTATTTCAAAACACCTCAGTCTCTGCAGTAGCCCTTTACAACACATTTATAATGAAATCCTGAGAAGGTAATTCATCAAATTGCATTGGGAATTGGAACAGGATTTACTGTAGATTTGTTGTGAAATAAAAGGAGTTCAAAAAGCCGAAATGAGTAGTACTTCACAAAACACAGAGTTGGGTGATATAAAATCAACTTTCCCTCTAAAGGCATCTCCAAGCTCTTTAAAAACAATGACTCGCGTGTTGGTGGGCATCAGCTAAGGCCAGGGACAGCCAAATCAGCATAGCTATAAGAGTAGGAGCCCTCTGGTCTGGGCACCAAGGTATAAATAAAATCCAAGGGTTTCTGGAAGGGTTTGGTTTCTTTCTTATGTTTCATTATTTATTTAACAAATGTTCAAATGTAGACGATACATCTCTTGACCACAGTTTTCCATAGATTAGCTTTTAATTTTCAGCCAGCAGTCTTACCTACTACAGGTCTTAATATTGAAAGTAAACAGTGATTTTGATTCGAATGAAATGTTATGGCAATATTTCATACTGGGATCACTTTCTGCAGATGTTTTCATTTTATTTTCTGTTTGCTCAACCTTGCAGGGAAGCCAATATTGGTAACATATACAATATAATTCAAGACTTTCTTTTTGAGTGCAGAAACCATTTGAAAGGCTATAAGATTACACTGAAGGTTATGTTTACATAGCAAAATTGCACAGCCAATTTATACATAATGAAGGGAAATTATTAGCTTATATGCTTCATAAGTTACTTGTATAACAACTGTCAATTTTTTCATGAGAATAACAATATGACTACATATGTATGTGTGTATAAATACATGTACACAGATATAAATTTCAAAAAAATTTACTGTTAATCACTAAATCTGGACTTATTTTAAAATCTAAGAGAACTAAATTTCTACCATATATGTAATAAACTCAATATACATATTAAAACTGAAAATGTTAGTTGCTTGTTTGTATCCAACTCTTTGTGACCCTGTAGACTGTAGCTTACCAGGCTCCTCTGTCCATGGGATTCTCCAGGCAAGAATACTAGAGTGGGTTGCCATTTCCTTCTCCAGGATATCTTCCCAATCCAGGGATTGAACCCGGTCTCCTGTGTTGCAGGAAGACTCTATACTGTCTGAGCCACCAGGGAATCATATTACTGGCAGATTTATTAACATTTATAGTTGTCTCTTTTTCCTATTTGGAACCAGTCTGTTGTCCCATGTCCAGTTCTAACTGTTGCTTCCTGATCTGCATACAGATTTCTCAAGAGGCAGATCAGGTGGTCTGCTATTCCCATCTCTTTCAGGATTTTCCACAGTTTATTGTGATCCACACAGTCAAAGGCTTTGGCATAGTCAATAAAGCAGAAATAGATGTTTTTCTGGAACTCTCTTGCTTTTTCCATGATCCAGCAGATGTTGGCAATTTGATCTCTGGTTCCTCTGCCTTTTCTAAAACCAGCTTGAACATCAGGAAGTTCATGGTTCACATATTGCTTAAGCCTGGCTTGGAGAATTTTGAGCATTACTTTACTAGCGTGTGAGATGAGTGCAATTGTGCAATAGTTTGAGCATTCTTTGGCATTGCCTTTCTTTGGGATTGGAATGAAAACTGACCTTTTCCAGTCCCGTGGCCACTGCTGAGTTTTCCAAATTTGCTGGCATATTGAGTGCAGCACTTTCATAGCATCCTCTTTCAGGATTTGGAAGAGCTCAACTGGAGTTCTATCACCTCCACTAGCTTTGTTCATAGTGATGCTTTCTAAGGCCCACTTGACCTCACATTCCAGGATGTCTGGCTCTAGGTCAGTGATCATACCATCATGGTTATCTGGGTCATGAAGATTTTTTTGTAAAGTTCTTCTGTGTATTCTTGCCATCTCTTCTTAATATCTTCTGCTTCTGTTAGGTCCATACCATTTCTGTCCTTGATTGAGCCCATCTTTGCATGAAATGTTCCTTTGGTATTTCTGATTTTCTTGAAGAGATCTCTAGTCTTTCCCATTCTGTTGTTTTCCTCTATTTCTTTGCATTGATTGCTGAAGAAGGCTTTCTTATCTCTTCTTGCTATTCTTTGGAACTCTGCATTCAGATGTTTATATCTTTCCTTTTCTCCTTTGCAGACTGGTTCCAAATAGGAAAAGGAGTACGTCAAGGCTGTATATTGTCACCCTGTTTATTTAACTTATATGCAGAGTACATCATGAGAAACGCTGGACTGGAAGAAACACAAGCTGGAATCAAAATTGCTGGGAGAAATATCAATAACCTCAGATACGCAGATGACATCACCCTTATGGCAGAAAGTGAAGAGGAACTAAAAAGCCTCTTGATGAAAGTGAAAGTGGAGAGTGAAAAAGTTGGCTTAAAGCCCAACATTCAGAAAACGAAGATCATGGCATCCAGTCCCATCACTTCATGGGAAATAGATGGGGAAACAGTGGAAACAGTGTCAGACTTCATTTTTCTGGGCTCCAAAATCACTGCAGATGGTGACTGCAGCCATGAAATTAAAAGACGCTTACTCCTTGGAAGGAAAGTTATGACCAACCTAGATAGCATATTCAAAAGCAGAGACATTACTTTGCCAACAAAGGTTCATCTAGTCAAGGCTATGGTTTTTCCTGTAGTCATGTATGGATGTGAGAGTTGGACTGTGAAGAAGGCTGAGCGCCAAAGAATTGATGCTTTTGAACTGTGGTGTTGGAGAAGACTCTTGAGAGTCCCTTGGACTGCAAGGAGATCCAACCGGTCCATTCTAAAGGAGATCAGCCCTGGGATTTCTTTGGAAGGAATGATGCTAAAGCTGAAACTGCAGTCCTTTGGCCACCTCATGCGAAGCGTTGACTCATTGGAAAAGACTCTGATGCTGGGAGGGATTGGGGGCAAGAGGAGAAGGGGATGACAGAGGATGAGATGGCTGGATGGCATCACTGACTCGATGGACGTGAGTCTGAGTGAACTCCGGGAGTTGGTGATGGACAGGGAGGCCTGGCGTGCTGCGATTCATGGGGTCGCAAAGAGTCGGACGCGACTGAGCGAGTGATCTGATCTGATCTGATAGTTGTCTGATATACACAGTCCTGCAAAAGACCTTCAAGTTGCAAAATTCAAAATAAAACAAATAATGTAAACCCTATCTAAAAATGTACAAAGTCCGGAAGAGAGTATCAGACATCAATGTGCTAAAATAAAGAGGAAAAAACCACAACATTTTAGTAATAAGCACATAGACTGGTTTAATTTATATACTTTGTTTCTATTATGTAAAATTTGAATGGTTTTATGGAAATAAAATCTAAACAGTTTCATGGTACTAAGAATCTTAAAAATTACCTTTAATGCTGTTGTTTTTTGTGAAGCATTTATCTAAACCAATACGCTCTACAATAGAGAAAATTTATGTGAAAGAGTGTGTGTATATGTGTAAGAGAGAAAGAGAATGAGTATGCATGAATCTATTTAGAACAGCAAGAGGAAATTTTTTGTTTAAAAGAGACATCACATATAAGTATCAGTGTTTCCACATGAAAAAGAGTCAACATGTTTCTCTGTTCATATTATATATGAATTATCTATCAATATATAATTTTGTGATAATCATGATAAAAAGATATTTACTTTTACCCAGAAAATATAGAATATTTCTTCTCTGCTTATTGCCCTCAAAAGTTAACCAACATACTGTGTGGACAATTATAGGTAAAGTACTCTACTAATCTAGAAAAGATGAGAATGCTCAGGCACTGCTTTCGAGCTTGACATCTGAAGCAAACCATATATATATGTGTGCATATAGTGGTTTCTTTGTTATTAGCTATGAGTATTAGCGTTCAGCACGGAGAAGGCAATGGCACCCCACTCCAGTACTCTTGCCTGGAAAATCCCATGGACGGAGGAGCCTGGTAGGCTCCAGTCCATGGGGTCGCTAAGAGTCGGCAAGACTGAGCGACTTCACTTTCACTTTTCACTTTCATGCATTGGAGAAGGAAATGGCAACCCACTCCAGTATGCTTGCCTGGAGAATCCCAGGGACAGGGGAGACTGGTGGACTGCCGTCTATGGTGTCACACAGAGTCAGACACGACTGAAGCGACTTAGCAGCAGCAGCATTAGCATTCAGCTAAATAATTCTTTTCTCAAGACGTATAACCTAGAAGGTAACACACAATTCATATGGACTTTTCCAGGATTGCTCATAATTAAACCTATTTAGAAAGATGTATTTTTGTAATTATGTTAAAAATAATATAAAGCAAGAACATTTTAGAATTCTCTATTAGGAATACAATTAGAGAGCTTTTTAAAAAGTGTCTCTTTAAGAGAATGATTTTCTTTCTCTCTTCTCTTTTTCTTTCTTTCTTAATAGAAAAAAATTAGATGAATTTTACTCTGGAGTTCAAATACCTTTCTCCTTTTTAGTAAAGAAGTAACACTCTTTTAAATAAAGGGATTGAAAATGATTTGAAACACAAGGTAATAAAAAAATGCCTTTTAAATTTTTTTCTTAAGATTACTGTTTCTCTGTTAATTTAAATTATTTTTGTAGTATTTCAAACTTCCTTCAAAGCACTAACAATATACATCACTGTTTTCAAAGCACTGTTACATCACCATGATTAAATTAAAAAAATTAAAGATTATTTTCATTCTTTTTCAACAGAAACATTCAAAGGCATGCAGGAAGTGAAACAGTTTATTAATACCCTATGTCCATTACCATATAGTGGTTATTCCAACTCCCCCTGTTTTTTCCCTACTCAATAGCATCTTGATGCTATAGTTATGTACAGAAAAAAAAAAACATACACACACACACCTCATGTCTTTCTCCATTAGCAAACACTGCACAAAAAGGGTTACAGTTTATCGTTGCAAACATTTCTCTTAGGAGCATTTTAAAAAGTGTGAGCATAGGCAGAAGTGCATATAGCTATGATGTCTTCGTTCATATTTGTAGGAAGATTCTTTTTAATGTACCTATTAGTGGGAGCTAAACAGTTTGAATGTTGAAAGGAAGGGGCATGCAGCTGATGTATAGCTCAACAGTGGATGGAATGCAGAGCTCATTAAAGAGAACACATTTTATAGAGCATCTTGAATTGCAGATAGTTCTGAAATCTAGTGCTTACATTTTTCCAATGTAACTGTGCTGGCTAGAAACACAGAAGTAAATCTAAATGTATAACCTCTTTACTTCCCTTCACATAACTCACTAAAATGTGGGCAAAATGAAACTTTGAATTTAGCCTCCATCCTGTACGATGATTTTATTTAAAGGAGAAATCTGACTGACGTAACAGTAGTTATAGATTGTAGTTGTTTTTAATAAGGGCATATGATCTCTCAAGAGATGTAATGTTATTGCAGATTCTGTGGTGCCAACAACATTCCAATTCAAGCATGGAGGGAAAAGAGGACTTGTTCAAAGCTGGCCCTAGGGGGAGCAAATTGGGTTCTTGCCTAGGGCACACAAGCTTTTGGAGAAGGGATGGAATTTGAACACTTACTATAGGTATTGTGGTCCGTTTCATCTAATAACCCGCGGCTGTCTTTGCCAAGCTTCCAGGAAACTGCAAGACTTCATGCTTAGAAGTGCATCAAGACACCCCGACACAAGCTGGATATAGGACGCCTCCGGGCAGCCTTGAAGCGGAGTGAAGGTTATTGTGGCTAAATGAATGAAACTAGACAGAAAAACTGTCGGAGGCAGGCTTAGAAAGAGCAGGGTGATTCTTGGTGGTTTCAGGCGTAAAATTTTTAGGGGAAGTGGTTGCACTGCCGTAAGTTTAGAGGCCTATCAAATCTAAGCTGACTTTGTCTCCCACAGCTGCTATATTGATTTTGCACTTATGTTGCGGCAATGTTAATCTATCAGTTAGTCTGTTACTTGGATAGTCATGGCTCCTAGAATCATGCTACCACGCAATCCAGTCCAAAGTCAATCCAAAACAGAACATTTTCTGAAATGATAAATCTGCTATCTGATTTTAGTTTTTAAGGAGAGAGGGGAAAAAAGAAATTGATGTCATTTTTAAATCTGGATTGGGAATTGGTATGTAAAGTAACTTTATTTTTCGTTTTCCTAAATAAACATAAAGAAATAAAATAGATAGTAAAATACTATAATAAATAAAAGTCACTGTGAGATATACCACCATAAGGAAATGACTAATAATCAAAAATGTATAGAAAACTTTGATAATTTCTGACAGTTAACTCATTCAGTGAGTTACATCTGAATTTTAGTTGTGTAGGACCAATGCAATAGGTTCAAGAACACACACACACACACACACGTGCAGGATATGGTACCTGATTCCCCATCCTATAGCTCAGAGACCAGCCTCTTGTAAACTTGGAGACTGATCTTGAAAGGAATGTTGAAACTACACACACATCTCAGAAATGCACAGAATTCTCTCTCTAAAATAGGTGTAGAAATGTATTGGAGTCAACAGCTATGCAGTCTGCTAGCTTGAGGAAAGGCGTCCTCCCCTTGAGCTAAGGCATATATTTTTGTGCTTAAAGAAAACGAGAGAGGCACGGGGGGAAAGACACACCATTGCATCTGATACCTGATCTAGAAAGGGTGAGCTCCTTTAGGGCTTGAGGGAGAATTAACACACGACATCATTTTGTTTTTCAGATCTTTAACATCTGCAGCACAGGTGGATCAGCAATACAGAGTCTACTTTTTTTTGGGGGGATCCCTCCACTACCTCTACCCCTGGAGAAGGAAATGGCAACCCACTCCAGTATTCTTGCCTGGAAAATTCCATGGATGGAGGAGCCTAGCGAGCTACAGTCCATGGGGCTGCAAAGAGTTGGACACGAGTGAGCGACTAACACATTCACTTTCACTTTTCCCCTGCCTCTAACCACATATTGTGCTGTGCTGCGCACTAAATCGCTTCAGTTGTGTCCAACTCTTTGCAATCCTAAAGACTGTAGCCAGCCAGTCTCCTCTGTCCACAGGATTCTCTAGGCAAGAATACTGGAGTAGGTGGCCAGGCCCTCCTCCAGGGGATCTTCCTGACCCAGGGGTTGAACCTGTGTCTCTCACATCTCCTGCATTGGCAAGCAGGTTCTTTAACACTAGTATCACCCGGGAAACTCCAAGCATATAATGCCCCTTCCTAATTATTATGGTCAAATGGAAGTAAAGATATCGCAGTTACAAATTAGAGCATATAATACAATCACTTTTGGAATATATATATATATATATATATATTCTTTTTGACTTGGGAAAGGAAGTTGGTAAAGTGTGAAAAATATAAATAATTAGCATCATTGTTTACTGTAATAGAAACTCACACCTCTGACATCTTTCATGATGATTCCGGGAAATAAAAATTACCATTTACTCTTTCAATCAAGCAGAATAATTGAACTTCTACAAATGACTTGAATGCCAAACTATGATTTCTTGGTGAAAAAATACTTTTGTTTCTGAAAAATTAAAGATCCCAGCAATCATTCAGAAAAACAGTAAGGACTAATATTAGACACAGGTCAGGCTTGATATTAGTTGTTTTCCATATTTACCTTATTAAGTGCTCATAATTTAATAAAGTAGATAATTTTTATTATCTACATTTTACAAATGAAAAAACTGGGTCCCAAAGAGGTAAAATATCAAATATCTGGTCTGTGATCTATAGGATAGAGGATTTAGGTGAGGCAATTTGCATTATATCAATTTCTGTGATGTTTCAAATGGCCAAGTATTGTTAGCAGATTATGCATTAGTTGAAATAAAGCAGCAGCAACAACAAAAAAATTCACTGAGATTCCAATATTCTTAACCATGTAAAGGAGGAATGAGGCGGATATCTCTTTGTTGAAAATGCTAGCAGAAATCAGGTAGGGAATGCAATAAATCCAATTTTTTGGAGCAAAACTGGGTCCAACTTGCAAGTGTCATTAAAAAAGGAATTTGTGAGCTAAACATATTTAGTAGAAAGTGTAAAAATGGTTTCAAATAGAATTAAGTGTTTTGTTATAGATTTGTAAATATGGACAGGTAGAAACATGCTTACATATTCAACATAGCTTAGGTTACAGATGTTAATGGAATTACAGAATCAGGAATGGCAAATACCAATGACACTTTGTAAATTCGAAAAATATTCTAAAGAGAAATCCTTATGCAATTGTCCTCTGATACGGAGCAAGACAGGAAGAGAACAAGCAGGGAAGAAAGAGAAGATGTAAAAGTCACATATGTGTATGTGTGTATACACACAAGCCCAAGTGACCAAGATGCTTTCAGTGAAAAGGAAATACTAAATCTTTAATAAAGGCAGAGAAACTCTATCAGAATTAATGGATAATAATAAAAAATAATCTGCAGCAAGACAGTTGCATAATATAAACTAATGGAATCCAATATTCTTTAGTGACTGTGTGTAAGTACTTGTGAGACATTAGACATCGTGTAAACGAGGATATATCTTTTCTTTTATTAGAACAACGAGGAAGCAGACATGAAGCCTTTTAATTGTACACATTCATGACACAGCTTTATCTCTTCTGCTTCATTTTAATCAAACAGCAGCCCTACTAACAACTATGGAATTGATTTAAAAATTATGAGTATCCTGATCACTATTAACTTGGAAGGATTTCAACAACTTGGGGGAAATACAAGTACACATAGAAAGACAGCTTTCAGAAACTCAGTTCATGGTTATATGTGAAAACTAAATTAACCATGATTCATCC
This sequence comes from Bos mutus, assembly GCF_027580195.1. Classification (NCBI taxonomy): domain Eukaryota; kingdom Metazoa; phylum Chordata; class Mammalia; order Artiodactyla; family Bovidae; genus Bos; species Bos mutus. Next base: position 33,549,193 of record NC_091643.1, read on the forward strand.
TATTGATTCCCCAGGACCATCTTACTATACTGACCAGTGGTCTTAAGAGCCATTCATCTCATGTGATTACTACCAAACCAGAAGTTTGGTAAAACATAAGGTGATCATAGACAGGTACATTTGGGCATCTGTCTTTTGTGATTTTCAAAAGAGTTCATAACTTAATTCATCAGCCTCTGTTCGACTCATAGGAGTCTTGTTTGTTCTCTAACACCCCAGAGATACCATTCAAGTATTTTCACTTTGGTGCTAGTCATGAAAAGGGATAATTAATAAACTGACTTGCTCAGGATGTCAAAAACAATGACCATAAAAAAATCCTCTGATCTCTTTTTCTTACCAGTTGATTATGTTTTATCACAAAAAATGGTAATAAGTAACATTGACTTTATGTAATTCAAAATTCAGTATGTTTTCTATGATTATTCTAAATATGACAAAAAGTTTGGTGTAGGTATACTTATTACATTACAACTTTTAAATTTATTTGCATTATTACTTGCCACAAAATTGAAGATGCTTATTTCCAATTAACTTTTGAGAGATTTTTTTAAAAAATAAAGATGCTATAAACCATAAATTTATCTTTAAAGATTTTTCAGCTGGCACACCATCACTCCACTGGATGTTTCATTATCACACAAAATCACATCAGTTTAAGAAAAGTCCAATGGGACATGATTGTTTAACATCTTAGAAAGCATTGTTTTAGAACACAAAGAATGTGGGCTTTCGAACATGGTTTCAAAAACTAGCTCCATAGTTTAGAGATCTTGAGCAAGCAATTCAACTTCTCTGAACCTCAGTGTAATCAGATATAAGGAAGAAAAAGACTGCTTCTTTCCCTGAATATGAGATAGAATGAGATAATATGTGTATCTCATTCTTTCAGCATCTAATCAATACTGATTATCTAGCATGTGCCAGATACTATTTTCAATACTGGAAGACAGTCTGGAACGTGGAAAAGCTCAGCCTCCAGGAGTTTACTTTCTAATTAGTGGAAGAGGGTAAGAGGAACAGCAAATATACACACATACTATGAATGAACTAAAAGTACATGCATGCACAGCTGCACACATACACAGATACATACATCAGTATAGTGTGAGGGACAAATGCAATGAGCGGATAAGTGATGAGTGATGAAGTGAATGGGTATTACAATATGTGTTTAGATTCTCTATACATGCTAATATATTTTGTGTTCCTTCTTTTATCCTTCCTTCCCTTGAATCTCCTTCTTCTAAGGCTTTCGACCAAGACTGAACACACACACACACACACATTCTCTCACAGAACAAGCCGGATATTGGTTGTTACTATGTCAGTGGTTATCCGTATATTAAGGCTATTTTTCCTAGGCTATTTTTTCCTTCTCTAAGTAAGTATATTAACATTCTATATATTACTGTTCAAGCATATTGAGGTGGACGGCAAGCATATTGAGGTGGACGGCAAGCATATTGAGGTGGACGGCAAGCATATTGAGGTGGACGGTCTTGGTTCTTTCTATCTTCTTTGTATCTTTCCTCAAATTTTTGGAGTATATACATGCAGATAAGAAGCAAATGATTTTTACAGCTTAAATAAATGCTGCCCAATAAAACAGAAGTACAGTGATAAAAGGACTTTCCAAGTGGTGCTGGTGGTAAAGAACCCACCAGCCAATGCATAAGACATGAGACACGGGTTCGATCCCTGGGACAGGAAGATCCTCTGGAGAAGGGCTTGACAACCCACTCCAGTATTCATGCCTGGAGAATCTCATAGACAAAGGAGCTTGGTGGGCTATAGTTGATAGCGTCACAAAGAGTCGGACATGACTGAAATGACTTAGCACACATGCACAGTGAAAGAAACAAGACAATTAATTTTTACCTCTTCAAGAATTTCCTGATCAACTGTCTTAGTGATCCATAGCCTTCAAAAAGGCTCGCTTATTTATTTTTCTAAAATATTGTATGATTTAAAGGATTTACTTAGTCAAATAAATATCATTATATAAGGAATCATTTCTCATTACTCTTTTAAATTGCTATACTCATTTTTTTTTCTTCCAGTTTTGTTTTGTTTTAATTGATGTATGGTACTGTATAAGTTTAAGGTGAGTCATGGTGATTTGACTCACATCATGAAATGATTACCACGATATGTTCAGTGAATATCTATCATCTGATATGCATACACAATTAAAGAAACAGGAAAAAAAGTAATTTTTCCCTGTGATTAGAACTCTTAGAACTTACTCTCTTTACAACTTTCATCTATAACAGACTGCAATGTTAATTTTATTTATCATATTGCATACAACATCCTTAGTATTTATTTATCATATAACTGGACGTCTATGAATTTCTGACTGCCTTCATTCAATCCCTCCTCCCCTCACCCCCTTTCTCTGTTAACCACAGATCTTGATCTCTTTTTCTATGAATTTGTTTGTGATGAGTAATTGACCTACAATACTATGTTAGTTTTTCTCATACAAAACAATGATTCAATATTTCTACACATTTCAAAATGATCACCATCCTAAGTCTAGTTACCATCTGTCACCATACCAAAATGCTACAAAATTATTGGCTATATTCCCCCACGATGTGCATTTCATACCCTGACCCATTTACTTTGCAACTGGAAGTTTATACCTCTTAATCTCCCTCACCTACTTATTTTCTCCCTCCATCCCCTCCTCTCTGTCAACCACCTGTTTGTTCTCTGTATCTGTAACTATTTCCATTTTATGTTTGTTCATTTGTTTTGTTTTTTTAGACTCCACACATAAGTGAAATTATTCAGTATATCTCTTTCTCTGTCTGACTTATAACACTGAGCTTAATACCCTCTAGGTTCATCCAATTTGTCACAATTGACAAGATTTCATTCTTGAATAATATTAAAATTGCTATATTTACAAATGTCAATCCATCACAGTTCCTAATTGCCTGAGCTTGCCAATGTTATAAATCAACAATGAACTGGCATAATTATAGACAAAATGCAAATAACTTATCATTCATTTAAGCTTTGTTGTAAAAATTTAATTGTATATAAATATACATGTATATGCATATGTGAGTATACACACACACACACACACACATATATATATAATTTAGAACAGAGCTGGGTGTACAGTAAATGCTCAATTAATCATACTTTCATTTTTCCCAGCTTTTACCATCAAAGCTCTTGTAATACCTTCCCTAATTGATTTTCTACTTCCAGTCTCACCAGGCTTTGTTCTACATTCCACCAGTCACCAGGTAACCTTTGTAAAATATAAATGCTGCTTTATAAAATATAAATGCAGATTATAAAAATATAATCTGCTTTCAATGTTTCCTCATCACTTTATCAGGGAACAAGAAGCCCTCAGCTACTTCCAAGGAAAGGATTCCCATTCTTCTCTGTGGATTCCCAGCATCTTCTCCTTGCTTCTCTCCAGGGCTGAGAATACTCTGTTACAAGTTCTCTTTGGCTTCCCAGGTAGCTCAGAGGGTAAAGAATCTTCCTGCAATGCAAGAGACCTGAGTTTGATCCCTGGGTTGGGAAGATCCCCTGGAGAAGGGAATGGCAACCCATTCTAGAATTCTTGCCTGGAGAATTCCATGGACAGAGAAGCTTGGCAGGCTACAGCCCATGAGGTCACAGAGAGTTGGACACGGCTGAGCGACTGACACATACATACATACAAGTTATCTGTTTTCGGTTTTTGTCTTCATGATTACATCGTGAGCTATTCACAACAGGGAGCCCATTTCATTCACCTTGGGAACTTAGTGGATATTCAGAAAATGGAAAATAAACAGATTTATTGAACAGATAAGAATGTGCCAATGATAGGATGCACACCAGACACAAACATTAATTGTTTTTAATAATCTGTTTAGTTGATGGCCTCTTTCGCACAAACGCATTTGTTCAAGGAACATTTTGCTGAAGTATTTTACTGATTTGGGATGGTTTTACTCTTAACAGTCTACCTTTAATATCTAAACCCAAGAATCATTTTCAAGAGAATAATCATCTTATTTCCCCCATCTCCCCACTTTTCCCTAACAGACACAGAGACTGTAACAGACTACCTGGCATCTTTCTAGAGTGCTGCCGTGAGAAAGAAAAAGCAGCACACTCTTGTTTATTTCACACGGCTTCCCTCCTGAAGACAAAATTCTCAGGCAGGCACTCGAGCTCCTCCCACGATGCCCTCCTACTTCTTCATCAGCAGCAGCAGTGACCCTCACCTCCAGGAGGTCCTTACTAGGGACTCCCACCCTCAAACACCATCTTGCTGATTCTCTCCTGCAGCGTTTCGCCTGTGCTCTTTCTCATACAAGGAAAGGTTAGCAGATGTGGACGTGAACAGTCCCCATCTCCCTGTAGGTAAGGACTGTGTACTCAGCTGAGGGTAAGATCTTCGACAGACACCCTCGGGTCTCAGCAACTTCAGGATCCATCAGCCTCAGTTTCCAAAGACCACCAAGGCCAAAGGCAAACTCTCTCACTCCTGAAGACCAATCAAGAAAGGGTCAAAAGGTCCACTTTGGCAGATTCAGGATTCTCTTATGGGGAAGGCTGGCTGGCCCCAGTCTTCCTGCAGGGGTGGGAGAGGCTTTGTCACCATGTCCTAGCTCAGTTTCTCTCCCTGCCCGGTCCTGAGCTGCCTACCTGTCATTCATTTTTAATGCACATCTGGCCTAAAACTTCATCTCAGCATCTGCCCCACAGAACCCTCCTGGCCATGAATGGCTTTCCTCACATTCCTTCCTGCCCACGTCATCCATCATTTCAAGGCCAGTTCACATTTTCCAGGCCTGGACTGACAAGGCCCAGGTTTAACAGATCCTGTTCTACTTTTTCAAGCCCCTGCTACCTTAGCAGTTCATTTTGAGGAACATTTCCTTTCATTTGTAGATAACTTGTGAGTGTGTCTTTTCCTTATCGATTTGAAGCTATTCAATTAACTCTTAAAGGTCAAGGGTCATCTCACTCTTTTTTCCTTCTGTCTATGGCAGGCAACATAGTACTCAGCAGGAAGAACTACTTACTATTTACTGAATGGAAAGTAACACATCTTAGGTAATTCACATTTGTGTGAAGTCCCCCCCAACCCCACCCCACCCCGCCCCCGCTCTACTTTTCTGTAAGTACTATTTAAGGTAATTTGGTTCATCTTAAATTTGTAAAGAAGAATAAAGTAACTTCCTATGCATATTTCTCCCTATATATAATTTGAGTAATGCACTTTCCTGAAAGTTCTATAAAGGAAAGCATTTGGAGTTTAGAAGAATTTTTATATTCTTGGCTCAAGATCTACATAAATATTGAGGTATAATTTTTGGCAAAATATCAATTAATGTAAAATCAGCACTGATAAGGTAGTAAAATAAAGCCTAAACAAAGTAGTAGCAAGCACATTAATATCTCTAAATTATATTGGACAGAATCAATGCTGTTTGGTTGTGATGCAGCAAGTTAAATTTTAGGCTTCATTCAAAATAAAGTATAATTTAAATTACTAGCAAAGGCATTTCAGGTATCTCTTAACGTAAAAAATAAAGATACATTTAACTCATAAGAAACAAATCAGAAGATGGGATGCTCTTCTAATTATTTCTAATAGACATAAGCAATATTTTTCCTTTAATTTTTCTATAGAAACCTGGGAAGACTGGGGGAAGTCTTTATTTGAAGCTTGATTCTTAGATTCTCCAAAGCTTTCAATCAAATCTAGCAATGGTGATGCAACTTGGAAGAACATAGGTTTGAACTTGGGCTTCCTTGGTGGGACTAGTAGTAAAGGATCCACCTGCCAACGCAGGAGACTTGAGAGACTTGGGTTTGATCCCTGGGTCGGGAAGGTCCCCTGGAGGAGGACATGGCAACCCACTGCAGTATTCTTGCCTGGAGGATCCCATGGACAGAGGAGCCTGGCGGGCAACAGTCCACAGCATCATAAAGAGGCAGATACAACTGAAGTGACTTAGCACAGCACAAATTTGAACTTAAAAAAAAAAAAAATTGCAAGAATTCTGATTTTTGCATATACACATGATATTAAGTTTAAAATCTCCTAAAAATAACAAAACATGTGTTCCCAGAAATGAAAACCCCACTCTAACGTCCTACATGTGTCCTTCTGTTGATTACAACAGAACTGTGCTCCAGCTGTGAGAACTTTTTTTATTCTTTTCAGCACTGAAACATACACGTGCTCTGTCCTTGAAACTCTTAATAAGTTTGCTTCTGATTGCTTGTTTTTGAGGAAATATTATTTGTTTGTTTTAATTTTTTTTTTTTTCCTCTATTGCTACTTGGAGTAGTATGGTATTTATATCAAACCTTCTTCCTTTTAAGAGCAGTAAACGAGCATATCACTTCAGTCACTTTGAATATCACTTTCTTTCATGGTAAAGCTGACTTTTGTCTGAAATATTTAGGCTGAAGATAACCTATGTGTTCATTTCTTTCTATATAATACCTTAAGGCAAGATAAGCTTAAAAATGTGCTTAATGGGATAAGTGATCAACTGATGGCCTTTTTTATGAGACAATCACACTTGACTGGCAATCACTTATGGACACAGAAAATAAAGCCTGGATTGGACTCTGAAAACTGTGATGAAAGCCCACCTCAGACAATCTTTTGAGCAAAGAGAAAAAAAATTTCTTTGTTCTCCCTTGACACTTTGTCTTTGGGAAAGGAGCAGGGGTCCAGAAGAGGCTAAAAGAATAAATAAATATATTTGATATATTATTCTATGTAAGAGACTCTCAAAAGATGGATACTTTTTTTATCTTCACAAACAGTATACCATGTTTTCTAAAACACTTTACCAGAACTGTTGTAGTCCAAGGGAAGAAGAATTTCCCCTGAGATAAGAGCAAACACTCTTTGAAAGTAATCCCAGGTATGAGGATTAGAAAGATAACTCCAAGCTTCATTTCTTTTATCTTATCACATCTTTGCTCCCTCACAGGAGTATAAGTGATAAGTTCTGTTTCAAAGAACACCACATTGGAGCTCTAAAAACTGAAGCAAAAAAAAAAAAAAAAATCCCAACTTCTTATGGGTAAGAGGAAAAGTGAGCCTGTCCCTTACTGACTCTCAGAAAGTTTATATAAAGCAGGTGACTGAAATGTCCCATCTTCAGATTATGTGCTTAAACCTGACGAGAGCAAGTCACAGCAAATTTGAAGCGAGCGTGTTCAATGCTTTAGCAGAGCAGTGATGCTCTTTGGCATAAAATGCACCAGGAAAGAGTATACAGTTCAACCACAACAGGAATTTTTCAATATTTAGGACTTTTAGCATTGGAGAGAAGAAAGTGACTTCAAAGACACATGTCATCTTTCCTGCTTCACGTTCCCTTTCTTTGGTGACACGTAGGTGTCACCAGTAGGTACTGAGCTTTGGATCTGAAGGTGAGCTGAAACCAGAGCTTCGGGTCTGACTGGGGAGCTGGGGAGATTCTGGGTCTGGCACTTCTCTTTGTGAAGAAGGGATCCGGACTCTATAGTTGGTTTCGCTTTGTTTTGATTTGGGGGGCTTAAATAAAGTACTGTGCTAGCCGTGTGCTCAAATAAAGTCACTTCACTTGTGTCTGACTCTTTTGCGACCCTATGGACCATAGCCCACCAGGCTCCTCTGTCCATGAGACTCTCCGGGCAAGAACACTGGAGTGGGTCGCTATACTCTCTTTCAGGTGACCTTTCTGACCCAGGAATCAAACCTGTGTCTTTTATGTCTCCTGCACTGGCAGGCAGGTTCTTTACTATTAGCAGCCCCCTGGGAAGCCCAGGTTGTACAGTATAACATTATTAATTTAGATAACACACATCTTAATATTTGTGATCATTGTATCAGATCTAGGTTGAAATAAATGTGTTCACTATCTGGGAGAAAAAAGCTTAAGAAACTGAACAAGATGTGTTTGAAAGATTTGTGTAAAAGAGAAATTTCAGATGCCAAATATCAGGGAAACGACAGTAATTCTGTTAACTAGAGACAGGAAATGGGACATATTTGTCTTGGACACTAGTTGAAACATTTAATTTCTAAGTCACCAAAAGGACCTTATTTTATATTGACCTTATTCATAAGGTAGTTTCATGGCACACACCCAAGGACATTATTACAGCAGGGCTCACAACAAATTATTCATATCCATTTCCTTTAATAATCTATTAGGGACCTGCAGTAGAGTGAAAAAGCAGCATTTCTTTTAAACTCCTCTATAATTCAGATTTTTATCAGTGCAGACTAACCCTGTGGTCAATTAAATCTGAAGTAGTGCAGTTTTTATGTTTCTTGAATCTAGTGGACTCAAAAGCAAATATTATTTTATGATATGTTAATAACACAAGGAATTTTACTAGCAATATTTAGTGGAACATAAAGACACCTAAGTTCTATCTATTTGCGCAGCAGCAGAATGGATCTTAGAACGATTCCAATCATAACTCTTAGTCAAACACATTAGCACAGTCCATTTATATGTGAAAATGTTCAGTAAAGACCTGGAAATATTCTTTAAAGTCACCATCAGAATTTGTCTCCAAAATGTCCTTGTGTGTATAAATGCCAAATCTGAACTGTGAATTAAAACCCATAACAAGTGGCTCTAATTTGCTGCAATCTGAAAATAATATAATTTGTAGCTGAACCAAAGTTTTGTTTCTCTCCCAGTCCTGAGAACCAACTCGAAATAAATGGAACCCTGCTTTGTTTGTTCATTCATTTTCCGCAGAAATTATTGAGTCGTACTTTTTAAAAGACCAAAATATTCTCGAAGAAGTCCAAGATGGCCTTGATATTTTATTTAGCTTAGAACCCTGAAAGAAAATACTGGTGCCAAAAAGCACCATGTAGCCAGTTAGATTGCAAGGGATCAGTGGAGTTGTTCTCAACAACGCAAAGTGCAAATAAACTCCTTAGAGATAAAAATGAATTCATTCCTCTCATCTGTTGTTTATAGATACACTCATTCCAACTAAGACTATTTTCTTCCTAATTTCTTTTCCTTTCTTGAATTTCATACAGTCAGAATGCAAGATCATTTTCTACTCTCTAGATTCTCTCATTAAAATCAAGTTCTCTCTTCCTGAATTACTTCACTCTGTATAATAGGCTCTAGGTTCACAAATACAGTGTATTAATGCATACATATGGGATCTAGAAGGATGGTACTGATCCCATTTTCAGAGCAGCAATGGAGACACAGATATAGAGAACAGACTTATGGACAAGGGTGCAGGAGAAGAGGGAGAGATGAATGGAAAGAGCAGCACGGAAGCATATACACTAACTGGAAATAGATAGCCAATGGGAATTCACTGTTTGACTCAGGGAACCCAGACTGGGGATCTGTAATTACCTAGGGGGTGGGAATGGGCAGGAGGTGGGAGGGAGAGTGAGGAAGGAGGAAACATATATACACCTATGGCTAATTCATGTTTATGTATGACAGAAATCAAACCAGTATTGTAAAGCAACCATCAATCAATTAAATATTAAAAAAAAAGGTCAAGTTCCGTTACGTACAAAACTTGACTGATGTTATGTATAACTAGACATGTGATGAATGTATCTTACATGTATCTTACATGATACATTTATTATGGTACAAAACACATCATCAATTTTGCCCTAAATTATAGCTTATTATCAACATCCCACTTAGCTTCTGATAATCATCTTCTCTCATGTGTACAGATGTTCTGATATAAAGATTTTTATGAGTTTTGATCAGTATATAGAATTGAAGTAACTTAGCTATTACTATTATGGTTTAATTTAACTGTCATCACACATACAACCATTTCTCTCAGTTCTGAGTATGAGTTTAAGCTAGAAAGATTTGAGAATATAATATTTAAAGAAGAAGAGCATGCTCCATGAATTTAAAGGTCAAATTGTTTTATATCAAGTGTGTTGTTTTAGATATTAAGTATTATAATGTAGGAAATATACCAGATATTGAATTTATCAAAATCTTAGGGGAGGGAAAGATTTTTGTCTAAAATATTGATATAAATCACTTTTTATTGAAAGCTGTTTTTGGGAAGGGAAAGTGAAATCTTATAAGATAAGCATTATACCACATTTAAGGAAAAAGCAAAAAAAAAAAATTAGAGATTGGTTGAATCTTATTTTAAGCACATCTTTTCATTTTTCATTATTATGAAAAGATTATTGTTTCATTATTATTTATTAAAAGAAAGCCTACTAACTCCCTAGTGAGGTGCAGAAAGAACTTAAAAAAATGAGAGTCAATTTCTGCTTAATTCAGAGGCACGGAGAGGGTAGGGCAGATTGAGTAATCCAGCTTCAAAAGGAACCAGAGCATGAAAGAAATCCACCTTTTTAGTGGACAGAGCAGTGTATCTGCCTTGGGGATCAAAGTTTTATTGAATATTCTTATTTTAAATGGATACCATAAACTATGCCATCATTACCTATAAGCAGGTCCTAGAAGAATCTACTATACCTATACAGACAGGTGACAGGATTGTTAGACTGGCTTATTCTTATCTCACACAAAATAGATAAGAGAGATATGCACATTTTTGCTGATGCAAATATTAAGTTGAAAACTCTGGCCTTAAAGGGGTCAGGGAAAAAACAGAGGACTTCGAGTAGTGGATATATTCTTGCCTGCTTTATTAGCTGTGTTTCCCCATTGTTATAATGGGTGATCAAACATACCCAGTGAATTTTCTTAAAAGGTACTTGAAGAAGAAATACTTATCTTCAAGATTTAATATGGTCTTCAGATGACCCACAAATTACCACTCCATCTTATACATTAATTGGGCCAATAATTAGACAATGATGTCAATACACTATGCTTGCTTGAGAATTTTATAACTTCTTTCCTATATAACTTTCTTGCCACAAACGTCCCACAGTGGTGGGTTAAGAATCATTTCTCTAATGTTCTAAGAAAGGAAACTTGGAGTTACATATTAATTGCCTCTCCCTGGGTCCCCAGTTACCAAGTCAGACAGAATTATTTCTATATAGTTCATATATGGTCCAGCCTGCTTCAGTTAATACCAATATCACTCAAGAGCTCTATCTTCCTTCCCCTGTATCACTGCCAAGGTCTCCTTGTTTGACTTTGGTTCTTCTCATTGTCTTCTTCCTCTTGTCGACAAACCCTACCTTACCAAAGTTAATTCTATATTTTGAAAATAGTCTGAATGCTGAAAATACAGTAATTAACAATCCCTTCCTTCAAAGATGGAGTGGAGACAGAGGGAGGAAGAAAAAGAGATTGGGCAGGCAAAAAAAAAAGAGAAAAAAAACCTAAGTTCAGTGCCACAACTGATTTTCCCTCTTTGGCAACATGTAGGTAGCTATGTCTGGAGAAGGCAATGGCAGCCCACTCCAGTGTTCTTGCCTGGAGAATCCCAGGGACAGAGGAGCCTGGTGGGCTGCCGTCTATGGGGTCACACAGAGTCGGACACGACTGAAGCAACTTAGCAGCAGCAACAGCAGGTAGCTATGGATGGACAGCTTCTCTAGGCATGACAAGATTTCCATGTAAGAGAAATGAAAATTTGTTCATGCACTGCAAACAGTTTCCTATGGCTGAATCAAAGCAAAGGCAAAAAAGATGGATTGGGGCTGGTGGGGCTGCAGTCAAAGCAAGAGAGACTTGATGCTGTCACAGCACCCAGGGTCAGGCAATGGTACCTGGTTCTGAGCTGGTGGAGGGGCGGGAGGAAGTGATGGTGGTGACATGGAATACTGTATGTGGGGAGGTGGAGGATAAGGCTCAGGTCTCAGCTTAGGGCACGCGGGTGAATGAACCGCAGCACTTTTCACTGAGGGGCAGAAAGATGTTTGGTCAAAAAGTGTTCTGTCTCTTTGGAGTTTATCTCTCTTTCCCTCTAAATCTTTAAGGCAGAGAGCTGCCATTGTCTTGTCAAAATATCCATCTTCTCCAGTGAATTGCTTCCCACTTCTGCTATTGTTGGACACGCATTCTTACTGTCTTTCTAATGTGAAGAAACAACCAGCAGAGACAGGGCTCCTTAGAGGAGAGTAATTTTCAACTAATACCCAGAAATTCTTATCATTTCACTCCGATTCCATCTTCAAGATTTCACTGCATGTGAAGATGGAATCTGAGGAAAGTGGGAAGATGTGGTACGCTCCATTCTTCGAAAGATTTACTCCTGGTAATTTTCTCATCTCAGTTTGAAAGCTGGAGACTACAGGCCAGAGCTGTGGCTGGAGCACTCACAATACGTGCTGGACAGACTTTGTTAAATCAGTGTAAGAAGAAAGACTACATAGAGTTAAGCACTATTTAAACCAAATTGCACAGTACTGAAGAAAAATAAACATGGCTATTTACCCAGTTTTACTAAATTACTTGAAAATTCAAAACATTAATTCACACCGATATTTTGTCAAAAAGTATTCCATTTTGTACCTATTACTCACAGAATAACTGAAATAGGATAAATATAGAGATCTCTCCTATATATCGGAAGCTCCCCTGTAAAGTTCTTTGATCATCACTCACTTTTTTGCCCAAAGAATGTGTGAGCCTTTGTAGATATCTGTTAAAACAAAGAGCTGTCCCAGTGGTTAACAGTTCTTTGATATATGGTTGTGCTTTTTTGTAGAAAGGATACAGAAGTCTTTGTCAGAATCATGTATTAATATACATGTCATTATCTAAGGGTTTGATGTAAATCGGATTTTACATCTCCCACATTAAAACATTAAAGATAGTAAAAACTCCCTGGGTCAAAATTTAATAATAGTCTGCATTAACTTTTTTTTTTTTAAATCCTCTAGTTCAGTCTGTTAATATGACAAAAGCCAACAGTTCTCTGATATTTTGAGATTTTCTTTCTTTTTTTTTTGGTGAAGCTTTTATTGCTATTTTCATCATGTGTCTGGTACAGCAATAACATAACTAAATTCACTAAATTTAGTCACTAAACTTCAAAACTTATTATTGTTGACCTGGTTGTATTTATTATTTCCAACCAATATATCCAGTGAATGAAATAAATATGAGATAAGAATGTACAAATGTATAAAATTACATGACAGCAATTTAGAATTATATAACACGATCTCATCCTTAAAAAAATATCACATTGAAAACTCTACAAATAACTGAAAATTCACTGAGAGACTATAAAATATTCTGACATGAATATAAAGATGTCTAAAATAGATTTTAAAAATTTACTTCCACTAATTCACTCCATTATATCAGAAGCAAAACATTAATTTTTCCAATTAAAATGAATTAAAATCTTTTAATAGAAGACTAAAGGAAACAGAGAATGAGATGTTTGGATGGCATCACTGACTCTATGGACATGAGTTTGAGCAAGCTCTTGGGAATTGGTGAAGAACAGGGAAGACGCTTGCTGCAGTCCATGGGGTGGCAAAGTCAGAGTCGACTGAGTGACTGAACTGAATTAAACCAAAAGGAAACACTACTTACTACCCAACATAGTTGTTTAAGCAACTTAAAAAAGTGCAAGTTAATGATTCTGTTTGCAAGACTTTATAGATCATTTCACATTTTGCATAAAATTACTATTCCTGATTTAATGTTCACATTATACTTTTTTTTTTCATTTAGTGCTTTTATACACAATTTCCTTTTCCCAAGACTATATGTATTTCTTTCTCCCATCATTTAAACGGGAGATAGGTATATACTTTCAGCTTTGTCACGAACCTCTTCCAAAAAGACCAGAGGTGGATGGGCCTAGAAATTGTCAGAGTTAAGTCAAACAGAGAAGGAGAAACGTGGTATGACATCTCTTACGTGTGGGAATCTAAAAAGTAATGATACAAATGAACTTACAAAACAAAAAGAAACTCACAGACTTAGAGAAGGAACTTAGGGTCATCTGTACACACTGCTATATTTAAAACGAATAAACAAGGACCTACTGTATAGCACAAGAAACTCTGCTCAATGTTATGTGGCAGTCAGTCTGGGTGGAAGGGGAGTTTTGGGGAGAGTGGATGCATGTATATGGATGGCTGAGTCCCTTCACTGTCCACCTGAAATTATCACAACATTGAAAATCAGCTGCACTCCCATACAAAATTAAAAAATAAAAAAGACCAGAGGAAATTTACCAGGCTATCTCTTTTAGTGTGTACTCTTCTTGAAATACAACCCTAATTTCTTAATTTGCTTGTGTTTGTACCTGCTCTGTCATCCTACAAAGCACTTACACCTAAATTTATCACCCTTCCATATTCTAGTCTAATGCTGCTCAGTTGTGGTATCTATATACTGTGAACTTTTCTACTGATCTTGCTACTTGAAATCATACATTCATAACAGGTGAGGGTGGATATCTACAGCTCAAGAGACAATGACCTAGGAAACCAAATCCCCTTCCTCTTTTTAATGATATTGCCACAAACAATCAAAGACAATATGCCTGCGCATTTTATTATATTACTTTTTGATTCAACCTTTCCTAGCGTGCTAGTGGGCAAAGCTGTTTATGCTAGAGAAAAGGGACATAGGATCTTCAGAGGAAAGAAAAAAAAATCAGTGGACCATTTGATACTATTTAGTTTAATGACAAACACAGTAGTAGATGGTAGCTCAGCGGTTAAAGTGTCTGCCCGCAATGCGGGAGACCCGGGTTAGATCCCTGGGTTGGGAAGATCCCCTGGAGAAGGAAATGGCAACCCACTCCAGTATTCTTGCCTGGAGAATCCCATGGACGGAGGAGCCTGGTGGGCTACAGTCCACGGGGTTGCAAAGAGTCGGACACGACTGAGCGACTTCATTTTCCATCCTTAGGATCTGTTGAGAGTGCCTCTTTTCAACAATATTGACTGTCACTAAAAAATACTGAGAAAGAAAAACTCATTTCAATGTCATCACAGATTCTAATAGGAATTGATAACTTTTGCAGGTTTTGTAGATATTTTATAATAGCAGAATTCACTAGTGTACAAACAAAATATGCTCATAGCAAGCTTCATTCAAGTTCCTCATTTCTACAGTGAGTATTCTCCGTTAACATTTTTGCTTGGATTTATTTTGGGAAATATATGACATCATACTTTTTAAGGGTATACTATACATATAAAATATATATATATATATATATATATATCGGAGAAGGCGATGGCACCCCACTCCAGTACTCTTGCCTGGAAAATCCCGTGGACGGAGGAGCCTGGTGGGCTGCAGTCCATGGGGTTGCGAAGAGCTGGAAACGACTGAGTGACTTCACTTTCACTTTTCACTTTCCTGCATTGGAGAAGGAAGTGGCAACCTACTCCAGTGTTCTTGCCTGGAGAATCCCAGGGACGGGGGAACCTGGTGGGCTGCTGTCTCTGGGGTTGCACAGGGTCGGACACGACTGAAGTGACTTAGCAGCAGCAGCAGCATACATATATATAAATGAAAACTTTTTTTCGTATTTAAGTCCTTGATTTTATTAATTCCTTTAAATCTTTAAAATAACCTGATAAACAAAATGATTTTGTGGTTTTAGCCACCTGAGTGTCTAAAATCAGGGGTTAATGATACAAAATCTATAACAGCTAGTTTATTTGAGTCTATTTTAGTATCAGTTCTTTCAGTTAAGTAGACAAAAATCAACTTATAGATAAATGCATTATGCATTATCTGATATCAAATTGAGTTAGAAAATAAAAAATAGTATTTCCCTTTTTTTCACCAGTTAAAACAAGCAAAATTATATTTTAAAAATCTATTAAACACTAAGAATGCTTTTGATATTGGGAAAATATTTAAAGACAAGGTATTCTAATTGCTCACAGTAATGTTTTTAATTTAAAAATGTAAATACATTCTTGATAAAAATATATATGTGTGTGTGTGTATATATATATATATATATATATATGAACAGTTCTTCCTAAGAAGATGCATTTGGGGACTTTTTCCCTATAAAAATTTATGTGGATAACAGTTCATCAGTTACCCTGTGACACTTAGCAGGTTATCTTAAGTGAATAGGTTTAATCATTTTATTATTATTTTCTTTTTTTCTTTTCTTTTCTCATTTCTTCTTTGGCACAAAGGGTCTCTGACAGTTCTGTTACATGTATTGCTTTACTCTCTACCTTTGATAGTTTTGAAAGGATAACATAATAACTACTTTTGTCAAACTCAAATGGAGAAGATTCAGGAGCTTTCCATTTTATGTAGGAACTCGGAAAAATTGTTTGACAAGATTAGACAAAAGGTCTTCTGCTTCCCTGGTGGCTCAGAGAGTGAAGAATCTGGGTGCCATGCAGGGGACCTGGGTTTGATCTCTGGGTCGGGAAGATCCCCTGGAGAAGGAAATAGCAACCCCTTCAGTATTCTTGCCTGGAAAATCCCATAGACAGAGGAGCTTGGCATGTTACAATCCAGGGGGTAGAAAAGAGTCTGACACGACTGAGCGGCTAACACTACTACTTCTAGACAAAAGGTCTTCTGATTACTAGTCTAGCGGTCTTTGCACAATATTACATTACTTTTCACATTGTGTCCCAAACCCCCTATTATGTTCACAGAGTCACATGAAGACACAGAAATAGGAACAGCACACTGAATGAAGTCGATTACATTTTATGGCAATCAACTGGGTCTAGAAACTTTAAAATAACACACACATTTTAATGCCATATGTGTCTGTGAAAGAATAATAAAGAATAATGCTGGTTCTTGTTTCATGGGGTTTACAGTGGGGCCCCTTTTTGTCCCATAATTTCCCTAATTAGTCTCAATTGCGTTCTCCCTCTAAATTCGTAGGCCAAGATAGTATCTGCTTTATTGCCATGGGAGGAAAACTTGCTCTTATTGAGCTTTATTAGATACTCCATTCTCTCATTTAGAATCCTATTAAGTTTCCCCTTGGCATTTTCTAAATCAATTAGTTTTAGCTTTACCCTTCTTAATATGCTCCTTTTGGAGGCTCCTCATTTGAGTCCCTAACTCTGGTATTTGTAGTTGCCTTTCCCTTTTCTTTTGGGCAAAGATTTCAATCAATTTTCCCCGCAATAGTGCTTCGCTGGCGTCCCACAGAGTCGAATCTGTGACCTCACCATTATCACTGTCTGCTAAATATTCAGCCCATATGTCTTGGAGCTTTTCCCTAAACTATTGCTGCCGAAGGAAGTAATTATTACTTTACCATCTTAGCACTCCCCTGTCGCTTTTCAAGGGAAATAATTCCACGACCCAAGTGAATCATTGCAGAGTCCAAAACCAGAATCCTGTCAATAGAAGAGCAACTTTGCCCTCAGTCTCTAGTGAGAATAGGGGAAGAAATTGTCTGAAAAAGGAAGAACAATTATAGAATAAAATGTGACTTGTGGTCATGAACATGCTTATTTGTTTAGAAATCAATAGAGATGGTTAGTAGATGGCACAGTTACAAAGAATTAGAAGATGATTAAATTTTAACACTATTAAATGCATAAAAATTCTCTAAAATTAACAGAGGATTGTTTCAAAAATTTATTTATTCAGTTCACATATTTGTTTTTACAAATACATTATAAATAAAATGCACAATAAGCTCTTAATTCACTTAAAATAATTGAAAAAAAGACTGGAAGGAAATATATAAGATAACTGTTGCTGTTGTTTAGTTGCTAACTCATATCTGACTCTTTTGCAAGCCCATGGACTGTAGCCTGCCAAGGTACCTTGTTCATGGGATTTCCCAGGCAAGAATATTGGAGTGGGTTGCCATTTCCTTTTCCAGGGTGTCTTTCAGACCCAGGAATTGAACCTGAATCTCCTGCATTGGCAGGCAGATTCTTTACCACTGAGCCAATCAGGGAAGCCCATAAGATAATTAGTTCTAATCCTCCTTTTTAAAAATGGTTGATTATAGATCATCTTAATTTTTCAAATCAGTTAAGTTCAGTTCAGTCGCTCAGTCATGTCCAGCTCTTTCTGACCCCATGAATTGCAGCACGCCAGGCCTCCCTGTCCATCACCATCTCCAGGAGTTCACTCAAACTCACGTCCATCGAATTGGTGATGCCATCCAGCCATCTCATCCTCTGTCGTCCCCTTCTCCTCCTGCCCCCAATCCCTCCCAGCATCAGAGACTTTTCCAATGAGTCAACTCTTCGCATGAGGTGGCCAAAGCACTGGAGTTTCAGCTTTAGCATCATTCCTTCCAAAGAACATCCAGGGCTGATCTCCTTCAGAAAAGACTGGTTGGATCTCCTTGCAGTCCAAGGGACTCTCAAGAGTCTTCTCCAACACCATAGTTCAAAAGTATCAATTTTTCAAATAGTTAACAGCAATTATATTTATTATTAGAAGGAAAATTAAAAAAAAAATTAATACCTATTTTAATCTGGGTAACCTGTGTTTTCTAAGCTTCACAGACCAAAAATGTGGCTATTTTATAAAACTAAGAAAATGAGTTCCGTCGCTTTGCTTTGCAACTGTATTTACAGTTTTTCCGGTGAATGCATAATTTTAGAAATATGCATTTCCTTTAACTAGTGAGGTTCAGCACCATTTCTTGTATTGATCAGATGGTAACATTTTGTCCCATGTGGATTGCTTATTTCTATCCTGTTAAGCAACATTTAAATCCCCACCTCTGGAATTCAGACACTCCTGTAATTCTCTCTCCTTGAATGTGTGCTATTGACTCATTTCTAATAAATGGAATTCAGCATGCACAAAAAAGAAATATGCATTTCCTATTTATGCTAAAACAATGCATTTTTCCCAAGTAAGCTTCAATAGTTTTAAGTAAATAATCTGAGGGCCATCTATGGCACTATCAGCTAGTGTTACAGGACTGGAAAAATAGATTCTAGTAAAGACAGCGGAAGGAAATACATTCATAATATCACTGATGAGCAAGAGTGTGCGTGCTAAGTCACTTTAATTGTGTCCGACTCTTTGCAACCCCATGGACTGCAGCCCTCCAGGCTCCTCTGGCCATGGAATCCTCCAGGCAAGAACACTGGAGTGGGTTGCCTTTTCTGTCTCCAGGGGATCCTCCCCACCCAGGGATCGAACCCAGGTCTCCTGCATTGCAGGTGGATTCTTTACCACTAGGACCACCTGGGAAGACCGATGAACAACAGCACAAGAATGTAATATTTTTACTTTCTAAATAATTTTCAATAAGGCATGTAAAAGCTGAAGAAAATTATTCATTATTCAGTAGTTCATTAAATGCTAGGTCCCGTGTTTTTGTTGGAACGCGACGTTTATGATGTAGTTTGCAGGAATCACCATGGAACATTTCGCGTCCCAGTATTTCAGTGGCCACAGCAAACATCAATGTTATTGGTGAGGAGGTCCACTGTAGTCACCATTTCCCTAGAGTACTTAGCAGAACAAGAAAGCATCCAATAAAACCTTAAGTAAACACATTTCTTTTCAAACTGTTTGGGAAGTTGAACCATAAACCCGGCAGTAAAGGTGCCCTGAGTGGCGCTGGAAGTGTTAACTGCCATAATTGCCTCTACGCCTATGTTGTTTCTAAGTGTTCAATTCACTGAGGACTCTTTTACTCATATGGAAATTCTCCTGTTATCATTTTATTAGCATCCTGAAAATCTTCTACATAGAGAAGTTTGGAATCCAAGATGGTTTTTAGGTCTCATAGATATTGAGAACACATAGATATTGATATTATGAACATAGATATTGAGAACAATTATATTGAAGATAACATTTTAAAGATCACAATTGGGCAATGGCCTGAAGCTATTTTCCCTGGAGAAGGAAATGGCAACCCACTCCAAGATTCTTGCCTGGAGAATTCCATGGACAGAGGAGCCTGGCAGCCTACAGTCCATGGGGTAGGAAAGAGTCAGACACGACTGAACGAATGTTACTCACTGAAGCTATTTTATCTGCATGTAGCTTTTTCCTTTGGGTCCTAATGTTAATTGTTTGGGCTGTAATCATTTTTAAAGTTTTTATTTTTCCAGTGACATTTATTTTTCAATTCACTGCATTTTATGAAAGCAACATCCAAAATGGGCAGAAAATTTAAAAAAAAAAGTGTTCTTTCCACAAGATAGTTTTAGGCCTTATTAAGAAGCATTTGTCTTGGGCCATATAAGAAGCATCCCCAAATTTCAAAACATAAATTTCATACAGACTAATTTAAGAAATTAGTCTTGAATACTAATTTAAGAAATAAATCAATAATTTAAAAAAATCATAGTAAACAAACAATTGAGTATAGACTCATGGGTCTAGGGAATAATCACAAAGACATTTAGAAATCATGACTGATAATGAATCAAAACTAGTAGCATCTAGATTAAGAGAGTATGTGGAAAAAATTTGCACTGTTAAATGATTAATTGAAAAAAAAAGAAAGCTGAGTGTTAAATAAAGTAAGTGTCCAAAATAGGGGACTCAAAAAGAATCCTAAGTCTAAAGGAAGTAGAAAGGAATACTGTGATGTGAACAGAATTAATAAAAAATAAAATAAAAATTAAATAAATGACTCAAAAATCCAAAGCCTGATTTGTTAAAAAGTTTCATAAAATTGACAGCCTATTCCAAAAGTCTATAGATTGGGTTTGGCCCAAAAGATCCATAACATCTTATGGAAAATATGAACAAAGTTTTTGGCCAACCCAACATATATAAAACTGGCTTTGTTTGAGACAGAGAATTTTTTTTTTAATTTTTCCACCAGAAGAATAATAGTCGGACATGACTGAGCGACTTCACTTTCACTTTTCACTTTCATGCATTGGAGAAAGAAATGGCAACCCACTCTAGAGTTCTTGCCTGGAGAATTCCAGGGACTGGGGAGCCTGGTGGGCTGGCGTCTATGGGGTCTCACAGAGTTGGACACGACCGAAGCAACTTAGCAGCAGCAGCAGCAGCAATTTTCTCTTATAACTTATATGTGTTAGCCCCTATCTGTCAGTATATTCCTATTGTCAGCAGTCCTTTAAAATAAATGAAAAGTATCTATTTCACTAGCCTTCTGAATGCAGTGAGACACTGCCTTATTCTGCTTCTAGTCAGTAGATGTGGGTAGCAAGCAAGAGGTGATGAAAGCTTGTTGGGAGCCTCAGGGCCAGGAAAAGAAAATAAGAAAGGAACGACTTGGCCACAGAGGAGGTATTGGGTTTTCAGCTGGAGGAAAGACCCATGGAAAAAGAAACAAGAAAGCTATTTGGTAACTGAGGGGAGGGACAGATATATTTTTGGTTTATTTTTTAAGGAAAATGAATGGGTGACTCTGTATGAGCCATTTGGTTTACAAAAGAAGCCTTTCTGAGCATAGCCTGGATGGCTAAGAGAAAAAAATTGTTCTGCAAAATGAAGCAGAAGCATCATGAGTCTCCAAGCAGAGCTCTAGAGAGAAGCACCATGGACTTGGGAAGTGGGAAAGGCAGGTTAGGTAGATTCAAGGTTGGAGTCAAGAAGGAATCATCTGTCACTGGGATGAAGGGATGGTTGGAAGAATAGTGTAAATGAGAGAACTCTGACATCAAACATCTGAATTTTAAGTAGTTCCCTGAATTTTGATTTGGTGCAATATCTTCCCACTGTAACATAACATTCAAAGTGTCCTGTGTTGGTGATCCTCTGGACAAGGGACCAGAGGCAGGATCCAGGGCTGGATAAGGTAGGATGAATGGGAAATGGGAGGCACTGGGCTCCCCACTCTATGTGCAGTGCTCGGACATTTTTATTCAAATAGTAAAAGACAGAGAGACCTCAGAGGATGGGAGATATCTAAGAACCTTACCAACTCAGATTCGAGTTACAGGTGCATGAGGTACAACAGGCAATGCCTAAGGCAGAATTGAAACACAACATATTTTCAGATAGTAAATAACTAAGTAAGAAGTATATTGTGACAAGACAGGAGTTTAGTATTATATTAATATAAATTATATGCTCTTAAATTCCTGGACTTACCTCTTAGAAGTTTAATCTTATTTATGAAGACTAACTGATACCAAAACCAAGATGTCATCTTTAGTAATTTCCCTCTTTCCTCACACTCTTCAAGCTGAGCCAAGCATAAACTTAAATATACATCCTACTTCTCTACACATTCCTCTATATCACTTTTCTAGTAAATGATCTTTGTGCAGCGGCTCAAATCCCAAATATTTTCCCCCACAATCCCTTCAGTCCTTTTTATTTTGGGGCACATGACTGTGCTCAGTTTAGAGAAATAGGAACAATGAATTGTCAACAGACATGAAAGCCTACCAGAGTCCAATGATTGGCAGTATCATCTTGCATTTACTGGACTCAAAGTAAATATGAACATCCACACTTCAGATAGCACATCAGCTTTTGACATATTAGCCTTTCAGACTTTAAATGGAACTGTTAGGGGAAGCACACTGACTGAAACTGCCCACCCTGGTCAGGTCCTTTAGTAACCATTTGCATGAGTTGTTTTATGACAGGAGATCCTGGTAAGGAATACGGAACTTATAAGCCACCACCAACCGGAAGAGTTCGGGAAAGGTCAAAAGGAGACACCACGTGTCCATCCACTTCCCAGAATCCCTCTTGCTAGCATCCATCTTGGCTGAGTGATGCGTGTCACCAGGAAAGACTCTGAATTAGAATGATTGGCCAAAGACAACCCAGTAACTAATCCTATCACCATAAAACCTGAGAATGCGAGCCACGTGGCAGAGCAGTTCTCCTGGGTTCCCTTACCTACTGCTCTCCACCGGGTGCCCTTTCCCAATAAAATCTCTTGCTTTATCAGCACATGTGTCTCCTCGGACAATTCATTTCTGAATGTTACACAAGAGCCCGGTTTAGGCCCTGGAAGGGGTCCCCCTTCCTGCAACAGAACTATAATCTCCCTCATGGAATTCACTGATATGTACAAAGATACAGGTATAACTACGGTGAAAAAGAATATATGGCCCTAATTGTCAATGATAAAAATCCTTCAAACACTGGGTTAGCATACATTTTGTGCTTTATATACCTAGAGTATTCCCATTAAAAGAAATAAATTTTACCATGTATAATTTGTTATGTACACTTCCTTGCTTTGTGTTTTTAGGATATCAACATTGGCTGTCTCAAACACCACTTCTTTCTCTTATCAACTCTAACGTGAGCGTGAAACTCCGTTTGAACTATCCACAGACTCATGTGTTGTACTGCTGCTGCTAAGTCGCTTCAGTCGTGTCCGACTCTGTGCGACCCCATAGACGGCAGCCCACCAGGCTCCCCTGTCCCTGGGATTCTCCAGGCAAGAACACTGGAGTGGGTTGCCATTTCCTTCTCCAATGCATGAAAGTGAAAAGTGAAAGTGAAGTTGCTCAGTCGTGTCCAACTCCCAGTGACCCCATGGACTGCAGCCCACCAGGCTCCTCCGTCCATGGGATTTTCCAGGCAAGAGTACTGGAGTGGGTTGCCATTGCCTTCTCCACATGTGTTCTAAGAAGAATAATATTCTAATAAAAGTAAGAGAACACTTATGTGTTCTAATAATAATTATCATATTATTATAAATCCATTGGAATACAGAAACATGCCTTCTATTTTCCACAAAGCTTACAGCTTCTACAACCACTGGAGTCTTATACATATTAAATTCACAATAACAATTTTCTGAGAAGAGGACCTATTTTGAAGTAGATAATGGGAAGCAGATACTTCCTACCACATCCAGTAATTCAAAGATAATACAATATGTCTGTGTCCCACACTTTTTTCTTTCTGACTTCTGCTTTCCATGTTGGAGAGGAAGATGGAAAACTTAGGAAAGAGGATTTCTTCTTTTTTTTTTTTTTAATTCCTCCCTTTTGAAAGACCCATCTCCCTCCCCTACCCACCTATCTAGGTCGATTGAGAGCCCCTGTTTGAGTTTCCTGAGCCATAGAGCAAATTCCCTTTGGCTATCTATTTTACATATGGTAATGTAGGTTTCCTTGATACTAGGAAAGAGGATTTCTTGCTTGCACCATTAGAATACTTTTCCTTTTGTGTTCCAAGCAATAAAGACAACGACAAAGAAGAGAAAATTCACAATTATACATAAAATTCTGATGAGCAAAATCTTCTCCTTCTGCCCTTTCCACTTTTTAGCATATGAACAGTAATTGATCAATAGAAGGAACTCTAGAGGCTCCCCGACATAGTTTTGCCCTTCACCCTGTTCCAGGAGAGTTATTCAATGTGAGTTTCTACAGCTATGGTTATTAGAAAAAGGCCCATGCAAATATCTTTATTATTATGCAAAAGTATAAGCAGATTCCAACCACTGTACAGTCTTTTATACCTTTATATACAAATATTGCAAAACATGAGAAACAAATGCTCTGGAGAATGAGAGAAGGAAGAAAGAACACTAGCTTTTTAAAATATTTATCACTCTATAAAAAATTAAAGATCAGTGCTATTTTTGACAAGGATGTGTGGCGTGCTATAATACGCACATCAAATGTTGTATCTGAAAAGGGTTAAAGAAGCAATCACAGGGGTCATTCTGACATGTGCTCCAGAATGCCTTGATGGACAGCATCTCTCCCCAGTGCATTAGATATAGAGGTATAATCACTGAAGCAAAGTTTATCACAGTCATCTATCAGCTGTTCAAACAACCAGGTCTACCCAATCCTGTGTCAGCCTGATGAACTTTGCTAGTTAAACATCATAGCATTCCAGTGCATTGAAAAATGTCAGCCTCCTATCTAGTCACGTTTTGCGACAGCACATTTAATGCAACTGGAAATAACAAAATATTTATCTGCATTCTTCCTATGGAGGCAAGTTCATAAAATCAGGAGGATCAGATTTCCTATGATCAACTAAGAATGGATGGGAAATTTTTTTTTAAAGGTAATTTTAAGACTGAAAATATGATTGACTCAAATGGCAAGACCTCCAACAAGATAGGGACACTCAGGCCACAGACAAGTAATGAAAAAGCATTTGTGTTGACTAAAACTCTGCTGAAGAAATCCAGATAAATTTTTATTGGATTTTTGTTTTGCTAGTTGTGAGACACACAAAAAACTACCAGTTAGAACATGTAAAACTTTACCACCTATGTGATTTAGTCCAAAGATTTGGGCAAGTGTTTATTGTGGAATTTACCTGTCTCCACCTCAACATTCCAAGTGGATATGTGTTGGGCCACTTGTGTGTCACTTTCTTAAGTTCAAATCTTATCCTGGATTGGCAAAAAAAGCTCATTCAAGGTACAGAATAAACCCAGATGAATGTTTTGGCCAAGCAAATATATTTAGCTCTAGCAGAACTTTCTCAAGCAGGTGTTTTCATGATTCCTATTTCACTGATGAAGACATCGAGACGTATTTCAGTGATTTGCTTGTGAGGAAATAACATGGATATGTAAGAGTTAGGATTTAAACCTAGACATTCTGACACCAAAATTGTTTTTTTTTTTTTTAAGAATTTTAAGTACTTATTTAATCTGAAATTTCATTTTGGCCATGATTGTAATCTTTTATTTAATGAAGAACTGAATTCTTTGTTTCCTATCTCTTTGCGAGGACTTATATTATATATGAGTTTCTCCAGCATGTAATGGATGAATCATTTTAGAATATCCTAACAGTCATCATAAGATTAAGATATCCATCATTGTATGTGCATTTTCAAACACTCTAGCTTAAACAGAAGCATTTCATTACAAGGATTCCTCCTTCTCTACCCATTTTCCTCATAATAATGGCTTCCCACTAAATACATCATCTGAAACTGAGACAGAGGGTGAAGACTATGGTTTGCCAGGATTGTTCCTTTTCATGCATCTCTCATCATTATGGTGTAGTTCAAACTTAATTAACATTTATTAAGAAACTTTATGATATTTTGGTCTTATGCTGGATATTATAGATTCAATAATTCACATTTAACACCTAGGACAGATCAACAGAGCTCATATGTAAAATAAACCCTATCTAGTAAATCATCCTGAAAAGATGCTAATCTTCATCACACCTATATGGGGCCAAAGCCAGATGCTTTCTCCCTTAGTTGAACCCTTTACAGTCATGATGGAAAAAGGAGGAGAAAATATTTCTCAGTACATGCCTACATATACAAAGATTCCACAAAAAAATACTGCAGAAATCACATAACATCAAAACAGTTGCCATAAGAGCTATGGGATGGTGTTGACCTATATCCAAAGGAAGAATGAAGCAGAGTACAGAGCACGTGTGAGAGCTAAATGTCCTCAGATGTCAGTGGGAGCTCTGTGGGGTGTAGAACAAGATGAGAACTCCCTGTCACTGCACCAATAATGTGGACCCTCACACAGCACACTGAGGAATGTTTTGTTAATGCTACCAATTTACCTTATCCTGGCTACAGGTTTTTTTTTTTCTCTCTCTCTCTCTACAATATAATGGAAGTATATGTGACAAAAGTGCTGATTTTGTAAGAAAAGACTGGTAAAGAAAGAAAAATAATAGGATCTATGTTTAGAGATAAAAGAGAACAGTGAAAACCGGCTTCTGATACGAACAGAGAATATAGAGATATGATTAAAGGCATCATTGTATGGATTTGCTGAGCATAGTCAATGAAAAAGAAAACAAGAACAATACATAAATGTTGATCATGCATATACTGAATGCTTACTATATGGGTCTTCTAACAAAGGATTCTCAAAGTGAATAAATTCTACCTCTTAGTGATAAACAGATGTCTTAACATTAGGAATTCTAAAATTACATTCAAAGACACTTTATTAATATAAATCCCAAAATGTATTTTTTATATTTTTATAAAGAATATTTCTGAGGAAACTACTGCTGAGCATTTATATAATGAACTGGATCTTACAAGGAATAAAGGAGAACATTTTCCAACGACAAAAGATCTTGAGTACACATAGCAGCAGAAACTCAATGTAATTTTCCTCTTACAGAGAAAATATGTAATCTCACCTGGAAATATGACCAGACTCATATTAAACAAAACCAATATCTTTACACTATAGATCACCCTAGAAATCAGTGCCCGGCCACTTTGAAAGTGTTTGCTTCTACATTTCGGATTTTGAGTGGTATTTTAAAATGTGGATTCGGTCTTTAAGAAGTCAGACATTTACAAACTGGAATGAACTGCCTATATTATCTTATTTATTTATTCAATTAATGTTTGATTTTGTTGAATGTGTTAGCTCTTCATAAAACTTATCTCACCTAATTACATTTACAAATTCAACAAGAGCTAGAAAAGCAGATTTTATTTCCATTATAAGTTAGACAAAAATAAAATCTGTGAATCAAGATCTAAATAGTTCTGTTACAAAGGCTTGCTACCTCAAATAAAAGAAGAAAATGAAAAATGCACAATTTTTTTGCTCTAAGATAATACAACCTTAATGATAATCATAACAAAAGCCAACATTTATTATGATTTTGTTGTTGTTCAGTTGCTAAGTCGTGTCTGACTCTTTGCAACCCTATGGAATGCAGCGCGCCAGGCTTCCCTGTCCTCTGCTATCACCTGGAATTTGCTCAAATTCATGTCCACTGAGTCAGTGATGCTATCTAACCTTCTCGTCTCCTGCCACGCCCTTCTCCTTTTGCTTTCAATATTTCCCAGCAACAGGATCTTTCTTAATGAGTCAGCTCTTTTGATTTACCACAAGGTACAATTTGCTCAGACTCATCATTTTAGGTAGAAGGGTTATTAGAAAATCCACCACCCTATTACTGCTTCCATTCCACTCGTATTATCAATGAGAGAACTGAAATTATGCTACTGAGGTCACTTACTATAAAGCTGTAAAGCCAGATTTTATAGTCCAGACAGTCCCCTACATCACAAAATAGTTCAGCATATCTATTACTGCTTAGTTTATATAGTTATGGCATAAGTCTTATTCTTTATAAGTTATTACAATTGATTGTGCCTCCTTTTACTCTGTTAATATTAAAGAGGATCATACTGAAGGAACTGAGCAAAACATTTATTACTTGCTATAAAACTTACTGAATCTTCTATATCATATTCAATGACACCCAAGTTTCAAAGAGTGATGAGTCAAGTATCAAAGACTTAATTCATAAAATGTTTTCCTAGTTGAGGAACATGAATGTCATGAGGACAATAAAAAGCTAAAGTTATATCAGAAGTATAGTGTAAGAGAGTTAGAGACAATAGATTCTAGCAAGCTGAATAAAAAATGGTGGGAGGTAGAATAGGAGAGAGAAAGGACAGAAAGATGGAACAGGGGGAGGGAGAAAATAGTGAATTAAAATGGCAATTAGGCTAATGACTTCTTTTTATTAAAAAAAAAAGTATACCATAAAATACTCATTCTTTCAACCATAAACGCCAAAAGCATGGTCCCTTGATCCCAACAGTTTTAGAAGACAGCTAGAGTGTTTCCATGAAGTATTTAAAGTCTTTGTATGTCTATATATTAAATTAAAAGACGCTTACTCCTTGGAAGGAAAGTTATGACCAACTTAGACAGCATATTAAAAAGCAGAGACATTACTTTGCCAACAAAGGTCCATCTAGTCAAGGCTATGATTTTTCCAGGGGTCATATATGGATGTGAGAGTTGGACTCTGAAGAAAGCTGAGCACCGAGGAAATGATGCTTTTGAACTGTGGTGTTGGAGAAGACTCTTGAGAGTCCCTTGGACTGCAAGGAGATTGAACCAGTCCATCCTAAAGGAAATCAGTCCCGGGTGTTCATTGGAAGGACTGATGTTGAAGCTGAAACTCCAATATTTTGGCCATCTGATGCAAAGAGCTAACTCATTTGAAAAGATCCTGATGCTGGGAAAGACTGAGGGTAGGAAGAGAAGGGGACGACAGAGGATGAGATGGCTGGATAGCATCACTGACTCAATGGACATGGATTTGGATAAACTCTGGGAGTTGGTGATGGACAGGGAGGCCTGGCGTGCTGCGGTTCATGGGGTCACAAAGAGTCAGACACGACTGAGCGACTGAACTGAACTGATAAGCAAATACATCAATAGAAACCTGGAAATATAACAGATTACCTTCATTGTCCAAGATATATACTGCACTTTCCTTTCCAGCTTTGAAGAACACAGAGGCAGAGTGTGTATGTGTGTGTATGTGCTCACGTGCACAAAATGACGATTAAAGTTAGACAATAGAGACTTCACGCAATAATAATAAAGTGAGAGAAGAGGGCAGCAGAGGACGAGATGGCTGGATGACATCACCGACTCAATGGACATGAATTTGACCAAACTCCGAGAGATAGTGAAGGAGAGGGAAGCCTGCCATGCTACAGTCCACGGGGCTGCAAAGAGTCAGACATGACCATGACTTAGGGACTGAACAATAATAATTCTCTGAGTCATGCCAGGTACCAGGGAAAGGCTAAAGTCAGATGATCCACAAAACCAAGTATATTGACTGAATCCCATCTAGAATAACTCTAACTCTATACATCATATTTTCAAGTTATTCAATCAGACTGAAAATTTTGAGAAAAACATCTTGACAGTTACACGCTATATATGCTTACTAATGTGAAGTCATTTGAACTCCTTTTTAGAAAGTAAACACTGCTTCAAAACCCACCTGTGAATTATGATATAGATACACATTTAATGTATGTTTATAACACATTTATAATTAAAAATATATTTACAATCCCCAATCATTTAATATAATGCCAGCACTTACTTATGAAGTGTTTTCAAACATTAAAAAATGCTGTAATGCTGTAAATGAAGGACTTCAATGAACAGATCGTAACCTTTATACTTACATTTGAAGAGCTAAAAATAACTATTCTTTGTAACCAAAGAAGTCCTATGGCAGGGTCAGTATTTGGCAGAAACCATCGTATTCTTGTGAGTAAAAGCATCTAGAGAGCTGTGAAGTCCAGCTGGCTGAAGACAGGCGGCTGGAGTCTGGTACATCACTGCTGGAGCGGGTACTGCAGGTGAGAGTGGCTGACCAATACATACAATGTTTATATTAGAACCACTGTAAACAGAAGTCTCCTCAAGGATGCCTGCAGTAATTGATAACCTTTCCACTCTGGATTGTATTGATTAAACCATTCAGGAGACACCAAATTATTACAACAGGACTCTCTGGGTCAGTGATGCCTGCACAAAGCATCATGTCCATATGCATGTTTTCAGCAGTGTCTGCAGTAATTGATAACCTTTCTATTGCTCTCACATTGGTCAAGGCATTCAAGCCACACCAAACTATTATGGAGTGTATTTCTGGATCAATAACTACACAAAACATTATGTACAGTATCGCATTATTTTTCTCAGTAATGTCTGAATATATATTGCATATTAGAGAGGGAAGTGTTTAGAAAATAATAGAATGTTCTTCTTTGAGAGGTACATTCCTTTTACTTGTGCTAAATAGAAATTTTTCCTAATGAACAACTTATCAAAACACATAAAGCATTTGAAAGCAGCAATACTGATTGGGCTAGACTTTACTTAAACTACTTGGTTTAATTATAATGATTAAGCTGCCTACTGGGGATTCAATTTTTAATGACTTAATTTAATGTGCTGTCCATTCAAATGTCACCTTGTGAGGTTTTTCTTTATTCAGTTATCAACTTACTGGGCACTCAAGCAAAGATAAGCATCATCTGAAAAACAGCTCCTGTAGTAAGTCTGAACTGTTGGCTTCAGACTTATGTTTGTAAGTAATAGAACTTTTTTCCCCCAACACAGTTTGATTTCTGAGTTTGAGGCTCCATGTTGTGGACGAACAAAGAAGTGAAAAACAAAACAAGACAAAAAAAACTTCATACCACTTCCCCTCCAGCCCCCTGTTTTTTAACCACCAGACCTGAAAGATACTAGTACCCATTCAAAATCAATCACTGGGTTGTCTGCAAAAACTGCGGGCTAGCTAGCATATTGACAGTCTAAATTCCAGCATGGTGGGTGTACTTGCAATAAGAAAAGACTACAAGTCAGAGCGACTCCCAGAGCTGGTTGCTAAACAGGTACCAGCACACCGTACCCTACAACTGATCAGCATTAAAATGAACAGATATTCTCAGATACGTTTTGTGACTGTTATGGATTGAATTCTGTCCCCCCTGCACAGTGCATATGCTAAAGCCCTCACTCCCAGTGTGAGTATATTTATAAACAGGGCCTTTAAAGTGGAATGCGTGTTAGGTTGCTCGGTCATGTTCAACTCCACAACCCCATGCACTGTAGCCCGCCAGGCTCCTCTGTCCATGGGATTCCCCAGGCAAGAATTCTGGAGTGGTTGCCAGTTCCTTCTCCAGCGGATCTTCTTGACCCAGGGATCAAACCTGGGTCTCCCACATTGTGGGCAGATTCTTTACTGTCTGAGCCACCAGGGAAGCCAAACAGTTGTGGCCTGTGGGATCTAGTTCCCTGACCAGGGATCAAACCTGGGCTCCCTACACTGGGAGCACAGAGTCGTGACCACTGGACCACCAGGGAAATGGGAATTAAGGTTAAACGAGGTCTTAAGGCAGGGGACCTAATCCAATATACCATGTCCTTATAAGGAGAGGAAGAGATGCATTTCTGTGCACAGAGGCAAGGCGAAATTAGGACACAGTGGAAAGATGGCCTCTGCAAGCCACAGAGGGGCCTCAGGAAAAGGCAAACTAGCCAACACCTTGATCCTGAACCTCCAGGACCGTGAGGGAATAACTTTCTGTTAAGTACCCAGTCTGGGGCATTTTGTTACGGCAGCCCTAGCAAACTAATATAACCATCAAAGCATTAGAAAGTAAAGAACACCAGTATACATAACATATATCTTATAACATAAAAGAACTGGTAACCTTGTTTTGCCATAAGACATATGTGAACATTAAAATGCAAGTGTGTATGTGCGACCCAAAGGATGCAGGAAGTTCAATGGAGGGAGAGAAAACATCTGGTCGGGAAAATTGAGTTCACGGAAGAGGAGACCAATAGCTGGGTTCTGAACAGAATTCTGATAGGTGACAATAAAAGGGAGCCCCACAAAGCCAAAGGCAGAGAGATGAGAAAATGAATGTTTTTTTTTAAGTTTCTGATCGTTTAATTTTGGGTTTCCCATGTGGCTCAGTGGGAAAAGAATCTGCCTGCAATGCAGGAGACACAGGCGATATAGGTTTGATCTCTGGGTTGGGAAGATCCCCTGGATGAGGAAATGGCAACCCATTCCAGTATTCTTGCCTGGAGAATCCCATGGACAGAGGAGCCTGGTGGGCTATAGTCCATGGGGTTGCAAAGAGTGGGGCACAACTGAGCGACTGAGCATGCACACATGGGCTGCAAGTTGTCACAAACATTGGAAATAAGTGTTTTAAGATACATCAGTGATGTAAAAAGAATCACTGGACAAGGGCACTGGTTTAGGCATGAAAAGAGAAACGGGGGCCATCTCTGAGGTCACTAAGCCAGCAGAGTTGAGCTGGAACTGGAACTGGACTGTGTTCAGAACATCGCTCAATCATAATGAGTAGTGCAGGAAGAGTGCTTGGTTCTCAGTGCTATGTAGTCACTGAAATGAGGTCAAACGAATAAGAAGTGTTAGTGACCATGGCAGGGATACGGATTTGAGAGATGATGACTGTACTAGTCAGCCAGGACTACAGTAACGAAGTTCTGCAGACAGAATGGTTTAGACACAAAAATGTATTGTTGGAGAATTCTGGAGGATGGAGTACCTAGATCAAGGTGGAGGCAGGTTTGGTTTCTTCTGAGACCTCTTTCCTTGGCTTGTAGGTGGCCATCTTCTTCCCGTGTCTTCACCTGGTCAGAATTCTTCTGGTTGTCCTGTACTGAATCTGTGTTCAAAGTTCTTTATTATAAGGAGAGCAGGAACCTTGAATTAAGGCCCATGGTAATGATCCTGTTTTAACTTGATTGTCTCCCCAAACCATCAAATTTTGAAATATTGGAAGTTAGGAGTCCAACGTATGAATTTTTAGAGGACACAACTTAGCCCATACCAATAATAAATTTTAAAAAATGAAAAAAATGTAACTGTTTGTATGCTGCAGTGACTATGAGAAGAAGGAAAAAAAAAAATGGCCCCAACATTGGAATCTATGGACATGACTAGGTCTGCTGGCAGAAGGATCGAGAAGATTACAGATGCTTTCCTGATCAGATCATCATGAAAAGAACATTTTAGAATCAAACAGATTCTGAGTTACATCCCAACACTGCTCTAGGACTGGGAGCATCATCCCTCAAAACCTCTGTATGTCTACAAATAACAGATCATAAATATTCACTCTGAAGTATTGCTAGGAGGAAGTGAAAATGTGCAGAATATTATTGAACACAGAACAGAAGCTAGGCAAGTGTTTTCTTCACTTGCTATTACTACAAAGTTGTGCAGTAGGCAAGGAGATGTCTAAGCTTGCCCTTCATCCCCTAGGTCTACCTCAACATTCTCCCATGAAACGCTATCTTTTGAGATGCTGTGTTCATGGGAAAGCATATTTACTTTCTGGAAAAGTTTTATAAACTTATCCAGCCTCTAGCAGTAAGCCTACTGAGGAAGGGTGTGGCATCAATAAAAAGAGGAAAAGTATATAATGAAAAGGATGACAAAAATTACTTCAAACAATTTTGTTCTAAGACTGACCACATTTACAATGACCACTCTTCTTCTCAGAATTAAACTGAAAGTCAATTTTAATTTTGTCTTTAGTTCACATTTCCAACCCCCTGTTATAAACATTACATGTCTCAGTCTCATTTCAGAAATGAAGAGAAGAAAGTGATCATGGTTTGTCTCAAGGAAATGAAAGCATGAAAATGAATACATTAGAATTCAGAATTTGATACTCAGCTTAGTGGTCCATGAAATGCAAAATAATTACTATAGAGATTATGCGTTACCATTGGAGCTGAATTCAGTGTGGAGACCATGTTTCATAACTGAGAGTCTGGGGCAGATACTGCCCTCTACACAGTCTCTAGCTAGTGTTATGCTATGGAGATCCTGAATTACAGAGTCCAATACTGTCAGGATTCTAGTAAGAACTTTTCTATAATTTGGTCTTTATATCCACAGAGATGAAGGGGATATGCTGCACAAGACATTTATTGCTCCCTCTTCATAACGTAGCTTTCTTATGTAACTTATACAGTGTCTAATTTTTCAACATGTCAGATGATATTTGCAATTGTTATATTTTAAAGTTAGGGAAAGTTGTGAACCGTGAACTTCCTGATGTTCAAGCTGGTTTTAGAAAAGGCAGAGGAACCAGAGATCAAATTGCCAACATCTGCTGGATCATGGGAAAAGCAAGAGAGTTCCAGAAAAACATCTATTTCTGCTTTATTGACTATGCCAAAGCCTTTGACTGGGTGGATCACAATAAACTGTGGAAAATTCTGAAACAGATGGGAATACCAGACCACCTTACCTGCCTCTTGAGAAATCTGTATGCAGGTCAGTAGGCAACAGTTAGAACTAGACATGGAACAACAGACTGGTTCCAAATAGGAAAAGGAGTTCGTCAAGGCTGTATACTGGCACCCTGCTTATTTAACTTATATGCAGAGTACATCATGAGAAACGCTGGGCTGGAAGAAGCACAAGCTGGAATCAAGATTGCCGGGAGAAATATCAATAACCTCAGATATACAGATGAAACCACCCTTATGGCGGTGAAGAGGAACTCAAAAGCCTCTTGATGAAAGTGAAAGTGGAGAGTGAAAACGTTGGCTTAAAGCCCAACATTCAGAAAATGAAGATCATGGCATCCAGTTCCATCACTTCATGGGAAATAGATGGGGAAACAGTGGAAACAGTGTCAGACTTTGTTTTTTTGGGCTCCAAAATCACTGCAGATGGTGACTGCAGCCATGAAATTAAAAGACGCTTACTCCTTGGTAGGAAAGTTATGACCAACCTAGATAGCATATTCCAAAGCAGAGACATTACTTTGCCAACAAAGGTCCATCTAGTCAAGGCTATAGTTTTTCCTGTGGTCATGTATGGATGTGAGAGTTGGACTGTGAAGAAGGCTGAGCGCTGAAAAATTGATGCTTTTGAACTGTGGTGTTGGAGAAGACTCTTGAGAGTCCCTTGGACTGCAAGGAGATCCAACCAGTCCATTCTGAAGGAGATCAGCCCTGGGATTTCTTTGGAAGGAATGATGCTAAAGCTGAAACTGCAGTCCTTTGGCCACCTCATGCGAAGAGTTGACTCATTGGAAAAGACTCTGATGCTGGGAGGGATTGGGGGCAAGAGGAGAAGGGGACGACAGAGGATGAGATGGCTGGATGGCATCACTGACTCGATGGACATGAGTCTGAGTGAACTACGGGAGTTGGTGATGGACAGCGAGCCCTGGTGTGCTGTGATTTATGGGGTCGCAAAGAGTCGGACACGACTGAGCGACTGAACTGAACTGAACTGGCCACAATTCATGGACAAAGTTAAATGATACAATACCCTGATTTTAATCATTGTTTTAAAAATGTTCTTAATGACAAAGTGTATGATCTTGTTTTCTTAAAGAGAGCATATAAATAATAACCTCTCTTCTTTGGATGCCTTAGAATCTTCACTATTCAGTAACAGATTTTGCCCCCTAATGCGGTTTGAAGGACACGTTCTGCTAGTTTGAAGGACTAGCAGACTGTGCAGAGGGCAGCAGCTGACCACCGGTCCCGTCTGAAGTGTCTTAGAGTTGCTTACTTCACTGAAGCCATTGAAGCCTTCATTGAAGACTTTCTTGGCTTTTATTTTTCACCTTTCTATTTTGGGCTGTCCACTCTCTTTCATTCTTTCTTGTCCCCATTCATCTTACCTTTACTATGCTGAGGGAAAGGAAAGGAAACGAAAGGCGCTCAAACACAGCACCCCTCTGTAACAGTGCTCGCCTTGGACAAGTTACCCCCTGCCATCTGGGAGGTGCTGTGTTGTCCAGGAACATACATGCAAGGGCGCAGGGCCTGTGAAGAGCGCCTGGCCGACACAGACAAGCAGCTGCACAGGTAGTGACTGCACAAGGCCTTAGTGACGGCCATCCTGCTGCATGAACAACAGTCCCAGGTATTTCAAAATATCACTGCATTTTGAGTTTGTGTAACCAAGGGTGCTATGCCTGGCAGAGTATCATAGCAGGAATAGTACCTGTTGTGTGTTCATTTAGTCCATGAGGAGAGGCAAAAGATGGAAAGATGATTTCATGAGCTATTAAATATTATCACAACTACCACAAAACCCTTTAGTTCAAGACGTAAGACTAGGAGCTACTAAATTAAGTTTTATATGCAGACACTGCACATTACCTGAAAAGTGTCTAGCCTGTGATGAAGAGTACCTTCTAAAGATGGCTTAATAATTTACTTGTACACATGCTGACAATGAAAACCCACTCCAGCTGAAAAACATCAAAACAAAAATTTTGCCAGCCAAAAACTCCAATAACTAATCTATAAAAAAACAAAGAAATATGTGTTATTTGTTTGGATGGAACAAGACACAAAAGAAATTTGCTATCCTGCTCTCTCTATATCAATGAATCTTAATAGCTAACCACCTCGAGGCATGTGGGTTCTTCGTTCCCCTACCAGGGATTGAACCCATGCTCCTTACATTGGAAACATGGAGTCTTAAACACCACCAGGGAAGTCCCTTCGATAACTATTTTGATAATTAATCTGGGTGTCATTTATGTAGCATGGTAAGAAGTCAATTCTGCTTCCTGAAAACTTTTCTTTTATAAGTGTAGATTTCTGGGTTTTCCCTCAGAGCTACTAGATGAATCTCTTGAGAATTGTGCCTTTTAAACTAGTTTTTTTTTTCCTGTGATTATTATATATATAAAGTTTGAGAATTACAGTTTTAAGACTAGCCTGATGGTCTTCCTTGAACTGCAAGGAGATCCAACCAGTCCATCCTAAAGGAGACCAGTCCTGGGTATTCATTGGAAGGACTGATGTTGAAGCTCAAACTCCAATACTTTGCCCACCTCATGCGAAGAGCTGACTAATTTGAGAAGACCCTGATGCTGGGAAAGATTGAGGGCAGGAGGAGAAGGGGACAACAGAGGATGAGATGGTTGGATGCATCACTGACTCAATGGGCATAGGTTTGGGTGGACTCTGGGAGTTAGTGATGGACAGGGAGGCCTGGTGTCCTGTGGTTCATGGGGTCACAAAGAATTGGACACGACTGAGCGACTGAACTGAACTGAACTGATAGTCTCTGGATTTTATTTGTGCTAAATTATTAGAGTATAAAAGAATGCATGCATACTGCATATCTCAGATCGTACATGGGTTCTTCAATGCAACCAGTGCTAAATAAGCAATATCTCTTTCTAGTCATTCATTATAGGGCAGAAGAGGTCATGTTTCTCTGTGTTATTTACTCAGTCAGTCAATACTTATCAATATTTATTGATCATTCACTCTTTGTTAGAGATTGAAACAGTATGCTATTATGTGTTGGGAATAAAACAGTGAGCAAAAGGAGACTCTGTTTTGCTCTCATAGAACTCTGATCTACTGTTGCTATGATGCTATAAAAAAATATGAACACACACAGCAGGCTTTCATTTAGAGAATTAAATTTTATCTAGCCAAAGCATATGACAATTGGAAGACCTCAGAATCAGTGAAGACGGGTTCATTCTGACACTGCACCAGGGTCTCTGGGAGCCAAGCCTGTGAGTGGAGTGGTTGGCCTTGTTATGAACTCTTCACCATGTATGGGAGCTGAGCTTTGGGTTTGCAGTTCCAGCTGCCAAAATTTTCTTTTGTTCTCAGAAAAGAACTCAGTCCACATTTAGACACCTATTGGCACTGGATTAGCAGCTTCAGAAAGCTAAACAAATTTAATTCCCAAAGGAAATGGTAGTTTGCCTTTTTCATGATCAGTATAATCGTTAGATTTTCTTGAGGAAAAAGCCAGAAGTTTCCAGACAGAACTATACCCAACAGGGCTTTCAATCTCAGTGTTTTAGCAATGGTTAATGGTTATTTTTATTCGTATTAGGGAAATGGTCCTTTTTTTCGCCTAATTTCCCAAAACACACACATACACACCACCACACCACACCACACCCCCACACCCCCACCCACATGGGAGACACCTTAGATGTGATATCACTCGATAGATTTTAGAACTTAGATGATAAAGCTAAATATTGAGAACAAAATTTATAAATTAAAAAAAAAACACTTTTAGCAGAAAGTTTATACTGTGTGTATGATTTCTAAATCTTTGCAAGAGAAATGGCATTGAAAAGTGTTTTCACAAATTCTTTATAGATTAAGAAACTCAGAGATTGAATAACTTATCCAAGGTCAGACATCTGAACAGTAGTCGCTCTGGGCTTTGTCTTGTCTATAGCCTAAGCGTTTTCATTTCGTCACCATAGGAGGGAGGGTTCCTGGCCGTATAGAAAGGCTTCGGATGGAATTTGTACCTTCATGTTTCAGGGCACTGTCTCTTCCTGCTCTGATTTTCACATGCTTGAATCGATGTAACAACAAAACTTATGGGGTCTGAGTGAAGTGAGCTAATTTAAACCTCACCTCCAATATCGCATCTCCTTTTTATTATGTGCTGGCTGAAGGCAGTGAGGAAAGAATACCAGCTCCCCACATTTCATATGAGGCGCACGGTTTTTCTGCCTTATCGTAAAGCCTGATTCTAGTCCCATCTGTGAAAAGCATCCTTGCCAGCTCCTTTCTGCTTCAAGTTCTGTGACTTCTCTTAAGTACCCCAGTCAGAGGTATCTGTCCTTCCGGCACCTTGCCAGCCTTTGATGGAAGATTCCTGAACACAAATCTTATCATGAGAACCCTCTAACTTTTTAAAAATATCATCGTCAACCCTTTGTTTTTCCATTGTGCTGGCAGACAACATTCATCTCCACGAATTCCTTTTAAACAGCAACCCTCAGGCAGAACTCAGAGGTCTTTGTGGCTATCAGCAGTCAATGTCCTTTTCTTTAAAAAAAAAAAAAAATCATCCACATGGGTCACTTTTTAAAGGCTGTTTTTGGCTATTTAATCATGTGCTTCTTCCTCCTTTAATTGGAGTCCTCACTTTGAGCCCACAAACCCTCCTCTGCACACCATTAGCATTCTGCTATCTTAAGTTCTGTCTTCCCAAATGTATGTACCCTTCTAAGCATTTTTTAAAATGGGTCTCCTTTCCCCCACTTTGATTCTACCCATTCCAACTCTTCCCCTAATCTTGGGTTCTGTGTCACTCTCTCTTTCTCATTTATTTACTTATTTTTTCTCAGACTTATTTTCTGGCTATCCTGGGTTATTTTCTTTCTCTTTATCATCTCCTCCAATAACTTCTCAACTTTTCCCCATCCATCTTCCCCTTGTCTTCTATAAATTTCAGATAAACCTATGTTTTCTGAGTTACTGTTTCCTGATTTTCTTTTCTTTCAAGTGTGTATTTTTTTTTTTACCTCGCTGTGTTCTTACCTAAACCCCACTCGCCCTGCACCTCCTCATGGTTGCATGCTCTCTGATCTATTAGCATGACTTGCCATCCACGGTCTGAAGCCTTCATTCAAGGCATCCACTATTCTTCATCCCCTGGAGACACCCCTGCCTTCATAATGGCAGGTGTTATTGCCTTTTCCCGTCTCTTCTCCCTTTTATTTTAAATTCATGACTCTATTCCAGCAGTGCTTTCCTCACTTTCATTGTGCCACATGTTTCACCAGTTTGCATAGCTATGAATCTTTTTCCTTACAAAGGCGACCCATGATTCTCTTTTCTCAGGAAGCGGGGCTGTACCCTTTTCTCCACATCTAAAACAATGTTCCATCCTGCATGTTCTTTTTATTTAAACGGATTGTGGAATCACACATACAGCATAGCAGACTTCAATGCCAGCCAGATCCCTTCTTTGACTCGCAATGGCTATCCTCATTCTGACTTTGCCAGTTTTATTTTAATTGAATATGACACTATGTAAAATCCTAAACATAAATTCTGATTTTATCTGAAAGTGTTAAAATATGAAAAAAAAATACAAACAAGATCACTGACTTTTCCACATTCACTGTGATGCTGAGGATAAGAAGTATACTTATCCTTGGCTTGCTAAATAGAATGACACCCTTCTTTATACATCTAGTTTGTTTTTTTTTTTTTTCCTTTTGGTGTTGCCTCTACAGTCAACCTTATTTTTCCATTGCTTTGAAGTTGCTTATTTTAAGGTGATTGAATTAAAGGCAACGTATTCTTATAGTTCAATTCTAATTAAGTTAATGACCAGCATCCCTTCCAAGGTTAGCTTGTTGCAAAGCTTTTATCCTTTCTGAAGGACGAAGACCCTCTCTCTCTCTCTCATGCACATGTGCACACACACACACACACACACACACACACACACACCCAGATGCACTTTTTAAATTTAAATATCTCTTGACATATTCTTAGAGTAATAATCTAAGGCAGTACGCTTCTCTAAAAGCTATCAAGTTGAATTTACTCTCTCAATCCATCTCATACGTGATGAAAAAGTTTTCTTTTGAAATAATTTTAGAATATTTCCCTTGTCTTTATGAAACTTTAAAAAGAACACCAAGCAAACAAATCAACTTTCTTCCTTTTTCCATTTCCTGTTTTCTGTTTTTCTCTAACATTTTTTTTCATGATCTTTTAAATAAATTACCTCAAAATTCTGATTGACAAATCAGAATTACAGAAATGGGGAAAAAGTCCCTGTTCTGTTATATCCAAATTCTGCATTTCTCCCTTTTGTACTGTTCCTCTGACAGCCCCTTGCCCTTGCAAACTGCCCTACTCCATGCTGCCACAGCTCCTGGTCCATAGTCCTGAGCTGCTACACTGTCTCCTATCTCAGGTAAATCTCTCAGCCCATAGGATCTAAACTGGCTTCTTGACACCATATTCCAGTCATTCTCCAGTGA
Organism: Bos mutus; assembly: GCF_027580195.1. Classification (NCBI taxonomy): domain Eukaryota; kingdom Metazoa; phylum Chordata; class Mammalia; order Artiodactyla; family Bovidae; genus Bos; species Bos mutus. Next base: position 33,590,055 of record NC_091643.1, read on the forward strand.
AAGAAAGTGAACAATAGTCATGGAGAGGCTATTTTGGTCATCTGTATGCTAGATTTTCACTTTTGCTTGCTTTCTTTAATTCTTGAAGTTCAGATTAATCTAGAACAGACTCAGTGTCAAGATAATCTGTTTTCACACACCCGGCCATTCTGCAAAGTTAGTAAAGAAGATACTATTACTCCTTATTTCATAATTAAATATTTGAAAACAGAGAAGCCCAATACCCTGAAGAAGCTCCTCAAGAACATGAGTGAAACACAGGATGAGATCCTAGTCCTTGGGGTATATCTACAAGTTGAGATCCTTAACACCAGGAAGATGCTCACAATCCTACCGTCTGTCCTACGCGATGATTATTACAGGTTACTAAACTACTGATACAGTGCTCTGCTGTGTGTGTGAGGGCGTGCCTGTATTCTGAGGAAAGAATGGTAGAGTAAATCTACTTGATCTTACTATTGGCAATTTATCAATGAGATACATCGAAAACCCTCTGTCAAAACAAATAACAGCTCTGCATAGTTCCCCTTCATATAAACAATGGGTTAAAATTCATAATACTTTTAATATCAGACACTAGTATTTTTATATTTTATAGTTGGGGGAACTCAGTCCAGTTCAGTCGCTCAGTCATGTCTAACTCTTTGCGGCCCCATGGACTGCAGCACGCCAGGCTGCCTGTCCATCACCAACTCCCGGAACGTGCTCAAACTCATGTCCATAGAGTCAGTGATGCCATCCAACCATCTCATCCTGTTGTCCCCTTCTCCTCCTGCTTTCAATCTTTCCCAGCAACAGTGTCTTTTCTAATGAGTCAGTTCTTCGCATCAGGTGGACAAAGTATTGGAATTTCAGCTTTAGCATCAGTCCTTCCAATGAATATTCAGGACTGATCTTTAGGATGGACTGGTTGGATCTCCTTGCAGTCCAAGGGACTCTCAAGAGTCTTCTCCAACACCACTGTTCAAAAGTATCAATTCTTCAACACTCAGCTTTCTTCATGGTCCAACTCTCACATCCACACATGATTACTGAAACAACCGTCGCTCAACTAGATAGACCTTTGTCGGCAAAGTGTTATCTCTGTCTTTTAATACTCTATCTAGGTTTGTTATAGCTTTTCTTCCAAGGAGCAAGTGTCTTTTGATTTCATGCCTGTAGTCACCACCTGCAGTGATTTTGGAGCCCAAGAAAATAAACTCTGCCACTTTCCATTGTTTCCTTATCCATCTATTTGCCATGAAGTGATGGGACCAGATACAAAGATTTTCATTTTTTGAAAGCTGAGTTATAAGCCAGCTTTTTCACTCTCCTCTTTCACTTTCATCAAGAGGCTCTTTAGTTCTTCTTCACTTTCTGCCATAAGGGTGGTGTCATCTGCATATCTAAGGTTATTGATATTTCTCCCAGGAATCTTGATTCCGGGCTTATGCTTCACCTAGCCTGGCATTTCTCATGATGTACTCTGCATATAAGTTAAATAAGCCGTGTGATAATATACAGTCTTGACGTATTCATTCCCCAATTTGGAACCAGTCCATTATTCCATGCCCGGTTCTAACTATTGCTTCTTGCCCTGCATACAGATTTCTCAGGAGACAGGTGAGGTGATCTGGTATTCCCATCTCTTTAAGAATTTTATGTAGTTTGTTGTGATCCACATAGTCAAAGGCTTTAGCATAGTCAAAGAAGCAGAGGTAGATTCCCACCCCCCCGGAATTCTCTTGCTTTTTCCATTATTCACCTCATTTGGGGGACTATTTCAACTATTTTTCATGAAATAGAAATTAAAAGTTAAATAGATAAGAATTCAGTTGTGTGTAATTCAATGAATATAATATAGCTTACATTAATTAAATGGTAACCACATACGAGGCAACATGCTGAGCATTTTATTTTCTATTTTTTATTTAATTCCTACAATAGCTTTATGAATTAGGTACTTTTGTTCTCATTTCATAGATGAAAAAACCGAGAATAATAATTAGTATCAACTTGAATAGTATCATATAATAAATCATTGGTAGAGATGCAATTCAAACCCAGGAGAACTGGTTACTCTGAACCATCAAAGCTACATTACCTTACAGATTCTTTCATATTGCTACCACATATAAAATGTATTATTGTAAAGCTTCATCAGATACTAGAAATATATTTGATAATAAGATACCAAAGTGATTTGTGTTTATTTTTTGGTGTTTTGTTTCTGTTTTGTATTATTACAATTCTCTAGAGATGACATACAGACTTTCAATAGTGTAACTGGACAAAAGCAACCCACTCCGGTGTTCTTGCCTGGAGAATCCCAGGGACGGGGGAGCCTGGGGGGCTGCTGTCTATGGGGTCGATCAGAGTCGGACACGACTGAAGAGACTTAGCAGCAGCAGCAGCAGCAGTACAAAAGCTATGCACTTATAGGAAAAGCTCTTTATAAACTCAAATCTCAGCTTCTAATATGACTATTGTTTGTTGGTTTGAATCAGGCTGTATGACTTGTGCAATTATAATCTATAACAATATGTAATCTCAGAAAAGAAAACAAGTTACTGAAAAAAAAAATAGAAAGATAGCTTGCAAGATCATCAAATAATATCTGTTTTGATTCTTTAAGGACCTACCACAAGTTCAGTCTTTTTAAGTGGGGGAAAAGTAATAAATATTTGGTATTTTTTCTGAAAAAATGATGTACAGAAAAGTAAAGACAGAAAAAGGGAGGAAGCAAACATAGATATAAGCAAATACCTAAAAGAACTATGCTCAAAAAGGAGCTGAAAATCACATTTAAGTAAGATAGTTAAGTTTACTTAATAAGACTTTTTTAAAAAGAAATCACAATAAGAGAGATCACAAATATTTTATTTTGGATTCCTTGTTGAAAAAATAAATTTAGCAAACAATATGGGATATGTGAGTACAGAAAAATAAAATATTTCACTTTAGAGGTTTAATTGTTTTTAATGTCTGAGCAATATCTAACAAAGGCATATTTATTATTCAAAGCAATTATGCATTTATTTAAAGATGCATGTTGAACACCTTTTTTGTGTGAAGCAACATACAAAATAAACTATATTATTGTCTAAAACTCCTGTACATTTTAGTGAAATACATCTTTTAAAATCACAAATAAAAAAAGAGAAGAGTTTTATACTCTTAGAACACAAATCACTATAACTACTGTTCAATCACCATACCCTAAATGGAAAGTACAGCTGAGTGCCCTAATGGTATTTATAATGGCAATTCACTAAATCCTGTATTATTCCTGGGAACTGTTAATGCTGGACTCTTCCTCCTTGAAAGTACTAATGAACAATAGAAAAAAACTCATTAAATTTACAATATAATATGTAATACTTATCAGGAACAGATCTACATGTCTTGATTATAAATAAGGATGTCTACAACAACAACAAAAAAATAATGTGGGTATTTCAGCACTGCTATTACGATCAAACCAGGACTTCATATTTAAGACAAATCTTTCAGAAAAATACTTTTAGGCTAAACATATCTAAAAAGCCAAAGATGTTCTCACAGCATAGAGAGATACACAGATAATGAGCAAATTAACCCTGGTCATGTGTAACCAAACTATATGTAGCTGAATAAATTCAAATATTTTTATAATGAATGAGAATTTCAAGATAGAGGTTAGACTGGACCTTTCAAGTAAGACTATGACCTACTTTTACCTTTGTGGGTATTGCTTTAATATCCAATCAAATGCTCGTGATTCCTGAGTGACATGGAGACATAGTCAATAGCGGAGAGGAGACAATAATGTCTTAAGGTGCCAGCCCTCATCTGACAACATGAAGCTCTGTATCTGTGACCATGAAACTCTGGCAGCCTAGATGAGCAGAGAGTATATGAATCTGTGATTACCTGCCCAGCTTTTGGATTTTAGAAAACAAGAGAGACAAAAAAGTATAAAATTAGGCTATAAAACCATGGGAGAAAAAAAAAAAAAAAGATACTAGATAATTCAAGCAAGATTTGACATGGTTAGTCCAAAATCACAATAGCAACACACTGACTTTTCACACAGTAGTGAGTTGAGAGATTTACGCGTATAGAGAGAATGTTAGGAATTTTTTTTTCTGCTAAAGAAGACTACAAAGAAGATCACGTAGATTTCCAAGTACGACAATCTTTTGTATAGAAAATCAGTTCAAGTCAAGGATTCTGAAGACACTTCAATCAACTTTAGCACCTTTAAATGTTAGAAGCTATAAATCAGTGTGTGTGTGTGTGTGTGTGTGTTTGACATGGTTGCAATGAGCTGCAGTCCTGGGTCTGGACAGTTACATGCATTTTGGAACAAATCCAGAAGACCTAGATGAGCTTTTAGCTAACTGAGGTAATTATGCTTATTTCTTGTGGAATGTACTTCTTTGAAATTGTGTTTAGTTTTCCTTCCAACTTTCATGACATGTTTATTGAAATCAAGTGTAATTACTCAAGGTTTCCTTTCTGTGCCAACCAACAATTTCTTGGTGGTGTTTTATATACAGTATTACTTGCTTATAGATGATTATTCAAAAGAGTCAAGTACTAACAGTTGTCACATGATTGAATATCAGGTTTCCGTGTTCTTAACACTATGGATAATAGTTGTAAAATAACTGCCAGAATGTTTATAGTTAATATCTGATTACCACTCTTATTTAAAGAAAATGAAAAAATATTATAAAATAATATTGAATGTATCTCTTTCAAATTTACTTAATAGCATCTATTCATAAAATGGCAATCCATCATGTCATGTGAATTTTCTAAACAGTGAAATAAGTACAGTTTTTGCTCTGAGGTTGTAGTATTCATATTATGGATCTAATTTTTAGTTAGTGGAAGGACATTATATTTGATTTATATATTTGTACTTATATGGGGCTGTTTTTAAATGAAAATATAACTTTTATAAAAGAAATGGGTTATGATATTGCAAATGCCTTAATATTCAGAGAAGGAGGAATCATTTTTTTAAACACGGAAATAATGTTCTTAATTGTTGGGTCTTTTCTTTAACAATAGTTTCCAGCCCAAGGGCAAGTGCAAGACAGAGCAGACATAAAGAATTGCAGAGCCACTATTTTAATTTCTGGCATTCATAGCATTTAGTAGCCGGAAGTCTCAAAGGAAAACAGCTACTTTCATTTGTGCCTCCTGCAGCCACCCTGTCAGGGGAGAGGTCTGGGCTCAGAAAATGCAGCTCATTAAAATGAAGAATATTCCCCGACTTTGATATTCACAGTTCACTGGGGACTTACTACCTGTTCACTGAGCTATTTTGTCTGGAAGGGGGTTGCAACGCAGCAGACTCTACCTTAATTAAACTGCTTTAATCAAATTCATTAGGTCTCTAACATTTATAAAACATATTGAATTATGATACTGATATTCTTAGTATATATTTTTTTAAATTGTCAAGTTTTCTCCTTCCTTTATTTAATTGGTGCATTGAGCAAAATTCAGAACAATACTTTCATCTGTCTCATAAACGTCTTACTGGCAAGCAAGGTACATGCTCTTTGTATTTCCTTACAAACAACTACTGCTGCTTTCAGATGAGTAGAACTATTTTCTGAGCCTGTACACATTAAGTTTTCTAGTCATTATCTGAGAATGGATGATTTTTCATTCCAAATTGAATTCTGTAAATAAAAAAAAAAGTCATAATATTCTACTACCTACTTTTATTACCATATTGCAATTTGAGTAGAAAGGTTTAAAACATAGACATTCTTTATAAAAAGCCCAGCATGGCACACATCAATGCACTAATTGGGAAGTAATTGTTTATAATAGAGATATTGGCTCTAGACTTCTAAATATTTTTTCTGACCAGCTGGCTTCTGTAGACAGACTACAAAGGAACCCATTCTTGTGCTTCCTGGGAAATTTTTGTTCTCTCTTTTAATAGCTGTGAATAGCTTTGGCTCTGTTTGCTTTTGGCACAAAAGAACTTTGTAATTTCTTCTACATCCCAGCAGAGAAAATGGAATTTCTTGGGCAAAGTTTAGTAATCCCTAAAATTCTTACTCTATGAGTAAATGTCAATTTATAAAATGATAGCCCCAGAATTACACACAAGTATTATATATTTATAATATATTATTTCTTATTTTAGTAAACATTAAATAAGTGTAGGACAATAAAAATGAGAGAGGAACAGGAAGGCCTTAAATTTGAGGTTGAACAACCTAACAGAAGAAAGCTATGAAAGTTACAAAAGCACAATTAATTTCCACTGTGCAACTCATGGGCTTATTCTTTGCAGGCAACAAGCTAGAGAAGAAAAATAATTCATCTTGATTATTTTTTAATCAGAAGTTATTAAAATCAAAAGTTATTACATTTGAATTTAACTCACTGTAGATATCAACAGAGTATGTCCAGGTTTATATAGTACCAGAAGAGCTTTGGAAAAACGTAAATTATCAGTGAAGGTAAGTATTTGAAGATAAGGTGATAAAGGTACATGTAGGTCAGACTATAAAATGTTTGAATGCAAGTTAATGATTTTATATTTCAAGCTATGGGGAGCCACTGAACATTTCTGATTAACAGATTGACATAATTTAAATCATTTTTAAGAGCAGTAATCTGATTATGGAACTCAAAATGGATGACGGCATAAAAAAATTAAACAGAAGAATATGAATTGAGGAGATTGATCATCTGTTGTGAAGTGACAGGTAGTGAAGGTATTTTGAAAGCAGAGAACATGAGACTTTGGAAATGCAGAACCAGACATCTGGAGAGTGATGTTCTCCAGATGTAAACATTTGGAAGTCTGATGCAAATAAAGGAGTCCTAAGAGCAGGTGAGAACGACAAGGAGAGGACAGAAAAGGCAAAGAAAAGAGTTGAGATTTTAATTCTGGGAATAGTCCACACTGGGTGGGTAGAAAGAAGAAACATGCATAATTAAGGAGACAGAGAGTTGTCAATATAAGTAGGAAGAAAACTAGAAAAAATAGCATCCTCATTAAATTCAACAAAGGAAAGAGCTACTGCAGGAAGGCTCATCCAAAGGGTCAAATGTGAGCAAGGATGAGAAAAATCAAGGCTGCCAAAGGCCGAAGGACTGAGAGGTATGGGTGTCATGGACGACTTTTGTGGGCAGAATTCAACACAGTCGTCAAGAGCAAAGAATGCCTATAGGTTATGGAAACAGTGGGCAGCGCAAATGTGTGGCTCAGGTCAGGCTGCTGAGAACAGCAGCGTGGGGAATGTGGGGAAAGAGTTATAGAATAAAGCGAAGGATTTTCTTTTTTTTAATTAAGAAACTGACTGAAGTTTATTGGGGTAGAAATGGAAACAATGGACTTCCTTGGTGGTTGAGACAGTAAAGTGTCTGCCTACAATGCGGGAAACCCGGGTTCAATTCCTGGGTCTGGAGGATCCCCTGGAGTAGGCAATGGCAACCCACTCCAGCTCTTGCCTGGAAAATCCCATGGATGGAGGAGACTGGTAGGCTACAGTCCATGGGGTTGCAAAGAGTCAGACACGACTGAGCGATATAACTTTCACTTTCAATGGAAATAAAATGTGAAGGAGAGACTGAGGCTGGTAAAAACCTAAGTGTGGGAGTTACAGAGAAGGAGTTAAGAAATCATGGGACAGGGTTTATATCATGTTCCTTAGGTTGGCTGTGCTAACTGGACACCTGAACAACCACTTTATCAGTGATCTAGAAATATTCTAGCAGTGACTATGTTCATAGTAAATCCATTGTGACTCATAGTATATTAAAGTATTATATTGCAAAAACATGTAAATCTGAACATATATATCTTTATTGGATTCTTCTCAAATTTTCTGAGTTAAAAGTTAAATCTGAAGGTACATATCTTTATTAGATTCTTCTCAAATTTTCTGTGAGTTAAAAGTATCAATATGAAGAATTCATATTTATTGAGGTGCACAGCAGAGCACTCTGATAGAGCTTGAAATAATAAACAATATCCTTTTGAATATGCAATTTCATCGGAAAACTGCAAAGGGAGAAAATTAAGTTCTTTGACACACATTCATAGTCACTTAGAAAACTTTTGAGAATTGATGTTATTTGTGAGTGGTCACTTTAATATTCCCTGGAGAAGGAAATGGCAGCCCACTCCAGTACTATTGCCTGGAAAATCCCATGGACAGAGGAGCCTGGTAGGCTACAGTCCATGGGGTCGCAGAGTCAGACACGAGAGAGCGACTCCAACTTTCACTTTAATATTAATGATGTAAATGCACTATTTCTAAAAGAAAAAAAAATGACAGGGAGATAGTTCCTAAGTATGAGAAGTCTATAAATTATGAAGATAAATATAGGATGTTTTGCTTGTATCTAGTAGCCAGTGAGGAAGAACTATAACTGGTTCAGACAATGATTCATTGATTTCCCAGGGGATGTTTTTTCCTAGGTAGATAAGGAGTGTCTTTGAGATTTTCTATAACCATCTCCTTGATCTCAGGAAATTCACAGATAACCACATTTCCCCTTTCTAACACCTACGGGTAGAGCCATCCAAATCACTTAAGGTCACCCTGGGACTATATAAACTGCATCTACAAGCTATCACTCCTGAACTACAGAATTCTCCTAACCCCTTCTTTTGCCCCTTTTCATTGCTTTTACTCTTGGATTTCCGATCTTACCAATCCAAACATATTTCAGCTCCAATTTCAGTCTAGTTCCTTGAATTGACTACTATGATTTTGACCTCACATTTCCAGCCAACTTGGGCATATCTTTAGGTAACAGACTCAGTGTCTTCCTGTATCCTTGATAGAACACAATATGAGGTACAATATGCAAAAGTAAAAGTGACCAGTTTGGCCCAAGCTGTCGTTACCCCATGTCTATTGAGAAAAGAGGACCAAACAAAATCTTAATCAAGACTCAGCTCTCCAATTTGTTCATTTACCTGGTGGCATCATTTGAAATCTGTTTTCCACGAAGGAGATTGTGAGTCATTTGGTGTCAATATTTTACCTCAACAATAACAAATTCAAATAAAAACTTAAGATATAAACATGGGCAGGAGTGCCTAAATGAGCTTCTTTTCTGCAATACTTCCACTGTCGCAGTCAAACAACATACATAACAGGAGCTACAAGTATGTACTTCTGGTGGTTCCGAAGAGGATTAAATTCTCTCATATTTGCATTTAAAGTTGGCATTGCACAATAAAAAGATACATGTAAAAACGTATGCTAATAATTTAGAATTTAATTTTAGAATATTATTAAATAAAACATAAAAAAACACCATTTCAAATTGATAGAGGGACTGTGAGAAGAAAAGAGTAAGTTTTACATTTTAGTGTCTTCAATCATTCTTGTTTATTGCCTTTTGAATAAAGAGTACCAATTTTTCACGGTGCCTCCCAAAATTGTAGCTGAGTCTGCTCTGTAACATTGGAGATGAGGCCCTCATGACTTAATTTTTCAAAACTAGAAAGACTGGAAAAGTCCATTTCAGGCATAAGGAAACATCAGTGCAAATGATTGTTGATAGGAACAAGCCAATTGTGTTCCTGAAACAGAAAGTCAGTGTCTCTGTAATCGCAAAGAAAGTGGTCCAAAATAAAGTCAGAGTGGTAGGCTGGGGCCAGGCCACATAGATTTTAAAATAATTTCTCCTCTCTGAATTGGGTAGCCTACTGAAAGCTGAACTAAGGGGAGTTGCACTATTGATAGAGATCATAAAAATATTATCTTTGTATTATAAAATGGAAAACTGACTATTGCCAAAAATCCTCTTCTGGTACAAACATTTAGTGTACAAACACTTGGTATAACAACAATCACCAACACATACATACACACACACACACACACACAGTGAGAACTCAGGTTTTCAGATGCTTTTGCACCCATACAGACTAAAGAACAACTCGCTGGCACAAGGAAGTAGAGAAGAGGCTTGGAGTGAGTCAAAGAAACTGAAAACCTCCTACACAGACTAAGATTATTTACAACACAATTAGTAAGACGGTGGGAGACTTGAACACCATATGTAAACTGCATGCAAGAGAATGTATGCCAAAAAGTGAATGCATATTAATTTCAAATGAAAAATGTGTAAATATGTTTAAATGACCCTGACAAAAAGCCAGTGAAGTAACAGTGTATAGCCCACATAATTTGACAAAACAAACAAGGAGACAGCTAGTATATCCCACAGATTTTCAAGCATAAGGCACAATTATAGTAATTCATAGATCGTATAAAACATGGAAATAATTAACCATTTAGAATCAAATACTTTAAAGCACTACCCACCAAAATTGGTAATATATTTAAGTGGAATTAGATAGAAATTTGTAAAATTCAATGTTAGAAAAGAAAATTAGACTAGACATTTAAGAGAAAAGCATTCACTTCAAGAGGATAGAAAAGTTACAAAAGAGGAAAAACATTGAAAGTTAAATGAAGAAAATTTAAAATAGAAGCAAAAAAGTAAAATAAAAGATAAACTCATTGTAAAAGATAGAGAAAACCATCAATTGATTTTTTTAAAGCTAATAAAATGGACAAACTTCTAACAAGACTGATCAAGGAAACAGGATGCTAATAAACTTTTGATAATAGAAAATGACCGTAACTAAAGAAACAAATCATAAAAGAATACTCAGAAGAACTTTACATCAATGAATTTGAAAACTTAGCAGTGAAATTTTCAGAAATGTTGTCATAGACTTCATCAAGGCTTCAAGGGACCAATCACTCAGTTATTGTTGAAACATACACAGAGAATATCTTTTTATGAGACCAGTTGATCTCTGCAGAAAACGTCATTAATGAACACTATAAAAATAAAAATGTGTGTATCAACATACATGCAAAAATGTTAAATACTATATTAAAAACTATAACCAAACATAAAAAGTACCCTATGATTAAATAGGGTCCACATTGGAACTACAAGGATGATTTAACACTAGAGAATCTTTTACCATGATCTACCAAAGTGCTGAATATTAAGTGGAGGAAAAACATAATATCTCAAAATGTGTAGTAAAACAAAAAAGAAAACTCAGCATCTGGTCACATATATCTTTATAAAATACAAAAGTCAAACTAGCAATTGTACTTAATTTTATTAGTTCTGATGGGTTTCCACTAAAATTCTGTAAAACATCATTCAAATAGTAAATTATTAGAAGTTCTACTGTTACATCATAACTTCCTACTCAACATTACAATGAAAGGACCAGTCAATGCAAGAAGACTGAGAAAAGAAATATGGATATGAAAGGTGGACAGAAGAAATCTTGAAATACTGTTAATATTGTTCAGTGATGATTATTTGCATATAAATAATGAGAATCTATAAATAAGATAAACAAAGACAAGTATTCTGGATGCCAGATAAATTAAAACAAAAACAAAAAAGACAGCAACATTCCTCTATAGCAGCAATACCAAATTAAGTAGTGTTAACTTACTAATTCTAATCAAAACAGCACAAACCTTTAAAGTAATAGGTAATAAATCTAAAAAATGGTATAGTGTTTATATAATTATTATAAGATTATATTGAGGGACACAAAGAGAGATCTCAGTAAATGGGAGAAGATGCCATGATTATGGATGAAAATATTTAAGACAGTAAAATGTCCATTGGCTACAAATTAATTTATAAAATGAGTACAATATCTCCCCCAACATATTATAGATTTTTTTGTTCTTAAAAGTTTTTTTGTTTTAATTTTAAAATATACTTTAAGAACTAAATCTGGCATGAGTATATTTGGCTTGAATAAGAGGAGGAGCAAATAATAGCTAAATAGCAATACCAGAAGCTGGCAGCCCAAGTCCGTACAACTCCGAGGGAAGGTCATTAAGGCAACACTCACCAACTCCATCATCCTTCGTGTGTGGCTCCTATCACTATGTTCAGGAGTGGCTGCTGTAACTTCAGGTCAGGGTTTGTGTTATATATTGGAAGAAGGAAGAAAGGCAACATAAGACAGAAGGGAGAAAAAACAAACAAAAACCTCAACCCCACATTTCATCATTTGTGAGTGGCAGAACACTGACAAATGCCATCCCAGTGGGAGAAATTCTGAGAAGATAGTTTTGTTTTTTGTTGTTTTTGTTCTTTTTAGGTTTTTAGTTCTCTATAATACAGACACTCATCAGAATGTTAGTTTTGTGAAGGCAAGCATCTTTGTTTTCTTTATAGATGCTTTCCAGTTGCCGAGAAAAGCCCCAGAAACATAGGAGGTGATCAATAAATGACAAATTCAAGGAAATGACATTAGACAATAAAAATTCTAAAATTATAGCAAAATGTCAAGATGTGTTTTTATGCAGATTAGAATGATCCATTTGAAAGGGAAATATTAAATATTTGGGGGAGAATGAGAATTGTTGGGTGAATTGAATAAGAAAGCAAGAGTGGATATGATTCAAAGCAGAAAGGACATTGGTCCTTCTATTAATTGTGAAAGATACAAAGACAGTATGGGCATAATAAATATTAGTAGATGGTAGATGGGCATACATATAAAAGGAACAGAGAAATTTCTCTCTGTGATGTGAAAATAATGGTTCTTTATCCTCACAAATAGCTGTGAAAAGAAGAGAAGCGAAAAGCAAAGGAAAAAAGGAAAGATATAAACATCTGAATGCAGAGTTCCAAAGAATAGCAAGAAGAGATAAGAAAGCCTTCTTCAGATCAATGCAAAGAAATAAAGGAAAACAACAGAATGGGAAAGACTAGGGATCTCTTCAAGAAAATCAGAGATACCAAAGGAACATTTCATGCAAAGATGGGCTCGATAAAAGACAGAAGTGGTATGGACCTAGGAGCAGCAGAAGATATTAAGAAGAGATGGCAAGAATACACAGAAGAACTGTACAAAAAAGATCTTCATGACCCAGATAATCACGATGGTGTGATCACTGACCTAGAGCCAGATATCCTGGAATGTGAGGTCAAGTGGGCCTTAGAAAGCATCACTACAAACAAAGCTAATGGAGGTGATGGAATTCTAGTTGAGCTATTTCAAATCCTGAAAGAGGATGCTGTGCAAGTGCTGCACTCAATATGCCAGCAAATTTGGAAAACTCAGCAGTGGCCACAGGACTGGAAAAGGTCAGTTTTCATTCCAATCCCAAAGAAAGGCAATGCCAAAGAATCCTCAAACTACTGCACAATTGCACTCACCTCACACACTAGTAAAGTAATGCTCAAAATTCTCCAAGCCAGGCTTCAGCAATATGTGAACTGTGAACTTCCTGATGTTCAAGCTGGTTTTAGAAAAGGCAGAGGAACCAGAGATCAACTTGCCAACATCCGCTGGATCATGGAAAAAGCAAGAGAGTTCCAAAAAGGCATCTATTTCTGCTTTATTGTCTATGCCAAAGCCTTTGACTGTGTGGATCACAGTAAACTGTGGAAAATTCTTCAAGAGATGGGAATACCAGAACACCTGATCTGCCTCTTGAGAAATTTGTATGCAGGTCAGGAAGCAACAGTTAGAACTGGACATGGAACAACAGACTGGTTCCAAATAGGAAAAGGAGTACGTCAAGGCTGTATACTGTTTATTTAACTTATATGCAGAGTACATCATGAGAAACGCTGGACTGGAAGAAACACAAGCTGGAATCAAGATTGCTGGGAGAAATATCAATAACCTCAGATATGCAGATGACACCACCCTTAAGGCAGAAAGTGAAGAGGAACTCAAAAGCCTCTTGATGAAAGTGAAAGTGGAGAGTGAAAAAGTTGGCTTAAAGCTCAACACTCAGAAAACGAATATCATGGCATCCGGTCCCATCACTTCATGGGAAATAGATGGAGAAACAGTGGAAACAGTGTCAGACTTTATTTTTCTGGGCTCCAAAATCACTACAGATGGTGAATGCAGCCATGAAATTAAAAGACACTTACTCCATGGAAGGAAAGTTATGACCAACCTAGACAGCATATTCAAAAGCAGAGACATTACTTTGCCAACAAAGGTTCGTCTAGTCAAGGCTATGGTTTTTCCTGTGGTCATGTATGGATGTGGGAGTTGGACTGTGAAGAAGGCTGAACGCCGAAGAATTGATGCTTTTGAACTGTGGTGTTGGAGAAGACTCTTGAGAGTCCCTTGGACTGCAAGGAGATCCAATCAGTCCATTCGGAAGGAGATCAGCCCTGGGATTTCTTTGGAAGATATGATGCTAAAACTGAAACTCCAGTCCTTTGGCCACCTCATGCGAAGAGTTGACTCATTGGAAAAGACTCTGATGCTGGAAGGGATTGGGGGCAAGAGGAGAAGGGGACGACAGAGGATGAGATGGCTGGATGGCATCACTGACTCGATAGACGTGAGTCTGAGTGAACTCCGGGAGTTGGTGATGGACAGGGAGGCCTGGTGTGCTGTGATTCATGGGGTTGCAAAGAGTCGGACACGACTGAGCGACTGATCTGATCTGATCCTAATTTCTAATTACTTTGTCACTACATACAACTGGTTCACAAATATGGAAACGGAAGATCTGGGGACAATGATTTTGGCATCATCTTTTATACTTTAAGGTTTTTTTTTTTTTTTCTGTTTTCCCAACTGGGTCACAAATATGGAAATTTAAAATCTCAGGACAATAATGTTGGCATTGTCTTTTATATTACTAGAAGCAGACAGCAAAGCTTTCTTCTACTCCATATTTTAAATGCATTCAGTTATGCTTTGTTGAATATAACATCCTATATTTCTCACACCATCAAATATTCTAATAAACTTTTATTGCTAAAATTTGTCTATTTCATGTATACTGTTGTAGAAACTGCTATGATCAACTGCCTGAACTTCCTTAGATCCAGTGTCAAATAATATCATGACAGTGCCTTCAAAATTGTTTTGTGCTAAGTGCTCTGTGGGCCCAGTGCCAACATAAAATGTCTGAGCCCTAGGGACTATCTGAAGGTTTAAAGTACCCTATTTCCTTACCCTCTTCCTCACTCAACTCTCACTGAGGGAGAAATAAACAAAACTATGTTACACATAATGAATACTATGTGAAAGAATTTCTACATTTCTTAAAATAATGTATCATTTAAGTAGCAGTCTGTTACAATTAGGAGAGTAGTCAAGATGGATATTCCAACTCCTTCAACTGCTTCAACTGTTTAGATTTATGTTTGAAAGGATACTAATCTTTCCCTTAATAATTTTAAAGTGGTATTATTTTAGACACAGGGGTAAGAATTGTGGCTTTATTTCCTGACTTATAATTGTGGAACCTTAAAAGCTAGAAGGGATTTAGAGATTTAATCCAGTTTCCTCTTTTTTCCAGTGAGGAAATGTAGTAATTTTAAATTCAGAGATTTGCCTGAGTTAGGAAAAGAGCTGAGATACAAATTCCAAATTCTTATTTAGGTAAAAATTTATTCCACCCAACATTTGTTAGGTCATTATAACACAGATTCCATGTTGTAAATATATTTGCTGTTTATCACCTACCACTGAGTATGAACTGGCTACGCTGATACTGGTTGATGTATGTTGATGATTCTCCACCATTTCTAATGTAAACCTGCTCTGAAGAGGACACATCTTCTGGGAGTGGGGATAACCTCCCCCATTTCCATCCCCCACTCTGCTTTTTCTCTGACAAGGAAATTTTGATGAATTGTGTTTTCTAGTTTTTATTACAGAAATTTGTATAATACCAAGTATGTTTCTTTTTTCAGATTACATGTCTTTAACCTACTCTGATTTTTATATACCCCACCACCACACACAAACATGTCAGTGAATCTCATCTCTGATTTAGATGAAAACTCCTAGTGGGCAAAATTTGATTATTTTAGTCTTTTTCTTAAAGGACCCAATGAAAAAAATCTCTGTCTCAATTATGTCCTTAATAATAATGTTGAATATTTAACATTTGATGAAATTTTTATTATTATCTAGCCGGCAGTTTTCACAATTTGTTTTTGAAGAGAGTTTCAAAAAGATGTCCAGCTCATCATATCTCTTAAAAATCAAATTTATTCTTAAACCATCTAAAATCTAAGGAATATAATAATCCAATCAATTACAGTGAACAATGGCTTTAGAATTATAAAATGTTCTTCTATATCCTTAAATTTTAATGAAAACCTTCATTATTAAACAAAAAAGTTTTTTTTTTTTAATATGAATGTTTACTTGAGATAATTACAGATTCATCTATTCAATATTACTCTCAATAGCTTTTGGGGGGACTTCATAAAGTGTCACAGTTGCAGTTGGATAAATGAGTACAGTGATATCTATTCAGTGATCTATTACATTTTTCTAACTATTAAATTTAAAGCTTCTTATTTTCATTTAATTGCTCATGCATCAGTTTAACAGTTCAGACAAAATTTCCAATTTATCACTCACAAATTGAAAGTAAATAGCTTAGTTGGAGTTTGAGAAAAATAAAATTCTTCAGAAATAGCAGTTTCTAAAGACTTTAAAGTTCATAATTAAATGGACTGAGTTATGATATTAATAAGATATACACAGGAAATTTAAAATATCACACAAGCAGAAAGTTGTAAGGAGCTTTGAGCTCTCATTAAAGTTCTTAAAATATATATTGAAATTATTTATTACCAGTCTCTTGTTGTCAACTTTACAGTTATTTTACCGATTATCTGAGCACCCTGTGTCCTTGATTCCCTTACAATGAATTGTTCCTGTTTTAATACTCAATTGGTTTTGACTTTTTGAAAAGTGTATTTTATATTCACTGTGTGTAAAAGTTGCTCAGCTGTGTCCGACTCTTTGTGACCCCATGGACTATAGCCTGCCAGGTTCCTCTGTCCACGGAATTCTCCAGGCAAGAATATTGGAGTGGGTGAAGTGAAAGTTCTCAGTCATGTCTGGTTCTTTGTGACCCCATGGACTGTATAGTCCATGGGATTCTCCAGGCCAGGATACTGGAGTGGGTAGCCATTCCCTTTTCCAGGGGATCTTCCCAATCCAGGGATTGAACCCACGTCTCTCGAGTTGCAGGAGGATTTTTTACCAGCTGAGCCACAAGGGAAGCCCAAGAATATTGGAATGGGTTGTCATACTGTCCTCCAGAATCTTCCTGACCCAGGGATCAAACCATCTCTTATGTCTCCTGCACTGTAGGTAGATTCTTTACCACTGAGCCACCAGCTGTTCCGTTCTTCAGGGGATCTTTCCAATCCAGGGATCAAACCCAGGTCTCCTACATTGCAGGCTGATTCTTTACTCTCTGAGCCACCGGGTCACTGCTGCTGCTGCTGCTGCTAAGTCGCTTCAGTCATGTCCGACTCTGTGCGACCCCATAGACGGCAGCACACCAGGCTTTGCCGTCCCTGGGATTCTCCAGGCAAGAACACTGGAGTGGGTTGCCACTTCCTTCTCCAATGCATGAAAGTGAAAAGTGAAAGTCAAGTCGCTCAGTCGTATCTGACTCTTAGCGACCCCATGGACTGCGGCCCACCAGGCTCCTCCATCCATGGGATTTTCCAGGCAAGAGTACTGGAGTGGGGTGCCATTGCCTTCTCCACTACCTATACACAAGCAGTATTTTTTTCTTAAAATATATGCCTTGAAGATAGGGTTTATAACATATCTTTATATCATTTATACATTTTAATTGAATATTATATATATATATATATTTATGACCTTTAGAGTCAATCTCCTTATCTGAATTATAACACTGTCTTAAGTATTTCCTGTATAAGGAACTTCCTTCTGTACAATGCCCACAGATGGAGATTTCTTAATTCAACACCTTAACTAAGGAATAATGATAATAAATTAATAAGAAATAGCAATAATAATCTTTATAAAGTACTGTTGCCCAATAAAACTTTCTACAGTGATGGAAATATTCCATATCTGTGTCATTCACTACCTTACCTACTAGAGGCATATCAGTATTGTGCACTTGGAATGTAGCTACTGTGACTGAAAAACTAAAAATTTAATTTAAATTTTAAGAGCAACATGTAACTTACAGCTACCATTTTGGAGAGAACAAATTCAAAGTACAAATTCCTCATCTTGATTAGTTGTGATAGGTGCTTTCTAGAAAAAAAAAAAGGGGGTGGTTCTATGGTCAAATTTTTTTTAAGTTTGCATAATGATTCTTTTCTTAAGGATTTACTGTTCACCTAGAAAGAATTCTGAGGAGCCATGTAGTACTGAGTGACTGAGCGCACACACATACACACACACATATATATATTTAATTTATTTAGTTTTTTCCAATAAAACTTTTTTTAATATAAATTTATTTATTTTAATTGGAGGTTAATTACTTTACAATATTGTATTGGTTTTGCCACACATCAACATGAATCCACCATGGGTATACATGTGTTCCCCATCCTGAACCCCCCTCCCACCTCCCTCCCCGTACCATCCCTCTGGGTCATCCCAGTGCATCAGCCCCAAGCCTCCAGTATCATGCATCGAACCTGGACTGGCAATTCATTTCATATATGATATTATACAAGTTTCAATGCCGTTCTCCATAAAAACTTATACTGTACAATTTGTTTTCTTATTTTGGTTTTGCTATTTGCTTTGAAAGGAAACATTCTGATCTAGGGAATAATGTAAAAACTTTAGCAGGTCTGGGAGGCCACTAAAAAATAAAAGGCAAGCCCCACATTCTCTGCTCCAGTAGGACAGTTTATTTGTTTATTCTGCCCATTATATACATTTCCCACAATTTCTCATTCTGGATATTTTCTCTATTTTCTTTCTTCTATTTAACTAAAGTCTGTTCCCTCAATGCAGAAAGTACTCAAAGAATACTCTTTTATATATATACACATATATATAAAATGTAGGGTCTTTTTTGTATCTACTCTAAATGCTTTGTACTGTAAGGTTATTCTTCTATTTTGAGGCAAAATAGGTGAACCTGATTATTTTAAAAATAATTCTTAAATTTTACCCTTAAAAACCAATTCTCAGGACTTCCCTTTGGAGAAGGAAATGGCAACCCACTCCAGTATTCTTGCCTGGAGAATCCCAGGGATGGGGGAGCCTGGTGAGCTGCCGTCTGTGGGGTCACAAAGAGCTGGACAAGACTGAAGTGACTTAGAAGCAGCAGCAGCAGCAGCAGCAGCAGCAGCAGTGGGACTTCCCAGGTGGTCCAATGGATAAGACTCTGTGTTCCCAATGCAGGGGAACTGGGGTTTGATCCCTGGTCAGGAAACTAGATCCCACATGCCACAAATAAAGACCCCAAATGCCATAACTAAGACCCTAAGCAGCCAAATAAATAAATAAACATTAAAAAAACACAATTCTCATATCTTTTTATTATCATGAAAAAAATTATTTTCCTTCTGTTCTTTCAGCTAAATTATCCAAGTTTCTTTCTCCCTAGTCATCAAGCTTTTACCTAGCTATGCAAAACTTTAGCTATAAAATATGACTTTGAACCACATCTAAGGAAATCTTAAGACAGAAAATAGCTTGTAATAAGAATTAAGGGAAGGATATATGGTGGAGGGGGAATGGAGAGAGATGTTACTATCCTCAATAATTGACACCGAAAATTGTAAACCTGATCTCTCTTTTCATCATATAAAAAAATCAAGTAGATTGCAATTTATTTTTAGCAAGAAATTGTTAAGTCAGTTTTGAAGGATGATATGATACTTAGACCAAATCCCTTGGATAGAAACAACAGCAAAATTGATCATTAAAAAAAAAAAAAAGGAAAAAAAAAAACAGTTGATCTACAAAATGAAAGAGCCATTCGATATTAGAAAACTTCTGGTCTATAGTTCCAAACATTTCTAGTTTCTGACATTTCAAGGAGATTTAGTTTTGATCTCAGAGAACTCCAACAAGGTCTCAAGAATAATATTTTCTAAGCTACTATACTTAAAATAAGAGAAGATAATGAAAAGATAATTTTTAATGTGCACATAATTTATATATATATAAGTAAATATAATATGGACATATTTACATATGTAATATTACTAGTGATTATCACAAATTTTAAAATGTCTAACATTATAGAATTTTTCACTTCTGGGTAATTTTAGTCCAGCTTTAATTTTACTTAAAAAATATAGAGCTGGGGTTAATTTAATATAGGATTGATTGTAATAAATGAAAGGTAAGATTTTAGAAATGAAAACCCTTTGTTTTCCACAAGCTTGATAGTATAAAATGTCATTTTTGTCAGTTCTTACATCCTCTCAAAATGGTTTTGATTGATAAGATAGCAATTTGAGACTGAGGTATTTTATTTTGAAATGAAGAGGTGACCAAAAAAAAAAAAAAACCTATAAGACTTCTACTTTAGTAGAGATAAGAAAAGCAGAATTCTTAGATTCTTAAACCAAAACTGTAAGAGGATAGTGGTCCAAGGATCCATATAACAGATAATATTAATGATCAAAATCAGATAAATGTCCCAAAACATACAAATATCTATGAAAGAAACAGTTCTTCTAAAATATGACCGCACAGCAAAAGTGAATAAAAAAATCTACCTTCTGGCTGGCATATCCACCCATGTAATCCTACCTCAGACCCGAAAGACTCAGTTACACCAGCCCAGTACACTGATAATGCCTGAAACAACATGTTTTCTCCAAGCCTATTCAATTCCAGATTATTCCAAACACATTCCATCATGCCACCATATGCTTCACTCCTTTATCCCCATGTGAGGATATGCTTCCCCACCTTTCTATTTATAATACACTTATCTGGTTCATCAACTCACAAAGGTAAAAAGGAATAGTAGAATGTATTTAGAATAAAAGTACAAATCTCTGTCTCAGCGTCTCTCTCTCTCTTGTGGGCTTAGGGAAGAGAAGAATGATTCTTTTAAATGCCTGTTTTATTTTTGGAGACTTGATTCGTGTTATCATACCTGACATATATCAGATACATCATCTTCCTAACTTACAAAGTAGCACACAGATGGGCTTAAAAAATACATGAAGAGTAAAAAGATACAATATAAAAACATGTTATTAGACTATTACTACCATAATTATGCTGTATTTCTGCTATATCTTGAAATATACATTTATTTCAAATGGATGGCATACTTAGGATTTAATTTTAATTCTAATGTTGAAAATCAAATAAGCATCACTTAATAGATCTATATATTAACAATAATCAAATAATTTAAAAATATTACCCAGTATTTTTCATCCAGTTATGCGGCAACCTATTCTTTTTATATACACACAGTATTTTTAAAAGCAAATGTTAACTTTTCAAAAATCCATTCTATGAAATCTACATAAATTCAAGAAATCTTTTTGCTATTGAAACAAAATGAAAATTATATTTCCTCTTCACTTAATGTGTAATGTATTCCTTAACATCTTGTGACTGACAGTTTATCTAGTTGGAAGCTATAACATAGATTTATGAAGAAAAACATGTCTAAAACTAAGAATATATGTAACCAATTAACTGAACATGATTCAACATTTGAAATGATTTTCTTTAATTAGATATTTTAATCTCCTTTCCCTTTTCTGTTTAAATCATATAAATGAAATGTTTTTACTTAAAATGGATTAAAGGTACACATTGTATAAAATCTAAATGACATTCAACACTGCAGGCCAATTCTGTGACTTGCTTATAACCAATTTGTATCACTAAACTGTAGTAAATGATCCTTAAGGTCCATGAGCAGAGTTCTATGGCCATGGTACTCCATATCAAAAGCCAAATGGCTGTTTGTAAAAGTCAGCAGACAGAGGCTGAGTTTTGTGTTTTTATCAGATTGACAAGTTCAGGATCAACTAAATAGTGACAGATTTTATTTTCTTGGGCTCCAAAATCACTGTGGATGGGGACTGCCGCCATGAAAAGCTAGAACAAACCTAGACAGTGTGGTAAAAACCAGAGCCATCACTTGGCTGACAAAGGTCTATAAAGTCAAAGCTATGGTTATTCCAGTAGTCATGTATGGCTGTGAGAGTTGGACCATAAAGAAGGCTGAGTGAGAAAGAATTGATGTTCTCAAACTGTGGTGCTGGAAAAGACTCTTGAGAGCTTGAGAGTCCCGTGGACTACAAAGAGATCCAACCAGTCAATCCTAAAGGAAACCAGTCCTGAATATTCATTGGAATGACTGAGGCTGAAGGTGAAACTCCAATATTTTGGCCACCTGATGTGAAGGACTGACTCATTGGAAAAGACCCTAATGCTGGGAAAGATTGAAGACAACAAGAGAAGGGAGCAACAGAGTATGAGATGCTTGGATGGCATCGCCAACTCAAAGGACATGAGTTCGAGTAAGCTCTGGGAGATAGTGAAGGACAGGAAGCTTGGTGTGATGCAATTCATGGGGTCACAAAGAGTTGGACATGACTAAGCAACTGAACAACAAAATAAGTCACAATTCTATCTTGAATGAAATAAAAGAAAGTATAGTGTATTACCCAAGTCTTTTTTACAATATATATCCTCCTATTTATTACAATATGAGTAATGTATCAAGTTGGAGGTACACTTCTTTATTTTTTCACAAAGCAGTCTGAGTCAGTATGAGGATACTAAGCCACCAATCAGAATTCTCAGAGATACTATGCAATTGCTTCTCCACCTTCAAAGAAGCATAAAGAAAGTGCTTTTCTGAAATAATGTAACCCTAGGACTTTGCACAATGGAACTTGAAAATTCCACAAATTATGACTAATGAGAGAGATTTAAGCATATGAAAATCTACAAAGGAAGCAGATTCATATTTTATTTAATTATCAGATGACATAAAATGACAATGAGGCAACATACAACAAATAAGTCAATTTCTTGAATAGATATTTAGAATGGCAGAAGAAAAGAAAAATTTAAAGCTCATTGCCATAATAAATACAATGCCTGCACATTTTATATGAAATGATTCTGTTTCATCAAAGTGAAACTCTGAACATCAAGACCCAGAATTAATCAAAGTGGCTACAATGCATTTGAGCAGAAGCAGAAGTCTGACAAAGATGAATTGTGCGAAGAGATGCTGCTTCTAATTTTAGAAGGAAAAATTATACAGTCACCTTAATGAAGAAAGAGGGTTATGCATAGAAAACTCAGTAAGACTCTACACTCACAACTTCCTTGAAAATTGTACTTGCTAAAATATGTGTACCCTAGTCCTCTATTCCACATGATAATTGAAGTTTTACGGTATTAGAGCTTCTATTCAGCAAGTTCTAAGATAGTGTGCTCCTGTGGAATGAATGACACTCCCGCCCCTCCATACACACACACCACAGAAGTTCGTATGTTGAAGCCCTAGCCTCCCGTGTGACTGTATTTAGAATAACAAAATCATTTCAAGGTTAACTGAGGTCATAAAGATGGGGCCCTAATCCAGTAGCATAAGTGTCCTTCTAAGAAGAAACACCAGAAAGTCCTTTCCCTTTCTTTTTTCTCTCTACACTCACAAAGAGGTCATGTGAGCACACGCCAAGAGGGTGGCTCCCTGCAACCCAAAGGAGAGCTCTTATGAGACACCAACCTTGCTAGCTCCCTGATCTTGGACTTGCAGTCTCCAAAGCTGTGAAAAAATATATTTGTGTTGTTTAAACCATCCATTTTGAAATATTTTATTAAGACAGCAAAAACACACTAAGAGATGCACATTGTATATGTGTCAAACACACACACACACGCACACACACACACACACCTCTAGAATGGTAAACAGAAATACTAATTATTACATGCAAAGAAAACAATAACAATCCTGTAACTGAGGTAGAGACAGGATGATAGTAAACAGCTATGCAGCTCTGGCAACTGAGAGCTCAGTGGAATGGAAATCAAGCAGAAAGAGTCAAGGACAGCTGAGACCTAGAGTGGGCATCACATCAGCACTTACACATCTGGAAAGAATTTGCTTCCCTTTCTGTCCTACTTGCCACCTGCTGCATCATGCTTCTTTATGTTTAACAATTCACTAATAGGTAGCTCAGGGGGTAAAGAACTCACCTGCAATGCAGGGGATGCAGGAGATGTGAGTTTGGTTCCAGGGTCGGGAAGATTCCCTGGAGGAGGGCATGGCAACCCTCTCCAGTATTCTTGCCTGGAGAATACCCTGGACTGAGGAGCCTGGCAGGCTACAGTTCATTGGGTCGCAAAGAGTCAGCCATGACTGGAGACTGAGCATGCATGCAGTAATTGTGTATGTATTATAATAAAAGCAAATATTTATAAAGATTATGAGCTTTATGTAAATTGCTTTAACCAGCAGTTACTAAATTAAGCAAATTCATATGAAAAATGCACAGAATGTTTTTTTTTTCCCCCTATTTAAGTAGGTGTCAACATTTGTCAATTAATCAGCCATTCCAACAAGCTTTTATTTGCTCATGCATTCCATATGGAGGGTCTGTAATGTTAGACCCCAGCTCAGGCACATGAGAGACCACGATGCATAAGGAACACTGTTTCTGAGGCCATCACAGTGTAGGAAGGTATTTAAAGAGATGACAAAGAAATAGGACTTTTTAACAATATGCTGGGATAGGTGCTATGAGAGTTGAAAATAAATGTTGTGGGAAAAGCAAAAGGAGCCACAGTCCCTGTCTACTAGAGGAGGGAGTGCTTCATGCAGGAGGTGACACTTAAGTTTAGTCATGAATAGGGCCCACATGGAGAAGGGGCAAGGGTAGGAGGATTCTAGAAGGAGAAAATAATTGATAAAAAATCAGGAAGCTGTTTAAGAAAACGGTATGTGTGTTCAGTGGAAAGTGGGGTGAATAGACCTAAGTCACGAAGCAGAGAGACCAGAGGAGCCTTGGAAGGCGAATGGAGGTTGCTTGGGAAGAACACTCAGGTACCAACACAGGAAGATGGATTTTGTAAGTGTTCACCAGGAAGGAACGTGGCCAGAGTTACTTTAGAAACCATAACCCTCACATCAGTATTGGGGGAAGAAATGGAACAGGATGCCAAGCATGGGGTGACCAATGAGTAGTTATTATAAAGTCCAAGGGGGTGAAGTTAAAATCTTGTACAGGAGCAGTAACAGAAGCTTGGTTTTTAAACATGAGGAGCACTCATAGGAAAAATAAATAAATTTGTCATTGATTTTACAGGTAGTAAAATAGCAAAAAAAAGTTGTTTTTATTTATTAGATCTATTTTAGGAAAAAAGAATAATATATGAAATAAAATTTTTCTTTTGTTAGTTTTAAAAGATTTCACAGACAGCCACTCAAAGGAAATAGTCTTCTGGGAAACAATTTGTGGAACACAGTCATAAATTTATAATTTTCTGGAAATTCTGTCATGATTTTAATCCTAAAACCAAAGTTATAAACAAAGAGAAAAAATAATACCTGCCCACAAGTGTCAAAAAGGAAAATAATTCCTTGTGAAAATATTCAGTTGTTGCGGAATGAAAAAAGAAATAAGTAGACTTTGCAGAAGAGATAGGCCACTTTGGTTTGCTTCACATACATTTCTCTACAATATTGCAAATGGGGGACCATGCTGAGGGGTGAAAAGGAGCATACGGTCTAATTTATGATGGTTTTAGACTCTAAGTAAATATGAGAATAACTTATGGTTGGAACAGTACAAAATAGGGCTGGCCATGATCATCTTTTTCAATTATGCAGCAAAGATCTTAAGGTGCTAAGTTCTTTTGATGACGACTCATTTTAGCAACCGAAAATTATTAGCAATATTATTCTGGAAAATATATCTCATGATGTTTACAGCTCAGGATGTTTCACACTGTGCTACATAGTAAATACCTATTAGAGAGAGTCTGCAACATTTCCATGTATATTTTAATAGGATGAGGAGCTGTGTTAAATTTGCGCTGCTTGTCTACACTTGGACAGACTGATATATTTTTACTTAATGTAAATCCATGTTTGCCTAAATTCTGCTTATACGCATGCAGGATCATTAGGTACATTCACTGTACAATCATTATTTTTGAGCTGCCTTTATAACTGAGAGGAGAGCCACGTCAGAATAAAGATAATTTTTGAATCAAAAGCTTGAAAATTGGCCTTTTATTAGAGGGTTGGAAATAGAACTCTTATTTCTTGGGTGGTTAACAGGGTTAATCATTTGTTCTCCCCTTCTCATTCTGTATTTTTAGTGATACTTGATATATTGAGACAGATTTATTGCCTCAGCCTCACTAATTTTAGTTCTATAATAGTCATAACTATGATTCATTGAGCACTTGCTATTCATCAAGGAACTATACCTAGAATACATGTAATTCATGCATTTTTTAAACAACCCTGAAGATAGGCATTTAGCCCCATTTTACAGCTGACTAAACAGAAGCCTGTGAGTCAAGGTCACACAATCAAACTGGGGATTTGGACTCAAACAAAGCCTGATGAAAACAAAGGCCACCATCCTCTTCCCATTCTGCCTACCGCTTCTGTGCTCGAGGTGGGCGACTTAATGCATTTAGGTAGACCCCGATGTTTTTCAAGGTTGACTCTGAAATATGTCAGGAGAAACTCTGTGGCTTCCTGGCCGTGTTGCATGCCCCCCCTTTTTTCCTACTTTCTCATCAAATGTCTAAACTTGTATGACCTTTGCACTCAAGAATGAGGAATAGGAACAAAACCTGTCAGGTGTTGAGGGCTTGAGAGAGAGTCCACCTTGGCTATTCTTCTTGTATTGTTTTAGTCGCTCAGTCATGTCCAACTCTTTGGCAACCCCATACATTGTAGCCCACCAAGTTCTATTTCCATACTTCTATTACCCCAATTTTTTCCAGTGACAAAACTAAGGCTAAGAGATAAAGTGGTTTATCCAGAATACTGAGTGAATTTTAGCGGCAAAACTAGAACTTGGACACCACAACTCCTTACTCTGAGTTCAGTAAGTCCTTTCCTGTTAATATTTTTTATATCAAAGTTCATATGCATACACCTGAACATTCAACAAGCATTCTCTGACAGCATAGCATGTGTTGTCAGGCATTTAATAGGCACTAGAAATAGAAAAACAGTTTTTCTCCCCCAAATCTTGGATGTGCCATTGAAATATGTACAAGACTTCAGGAAGAAAGTTCATAAGTAACAAGCTGTTATATCTTTATAACACCATTCTGAATCATCTGATTCATTCATTCATTCTTACCCCTGCTCAAGAAACACTCTTGTCTGCCTACTATGTGTCTGACACTGGAGAAATGAGAGGAAACCAGAGTATGGTTATCTGAGTTCAAAAGGTTTATGAGTTGGCATCCAGTTGAGGAAAAGTGACACGGAAAAATCTTATAGCACTGAGTGAATGACAACGAGAAGGGGAAACAGGATGGACATGAGAGACATTTGATAACAGAAAGGAAAATACAATTTTCAAAAAGTGTCCCTGATAAAGATTCCTTGAAAATAACAGACAGATAATTTACTAGAAATGTAGTAGTCTCTCAGCTTCAGGAAAAAGTCAACAAAAAAAGATAATCTTCCCTCTTTTTCTCTGCCTCACGATGTACCCTGCCTCATTCCCTCATCAAAGAAAATCGATTGCCCCAATCCAGTATCTAACATCTGACTTTAAGGTTACCCTAAGGGGCAAAAAGGAAAATGCAAAGAGGCAAAGCTGTAAGTTCATACCATGGGCTTCTCTGAAAAGCAATATGATTTCCCCCGACACGGAGCAGCTGACCATCAATGCCAGCAAAAGTAAACAATATTCAACCCATTTACTCAAGCACCTGGATAGTTGTAAATTAAATTTCTGGAAAAAAAAAAAAACACACACAACTAAATAGAAAGATAAGGAATATCTTTGGAGACATTAAAAACTGGAAAATAGGAGGAGATCTCCTCTACATTGTTTGAAATGGATATTCTATAGACATTCCATTTCCTCTTTAAACAATAAAGCCTGTATCAAGTAGCAGAAGCAGAATGGCTATTCTTGCCCTTGATAATCCTGTACTGTTGTCTCATTGCTGCCCAGAGACGGGCATCCCATCTCCTTATACATACCACACGGATGTCCATGCCGATACCCCGATTCACGCTGGAGGTCTGTGTCTTGTTTCCGTCCTGATGTCCCTGCTCCTAAGCTCCCTCACATGGGGCTGAAGCTACTGATCCTGCTGGTGGCTGTAAACACCATCCCCTTTGTGAAACACCAGGACATATTGATACATTCAACTCCATCATAAAGATCAGGAGCAGGAAAGTATGATTTTATCGTATGTATCCAATATAGAATCACAACCGCTAGCACACATGTCCACACACACACAAAACAAGCTGTTTGACTGTTTCTGAGTTTTCTGTTAATATTCATTTGCTACTTGTTCATTCATTTTATCATCTGCTAGCTTTTGCTAGCAGGCAAGTGGGAGTCAGTGCCAAGGGCTTAAGGAAATAGTATAGGAAAAAAAATAAACTAAGTGAATTCTGTGCATTTTCTTAACTTCATTTGACAAAGGAGGAAGGCAGAACTTTGCCTTCATTCCTGGAACAACTTAATGCATCTAATGGACCAAATTGGTCGAAATCAGAATTGCATGGCTCCTGCATTAATTACGAGTGCTAGAACCATGTTTTCTGTGGCTGGTTTCCCAAACACAAGGCGATGTTGCTCACACATTTCACTAATTTGTTTTCTTTTTTACCATGCATTTAATATCTCAATTAAAAAATTGTGAATCTCAGCTTTAACATTCACTACAATTGGTTGAGATTAACCCTGAAAATCCAAATGACACAGTTTGTAATTTTACACAGATTTACTTAGTGTTATGCAGATGGTGTGTAGACACCGTTCTTTTCTTAAGACTAAGCCTACCTCACAGCCTGAAATCTTACCAGTGAGCTTAGGTACACTCTTCTGGTCACTACCAGCAAGTGACTCATTCAAATTCCAAGGCAGAATCCCAGAAAGTGTCCAGTTATACTTTATTTTAAGGCAGGCTATCTAAACTGCTATTGGGATATTCTTGGATTTGGGGATCCTCCAAGGCATCAGATACTATACCTTGGGAATTTCAAAGATCTTAATTTCAATACGGCATTTGTTGCTTTCATTCTGCACCAGTGTGGTCTGCAGCTCATTTGTAAAATAGGATATTGGCAGGTGTTAAACACAGGAGGAACTTATTAAATGCTAGATCATTCACTGATGGATAATTCAGTTTTTGAAAATGAGTAATTTGCCATATAATTTCCATTCTATTTATAAATACTGTTGCCAGGATGTTGCAATGCTGTATTCCCTGTTCCCCATTCTCATCACAATTGTTAAATAACAATGCATTTTTTCTCTAGTCGAGAAAAGAAAGCACAGACACTTTTGTGTCTAGTTTGTATGATCTTTATACATCACTTTATTCTTCAGCTTTACTTCAGAAACTGTTGCAAAGGATCAACCAAGATTTGCAAATGAAGGGCAATTTTTTCCCAACTGTTCCTTATGAGTCACATAAAATACATTTTTCCTCCATAGCAGTGGTCGTATGGTAATAAGATGATAATGCAAATCGTAAAATACAATGCAGTAATCCAACTGAGTGCAAATAATTAGAGTCAGTCTTAGAATTTAAAAAATGGTCCATTTGGTTTCAGTGAGCATGTTATTTTTCTCCACACATAAATTCAAATCTTCTTCACTTAGTGACTAATTTGTTAATCAGTCAAGTCACCCAGGCTAGAGAACATATCTACCAGAGTACGGTTCTTATCTTAAATGTAGACATATTTATTTTCTCTTCTGACTAATTAAAGATTCATTATGAGTATAAATGAAGATGTATTTAAAATAAATATTCTGGAATACAGCAACCATAATAAGGAAGAGAGAAAGAAGAGCTAACATGGACTAAATGTCTTGGCCAACCATTATACTGAACACATTAAGTGCTTTAACTGACTTAGCCCTAGAATGTGACTAAATAGATACTCTCATCTCCATTTTCCAGTGAGGAGATGGAGATACAAAGAGCTAACAAATGGTTTGGTTTTTTGGTTTCAGTTGCTAAGTCGTACCCAACTTTTGTGACCTCATGAACTGTAGCCCACCAGGCTCCTCTGTCCATGGGATTCTCCAGGCAAGAATACTGGGGTGGGTTGCCATTTCTTTCTCCAAGGGATCTTTTTGACCCAGGAATCGAACCCGGGTCTCCTACCTTGCAGGCAGATGATTTACTGACTGAGCTATGAGGAAATGGCAGCAATTCTCAACTCTCATAATTATTACCTCCCTAAAAGAAACTTAGAATTTTTCCACAACTATTTTTGAAACAAAAATATATTATATCCCAGACAAAAAACTAATAAAGCATCCCCTTCTGTGTTAAACCTAAGTCTCTCAAGCACACATCTTGAGTCACAGGGCTTGAAGAAGAATCCATCTGAATGCCTCCCTCATCCACATCTTTACCTCCATTCATCCCTCAGTCCTTGGAGTTTGACATCTACTGGAACCACTGTCCTTGAGGAGCTCAGTTACGCCTCAGATGCTCGCATTTTCTGGACATTTTCTATCCTTTATTATAGTGACCCTCGTAGTATATGTGACAGGACTCGGTTACATCTTTATTTTTGTAATGTTTGATTCTTGGATTCCATGACAACATGGCTGCCCTGCTTTGCATGTTTCACCTCTTTTACTGGACTGTTTTACCGCAACTTTAAATATTGATATTTTCAACTTTCTCAGTTGTTTATTCTCCCTTCAACTGTACACATATTTATGATGATTTTAATTTATCTGTAAGCTAACTTTACAGATGTCTTTTATAATTGTGGACCACATAATCACACACGGGAAGCCTCCACGGAGTCTTATGAAATCCAACTTCTAATATCTCTCAGGCTCATTTTTGGTTCTTCATCTCTACTATAGGAGGAAGAACAATATAGTAAAAGAAGCAAAGGACTTGGATCCAGACTATGATTCAAAGCCATATGCCCTCTACACTGGTATACATACAGTCTCCACTGAGATCTTTATTTTCTCCAAGTCTCAGTTTTGCCTGATTAGTATAATTGGACATAACCACATTAAAACCACGAGATGCTGATGAGAAGTAAATGAGTTAATACTTGGAAGGGACCTAAAATAGTGTTTAAAACTTAGTAAATAACCAGCATGTCTTCCTCCCACTTAGAATAGGCTTTTAACAAATGACTGTGTAGCCTGAAACACTGACTTCTAATTGGCTCCCTCTGGCTCTCCTCTCCTTTCCTTTAAAACTGATCTTCACACTGTGCTGATCAGATTTATAAACATAGATTTTAACAGCTCACTTGCTTACATGAACTTGTCCATGAACTCCATAGTGCCTAAAGGATTAGGTTAACACCCTCAAGCTTCCAACCCAGGGTTGTTCCAGCTCCCTTCTCAGCACCTTTTCCGGCTCCATTCCCACATCCCTTAGTCCATTACGTGGCCTGCTGATGGCTGCAAGTTCCATGTTCCCTCAAGATGCTTTCTTCTGACACTTGTTTCTCATCCTTCACTTAGCTCCCTCTGGTTGACCTGGCAAATTTCTAATTTTTTTTTTTTTAAAGATTCATCACATGTATATCTCCTTTTTGACATTTTTCTTGAGATGGTAGAAACATTCCTCCTCTCATCCTATGATACACAACCTCAGGTTGAGTTCTTATTTCACTAGATTGACATCATCCTTATATCATCTCACCTACCTGTCTCTGGGCTTCATCTTATCACACCTGTAGTCTCATCTTTGATAGAGAGTAGACACTCATTCCAGAAGGCAATGGCACCCCACTCCAGTACTCTTGCCTGGGAAATCCCATGGACAGAGGAGCCTGGTAGGCTACAGTCCATGGGGTCGTGAAGAGTCAGACACGACTGATTGACTTCACTTCACTTTTCACTTTCATGCATTGGAGAAGGCAATGGCAACCCACTCCAGTGTTCTTGCCTGGAGAATCCCAGGGATGGGGGAGCCTGGTGGGCTGCTGTCTATGGTGTCACACAGAGTTGGACATGACTGAAGCGACTTAGCAGCAGCAGCAGCAGCAAACACTCATTCACTAATCATTTACTGGATGAATTAGTGAAAGAATAAATGATTTTGATTCAGCCCATCATAAGCTCATGATACGCATTCCTTTGTGTCAGTTAACACTGGTAAGTACTCAAAATACTGGTCAACACTTAACTGATTGCTTATTATGTGCTAGGAATAGGTTTAAGCATCTCACTGCAGTCATTTAATTTTCTTAATAGCCTTCTAAGGGTGGTTTCAACATAGAAAAGTTGATACATTTTCTTAGGTGGAATGACTTGAATTAGATGACAATTAACTCCAGAGCCCAGACTTTTAACTATTCTATAGTATTTTGACATGAATCTAAAAAAGTGTAATTTCTGAAAAACAGCAGTTGTTCTAAAAGCTGTGCGTGTATTTATGTTATGATTTACCACAGAAACATTTTTGAAAGAAAGACATATTCTGACCTTCTAAGAATTTTTTTTTTTTTCATTTCCAAGCTAAATAATTCAGGTTATCTGACCAACTTTAAATCTTTCATTTTACATAGAGCCTCCAAGGAATCAAATAGTTGGGAATATATTAACTGCAAGGTTTAAATTATAATGTTATAGCTTAACACAAAGAAATTAATTGAAAAAGTTTTAAGAAAATCATGTTCTTCTCCAATAAATGTTGCTACCTGGGGGCAAAGAATAGCTAGAGGGTTTATTGGGAATACGTTTTTTTTTTTTTCCCTAAACTAATCTGGGATTTGTTGTAAATAATATGTTCACCTACCATGTAACCCTTTCATTTTATTTTAAATTCTATATGAGACATCTGATTAAATTTCTCTGGAATACTATTCTATCACATTACCTTTAAAAAGACTTTCTCTTTTTAAAACCCTAAAGGGGAATATATTTTTCTTGATGCAAATTTATATTATGCAGTGAACTTATTATTTTTTTTTTTTTTTGCCACTTGTGAGTAGTTTTTAAGTTGAAATTAATGGTACTTCAACAGAGCTGTAAGTTTATTCTACAAATCTCCATAGAGCATTTTCTGTATTATGTTGATTCCCAAAAGAAAACAAAACAAATGAAAAATGATGTCCTCATTTATGATAAAATAAAAACTTAAAATTGCAAGTTTATTCAATTAACAAAAGGAAAATAATCAAAATATCATGCACAATGTCTTACAGATATTTTCATAAACAATTCCACATACTTCTAATACTGCTGATAATAAATATCTCTTTCAATATCTATATTTTTCTGTGAAAATTTGGAAAACAATACATTCTGAGCTTTTAATAGGCTAATTTTTCTTCTAAATCTACTCTCTGCCAAGGATGATAATACAAAGTATGATAAATCTAAACTTTAACTCATAAGTACCTTAATTCAGTCAACATTGTTGGAAAAGAAATGTTTCTATCCTGTACAATTTGAGAAACAATTCCTCATTCTAAACCATAATTTTGAATTTTTCACATATTTCCATTTATTCGCTTACCAAGGTTCCCAGAGAAAATATATTTGTTATGAACCTGCTGATGAAGAGCCTACAGACTGAGTATATTTTTGGAGCTGAGGTAATCAACTTATTATTTGAAACAATGCTGCTACCAGCATTGAGTTGATTCATCATGACAACATACGCAATTCACTGGTTAGTTCATAATAGCAAATGATTTTAAAATACTACCTCAGTCATTTATTTATAGCATGGTACACAATTTAAATATTACTAAATACTTTTTATGAGCCAGGAACTCTGCTAAGAGCTGGGGTAGAGAACCACCGGAAATTACATTTTAGTGGGAGAAGACAGTCCCCTTACAGTCATTCTCGTTTGAATCTAGACAAAGAAATCGAATAAAGAATGTAATTATAACTTAACTGCCTCAATTCACATAGGTTAATGGATTTGTTGGCTATCAAAGCAAAGGGTGATATATGACTAGGAGCAGAATCAATCCAATACCTGCCTCTTTAGATCCTTCTCAGGATCCAGGACTCATGTTTATAGTTCCTGTGAACTGCTAAGAAACTTTTCTATCACCTTGCTAGCGGCCAACAGCACAAGTGCCCATTATTCAGTATCTTTAAACAAAAAGTTTGACATCTATGTTAGACTTTCTATAGTAATGAATCCTCTGTTAATAACTGTTGCCATGTACCTTGCACCAAGAGGAGAAATAACTCAAATAAGCATGATTATTTTTGCAATGATGTTTAAATGTGAACACATCTCTAGTTAAGCTGTGATTTACACTGTGTCTTTTCCTGTCTGAAACTTTGTGAGCTACTCTTAAGGCAATGGCTCCTGTGTGAATAGATAAAAGGCACCTGGAAGGAACCTTCTACCCACTGTTCACCAAAGATCCAGGCTTCCATCTCAGTGGGCTGCACCCTGGCCCTTACAGGGTTAACTATTGAAGTAGACCTTGAGTGCAAGTTCTACCCTGAACTATTTTTTACTTAAAAAAATTTTTTTTAATTTATGAAAGTATGATAACACATTTACAGGAGACTTGGAAAATATAGAACAAGGTTACATATAGTTCTACTACATATTATAATTTTTTGTATTATAAGCCAATAAATTAAGATTTTTACTTGGAGTTTCAATATCAAACTCTCAAAAATTAACAGAATGTATAAACAGAGAAGGAGAAGGATATAGTAGACCTGAAAAGCACCATGAACCAATTCAAAATAATTAAGATGTACACAATTTTCACACAACAGTAGGATACAAACTCAAGTTCCCATAAACTATAAATTAGGAGACACTGGAACATATCCAGGGATATAAACCAAGATACACAAACTTCATTGTTTAAAGGTATTGAAATCATACAGAGTCTGTTCTCTCATCACTGTGGAATTATGTTAGAAATCAATATCAAAACATATTTGAAAATAATCCACGTATTTTTCAAGGGCAATGTGACATTTACCAAGAGAGATCTTAGACTTAGCCATTGAAAGCCTCAATAAAGTTGGAAGACTGAAAAAAAATACAGAGGTGATTACAGAAAATAAAGCATTTAAATAAGAAATGAATATCAAAATGAGAAATGAATACCAAAGATACTTAAACACATATTTGGAAATTAAATGCCCACTTTTAAATGATGCCACCCTGCATTATTAACTAAACATGGGAGAAGACCACTTCTACTTGGAACGCCCTAATTCCACTGTACTTAATTAGGATGTAAAGCCTATGCAGGTCAGTTGTTAAACACAACTTCTATACCAATCCATATGCTGTGTGCTCTGGGAGAACAATTGGAGTTTAAGCTTCAGCATCAGTCCTTCCAATGGATATTCAGGACTGCTTTCCTTTAAGATGGTCTGGTTGGATCTCCTTGCAGTCCAAGAGACTCTCAAGAGTATTCTCTAATCTTTTGGCCACCTGATGCAAAGAACTGACTCATTTGAAAGACTCTGATGCTGGGAAAGATTGAAGGTGGGAGGAGAAGGGGACAACAGAGGATGAGATGGTTGGATGGCATCACCAACTCAATGGATATGAGTTTGAGTAAACTCTGGGAGTTGGTGATGGACAGGGAGGCCAAGGGGTTGCAAAGAGTTAGACATGCCTGAGCAACTCAACTGAACTGAACTGGGGGAAGGATAGATGCATGCACTATTGCTAGAAATGGATAGTCCCAAGTCTTAGGGAGCTTGTTAGTTTCATCCATCGGCTTCTGGATTTAGAAGCAGAAATGCTTCTTCCTTAGTATGTGGCAATTTTACGACTAACTTCTTATTTAATAGGCATACTGGATAAAGCAAGCAAACAAAAAATAGAAATAAGTCCTCGGCGAAAGCAGTGTTTCCAGATGATGAATATTTGTTTATATAAATAGGGAATGGTAAAGGTTTCTATTTGTCAGCCATTGCCAATGTAGCAGCAGATGAGTGCTCTTTGATGTGCATTTCTAACCAGCTGAGATCTGTGGTTTCCCTGTTCCTTCTATTGATATTTCCAATGGGATGGATGTGCTTAGTCACTCAATTGTGTCTGACTCTTTGAGACCCCATGGACTATAGCCTGCCAGGCTCCTCTGTCCATGGGGATTCTCCAGGCAAGAATACTGGAGTGGGTTGCCATGTCCTCCTCCAGGGGATCTTCCCAACTCAGGGATTGAACCCAGGTCTCCTGCATTGCAGGCAGATTCTTCACCATCTGAGCCACCACGGAAGCCCATTTCCAATGGCAGAACCAGTGCAATTTCTGGTCAAATGTGATTTAATTCATTTTATCCTCCCTTTTAAACTCTCCAGTGGGTTCTGATCTCACTCAGACACTATGTTGTCTGCCCCTCATTCCATCCGAACCCTACCCACACTGGTCTCACCAAAGCTGCTACTGTTACCTGAAAACTCCTCCCTTAGATGTCCATGTGGCTCTGTCCCTCATTTTCTCCCAGTGTTCTTCAAATACTACCAATTCCTTTCTATTGTTTAATATATCTTTATAGTACTTCTCACCACTTAATATAAAATCTATTTTATTTTTTGTTGTTTCCTCCTCCTCTACTAGAATATAAGCTACATGCAAGCAGCAACTTTTGTCTCTTATGTTCACTAATGCAACCAAGCACACAGATTGCATTAAAGTATTAATATAAAAGCATGAATAATAAGTATTAAAATATTTTTTCAACAAATGAATACATACTTTAACTTACTACAAAGTAATTCACTCTTGCCTAGTCCTCCATCTCACGCAGCCACTGTCATTACCTCTGTGTTTCTCAGTATGAGGTTTGTCTTCTTGGCTTCAGTTTGGTGCTTTCCTTCAAGGAAATGCACCCGTCTTCCAGGAATGACTACAATCAATAGAGGGGAGTGGATGCGGGGAAACCATAGGGAAGACTGTTGCAATAACTTGCTAGACAGATGGTAGTGGCCTAACACACGTGCTGTAGCAGTGGACAGGGTAAGCACTGATGAGACTTTGGGTAAATGTTCTGTACAGTGAAAGAATATTGTGATGGATCATAAAGGACAACAGAAAGAAAGAGAGAAATTGAGGCTGATTCCAAGACTGATTCCAAGCACAAGAATGACGCTGTAACTTATTGAGATGAGGGAGAGTCTTAGGGAGTAAGTTGTGACAAAGTTACATGTTTTAGACACAAGGGTGGGATGCCCGTTAGGATATGAAAGTCTAGAATTTCATATCTAAGGCAATTAAGAATTTCATATTTAAGGCAAGAGCCCTGGGTGAGAGAAGTGTAAACATATGGGCAGCATTTAAAACCAAGAGACTAGAGTGAATGTATAAGGAAAGAGAAATGCTCCCTGAACAGAGCCTGAGCCCATCACTATTCATGAGACAGGAAGCTGAGAGAAACCAGCAAAGAATTCTGAGAAAAAGTGGCTAGTATAGTAGAAGGAAACCATAGGAAGTTGTAACCTGGAAGCCAAATGAAAACATTTCAAGAAGCAGGGAATGAATAGCTCTGTCAAAGCTGCTCTGACTTGAATTAGAATGACTGAACAACATGGCTGCTAGTGATGATCTTGATAGAGTATATAAGTCAGGTGGGGGGACAAAAAAATGAGTTGGAATGAGCTCAAGAGAGAAGGAAAGGAGAAGAAATGGAAACTTCTCTAACAGACCACTCTTGAAGAATTTGATCAT
Organism: Bos mutus; assembly: GCF_027580195.1. Classification (NCBI taxonomy): domain Eukaryota; kingdom Metazoa; phylum Chordata; class Mammalia; order Artiodactyla; family Bovidae; genus Bos; species Bos mutus. The sequence continues at coordinate 33,627,646 of NC_091643.1, forward strand.
AAAGAGGTAAGTGTACCTGGATGTAGAAGTAAGGATAATAGGTTTAACATTTCTCATTCGTTTTTTTTAAGATCAAAATAAAATAACATATTTATAATCTGATGGAAAAGATCCATCTGACTGATTATGCTGTTGAGAAGGAAGAGACGTGCTAGAGGAATATCCTTAAATGGGCAAGAAGGGATGGGAATTCATGTACATAGACTCAGTATGTAATAGTTACAAACTTTATCAGCCATTTCCCTGTTTTATTCGAGATCAGTTATTAATGTCTGTTATACACGAAGCATCCCCAAAATATAGTCTGGGACAAGCCATTGAAGATAATACTCATTGTTCTCAACAGCGTGAGGGTTTCTGATGAGCATGTAAACTAGCAAAACAATCACCCTATTGTATAATGCAGATAATATGTCCCCTTAGGATTTTATTCCAAGGAAATTATGATCATGTACAAAGATCTAACTACATATATATTCATGGAAGCATGGGATAAAAATAATGTCAGAGTGAATGTAAGTGAATACGTTAATAGCAGAGTACCGCTTAAGTTAAATACAGTGATCCCAGATGATGGAAATCTGTGAGACTATTTAACACGTTGAAGCACCAGAACATGCACTGACTTGGAAATATATTGGTAAATAAACACAAGCAGGTTGTAAATAACATGCATAGCTTAGGGCCAATAATATGAAAAGCACAAGGTCTGTATTTGATGTTTAAAATGTGTATGTGTGTATGTAAGTTTGATGAACTAGAAAAGAACATAAAAGATGCACATTAAAGAGGGTGGTATGCATGGTGGGATCATAGGTAAATTTGGAGGTAGGTTTTCTTGTTTTTTATTATTTACCTATTATTTATAAAATTTCTTAGCCATCACACAAACTATAACATGTAGAAAATGTTTAAATTGATATATCTTATGTGTATGTGCATAATTTTTGTTGATTATTTTTGCCAGCACAATACCTTCCAATTTGTTGTTTTAATCAGATTGAATTGGAATTTTGGTGGCAGTCAAATGACAGATATTTTCCTTTCCATATTATTTATATATATAAAATATGATATATACAGAAATTGTTAGTCATGCCATCATGTCACCTTAAAATGCTTTAAAAAGAGTTTTCCAGTATAATCTAGCAATGGTGTCAATTTTTATTTTTACTCATCCCTTGATCAAGGATTTTGGGGAAATGCCAAAATTAAATTTTAAAAATTGATGGCATGTTTTCAGGTTCTTTCAGCCATCATAATTTTGAAATATTGTATACCACAGCATAACCTTTTTCTTGCTCAAAGAGTGTCTATCAAGCAGTAGTCATGACATATGAACAGCAGCCCAACATTCAATCACAAACATTTATGCAAACCATATATACTTTTTCCTATTTTAATAGGGAAGCTAAATATTAGGTTGATTTGGGCAAGAAAGTGTGGACTTTCAGGGTACAATCTAAATTATATTTTTTATAATAAAATTATATGAAGATTTATTTTGCTATATGTTCAACTGGGGTTTCACACGGCTCAGACAACTCCCACACGGGACACTTTCTGCCAAAGATAAATAAAATAAGTGCTTTATGACCTGTACATGAACCCAAATATTGGATATACGTTCAGAAAAGATGGTGCTAGTATTTTTATCCCTAACATTTTACTTGAAATTGAAAGAAATTTCCATTCCAAGTGGAATGTGTAATTGAAAACCCTGGCCAACAGCACACGTGTCTATTTCTGATCTGAGATAACTAAACACTATACTTACAGATCGTATCTATAGGCATATTTAATTTCATAGACTCCATTAGCATTAAAGGACTAAATATAGCTTTTATACTTTCATTTGCAGGAGGGATTTTTGTTTTTAGCCCTGAAGTAACTAAAGCTCAAGACGATCTGGGAAATGTTAAAAGTTACACAGCTTGTCGCTGTCCATGTATGGTCCAAAACCCAATTCTCCTGATGGGGAGTCTAGCAATTTTACTTATTTTGAACAATTTGAGCTAAATGCAGAATTTACCTTACTTATTTCAAAGAAATAATATGGGTACTCGAAAACACAGGCAATGTGCCTGACTCTGGTCTCATTTTAAGTCTTATTCCAGGTTGTTTGATCTCTGTTACAACAAAAGAATAAAACCAGAGAATAGAACCTCAATGAACTGCTGATTTCTGGACCGTCACTGAAAAATGTTAAGGATGTAAACACAGTATATGACATTTTGGACCAAAAATTCTAGATTTGTTTTTCAGGTCAATCATCAGGAATATAGGCACTTGAGCCACATAATTAGCAATGTTAGACAATGTATATTTAAAGATATTCTAACAAATTTCATTTGAAAAATCTATATCATGCAGCGGAGAAGGCAATGGCACCCCACTCCAGTACTCTTGCCTGGAAAATCCCATGGACGGAGGAGCCTGGAAGGCTGCAGTCCATGGGGTCACTGGGAGTTGGACACGACTGAGCAACTTCACTTTCACTTTTCACTTTCATGCATTGGAGAAGGAAATGGCAACCCACTCCAGTGTTCTTGCCTGGAGAATCCCAGGGACAGGGGAACCTGGTGGGCTGCCGTCTATGGGGTCACACAGAGTCGGACATGACTGAAGTGACAGCATAGCATAGCATATCCTGCAGATATGTAGGCATCCTCAAATGTGATCTATTCACTCTGATACAAATTATCCAGGTAAATGATGGCACATAGGTAGTGTTTCTAGTTTTAAGCCCACCAACCAATGTTCCACACACCCACTCAAACGATCTTTCTAAGATGCAGATCTAAATATTTCACTGTCTTCTTTAAAAAGTTCCCAGGCTGCCCTTTGGCTCATCAGATAAAATATACAATCATTAGCATGAAATGTCAGGCTCTTCATGACCTTGCTCTTAACCTGCACTGCCGGACACAGCTTTATCCGCCTTCCTCCTTCCCTTGAATGCCCCGTACAGTCCAAGAGCACTGCATTTCTGCGAGACCTATCGCCGTTTTCCCACAGCAGTCTGTTGATGACCACCACACCACAAAATCATCCCGCTCTGTTAACTCCCTCGTCTTTGACACTGGACTCCAGGTTCCTTACTGGCAAGAGCCTAGCGGCATGTGTCTATGTATCTTCAGGATTTTGTACAGTAATTGAACTCAAAGAATATATGTTGAAAAAGTAAAAACAAATAAATAAATAAAGGTAAAAGGGTCAGTTGGGACTAAAGAAAGTTTCACCGATTCATTTGAATAGCTCCTTAATTTATCAAGCAGATTTGTGTCAGGAACACAGACATTCTCAGTCTTTTGGCATGTAAAGACATGTCTACACTTGTTACTCCAGTTAAACAAGTAACTAGATGAGATACAGATCATAGTCCCCGGTTCCAAATTTCATTATAAGAAAGAATCCTCATTGCAGTTTCTTGCTAAAATGCAAATCTCCCCCTCTCATTCCAAGATTACAATGCAGTCTTGTGGTAGAGGAGTCATGAAAAAAAAGAATATATATATACATATATACACATGTAAATATTAAGAGAGCTCTTATCATATTTTCTATGATATCCTATAGCTTGGCAATTACAATATTTCCCTGTCAAGCATCTAGGTGTTAAATAAATGAAGATTTACTATTTTTTAAAATTCATTTAAAACCCATTTATTCAAACTGCACTCATCGTTGCAATCAATTGTTGTTTGCCAATATTTAAGAAATTAATCAACAGTAAGAAAAAGAATTAACAAATTTCTTTTTCCCCCCTCACTGATATGCAGCTTTGACACCTTCTTCATCCTCCTGCCTATCACTGTCATTCACCAGATGAAGTGATCACACTAAGCTGTGCATAAGAAGAGAACCATTGTTAGCTGCTCCTCCGTATTATGTAAACAAGCATGCACTACTGCTATCTGACTAATTGACTTGCTTCTTTTAGATATATAGAATGAATAATTGTGCAGAAGGAGCTGAATAAAATTTTATTACTCAACTTACAGCTTTTTTCTTCCTCCTTTGAATTTTTAAAAAAATATACATTTCTGTGATTGCAAATTATTCAAGCTGTTCAGATTATAAAACAGTGTGTCCTGTTGACTTCAAGATATAGAAATATGCCACACTGACTCTTCTAGAAAGCTCTTTAAGAACTTCCATTATCTACTGAAGAACTAATGCACTCCCTTAATTGTGCCTGCTGGGTGATCAGGCATAAGCTCAGAGGAATTCAGGCCCACACAGAAATGCAAGGCGGCAAAAAGGACATTTGCTCAGCAGGAAAGGTTGCAGAAATCCTATGACAAATGAGACAAAGGAAGTCGAGTAATAACAGAAGGGCTTTTTGAACATTTTCAGTAATTTGGTTATAACTAATTCTAGAGTGCATTAGCAGAAGATTCTTAATCAGACCCTACTTTTCCATTAGAGAGACTAATTACAGAGTGTCTTTTATTGGTAGATTTATTTTCCTCCATAAAACATGCTTAGCAAATATAAACTAATTTGTCTGAATTTCCCTTAGACCATATCACTGTTTTCTGAGCAGGCCTGATGCTACCACATCAGAGAATGCACACGCAGAGGGCACTGTTCACTAAATAATCCCCCTTCTGCTGGCAACAGATTAAACCCAATCCCCGTTAATGTGATATCAACTCCCATCCCTCAGTTGTAGTGTCTGTTGTAATATCTTGCTTTTACAAGTCTGGTTGAATTCTGCTATCTTAATTCCATTTCTTTTAGAAAAATTGCTTTCAATCTGAGTGATTTATTTTCCTCTTGCTGAACTTATCTGTTGCCAGGCCAGTGATCTGCTTAAAGACTTCTAACTTACCAGGCTGCCTAAGAGAAGGGGTGTCCGTTTCATGCCTGGGTGACTAAGATCACACTTAATCCAATATAACTTGTTTTTGAGGCACATTCCTCACACAAAACAGAGTAATCCATGCCTCTCTGGTATGGTCTTGAAGATTTAACTGCCAGGGGAAAAAAAACCCAAAACTAGGAAGATGCTTGAGATCTATTTTGTTAACAGTCAGGTTTATTTGCCTTTTTTTTTTTTTTTTTTTTTTTTAACAAAGCAGTAGCAATAGGTTTCCAGTAGTATATGCATCATTAATTGAAGAACCACACTTCAGCCTAAATGAGAATGGAGTTGTGGGTATAATAGCCTCTTAAGCAAACTAAGCAAAGAAGGTGTAATATGTATATTATTTCACCCATGATTATCATAAAATCCAAATAAGATTTTTTTCAATAAATAATACATAATATATATTATCTTTTAAAGACACAGTGGTAAATGAGAGTGTCTTGGATCCAAGATTTTTGTAACTTACATTAAAAATAAAGTGTAATGAAAGTTACGTACTTTCGAAAGCTTTGAGAGATTTTAGAAAGACATAAAATTATTGTTTATATATATTTTTGGTTTCTCAGGAAAAAAAAGTCAAATATCAGCAAATTTACATGTTTTTGTCTAACTGTAAAATGTAGCTAAGCACTGTGAAAACATTTTGTACCAACTGATTAGCTTGTAAACTGTAAAATGCTAAATATAATTTAGCTATTATCACCATGGCCTTAAAATAGCTTTTCTTTTGACGGTGACAATAATAAAATCTTCCCCTGATACATACTCAACTTGAAGAATCAAAAGTGTGTATTCTTCACTATTTTTTTCAACTGTACATTTGAAAAGTTTTAGGAAAGGATCAATTATGTTCTCCTTATCTTTTATCTCCTTCTGTGTTTGCTACTTCCAGATTACTGTTTTATTTTCTTGCATTCCTGATACTGCTACTAATGTTTTTATAACTTAATAGAGAAAAATCTCCCTTACCACCCTAGATTTTCATTTTGCAATTAGTCATATATTGCAGAACATTTTTTTTTTTACTGAAGATAATATCTAAGATATGCAGTGTACATTATTGTCAGAATATAATACTTATACTTTATTGAGAACCTATTGTATGTAACCATTAACGACTCTTGGAATATAGCTAAATAGGTTTATTATCTCAATAACCGTATATGAAAATTATAGAAATCAGTCTTGGTCTTTCAGTTAGTGTGTACGGAGGTAAATTCATTTATACTGCATTTTAATACTCATTCATTAAATATTTTTTGAGTATTTAGGTTAAATAACAGGATACAGCAGTGAACAAAACAGACAAAATACTTATTTAAATGTGCATTCTAGCAGATGCTGAGTTCATGAAAGGATTTAAGCAGTGCAGAGTTATAGAAACTCTAAGCAGACTGTTAATTAATAAAGACACAAAAGTAAAACCTGGATTTAACAATGAGCCAGGAATAATACTAAATGTGATTTCATCACAATCTGCATTCTTCTTCAAGTGTTTTATGAAAGATTAAGTAAAATTATGTCATAAGTTTTATACAATGCTTAGTAATTGATAGAGGCTTAAAATGCATTGATCACAATGATAGATATTTTACATTTTAATATTATTAGTAATCTTTGTATATACGGAACATACATATGGCTCTGGACTTTAATCAATACAAAGATATAAACACAGAAAGTTATATGTTTAAAAAATTTCCTGTGATAAAAGCAACAATTATTCCAGATAAGCAATAAAAGTAGTGATCCATATGATTTAATAAACTGTTTAGCCAGGGACTTGGCCGACCTTCCTTAGAAACATTTCCATAGCTAAAGAGAGAAGACCTCTGAATACAACTGAGCTAAGGCCAAAATTCTCCTTAAAATGCCACTTAAAAATTCATAAGTAACAAACAATGAAAACTAAATTTCAAACTAGGTCTATCAGAGGCCCAAATCAACTATTTTAAGTTTAATATCAATATATGGAAATCTGTGTTAGAATATCAAATGTCAAAATCAGTTTTAATGCGTTCAATAATTATTAGTATTCTCAATAATTATAAACATACTATTTTATACATTTTATTCAAAATATAATTTCTGAACATTAACAAAAAATTCACAAGAGAATAAATAAATCAGCAAGAGATAGGATTAAGTTGCTGTTACACTGAGGAAATGTTGAAGAATAAAATAAAACATTATTTGACTCAATTGAAGCCTGTGAGCATCAGTTTATATCTGAAGTACTTGAAGTTAATAAATGATTATTTTTCTGAAACAAACATGTATTAAATATAAATGAGTTTTATTTCTTTTTTAAAAATTTTATTTTATTTTTAAACTTTACATAATTGTATTAGTTTTGCCAAATATCAAAATGAATCCGTCACAGGTATACATGAGTTTTATTTCTATAAAGTTAAAAACTATAAAACTAGTCCCTCTATTTTTGTAAATAAACACAAGATGGACTTTTCCATAATTAGTAAAATAGGACATGTTCAGTAATAAACATTTGGAATTATTTATTATTTTTATTGAAGGATACAGTGATAGTTAATTTTATGGGTCAATTTGGCAGTGCAACTGTGTCCAGATATTTGGGCAAATGATATTCTGGATACTTACGTGAAGGTGTTTTTTAGATGAATTCAACTTTTAAATCAGAGGACTCTGAGTTAGTGGATTATCCTTAATAATGTGGATCGGCCTCATCTAGTCACTTGAAAGCTTTAGTAGAACAAAGACTAATCTTGAGCAAGAAGGAATTCTGCCAGCAGACAGTCTTCGGACTTGAGTTGCAGCTCTTATCTGGGTTACTAGCCTGCCAGTCTACCCTGTAGATTTTGCATTTCTCAAGCCTCTACAATTGTGAGCCAACTCCTTAAAATAAATCTGCATCTTTGTCTCGTTTCTTTGTTTCTCTCTCTTTTTGCACAGATATACACATGCATACACACCCCCATATACCCGCTCTTGGTCTATTTCTCCAGAGAAACCCAACTAAATACAAACAAAATTTGCAGAAAAGTCCACATTCTTGAGTTTCTAGAAAGTAGAAAACTTAAACATATACTGCATAATGTTTTAGGTAATCTGGTAAATTGACATTCTGAATATATAAAAATAATAAAAAATAATAAACTGAATAGAAATTAAATACAAGTGTACCTGGGATAGTTAAATAAGGAGACATGAGAATACTTACCATGCATCTATATAAATCAACCAGAGGGTCTAGAGTGGACTAACTGAATGAATGAATGAAAAATTAACTGCTACTAAACTATCAATTTGATCAATAAGAAAAAGCAAGTAATAATTAAATGGCACTGAGAGTAGAATGGCTTTTAACACTGAGACAAAAACTGGTGAAGAATGAAATGAAAATATTTTCATAGAACATTTTTTTTTAATGAAAAATATAAGGAAACCAGTTAATTTTCGGTATAAGTTGCTATGGTTGACCATGATAAAATCTGCAAGTATTTCCTAAAACCAATTTGGCTCTGTTGCTGAGTGTCTAGTATGTGGCAAATGCTGTGTAACTGAGCGCTCACACAACCTTATGTAGGAGAAATTACATTTCCAGTTTACAAACTGAGGAACTTGCCCATGATCACATAACTAGAGTGCTGCAGTGCACATTCAAACTCAAGTCTGTGCAGCTCCAGAACCATCCTCCTACCGCAGTATGGCAAGAAAGCATACAGGGTACCAGAAAGAATTTTGGATTCTTAATCTTGTGTGATTTTCAAGTAAATGAACAATCATTGTCTATCCTATTTTAGAGTAGATCTTTCTGCTATGGATGTAAAAAACAGCTAATTTCCTGAGATCTTTTCCAGGTTTTACTCGTGTATGCTTGTTTCTGAAGTAGTTAATTTTAGCGATAGAGCTAACTTCCAAGATATTGTAGAAATGAATCATTTTTCTGGGTAAATGTGCTCAGGATATTTAAACTGGCAACCAAAAGTTATCAAAACTAGGCTGTTGGACTTTGAAAAAATAAATTTTGTTTGAAAAGAATCTTTGTACCACACACAGTACATGGTTTATTTTTTGCATACCTGTTCCTTCTATAATCGTGAAACCACATTTTAGACCTCATTTCTCCAGGGAACACTGTGATTTTGAAAATAGAGCTGCCTTTGTCCTCCTATTCATGCACTTAATTGTCACTAATAACCATATAATAATAAACAAATGTGGACTACACTTTTATACATTGAAGTGATTATTGATGCCACAAAGATAATTTTAAAAGGATTTATCCCACTTGTCACTAAGTATCAACACAGATCCAAACATTTGTATAAAGTCATGTAGGAATACTATACCATGAAAAACCTAAGTTTATTTTTGCATCTATGTCGGTCTGTGCTGAGACACATTTATGATTGTATCATGCACAAGGGTGGATTTTTAATATTTCTGTTTTTAAAAACATCTGTTGACACAGAATGTTTAAATATAGTTTGTCTTGCAAACCACCTCAATGCTTTGTTTTCTATTAAATCAGTATTTATTTCTCCAGTTGTTTTGCAGAAGGGCAACAGCAGATGTCAACATCAGTTTTTATATAGTGCCTATTTTTTTTCTTCCTTTCTTTCTTTTTTTTTGTATCACAGCACCATCAAATAATGCAACATGTGTTAAGGTAAAAAATGTGATGAGGAATTGCTTGAGTGGCCAAAAATCTTGAATATCATCCTCCTACATACCAACTAAAGTAGGCAGAATTGGTTTAGGACAAATACAGTATCTAATTTTCAACATTTGAAATATGAAACACTTATGCGATTATCAGAGAAGTTCCATTGAGAGTCTGGAGTATGATAATATATAATGCTGAGTTCTATGAATTTGCTGATATTTGACCATTTGATCTACAAAAATGGTAATTCCGAAGGTTTTGACCTATGAGAAGATTTTAGAGGAATCAGCATACCTTTGTGATATAGCTTAGAAAGAGAAGTCGCTCTGTCATGTCCGACACTTTGCGACCCTATGGTCTGTAGGCTGCCTGCCAGGCTCCTTGAGCCATGGGATTCTCCAGGCAAGACTACTGGAGTGGGTTGCCATTTCCTACTCCAATAGCTTAGAAAGTCCAGGTAAAGTCGTCAAAGAGGAACTCAGGGGAAAGGAAACTCATTTATGAAGCTCCAGTTAGCATCATCCTTACATGTGGTTATTATACCTTTCTTGTTTATGTTTTTATCAGTGATTAGCAATTAAATTAGAAACTGAATTAAACATCATTTCTTCTCTAGTGATAAGCTGCCATTTGGTCAGAGAGTGGACAGAAAAAAATGAAAACAGTCTTTCATTATGTCTCACTGTTCTGGGAAGGCAAGAGTTGGTGAGATACTAAAATATCTAATCAGGAGAACTTTGGTTTGCTGCTGCTGCTGCTGCTAAGTCGCTTCAGTCGTGTCCAACTCTGTGCAACCCCATAGACAACAGCCCACCAGGCTCCCCCGTCCCTGGGATTCTCCAGGCAAGAACACTGGAGTGGGTTGCCATTTCCTTCTCCAATGCATGAAAGTGAAAAGTGAAAGTCAAGTCGCTCAGTCATGTCCGACTCCTAGCGACCCCATGGACTGCAGCCTACCAGGCTCCTCTGTCCGTGGGATTTTCCAGACAAGAGTACTGGAGTGGGGTGCCATTGCCTTCTCCAAACTTTGGTTTATACTTGGGCAAAAGAGAATGAAAGGTGACAAATTGTTGTGGATATTTCCAGATGGTGAAGCTCTGGAAGTTCCTTCTGCCACCAGTAGCCTAGGGACATTTTCTCTACTATAGTCTCAGAACGGGCCCTTCGGATGGAGCATGTGCTTTTCCTGACATGTGAGAGCTGTGTGAGACTGGCTACAGCTCTTGCTTGGGAAAGGTGTGTGACTCAATTAAAGCCAACCTGAGTTAAGTTGAAGATTTTAGTTGAAGCTCTTGAGAAAGAATCATTACTCTGCTAGGGCTGTACCTAAAAGGACGCAGGTCTAGAGATGCTAAAGTCTACAGCATAGGGAAGGCCACTCTGAGAGTGAGGGTGGAAGAGAGGAGAACCAAGAAATGGAGAGGAATTAGGAGTTCTGCTACTTTTTAAAATCTCTAATGCCAACAACCTAAGGCATTTCTTTTCAGTTACATAGGCATACATTCCTTTTGGTTTCAGCAAGCATCAGGCAGGTTTTCTGAACTTTCGACTTAAGAAAGTCCTGAGTGATACAGAGTGATACAGCGGAAGGATGAGATGATCAGAGGGAAGTGAGAAGTTCCCTCTGGGTGTGTTCTCAGGGAAAGAGCTCCTTGCTGGGAGGAGGGAAGGGTCTCAGAGGCTGGGGAAACCAATAGCTGACTTCTTAGCTATTTACCCTGCATTGTGCACAGGCTTATACAATAATAGCATTGCTAGCCTTCAGAATCAAAAGAAAAGTCATTATGAAACCATAGATCTCTCTAGACCATTTTTCAAACTGTACCTATATAAGTATTCTAATGGAGCCAAATGCAGTTTCTATTGCATTCACAGGCCCCTACATTTCAGAACTTCTTGCTGAAAAACTCTATTCCTACCTATACATCTTACAAATGTATTCAAAACTGTCTTCAATTTGAAAATCTTTCTCCGTCAGATAATAAATCATTCTTATAGCTCACGCTTTCAATCATTCTGTTTTCTGAAAAGTTCTTTTACTCATTTTTTTTCCATAAAGATCTTTCTTCCTTGAAGTTCAACTCAAATATCACCATCTTAATGATGCCTTGCATATCAGCTTTCTCTCTCAACTCAAATCATAAAACGTGTTTATGCAGTTGTTTTTTTCTGCCCACAATATTAATCAAATACTCATTAATGTAAAGAATGCTTTGCTCATCCAGTTAAATTCAGCTACTTAGTTGTGTCCAACTATTTGGGACCCCATGGACTGCAGCATGACAGGTCTCCTTGTCCATCACCAACACGTGGAGCTTACTCAAATTCATGTCCATTGAGTTGGTGATGCCATCCAACCATCTCATCCTCTGTCATCTCCTCCTCCTCTTGTCTTCAATATTTTCCAGAATCAGGGTCTTTTTCAAAGAGCCAGTTCTTCACATCAGGTGGCAAAAATATTGGAGTTTCAGCTTCATGACTATACAGGACTGATTTCCTTTAGGATTGATTAATTAGATATCCTTGCAGTCCAAGGGATTCTCAAGAGTTTTCTTCAATACCACAGTCCAAAAGCATCAATTCTTCAGCACTCTGCTTTCTTTATGGTCCAACTCTCACATTCACATATGCTGCTGCTGCTACTGCTAAGTGGCTTCAGTCATGTCCGACTCTGTGTGACCCTATAGATGGCAGCCCGCCAGGCTCCCCCATCCCTGGGATTCTCAAGGCAACACTGGAGTGGGTTGCCATTTCCTTCTCCAATGCATGAAAGTGAAAAGTGAAAGTGAAGTCACTCAGTCGTGTCTGACTCTTAGCGACCACATGGACTGCAGCCTACCAGGCTCCTCTGTCCATGGAATTTTCCAGGCAAGAGTACTGGAGTGGGTTGCCATTGCCTTCTCTGATCCATACATGACTACTGGAAAAACCATAGCTTTGACTAGAAGGGCCCTTGTCGGCAATAAAATATCTCTGCTTTTTAGTATGCTATCTAGGTTGGCCATAGTTTTCTTTCAAGGAGCTAGTGTCTTAATTTCATGGCTGCAGTGAGCATCTGCAGTGATTTTGGAGCACAAGAAAAGAAAGTCTGCCACTGTTTCTATTGTTTCCCTATCTATCTGTGATGAATTGATGGGACTGGATGCCATGATCTTGGTTTTCTGAATGTTGAGTTTTAAGCCCGCATTTTCACTCTCCTCTTTCACATTCATCAAGAGGCTCTTTAGTTCCCCTTTGCTTTCTGCCATAAGGGTAGTGTCATCTGCATATCTGATGTTATTGATATTTCTCCCGGCAATCTTGATTCCAGCTTGTGCTTCATCCAGCCTGGCATTTTGCATGATGTACTCATCATATAAGGTAAATAAGCAGGGTGACAATATACAGCCTTGATGTACTCCTTTCCCAATTTTGAACCAGTCCATTGTTCTCGTCTGGTTCTAACTGTTGCTTTTTGACATGCATACAGATTTCTCAGGAGGCAGGTAAGGTGGCCTAGTATTCCCATCTTTTGAAGAATTTTCCACAGTTTGTTGTGATCCATGCAGTCAAAGGCTTTGGCATAGTCAATAAAGCATAAGCAGAGGTTTTTCCCTGGAACTCTCTTGCTTTATCAATGATCCAACGGATGTTGGCCATTTGATCTCTGGTTCTTGTTCAGTTCAGTTCAGTTCAGTCGCTCAGTCATGTCCGATTCTTTGCGACCCCATGAATTGCAGCACGCCAGGCCTCCCTGTCTATCACCAACTCCCGGAGTTCATTCAAACTCACATCCAATCGAGTTGGTGATGCCATCCAGCCATTGCATCCTCTGTCATCCCCTTCTCCTCCTGCCCCCAGTCCCTCCCAGCATCAGAATATTTTCCAATGAGTCAACTCTTTGCATGAGGTGGCCAAAGTACTAGAGTTTCAGCTTTAGCATCATTCCTTCCAAAGAACATCCAGGACTGATCTCCTTTAGAATGGACTGGTTGGATCTCCTTGTAGTCCAAGGGACCCTCAAGAGTCTTCTCCAACACCACAGTTCAAAAGCATCAATTCTTCAGTGCTCAGCTTTCTTCACAGTCCAACTCTCACATCCATACATGACCACAGGAAAAACCATAGCCTTGACTAAGTAGACCTTTGTTGGCAAAATAATGTCTCTGTTTTTGAATATGCTATCTAGGTTGGTCATAACTTTCCTTCCAAGGAGTAAGCGTCTTTTAATTTCATGGTTGCAGTCACCATCTGCAGTGATTTTGGAGCCCCCCAAAATAAAGTCTGACACTGTTTCCACTGTTTCCCCATCTATTTCCCATGAAGTGATGGGACCAGATGCCATGATCTTCGTTTTCTCAATGTTGAGCTTTACGTCAACTTTTTCTCTCTCCTCTTTCACTTTCATCAAGAGGCTGGTCTTTTGCCTTTTCTAAATTCAGCTTGAACATCTGGAAGTTCACGGTTCATGTACTATTGAAGCCTCACTTGGAGAATTTTGAGCATTACTTTGCTAGCATGTGAGCTGAGTGCAATTATGTGGTAATTGAATATACTTTGGTGTTGCCTTTCTTTGGGGTTGGAATGAAAACTGACCTTTTCCAATCCTGTGGCCACTGCTGAGTTTTCCAAAGTTGCTGGCATATTGAGTGCAGCACTCTCACAGCATCATCTTTCAGGATTTGAAATAGCTCAACTGGAATTCCATCACCTTTATTAGCTTTGTTCATAGTGATGCTTTCTAAGGTCTACTTGACTTCACATTCCAGGATGTCTGGCTCAAGGTGAGTCATCACACCACCGTGGTTATCTGGGTCATGAAGATCTTTTTTGTATAGTTCTTCTGTGTGTTCTTGCCACCTCTTCTTAATATCTTCTGTTTCTGTTAGGTCCCTACCATTTCTGTCCTTTATTGTGCCCATCTTTGCATGAAATGTTCCTTGGTATCTCTAATTTTCTTGATGCAATCTCTAGTCTTTCCCATTCTATTGTTTTCCTCTATTTCTTTGGATTGTTCCCTGAGGAAGGCTTTCTTATCTCTCTGTGCTGTTCTTTGGATCTCTGCATTCAGAAGGGTATATATTTTCTTTTCTCCTTTGCCTTTGCCTCTCTTCTTTTCTCAGCTATTTGTAAGGTCTCATGAGTCAACCATTTTGCCTTTTTGCATTTCTTTTTGTTGATCACTGCCTCCTATACAAAGTCATAAACCTCCACCTATGTCTCTCACATCTCCTACATTGGCAGGATAGATTCTTTACCACTTGTGCCACCTGGAAAGGGGGCTTTGCTCATTACTTAGGATTACAAATAAAATCTAGACTATACCTCTTCCATAAAAGACCTTACAGTCTAGGGGGGATTACAAATAAGTACATTAAGAATTTACTAATCTCTGAAATGAGCTTCCAAATATCTAATTACAAGTGAGAAAATCAGAAGGAAACAGGAGATACATGAGGTGTTGAGTGAGGAGGTGAGAGGTGACAGGGTGAGATTCTACTAAAGTAAAAAGCAGATATTTGTTCATGAAGATACTTTAATGCCCTTCGTCATCATGAAGGGAAATAAATGGAAACCCATGTCATGATTTTAGGTAAGAGTGCAGCATCACTAGATTGCATATTAAATGTTCATTTTGGAATTAGATTGGAGTATGAAAAGGATAATCTTTCACACTGATTTTGCCTGAGACAGTCCTAGTTCATACTTGCTGTTTGAGCATAATTATGAATTGTCTCCTGGCATTCTCAAACACGTAACAGTATGGTACTGGCATAAAGACAGAAAAATAGATCAATGCAACAAAATAGAAAGCTCAAAGATAAATCCATGCACCTATGGACACCTTATCTTTGACAAACGAGGCAAGAATATACAATGGAAAAAAGACAAACTCTTTAACAAGTGGTGCTGGGAAAACTGGTCAACTACTTGTAAAAGAATGAAACTAGAACATTTTCTAACACTGTACACAAAAGTGAACTCAAAATGGATTAAAGATCTAAACATAAGACCAGAAACTATAAAACTTCTAGAGGAAAACATAGGCAAAACACTCTCTGACATAAATCACAGCAGGATCCTCTATGACCCACCTCCCAGAGTAATGGAAATACAAGCAAAAATAAACAAATGGGACCTAATTAAACTTAAAAGCTTTTGCACAATGAAGGAAACTATAAGCAAGGTGAAAAGACAGCATTCAGAATGGGAGAAAATAATAGCAAATGAAGTAACTGACAAAGAATTAACCTCAAAAATATACAAGCAGCTCCTGCAGCTCAATTCCAGAAAAATAAATGACCTGATCAAAAAATGTGCCAAAGAACTAAACAGACATTTCTCCAAAGAAGATACACAGATGGCTAACAAATACATGAAAAGATGCTTAATATCACTCATTATCAGAGAAATGCAAATCAAAACCACAATGAGGTACCATCTCACATCGGTCAGAATGGCTGCTATCAAAAAGTCTACAAACAATAAATGCTGGAAAGGGTTTGGAGAAAAGGGAACCCTCTTACACTGTTGGTGGGAAAGCAAACTAGTACAGCCACTATGGAGAACAGTGTGGAGATTCCTTAAATAACTGGAAATAGAACTGCCATACAGCAATCCCCCTGCTGGGCATACACACTGAGGAAACCAGAATTGAAAGAGACACATGTACCCCAATGTTCATTGCAGCACTGTTTATAATAGCCAGGACATGGAAGCAACGTAGATGTCCATTAGCAGACGAATGGATAAGAAAGTTGTGGTACATAAACACAATGGAATATTACTCAGCTATTAAAAAAATGCATTTGAATTAGTTCTAATGAGGTGGATGAAACTGGAGCCTATTATGTAGAGTGAAGTAAGTCAGAAAGGAAAACACCAATACAGTATATTAATGCATATATATGGAGTTTAGAAAGATGGTAACGATGATTCTATTTGCAAGACAGCAAAAGAGACACAGATATAAAGAATAGACTTTTGGACTCTGTGGGAGAATGTGTGGGTGGGATGATTTGGAAGAATGGCATTGAAACATGTATATTATCATATGTGAAACAGATCGCCAGTCCAGGTTCAATGCATAAGACAGGGTGCTCAGTGCTGGTGCACTGGGATGACCCTGAGGGATGGGATGGGGAGGGAGGTGGGAGGGGGTTCAGGATGGGGACACATGTACACCCATGGCTGATTCATGTCAATGTATGGCAAAACCACTAAATATTGTAAAGTAATTAGCCTCCAATTAAAATAAATAAGTTAAAAAAATGTCCTGTCTTGGACAGTAAGTTATGTAATCCTCTGAAGAGTGGATTATACTGGAAGATAATTAAAACGAAACAAGAGAGGCCAGCTGGAAGTGTGCTACATGGACACAGTTTAGAGAGAAGTCCCCTAAACCAAGTTATGGGACAGGGAAAGGGAGAGAAAGAAAAAAAAAAAAAAAGAGGAAGAAGCATTTTTTTCTCTATTAGAGTCAATTACCTGTAGCTTGATCTAGCACTTACTACATTTTGTTTTCTGTTAAGATTCCTTGTTAATATGCTTATTTTCCCCATCCAATCTTAAATTCCATGAGGGTAAAAACTACATCTTCAAGTTCTGCTTTCCTTCAGAGATAGTGCAATGCCTTGAATAAACTGCTTACTGAATAAGTATACACTGATTTGAATTAATAAAATTTTACCAGCACCTTTTACAATGAGAAATAAATAATTAAAGGCCTTTGCAGAGTTCTTTAAAATTCAATGAAGCAGAATTTTATCCTCATGAGTCAATAACCTGCAACATGCAAACTTCAATGTAGAATTTTAAGGCTTTCTCGCTAGTTCTACCAAATGACTTTATCATATTGGATGATCAAATGAGGTCTGTATTACTTAACAAATTAAGCTGATATGAACAAAAGGGTTATTTGCCACCAACTGACAGCAGAGGGGCTTTGGGTTTGGTTCTCAACAAAAAGCTTTTTTGAATGAATGACAAAATTCTCCATTTTTGTAATAGTTGGCACAGACAAGCCTCTATTTCTTCGTACTCTGTGTTCCATACTATCCTATACAATATTTAACATGGTTTATAGTGTTGTATTGAAATTACTTGGATATATGTCCTTGAGCTTCTCAAGGTAAAAACTGTAATGTATTCATCATTGTATTTCTATTGCCTAGAAAACTCCTGGTACTCAACCTGGGTTTATTCCTCTGGAAGCATCCACTTTTATGTATTCACCTTGGTAGACACAGTGCTTCAAATTAAACCACCCAAGAAACAATCATTCATCTAATCCCACGATCGAAGAAAAGAAGATGCCATTCAGAACTGTAAATCTGCTAGTACCTGCAAAAACAAGGGAGCATCAGGGTAGACTGTCTACCCATCTTGTATTTATGATATAAAAAGTAGATACCCACACACTACTGTAATTAACATGCAATATAAATGTACAGTATTCAATATAAGCTTTCTTCTCAAATTAAATTGTTTTAGGATTTCCTGGGGAATTTCTATTTAAAGTCTATCAGCAGGATAACTATGATTCCATACATGGAATCTTGCACTAAGTCGCAAATTTGCTGCTACAGAGTTTAACCACTTTTGTCTTCTTTCAGTGCTGCAGTTTCTCTCATCCTGAAATATACACAATTCAATACTGTGCCTGCTCGGTCCTATTTAATTTTCAGTGCTAAAAGCATAACTGCTTAACAGGTATCCTCCATGTAAATCATGCTGACACCTACCCTTTATATTTTATGACCATTTATTCTCCGTCTCATTTTTCCAGAACTCGATAAAAACTATTTATGCCAAAAACTTCTTGATGGATCTATAACTCCCTCATACTTTGATCTACTTTTCCCCAACAAGCCCAAAAGGGCTTGACCTCTATTATCAAAATCTCAATGCAGATGGAAGCTCTGATGAGATTCTAATTAAGTGAAAACCTTTCTGTAATTATACATGTTCACTATTTAATGAGACTCTTTCTATAATTAGAAATTTATTTGGACACTTAAAAATTTCAGAGGCAGTTGCTGGGGTGCTCTAATTCAAACATTTTTCATTCATGAGGGGGCAAAGTTCTCTTCCCCACAAATGTATCACTGCCAAGGGAAATTTCTCCTTTAATTAAGTGTACTCCTTTGTTGAAAGATGACCCCACAAAACTTACTTTCACTCTTCTTTCTCTTTTCTTAACCCTTGGCCAAAGTTGGTGCCCTATAAGATGGTAACAGTTTTGGTTAAGAATAAAGTGTTCACTGGAGGCCAAATAAGTTTATAATTATTATTTTTTGAAAAAAATATAATGTGCCTTTTACCCTGAAAAGAACCACAGAAGCCTTTGAGTTTGTTGGGAGTAATGGAGACAGTGGTTATAAAAAAAGAGAGAGAAAAAAATTAAGGGGAGGAGACAAGGACAAGCCTCCTCTTTGGTTAATGACCGGATCAGGGAGGAGGGAGAGAGAAAGCCTGAGACATGCAGTGATGCTTTCCCCCCGAGCTTTGTTTTCTTCTTGCTTTCTTTCTATACCTTGGATCATTTCATGCCAAATCATTTTCTCTTAAATAGTCTGTCCTTGTTCCTCCCTCCTCAGTATTCTAGAGAAATTACACTCCTCCCTGACTGTTGCATCCACAGGACACCAGGTTTTACTCACAAGTAGAAGTCCCCACACTGTGAACCAGAGAGTCATAAAAGACTAACCCGGGGGCTGGGAATGAAGTCCCTGCAGGCTCCTGACCGACCAACAGGGCTGGGCCGAAGGATGCCTTTTCTATGCTTTCAAAACCATATTAAGGACTTTTGTTTGTTGGCCTGCCAAGGTTTAAAATCAATTCTTTTCTTCCCAGCTGGGAGGATGTCAACACACTTTCTGTCCATTTAGAGAATCATAACATTTCCCATCGTTTAGAATAAACTTTAGCAACTTCAGTGCAACATCTGAGGAAATGAAGACACTGAGAAAAATGATGTACTCCAAATCTCAAAGTGCCCAGATCCTCAGGACCAAAGGACCTGAAATCCTACTTCGCTGTGTAGAAGAATCTGAGGGAAAACATTCAAGAAGGCAGTAAGCAAAAAAAATACGGAAAGACCTCTTTAATGACATTTATAACATCAAATAAGACAAAATAGAGATATTGCTGGCAATGTCAATTCAGTTCAGTTCAGTCGCTCAGTCGTGTCCGACTCTTTGCGACCCCATGGATCGCAGCATGCCAGGCCTCCCTGTCCATCACCAGCTCCCGGAGTTCACTCAAACTCATGCCATCGAGTTGGTGATGCCATCCAGCCATCTCATCCTCTGTCGTCCCCTTCTCCTCCTGCCCTCAATCCCTCCCAGCATCAGAGTCTTTTCCAATGAGTCAACTCTTTGCATGAGGTGGCCAAAGTACTGGAGTTTCAGCTTTAGCATCATTCCTTCCAAAGAACACCCAGGGCTGCTGGCAATGTGTATGGAGTTAAATCCTACTTGTGTACCAAATCACTTTCTCACTTTCATTTACACAAGTGTGTAAATACTTGTGTATTTCTTTGCTGTTTAGGCACTGCTGCTACAGTAATTTACTTTTGATTTGCTGTGAATCTCGAAAAATGTGTTTCATGAGTGTGCTTAAAATTACATTTTTAAGTAAGTAGTTTGAGAATAAGGATGTGCTTTCTTCGTTGATCTCGCCCATGGAGTCAAGGACAGACAGGGTGAGGGGAGTAGATAGCTCCTCCATGATGAATATTAGGACAGTAATTTAAAGTGACCCTTTTCAATGCAGAAACTCAACCATGTGAAAACAGTAAATGGATTTCCAGTAAAAGCACACATTTTTCCATGCATCAAAGATTTCATCTGTTTAGAAGATTTGTGGATAATTTGATTATTATAAATACAAATCAATATGTCCCTATATTGGAGCTTTCAAAAATTCTCAAACAAAAGTGGTATGCTATTATCTACCCTAGAGTATTTAAACAGACTATTTAAATTCTTTACCTTTCAATTTCTCTTTCTCAATGACTATTATTTACTCCAAGAGAAAGTTCAAGTTTATGGATAACATCATTTATTTGTGACAGAATAAATCTTTTAAATCTGATAGAAATTACAAGGTTATAAAGTATATTAAGTCCTCTAACAGATGACTTAACTTCTACACTTTCTGACATTTTCTGCAATAACATTTTATTTTAAATGTCAACCATACATAAATTCAATCTCGTCACAGACACTGAGATGTTCCAAAGTGCTCAGTTTTAGACAGGAGGGTAGTGGGAGGGGGGTGCGGTGAGGAATCAGGCGAGAGAGAAAGAGAATAACTTTAAAATCCTGTATCTGAAAATGCCTTAAAATGTTCATCCCTTCTGAAAGTTAAAAAAAAAAAAATGCCAACCTGAAATGTGGCAATAAATTATGCAATGCATCATAAATTTTGAATTGCCCACTGTAGCTCTGGTACAATGTTTCAGAACAATGTCATCGAGAAGGAAACATCAAATGCCACTTCTTCTTGTGTTTGCAATACAATTTATTTGTATTTAAGGAAAAATACTACCACACATTTAAATTAAAGCAATCTATCAATATTTTAGAAGTGAGATGGTTCATAAGATGTTCACATAAGCACATTTACTTCCGATTTCATAAGTTTAGAGAACAAAAATTAATTTCATCTCAGGATTATGAGTTTATATCTGGTTCTGATATGTAACAAAACTAGAAAAAGGTTATGTTATTTTTGATTACTATAAATTTGATGATGTGGGCATTAATGTGAAGAATGAGTTATTTTAAATCAACTTTAATTTTTCAATATTATGTAAAATAATTTTACTTTAAGACTTTTTTCCTAAAATGAAGATGATTATTAAAGTAGCATTAACTCAATAGCTGGTGATATTACACATTTGTCAAATTACTTCTTGTCAATGTATATGGTTTCTCATACACATATTCACTACCTTTTAGATGAATTGCTCCAAAGGAGTTCTATTTCTGTTCTCCTTTTTCCCTGCTGGGGGCAATGTCCCTCCATAACCATTTAGGAAATACCTAGAAACTACTCACAGAGAAATAGAATGTTCTTTTAAGCAAGAGTATCAGTCACTAAAGTGAAATGAAAGCAGCATGCCAAATATATGTCCTAATAAAACATTTTAACAATTGCAAACCTGTAAAGTTTTATGGCTTATTTCTACAACCTGCATAGTAACATTTTTAAAAAATGATGCAATAATGAATAGAAATGAAATCATTTTTTCCCACCTGCATGATAATTTTATATAGAAAGTGTTTATTACTAAAATCCTTAGAGCCCCCTAAAACTGGCTATACATTTTCTTCATGATACTTCCTATAATTCATAAGTTGAAGGGATGGAAGACAAGAAATGAATAAGAGATTGGAAAGAATACTCTTATTTAGCTATGGAGAAAATCATAGCAATCTTTGTAGGTAGTCACAGTCTTATTTCACATATCGAAATTAATATTTTATATTTAAATTTCATTCTATCCCTTTAAAATTCATTTTGCAATGCTTATAATTATTTAAGAATAATGTATAGTGATAAAGGTAAAATTTAATTAAAGAAATTGTGCTAAAATTGTAAAACAACATGAAATGCATTTCTTATTTTATATACATAAACCATTAACGTTTCTTTATACAGAGTTAAATGCAAGCAGACATTAAGCTCTTTTATCAAATCATCAAATACATACATACACACACACACTCCTAATTAAACATAGAGAAAAGTGTTAAAACACTATTTCTTACAATTTTTAAAACTTTGTTTAACAGAATTCAAACAGCAAGATGAATACTATTATCAATTAGGTCTGCTCTGAGAATTCTGGGCTGGGTGCTCTCTTTCCCTTTTGATGCATTAAAACTGCTTTTATTCTGGAATTATTCACAGGAGTAATTATAGTCCATATTCTATTTTCTTTTGCTGCGTTCACATCTGTCCTTTACTTACAAGGACTCCTTAAACTAACAATTGTGATATATTTATTCATTTTTCTTTCTTTTATCCCATGATTTCTCCAATGTTGCAGATATGATAGTATAACATGTTTTAAAATATTTTCCCACAAACAAGATATGAAAAAAAAAGGTATGAACAAATCAGTTTTCTCCTAAGTTTTAGGTAAGCACGCTTCTCATTTAATAAGAATAAATGAACACTCCAAAAGGTAAGCAATTTATTTTATAAGCATAATGCTTATAAAAATAAATTGGTATTGGTATATACCAATAAATTGGACTTGGAATCAATACTTAGTTTTTCTCAGTATTTCAACAGTCTCTGGTTAAGAAAAGGGTATGACTATTAGTATTCCTCCAGACATGGAAATAAGGAAAACTAAGTTATCTTCTCAGAACAAACTTCACACAAACGTGGGCTGTGTGCGTCCTAGTGTGTACACACACACACACAGACACACACACACACAGCCTAGATCATAATTTGCAAAATACAGTTAGAGATAGAATGAATAAAAGGAAAGAATAAGAATTGGAAACAAGAAAATGTCTATTGCTACTATTTATGGTGAAAGTAACAGGAATGTTTTGGACACATTAGGCTCCATCATACAGAAAAAAAGAAAGAAAAAGCAAGAATCAGTGTGGATGTCTGTGAAAGTTTTGGGCTATACTATCACCTACTTTACGATTAAGACTATAGTTGCCTAATTAGACTGGTTTAGGTTGTTCCCCCCAACAAATTAGCTGATTGGCTAAAGGGCAGAAACTTCTTAGGCAAAGGGGGCTCTTCAGATAGTGGAAATAGGAGGAAACATAGCCCAGTTTGTGGAGTCTGCAAACAAACAGGATCTGAATGCAAGGGTGTGTGAGAAATACAATACTTTCACAATTTTCTTTCCAAACCTCTGGTCTATCCTAGCAAATGAACTTAAGGACTTAGGACACGGTGAAAATTCTACTGCACTGTGGACCTGAAATTGAACTCGCTAAATATTTGGATCATTTCTTTGCTTCATAACCATGCTAAGAAGGCAAGTATCTGATTTTTTTTTTAAGTTTTTTCATGTTATCTGGCCCAAAGTGAAAATATGTATTTTTAATACAGATAGAAGCATTCTGGCATGTATGACAGTGGTCAATATAAATAATTTATTATGCTAGCTTATTTATCAATCTCATATAAGCTTTAGATAATGAAAGTTCATATTTGAATGATAGGACTTATCTCACTCTGCGGATATAATCAAAACCTTCAGCCTTTAAAAATGAGTAACAAATCTCTTGGTACAATAGACTTTTATTCAGTTTTGCAACCAATAAAAAGATCAGAGCTGTAACTCACTCTTAATTTTATGTGTCTATATGTATATATGCAAGAATATATGCATATGCTTATGAATAGGGTCATTAATAAAAACCTACCAGTTATATCTGTCAGCAGATTTGGAAAGCTCAGCAGTGGCCACAGGACTGGAAAAGGTCAGTTTTCATTCTGATCCCAAAGAAAGGCAATGCCAAAGAATGCTCAAACTACCACACAATTGCGTTCATTTTACATGCTAGAAAGATAACGTGCAAAATCCTTCAAGCTACGCTTCAACAGTATGTGAACCGAGAACTTCCAGATGTACAAGCTGGATTTAGAAAAGGCAGAGGAACCAGAGATCAAATTGCTGACATTCGTTGGATCATAGAAAAAGCAGGGAAATTACAGAGAGAACATCTACTGCTTCATTAACTATGCTAAGGTCAGGAAGCAACAGTTAGAACTGGACATGGAACAACAGACTGGTTCCAAATAGGAAAAGCAGTATGTCAAGGCTGTATATTGTCACCCTGCTTATTTAACTTATATGCAGAGTACATCATGAGAAACGCTGGGCTGGAAGAAGCACAAGCTGGAATCAAGATTGCCGGGAGAAATATCAATAACCTCAGATATGCAGATGACACCACCCGTATGGCAGAAAGTGAAGAGGAACTAAAGAGCCTCTTGGTGAAAGTGAAAGAGGAGAGTGAAAAAGTTGGCTTAAAGCTCAACATTCAGAAAACGAAGATCATGGCATCCGGTCCCATCACTTCATGGTAAATAGATGGGGAAACAGTGGAAATAGTGGCTGACTTTATTTTTGGGGGCTCCAAAATCACTGCAGATGGTGATTGCAGCCATGAAATTAAAAGACGCTTACTCCTTGGAAGGAAAGTTATGACCAACCTAGATAGCATATTCAAAAGCAGAGACATTACTTTGCCAACAAAGATCCGTTTAGTCAAAGCTATGGTTTTTCTAGTGGTCATGTATGGATGTGAGAGTTGGACTGTGAAGAAAGCTGAGTGCCGAAGAATTGATGTTTTTGAACTATGGTGTTGGAGAAGACTCTTGAGAGTCCCTTGGACTGCAAGGAGATCCAACCAGTCCATCCTAAAGGAGATCAGCCCTGGGTATTCATTGAAAGGACTGATGTTGAAGCTGAAACTCCAATACTTTGGCCACCTGATGCGAAGAGCTGATTCATTGGAAAGACCATGATGCTGGGAAAGATTGAGGGCAGGAGAAGAAGGGGACGGCAGAGGATGAGATGGTTGGATGGCATCACCCACTCAATGGACATGGGTTTGGGTAAACTCCGGGAGTTGGTGATGGACAGGGGGGCCTGGCATGCTGTGATTCATGGGGTCACAAAGAGTCGAACACGACTGAGCTACTGAACTGAACTGAACTGACCTGAAGCATTTGACTGTGTGGATCACAACAAACTGTGGAAAACTCTTAAAGAGATGGGAATACCAGATCACTTGAGAAACCTGTCTTCTGAGAAACCTGTATGCAGGCCAAGAAGGAACAGTTAGAACTGGAGATGGAACAATGCACAATGGTTCAAAATTGGGAAAGGAATGTGTCAAGGCTGTATATTGTCACTCTGTATATTTAACTTATATGCAGAGTACATCATGGGAAATGCCAGGCTGGATGAATCACAAGCTGGCATCAAGATTGCCAGGGGAAATATCAATAACCTCAGATATGCAGATGGCACCACCCTTATGGCAGAGAGAAGAGGAACTAAAGAGCCTCTTGATGAAAGTAAAAGAGGAGAATGAAAAAGCTGGCTTATAATCAACATTCAAAAAACTAAGATCATGGCTTCCAGTCTAATCACTTCATGGCAAATAGATGAGGAAACAATGGAAATAGTAATATATTTTATTTTCTTGGGCTACAAAATTACTGTGGATGGTGACTGCAGGCATGAAATTAAAAGACTCTGGCTCCTTGAAAGAAAATTATGACAAACCTAGATAGCATTTTAGAAAGTAGAGACATTGCTTTGCTGACAAAGGAACGAATAGTCACAGCCATACTTTCCCAGTAGTCACGTATGGATGTGAGACTTGGAACATAAAGAATGCTGAGCACCGAAGTATAGATGCTTTTGAACTGTGGTTTAGAGAAGACTTCTTGAGAGTCCCCTGAACAACAAAGAGATCAAATTAGTCAGTCCTAAAGGAAATCAGTCCTGAATATTCATTCAAAGGACTGATACTGAAGCTGAAGTTCCAATATTTTGGCCACCTGATGTGAAGAGCTGGTTCGCTGCAAAAGACCCTGATGCTGGGAAAGATTGAGAGCAGGAGGAGAAGGGGGCAGCAGAGGATGAGATGTTTGGATGGCATCACTGACTCAACAGACATGTGTGTGAGCAAACTTCAGAAGACAGTGAAGGACAGAGAAGCCTGACATGCTGCAGTCTTGGGGTCATAAAGAGTCAGATATGACTTACCGACTGTATCTAGATATATTTAATCCTGGAGATAAAGATGGTCTGAAAACTATAACTGAATGCTTCTCTAATCATAATCTTACTCCTGATTACCATAAGTGTTCTTCTCCCAAACATTCCATCAGCAGCTCTCATTTCAACATGGTTAACAGAAACCAACATGGTCTATGTGAAACCTGGCACTCCCTCTAAGTTTTAATTACATGATCATCTTTGTGATTATTCAGTCTTAAAATCAGAGTCTACTTTAAGTCCTTTCCTCAACAGATCATGAGCTTTGGGAGACAGACAAAACCAGATCCTGGGACTAGAGGCAATTTATTTCACATTTCTCAGCCTCCATTTCTTGTGTATAAAACAGGACTAATGATATAGTACTTGCAGTATTGCTGAAGGCGAAGAAATGTGATGATGCCTGCATAAAGCTGAGCAGAGTTCTGGTTCAAAAGGAAAGCTCAATAAATGCTGGACCAAAGACATAGTAGGTATATTATAATCTTGATATAACCAGAAGCAATATATGAAACAGCTATGCCAGGAAGACAGCTGACTTTTTCCTTAATTAAACCGCAAAACTATGAGATTTTTGTGGAATTGTGCCTTATAAACAACCAGCAGTAGAATTCTGAGTGGAAGAATGGTACTAAGCCTAGTATAAATCTTAGCAGCTGCTACAAACAACTGGTTGGGTATACATTTCTGCACAGTGAAAAGCAAGATTCCAACTGTCATCATTATCAAAGAATAAAGTCTTCACACAGAAAACAACTTTGAGCTTGGCATATGCTACAGAGATAGTAACCTGGTAACTTCAAAGCTGTTTCAGACGTATCAAACAGTCTCATAACTTGTGCAGCTGATGGATTCTCAGATGTCATCCAAATTTCTTCTTTCACAGTTGAGGCTAATGAGAATTAGCGGAGTTAGGCTCTGTTTGCAAGGTCACCCCGTGGGTAATGACAGTGTGTAAGCTGGAACTGACACTCTTTCCTCCTAAGCCCAGGGTTTTTCTCTTCACTGTACCCCTCCATCCCTTAAACATGACTTTCAAGGTCAATGGCCATGTTTCTTACATGTCTCTCCACTAAATTTTAGTCTAGGCTTCTCTGGCATGTTCTCAGCTCTAATGCAATGCAACAATATTATATATCTTTAAGGTACAAAGGACCAAATATGGAATTCTTGTCAAACTGTTCAAGTAATAATTTTCACATGCTTATGGTCTGTTTTCTTCATGTGTAACAAAATACACTTTTTTTTAAAGCTCTGGTCTACTCAGTAAAGTGTTGATTAGATATTTTTAATCTTTATTTCATTTGTATGAAACACATCCTATAATGCTATGCACAATATTATTAAATGTCTAGAGAATAATATTTGTTTGAGTGAGTGTAGGCATATTTGATAATAGGTTTAATTTAATAAGAACTTCCCTTATATCACTACTAAAATTATACAACATTAGAAATTTTGTATGTGTATAAGGATTTTTTCCTTCCAAGCAAAAAATAACAGTGTTGAATTGAATACAAATTTAAAGAAAGCCATTTTTAGTAGCAAAAGAATAACATGTGAACTAGGAAGAAAGATTACTTAATCATTCACAATTTCTCCCCAGTCTCATATATTTACTGCTTATTTACTTAAACACTTGTTAATGTCTTTATATCTTCTGTAATGTATTATATTTCTTAGTTTATGCCATTGAGACAAATATTTCAATCAAACATTTTGATTTGTAGTAAATAAGATCATTCTCATATTTTTTTCTTTACACACATGGCAATATTATCTAATCTCTCAGAGATTTTTTAGATTAAGTAAACTTCCATGACATACAGCCAGACACTCTAATTTTCCACATGAGGAACCTGAGATCCAGAGGGTTAAATTAATTTGTGACACAGTTAGGACTATATTTTGGCCTACTGATAAATGTAGCATTCTTTGGGTATGCCAAGATATCTATCTATGTAATTTTAATCTGATTTTTGGAGAGGTGTTATTCATTATTTTATTTCTTTAATTTTTATTCAACCTAAATCAATTTCATGAGGAAACCCTTGAGAATAAAAAAAAAATCTCTCAAACAAATCTAACAGTAGCAAACCACAATAAAACTGTATTACGACAAATTTGAAAGGAGGAATTCACAAGAACGATGTTAATTCATCGGGTTTAACTGTTAATAGCAACTTAAATATATCTCTTTGATTTTGGTTATTCTATCCTCTCCACTTCGGAGACGGCAATGGCACCCCACTCCAGTACTCTTGCCTGGAAAATCCCAGGGATGGGGAGCCTGGTAGGTTGCAGTCCATGGGGTCGCTAAGAGTCGGACACGACTGAGCGACTTCTCTTTCACGTTTCACTTCCATGCATTGGAGAATGAAATGGCAACCCACTCCAATGCTCTTGTCTGGAGAATCCCAGGGACAGGGGAGCCTCGTGGGCTGCCATCTATGGGGTCGCACAGAGTCGGACACAACTGAAGCGACTTAGCAGCAGCAGCATCCTCTCCACTTAGAAAGTTTCTCCTCCAGTACATATTTCATTTCTTCCTCTTCTTTGAGATTAAGACCAAATATTATCTTCTCAATTAAGCTTGTCTTGATTCTTTTTTTTTTTCTAATTGTATTTTATTTTTAAACTTTACATAATTGTATTAGTTTTGCCAAATATCAAAATGAATCCGCCACAGGTATACATGTGTTTCCCATCCCGAACCCTCCTCCCTCCTCCCTCCCCATACCATCCCTCTGGGCCGTCCCAGTGCACCAGCCCCAAGCATCCAGCATCGTGCATCGAACCTGGACTGGCAACTCGTTTCCTACATGATATTTTACATGTTTCAATGCCACTCTCCCAAATGATTCTTCAGTAAGAAACTATTATTTCTAGATTTTCACAGCACATTTTTCCTTACCAATGTGGGCCTACCACACAGTATGGCATTTTAGTAGAATAAATGTGACTTTTCCCACTTCAACTGAATTTTAGATTTAGGAAGGGGAGGAATTAAATGATGTGTCATCCCTCTTTCTGGACTATCCAACACTCAATCAAATGTTTTCTGAATAAAAGAGGCCGCTCTCATGTTTCAATGGAAAAGAAACTCCAATCTGATAAGTTTTAAGTGTAACAGATTTGCTTCAGCTAACTTACATAAAATAATTATGGTGAACTGATACATCCTTCTATGCCTTCAGAGTAAGTAAGAAATCTAAATTATGTCTTTAAAAATTATAAAGCCTTTACATTTCATACTGGGATGTACCTTAACTGATCCTGCTAAAAGATAAAACGCAGGCCCCAAAAAGGAGGAAAGCATAAATAGAGAACATGATGGGAACAAACTTAAAGGAGAAAGATCATGATGACATTTTTCCCCTAGACCTAGTGTTTGTAGCAGCAGGAGGAACAAGACCCTGAGGTTGGCAGTGCAGCCAGTCAGAGATTTAAAAGATGTGCGTAGCCAGCACTGTTAGAACCCTGCCCATAAACTGTCAGAAATCCCTGTTACAGACAAAGATAGCTGATTGACAGCACTGGCCAGGCTGCCCCCAGCCGTTCTTCTTTTCTGGTGGCCTCAGCAAAGTCAGCTCTGCCAGATCACTGGTCCTGGAAGAACTCTCAGCCAATGACACATGTAGATTGGGTGGAAAAATTCCCAGCTGTTTCAGCTCAATTAAAGGAAATCTCCAAGCTGGGTTCTGCCTCCCAGAATTCCTTATCCAGACAGATTTCACTTATCCGCAGTCACAACTGGCTTGATAACAGCCTTTGTTTGACACTTTCTCTTTTCTGTCTTACTTTTTCACTCCTAGGCTGTTCATGCCTTAGAGTCCTTCATCATCTCCCAACAAAAAAAAAAAAAAAAAAAAGGAGAATCTTTTGCTTATGATACATTTCAGATGAAAATTTGCTGATTATTTCTATTTAACATGTTGACTTAGAAAACCTCTTCCTTGTCTTATGAATCTTTATAGTTCATAAAACCTTTTGTGGCCAGTTTCTCACTAAGCTAGAGACAAAGTCGGGTTTTCTCTTATGTATACATGACACCATAGAATATTTTCCTCTCATGGCCTTCCAGTTACAGGTACTGCGGACTTGAAAATTTGGCAATGTTATAGTTCAAATCAGAAATCTAACAAGATGAAAACATGATGTACAATACAAACTACTACTGCAAAATGTTACTCATAAAGAGAAAGTTATCCACCCTGCTCATCTAGATACTGACATTACTTTTTTTATGGATATCAAAAATCTGGGACCAAAAAACTTTTTAAAACAGTATCATGATACATTTTTAGGTGTTATTTATTCTGATTCAAGAAAAATTGTATTGGACAAGTGAACCTTATAGTCAGTTTATCAAACTAGTGTGAGTAATGGTTTGGTGTATAATCTTTTAAAGTTTAAGAATATGCTAGTTGAAGACTGGCATTCCAATTGAAACAATAAATGCATGTTCTACCACACCATTAGAGTAAATTACTTTCATTTGTACAGTATAGATCCATGTCTTTTTATCATTCATTAATTTTCGCATTGATTTATTCATTCATCCAAAAACATCAGCGTGGTCCTGCCTAGTATCTCTGAAATTCTGTTTGTGCGGAAAGGAGAGATGGTCTGTGTTACTGTTTTACTATCTAGTGAGTTTTTAACTGAAATTCATACCACACTTACATGCTGAGCAAATACAAAAAACAAAATCTACCTTAGTTACCTAAGAGATATTATAGAAAGAATGTATAAAACTTGAATATATACAACTTTTAGGAAAAAATCTGGAATATTATTGAGATAGCTGTTTATAGATTTATAAAAGATTGTGCCATTAGGAACAGACTTACACAGGAAGTATTTTATACCTTGGGTATATATTAAAGAATAACAGATCTTTTATTTTATCCTGAAACATTAATTGCAACAGATTTATGAATGACCTAATTCTCTATTAAGTTTTAGCAATAAAAACTTTATTACAACACTTGTTATGAGAAATGTGACATAAAATTTTAAAAAGCAATTCTCAAATATTGTGTTTACTGTCTTGGCCTTGAAAGGTATTTTCCCCATGATTAGCATGCCTCTATAATTTTAAGTGTTTCTCTGGTTTATGTTAAATTGTATGTTTAATAATTTAGGTAAGTACGAAAGCCAAGATAAGAACTCAGATAAAATATCTATTCCCTCTACTCTCCTCAAAGATCCATGAATCTATTAAAATATATGTTTATACTCTTCACCATCCTATGGTTCATTTACAGAATGTTAAATAAATTTATACTGTTTGGGGCTTAAGTCTTCAGAAATTGTAGTTGCTTTCTTAATTTAAACTCAATAAAGATAGGACATAATGTCCTTTGCTTTTTTAGAGGTATTTCTTATCTTTTGCAAAATCTAATGTGACCTAAATTAGAAAACACTAAAATTCCAAAAGCAGCTACAATATCTCTGAGAAAAGCAAAATGAAAGAAATATAATGCCTAAACATTAAATAATTTACTAAACTTATGTGATTAATTTTATTGGGAAAAAATTAAAATATAATTTAATGGAAATGCTGATTTTTATAAAAATTCTTAAGTATTTGAAAATTCACATTAGCATATGGAGTTTTATAACAAGACATGTCTAGGAAGGTTCTGCTGCTGCTAAGTCACTTCAGTCGTGTCCGACTTTGTGCGACCCCATAGACAGCAGCCCCCCAGGCTCCCCCGTCCCTGGGATTCTCCAGGCAAGAACACTGGAGTGGGTTGCCATTTCCTTCTCCAATACATGAATGTTAAAAGTGAAAGTGAAGTCGCTCAGTCGTGTCTGACTCCCAGCAACCCCATGGACTGCAGCCTACCAGGCTCCTCCACCCATGGGATTTTCCAGGCAAGAGTACTGGAGTGGGTTGCCATTGCCTTCTCCACTAGGAAAGTTCTAAATAGATACAAATAAAGTAATATACCAATAAAAGAAGTTAACAGAATACGATTTCTCTAAAGGTAAATGCTGCTTATTTTCTTTGTTTTTCCAGAGTCTCTTTCTCAGGAGTTGAGCACAGTAGCTGTCACCCAATCAGTGTTAAGAGAACTCCTACATCAGAGATAGTAGCTAATGGAAAGGAAATAAACCCATAATTGAAAATGCTATGCAAAATTCTCCATAAATAAAAATATTTCATCAATTTGAAGCTTTATCCAATAAGAAGCATATACGCAACTCTTGAAATAATGAGTCATAAACTACACATGGTTTTACTGTATCTACTCATAAAAGATTGCAGGTAACTTTTATAATCATTTTTTCCCCACAAACCTAATATACTTTATGCATTTACTCATTTAGTGGAGGTCTGCATTTCTGATTTATAAATCGAGATGTCTGTGTATGTTTATAGATCTTTGCCCCATGTTGAATTGGTGAAACAAAAGACAAAGTAACTATAGGAAGAAAAGCTTAAATCAACTATTTTTATTTGTACAGGAGAAAGAGACAAAGTAATAGCTGGAGTGAAAACTGGATTGAGTGATGTCTATTGTTAAGCTATACAGCTCACTACAACCATATTACGTTTATGCCTTTACAGCTGGAAAAACACTTTCTCTAAACCATTTTAGCTTCCTCACTCTTGGGTGTCACAGACACAAATGTTTTTCCAGACACAGAAAAGGACGCAGAGATAAAGCCAGTAAGTGAGGAAGACAAGACCCTGAAATCACTTGTTGCCACTGGATATCAGAGCTTGCTTGTCAATAAATCAGGTGTGTCTTTAGAAATAAACATTTGTGCTTGAGTACAAGGGTCTGAGTGTGAGTGTGTGCACATGCTTGTGTGCCAATCAATTACTCCATATTTCAAATCTCTAGGTCTCATAGTGTCTGAAGTTACCATAAGTCAGGGTAAGAGGTTGAGATGAAAAACTCCTGACTACTGATTCAGAGCTAAATGGAAAAGAGTAATTCTCTAAGTTCATTCTGTAATTTGACCTTATTTCTGAGCTTCAAATTATAGCAAGGCTCAAACCCGTACCAATGGATCTGATGCCATCTTCAATTCTCTGTAATCAAGTGTTAACAAGCTCTTTTCATAGTGATGCTTTTGCTCTCACTATGCAGCATTTTTGAAACCACTCCCATCCATTTCCTTTGTCCTCAAGAGGACTTCACTCCAACTTACCTATTTCCCCTGACTACTTCATTATATGATCACTCAACTTTGCAACTGAGGGTTTGTAAGAGCATCTCTCTTCTGAAGGATTCACAAACTTATGCTGGAAAGAATGTTTCAAAATTTAAACACTTCATATCTTAGGCAGAGAGGTTGGAGTAAAGAGCACAAAGCAAAGATGAGTAGATACACAAAAAATTCTGATTTTATATGCTAGACTATAACTCCCAACTAATTCTCCTACCTCTGTCCCCAACCCCAGCCCAGGACATAGTATGCAGGAACAACATAGATGAATTCATAAAACGCTAAGAATGTTTATTAAAACTTTCTAATTTGCAGAGATGTGGACTAAGGAACGAGTATGTAGCCTTAGAAAAGTCAGGAAGTTTTTTGAGCATGGGAGTATTTAGGTACCTCCCTAGACCTCAGCACAGATGGGGAGATTGAGCAAAGTTTCCCAGCACACTCTGTGATGTCAGGCTATATGTGTGAAGGGGAAGAGAAAAAGCCAAAACCAAGCAAAGAAGGCCTTGGTGACTTCACTCTTGAGTGAACAGAGTTGACTGCATGAGGGATTGATATCATTGAGAAGACGAAGCCGAGTCTCAATCTCTCCTCAGCCCTGGTGCAGAACATCTTCACCAAATGCACATGCCCCTGGGTCAGAAGAATGGACAGAAAAACAGTCTTCAAATCTCAAACAGGAACTAGAGGTAGGGACATGTCATTCTTTGAAAATGAGTCTCCAGTGAAAAATACACTTATTATATATTGACATCACATAGAAGGTCTGGGTAAAGTTGCCCTTATTGAGCATAAGCAAGAAAGGGCATGACAGATAACAGTCTAGAAGAGTACAAACCAAAGAGGAAGTGCTGAGGCTGGAAGCACTGAAGGAAGAAATAAGAAAGACAGAAGGAGAACCGAAGAGACAAAGCCTCAGGCCAATTCCTATTCTGGAATTCAAAGCAAGCTGAAGAACAGAAATCATCCAGGTAAGCTTCAAGCTCTGAAAGAGTTTAATAGAAATATACATTTTATAAGATGGTGCTAAAAGATAAGAAGATAAAAAACAAGAGATGAAAAGGGAGATTGCAAAGTCTAGATGAAAACCAAACTAAAATCTTTGTGCGTCTAAATTGCTTAAAATAATGGATCTCACTGGAACTCCCCAGAAGCTTTAAAAATACAGATGTCTTGATCACCTCCATATTTATTGATCTAATAGTAACTATGTTCTTGGCACTGTGCTCAATCTTGGTGACCACTGAAAAGAATACAGAAAAAAAATCAGAATTTTCAGTCTTGCAGTAGAGATTAGTCATTGCAATGTCACTATAAAGGTCTTCCAATTTAATATCAGTAGTGATGTTTGTTAAAGACGGTAGTCACTTTCTTTTCTGTCTCTTATCCTTCACCAACCCTTTTCAATTTCATTCCATGTACCAAAATAACTTTGCCAACAAAGGTCTGTCGAGTCAAGGCTATGGTTTTTCCAGTAGTCATGTACGGATGTGAGAGTTGGACTATAAAGAAAGCTGAGCGCTGAAGAATTGATGCTTTTGAACTGTGGTGTTGGAGAAGACTCTTGAGAGTCCCTTGGACTGCAAGGAGATCCAACCAGTCCATCCTAAAGGAGATCAGTCCTGGGTGTTCATTGGAGGGACTGATGTTGAAGCTCAAACTCCAATACTTTGGCCACCTGATGCGAAGAGCTGACTCATTTGAAAAGACCATGATGCTGGGAAAGATGGAGGGCAGGAGGAGAAGGGGATGACAGAGGATGAGATGGTTGGATGGCATCACCGACTCGATGGACATGGGTTTGGGTAGACTCCGGGAGTTGGTGATGGACAGGGAGTTCTGGTGTGCTGTGGTTCATGCAAAGAGTCAGACATGACTGAGCGACTGAACTGAACTGAACCAAAATAAAATGTTCCAGTTTTTCCTTTCCTTTCTTCCTTAGCTACTATAGATGCATTACTCCTATGTTGGGTCATCAAGGATGAGCAGTGTTTACAGTCACTCAAGGTTCTACATGTTCCATCAGTGAGAACAGCAATATGAGCATAATAAAATCCATGAGGAAAAAAAAAATCCAGTGAGAATTATGTGCCAAGTTGAGAACATAAAATAAGCATATTTCCTTTTGAAACAGTCCTCATAATGTCATCTTGACCTCTGGAAACTTGCAAGGAAACTTCTCTCCCAGGGTTAGCCGGAGTCCATTTGTATATTTTATGTATAACATACACAATCCAAGAGAACCCCTCATAGGTCTCCAAAATTTGGGGAGAATTGAGGTCAACATGGAATCTGATGGATGAGGAAACCTACCCATAACCAGGGAAAAGTAATGGAAAATAAATTTAAAACCATGACTCAGTGGACAGTGAAAAATCAGTGATGGAGAAATGGACCATTTTTGCCTCAGAGGTTTTTCACTGTTCACTGAGTCAAGTCTACCTGCTAATGGTTTGTAACCTGGCAGTTTTTCCACACTGGTAAATCTTTCAGCAGCTATGATCACCAGCTATCAACTGTCCATAAGGCTACTCCATATCCATTGCCGTAGTGGATAAAAGGCACCAGTTTTCAAACAACTAGTACTTTTCAAAAATTTGGGGGTGGGAGTGTTTTGTAAAGTCATCACATTCAGCATGGAGAAAAAATATTTAGAAAATAACATTTTCAATATATTTTGGTAATCTTAGTGCACCCAATTCCTTTAGTAACTGTTTTTAGAATATCTTCACATAGTATTATTTTCTCCTGTCACTATTTAAAAATAGTATCTCTTCTAATCTTCATTTTCTGGAAGAACTTGCCACACTTTTCCTCAAAAGACATATAGTATAGGCTAGAATGTTTACTTCAAATTATGCAGTGATTATAACAAAATTTGTTATTTAAATGAGAAATGATCAGCTATAATATAATACCTGAGTAAGTTCTACAAAGTTTCTTGATAGGACAAGAAATTTATTTGATAATAATTTATAAATGTGGATGAAGTGAGATGATAAACAATTTAGAATCCCTATCTTTTCTGGCATCTGAACTCTTAAGAATAATATTTTCTGGAACAGAATGGTGAAGAAATGGTTGCTAAAATGTCTAACGAATTTCAGAAAATTCTACTTGTAATCCTTGAAGGCTCCTATTCAGAAACTTCTTAGCTACACAGCTTTTCCTCCTAATCTTGAACTCTGAAATTATCATTCAACAGACACAGGAGCAGGAGATGTTATCTATTTCTCATACCATGACATGCTTCTTAGAAGAAGGCCTAGGGTTATGTTTATCTTCCAATGAGAAATACTTGTAAGCACCATGGATGAGAGCTTTCCAGCTCTTGGTTTTAGATATGAAGGTGCTATAATTACAACATAGCCAAAAGAGCAGCCTCAGGGAAGTGTCGTGGTCTACTTTTTAAGTTAATAAAACTCCAGCTTCATGGAGCTTCCACCAAGAAGTCTCTGAAGTCTTTATTGCCCCAAGGTCTCAGAATCAGTCTCGCATGCGGTGTTTCAACAATAGTAAACTTGAGAGTACAGCTGAGTTCAGAATCAAGATATTTTGTCTCCTATATTTTACTAAACAGTGACATTTGTTGTGGT
The DNA here is from genome assembly GCF_027580195.1 of Bos mutus. Classification (NCBI taxonomy): domain Eukaryota; kingdom Metazoa; phylum Chordata; class Mammalia; order Artiodactyla; family Bovidae; genus Bos; species Bos mutus. Next base: position 33,664,719 of record NC_091643.1, read on the forward strand.
TTTTCACTTGTGATGAACAAGCATTCAAAGGTAATCAACTCAAGGATATAAATGTTATTTGCATTCTTTATCCATTCACATTCCTATAGAATAATTTTGGAATCACAATCTTATAGAAGAACAGATTTTGTTGGTCCAATTCTCCAAGATTTCAGGCTTTCTTTTTCAAGGGGAAGCATATAACGATAGATACATTTATAGAAATAGAGTTGGTTTTTTTTTTGGTCACATTATTCACCAAACCTTTATCAACTATCTAAAAAGTGCTAGAATTATAGACATATTTGTTTAAAAAGATGACTTGCCATTGTGTGGTCTGTGATCTATTTTAAAAAAAGATAAGGAGTATATCCAGGACCACAGAGCAAGTTCTTAATCAGTGACTCAGATAACTGAATACAATGCCAGAGAAAATGTGCTTACCACACAGCTAGAAGGTCTTTTTGCTCCCAGAGGAGTGAAGGCTGGAGACTAGTGTTTAGACCAATAGATGGTTTACAGGACACTCCACATAGTAGAAACATTAATGATATATTCTCACAGTACTTAGTGTCAATAATAGAAATAAAAATTCAAAACAGCTCAATCAGCTTCTAAACATTTCCTCATTTAGTCAAGGGGCAATAATTTGATACCAAAGTAAGTCTGTGAAAGCTCTGGCTTATCCTGGGTCTCTGCTCTTCAATTTGATAATCTGAAAATTCCAATCCGTGATTACCTTTCTAGGGGAAAAAAAAAATCATTCAAATGAAGGAAAAAAAACTAATTATAATGAAAGTTTATAATATTCATATTAGAAAGATAAACAGAATTCAGATGTCAAAATGTGGGACGGGCCTGAGACTTGACCGTACTTGCCAGCCAAGAAGTTAGTGAGTGTGCCACCGTGTTAATGGATGCTGTCAGAAGACAACATTCTAGGTCAGGAAAGAGGGACAAGAGCAGCAGAGGCTAACGTAATAGCACTTGGACCACCGGTCACACACAGAGGGTCAGATGATTCCTGCTCATGGCCTGGGCTTTGTTACTGGAGAGGAACCTGATCTCACGGAGCCTGACACTTTCACTAGAGAAAGTAAGCAATCAGACTTCCGCTCCAGATAAAGACACTGTGTCTGTCTTCTAAAGCCATTCCCTATATGAACTTTCTCAAGAAGATAATCCAGAACAAAGACATTGTCTGTGCTAAGAAAGTGATCACTTGCCTGTGGCGGACTCATGTTGATATATGGCAAAACCAATACAATACTGTAAAGTTAAAAAAAAAATTAAATAAATAAATAAAAAAGAAAGTGATCACTGGTTGGAATTCTCAGGTTATCAAACTTAAGAGCAGAGACCCAGGATAAGCCAAAGCTATTACAAAATGACTTTGGTATCAAATTACTGGCTCTTCATCAAATGAAGAAATGTTTAGAAGGTACTCAACGGCAAGCAAAGACATAATAAATGCATGAAGAATTGTCTCTCAAAATCATATTAATAGTAAATATTTATAATTAAAGTTACCTAATGAGTATTTTGTATACATTATAAGGATAACAAGCTTCTGAGGTTAAGATATTTTAGGTGGAGGTGAAAAACATGCGAAGAGAACTGAGCAACTATACGTCAAACAACTTCTTATGGGTGAAACAGAACCAAGAGCCTGTCTTAAAACCACTATTAATTACATCCAATGAATTGTATATTGTTCTCTTCTGCCACAGATAGTAATCATACTGTCACTAGTGACTCATATTATTAAGTTTGAAGGTGGAGAAACTAGGTCTCTCCTTGAATAATGTTTTATATTCAGAGCTACCTATATAATGTTTCAATTCTGCAATTATGATTCATGTTCAAGGTTTCATGGATTCCAGTACAATATTATCATTGGTTCCTTTTGTAGTAGGCAACTGTAGTGTAATATTGGATCATTCATTAGGAAACCTGACTTCTAAACTAACTGTAACATCACAGGAAAACAATTTTCCTCTTGCTGTTTCTGAGATTCCTTACATGTAAAATGAAGTGATAATCTCTAAAGTTGTTCTAATTCTACATTAAAGATGATTTTGTGTCCCTCCTGATTTCAATATTTAATATAATTCTGTATCTTTAACACTGTGAGATACATGTAAGACTATAGAAAATATTAACTATACCTACAGAGTAAAACCTTTAGAACAAGAGACTCCCCTAGCTCATTCTAATTGACCATGATGCCCTCCAGCTAAACTTAGCTCCAACACAGAGAGTTTGTTCTCAACAGAGAATTCCAGGCAGCTAGTAAATATTGATTTGAATTGGTCTGTGAAAGAAAAGCATTTTCCTTTTTGGAAGATACTGTAGATCAACACTTTGGAATTACTGAGCTTAACAGAATGGTAGTGAAGAAACTAAACACTTTTACATTTATGTACTTAAAAATGGGAGAGGCCTAGAGATGAATAAGACTCCTGCTCTCCTGAAGGAACTTAAAATCAATTATAGAAGAAGACATACTATAGATATTTATAATTAGCAGGCTGATTAAAAGAAGGGAGAGATCAAATATTCTTCGAAGAAGAATTCAGAGAAGTAAAATTAGATTTGAGACAGTTTAGTAATTGGAAATAAGGACGAGAGTATTGCAAACTTGGAAATCCATAGACGTAAAGCATCAAGGTGGATGCTGTGGCATGTGTAGTGTGGAGGTGACAAAAAATGTGAGGAACAAAAATGAAGCCTGGTCAAAAGTTATGTCAAGGATTGTGGGCCATCTATTTATTCTATAGAAAATCATTTGTAAATGGACATTTTTAGACACAGAGGGATTAGCATGGTTACACTTTAACTGATATAATTTACTCTGGCTGGAAACATGATGAAAGATAGTTTTAAAGGGCATAAGAACAGAGACGGGAATCTAGTTACAGGTGATTGTAACAGTCTAGCAAAGAGAGAGACCGATTTTTATCTTGGGCAGAAATAGGATGGGTGAAGATGAAAGGAATGGCTTGAGAAGCATTTAATTAGCCTGGGTACCTAGTGGACACTGGGCGTGGGAGGAAGAGAGCCATCAGGGATGACACGTTCGTTTCTGTCATGAGGAACCGAGTAGCCAGAAAAATAATTAGCCAGGGAAGGATAACACAAAAGGATAAAATCTGAGACCCAGGAGAAGGAGAGGAGGCATGACAAACCCAATTTTGAACACGGCAACTTTAAGATATTGAGAACCATTCTAGGAGAGATATCAAATGGGGAAAAAAATGATTTACAGATCTGAATTCTGGTAGGAGTGCCATGCTACAGAATTGCTTAGGAAAAGCAGTGGTTTTAAGGTTAAGAAAAGAACCAGGAAGTATATTGACAAAAATCCCAGTGGCAAGTAATATTTCAAGAAGGAAGGAGTATTAATAAGGAATCACCCTTCTATTCAAGAAGAAGAAATTCGTCTCTTTGGAGCTTCGTAAAAATGCGCTAGTGTTCACAGTCAGAGCTGTTTCTTTGGGAGTTCTCTGGGAGTGATGGCTGGAGCAGGCAGAGGATTGGCTAAGCAGTGGAAAAGGTGATCTGTGGGAGCTACATGCAAATTAGGGTGCTTTGTGATGACAGCAACAGAACCCAACTCCAAGTAGTTTTTGTAGGATGCATGACTGATGATGCATAATAGGGATTCAAAGGTAACACAGGCTTCTGGGTCATTTAAGTCAGAATTTCAATGTAATCAGGACATTTCTCTTTGGTCCTTGCCATCTTCAGCAGGTCTCATTGTTAAGACTGGTTCCACCATGGCTTGAAGACAGGTTTTTATGTACAAGTTTCTCCGTTTACACTCCAGAAAGGGATAGATGGGCTAAGAGACAGGTCTTTTCAGTTTTCTTTGGCAAACTTAGGAAACATGTTTGTGTATGTGTGTGGGTGTGTGTATGTTCTCAGCCATGCCCAACTCTTTGTGACCCCATGGACTGTAGTCTGCCAGGCTTCTCTGTCCATGGGGTTTTCCAGGAAAGAATACTAGAATGGGTTGCATTTCCTTTTCCAGGAAACATGTCTACCTTGGACCAATAACAGTAAGGGAAAAATCCAGGAGCTGTTCAACAGAATCCACATCTGAGGATGGGTCTGGTGGAGAACTGAGCAAAAAATAAGGTTCTCTTAGAAAAAATCTGGGTGCAGGAAGAAGGCAGTATGGTAGGTGGGCAACCAAGATTATCCACTATAGGCTATGCGGCGAAGAAAAGGCCACAGGCCATCACTTAAGGTGGAAAGGCATATAAGCGAACTTTGGAAGTTGTGCTTTTCCTTTTTTTCTCTCTTTTTCTTTTGAGGTTTGAGCGTGTTTCTGAGCTGTAGGGATGTGCTGGGGAGGAAGAAGTTGAGAGTAGAGTAGAAGAGACTGTAAGATCTATAGAAAGAAGCCACAGAGGGGACAGGAGTCCCAGTTTAATTGCACATGACAGAGAGATCACTGGTGAAGAGGAGGAATTGGTAGACAGAGGTGCTTAGGGTTTGGGGGAGAAGTTGGGAGCATCTTGATTCCAGAGGGTCTTCATTTTTCCTGTAAAGTAGGAGGCAGCTGTGGGCATTAGGTCAGAGAGATGGGCGTGTTGATGCTAAAGGAGAGTTTGTAAGAAAAGTTCTCTTTCTTGCTGCTGCTTGCCATCCTTGCTCCAGCCCTAAGTCACAGCAGCGGTGTGGTGTCTGCAAACCCCCTGTGGTGCTCTTGAGCCCACCCCGTCTCACAGCTGTGCTCCCTGGACACTCTGTCGCGATCAGGTTGAATCCCCTGCCCTTCCCTGTCTGCTCTCGGGCCTCCTGACACCCCGATGTCCTGCCCTTTGCCTCCCCTGCTTCCCCTCTGGTGCTTTCTGCTCACATCCACATTTCTTCACTGTCTTCTGTCGTGACCTTCAACCTCACTGTCTCCAAGAAAGCTAAAGATGCCATTTGAAAAGGATGAAGATAATCTTATTTTCTCCAAAACAGCTTACTGCAAGAGAAAAAAGGGAGGCGAGAGGCTGATACTAAGAAAATATAGCCCCAAATGCCATAAGAATAGCTTTACTAATTCTTTTCATGAATATATATTATTATTTAGCACTTGAGAAACAGCATATTTATACTAAATAATGGCAAGATATTTGCTAATACAAATTATGTATTGTAATCATAATCATATTATAATTATAATAAAATATGACAATGGAAATGAAAATTAATTTCAATTAAAGTATTTAGGATCTAAAGCATGAGGTAGTTACCTAATGTTTTCCCTTTCCTCCTCATTTCATAACTTTGATTTATTCAAAACTGACAATCCATATCAGACATGTCCTCATCTGCCTAAAAGGTCTGCCATTAGAACAGTAGCGTATTTGCCTACTTTATGTAGGTTTTCCATTGGTGCAAATACTACTATGTGATATAAACAGCTAGATTTTTTTCCAGTTAGAGTGTTTCTGAAATAGACAAAGGGTTAAATGTTGGAGTGGGCCAATTTTGCTTTCTTTTTTATAGAACATGGACATAGGTTTATTCTCCCTTCAGTAGTAGCATGACCTACATAAGTTGTGTGTGGCTGTGATTTTCTCATTTTCCCCAGTGAGAGAGAGAAATATCGTTCCCCCCCTCCATTGCCCTCCTGTTGCCACAAAGGGAAAAAACAATGATCACAGGAGCTTTGAATACAATTTTTGTTGAGCTTGTTTTTTTTTTCCCCCCCTCTCCTCACCTTAGGTGACCAGATCGATAGACAGTCCAGCAGCTGAGAAAAAAAAATCAGATGACTGGAATACAGCCAGAGGCAGTTTCTCTAGTGTGGCAAGAGGCCATTCTGATACGACAAAATTTAAAGTAAATGGCATCCAAGGAGACACTGGTTTCTCAATAAATGTACAAAGGGAAATGCAGGTATTATAGTGACTCCTAAAAACACTAATATCTGAATTGTTCCTCCAAAATATCCTCTATAATGAAATAGAGTTTTCAAGGCCATGAATGGTTTCCCATCTTCAGAAGTTACAGGCGTCATGAAGACTAACTCGTATATATACGGCAAGAGCCGCAAGTTCCTGTTCCTCTACCACACTGTGGGCCCAAGTAGCTGCGTGTGTGCCCAGCCTTTTCACAGTGAGCAGCTCACATGCCCAGGAAGCGAAACAGAAAATCCGGCCTGCAAACCAGCTGCCCGCGGTGCTGCAGACACAATCTGCCTTCCTTGTCTGTACAAGAGCTGCAGCTCCTAACACTCGACTGGTTCTCAGAAAGGATGAGGACACAGATATGTCCAGCCTGCTTCCCTAGTCAGGGAAGTGTGTTTATCCATTCAAGAGTATTTACTGAGCTCCTGTGGTTGGAAAGGTATATAGACATCATCATATCACAGAAATCTCAGGGAGGCGGGCGCTTTAAAGCTTGCTTTTGAGCCCAAGGTATGATTATACATCTTATTCACTAGATGTTTATCAGTTTTCAAAAAATTCAACTAAGCTGTTATCTCTTCTGGGAAGTCTTGCTTGATATCACTTTCTTGTCCTTCAAAAATCCCGGGAGAGGGATTCATCTTTCTTACATATTTTTATGCTCTATTTTCTCCTATAATTTGTAAGGTAAATGTTGTTCTTGTTCAGTTACTAAGCTGTGTCTGACACTTTGCGACCCATGGACTGCAGCACACCAGGTTCCTCTCTTCGCCACTGTCTCCCAGCATTTGCTCAAATTCAGGTAAACACTGGGTTTCACACTTTCTTTCATGCTCTATTTTCTACTATACTTTGAAAGGCAGATGACAATGTCAATTACCAACATGTTCTGTTCATCTGAATTTGAGCAAACTCTGGGAGATAGCGGAGGACAGAGGAGCCTGGCGCGGTGCAGTCCATGGGGTCACAAAGAATCAGGCACAACTTCACGACTGAACAACAACTGTTTACCTACGTTAGGTGTAGCACTAAGTGCTGTATTTGCATAGTTTCACTTAATTCCGGCGGCAGGTGTTCTCATTACACTGTGACTGTCTCTCCTGGCACTGTCCTCTGTGAACCTGGGGTGTCTGCAGGGCTCCCAGTTGTCTCAGTTCAGTTCAGTTCAGTCGCTCAGTTGTGTCCGACTCTTTGAGACCCCAGGGACGGCAGCACACCAGGCTTCCCTGTCCATCACCAACTCCCGGAGCTTGCTCAAACTCATGTCCATCGAGTCGGTGATGCCATCCAACCATCTCATCCTCTGTCACCCCCTTCTCCTCCTGCCTTCAATCTTTCCCAGCATCAGGGTCTTTTCTAATGAGTCACCAGTCTCAGAACTAGCAGCCTCATCATGGATATTGGGTCCTGCCTTTGGGACCCACATCAAAACCTTAGGAAAAATTAACGGCCCAGCTTTCTTATACTTTCCAACTTGAAGTGATTACCTTCTTGTGGATCTAAGGGTTCCTCAGAATCATGCCATTTTCCCTTTTGTGTCTGTTTACTTCAGTTACTTTTATTTTCCAATTTATTCAATTTTGATAAATCTTTACATTCATCCCTCTACCACTCAAGAGCACTGAGGAAGAAATGACCAGACACTGAATACATATTACATATACGAAATTCGTAATATTTGTAATCACCAGCATAAAATACACACTAATATCCTCACTTAATATTAGAGAAAACCGAGGCACAGTAGGGCAAAATAATGCTGTTCAGTTTTCACAATAGAAAAGGGTCTGACATGGATTCATGTCAGGACCATCTGGTTCCACAGCCTTCACTCTCTTCACCTTTCCTGTGCCCCCTGCCTTCAAGCTCTACAAAGCTCAGAGTAGATTTAAATGTATTTGTACTTCAAAATAGGGCTTCGCTGGTGGCTCAGATGGTAAAGAATCCATGCAATGCTGGAGACCTGGGTTTGATCCCTGGGTTGGGAAGATCCCCTGGAGGAGGGCCTGGCAACCCACTCCAGTATTCTTGCCTGGAGAATCCCCATGGACAAAGGACCCTGGTGGGATACAGTCCATGGGGTCACAAAGAGTCAGACACGACTGAGCGACTAAGCACAACACAGTACTGTGAAATTATGTAGTGAATACTCAGTCTCTAGCTAGTAAAGATCCTGCATTACAGAGCCCAATGCTGTTATGATTCAAGAATTTTTACAATTTGGCCCTTATGTCCACAGAGATGAGGGGACTATGCTGTACAAGACCTCTTCTCTGGTGGCTCAGTGGTGAAGAAACTGCCTGCCAATGAAGGAGACATGGGTTTGATCACTGGGTCAGGAAGATCCCCTGGAGAAGGAAATGACAACCCATTCCAGTGTTCCTGCCTGGGAAATCCCATGGAGAGAGGAGCCTGGAAGGCTGCAGTCCATGGGGTCGCAAAGAGCTGGACACAACTTAGCAAATAAACAGCAACAACAAAAATATAGTAAATTTAAGTAGTATGCCCTGTCCAGATTCACCATGTAAAACAGAAGTTCCTTGCAGACTGAGGACAGTCCTGTAAGCCAGTGATCAGTGCACGTGGGGCTTCATTCCTAAATATCCCAAATATTGGTAAAAGTTTTTTGTCCAATTTGAATGGATTTATTTGGACAAAAAAAGCTCTTAAGGGGGAAAAAATGTGTCTTTTCCCTCAAGTCTTTCAAGAATGCTAACTCCAGTAACTTTCATATATCATTAAGGAAGAGTCTGCTTTCATGGATTCAAATTTGAAAATTTTCATGGATTCAAATTTGATAAAACATGCAGGATACTAACTTCAAAATTTTCTCTAACAAGGCCTAATTTCACAAGCACTGGGAATACTATGCCTGTACTTACTATAATGGGAAATGCATTGTTTGCTTGGATGTACTATAAAGATAGCAAATTAACACTGCATGGGGATTTGTATCCGAAACGTGACTTGATTTCTTTGAACAGGAAAGGAATTCATTTCAATTTTGCTCGTATTTAACACTGAGAGTTGTACACTATGCCTGTATATATGCATACTATGTATAGATACACTCTCTCTATAGCATCTACACACGTGCATGTGTATATAATAGTGATAAAGGGGACTATGCCAAAGGATAGGTCCACCTGAAATTTATAGCTAGATTTTTTTAATGGTCCTAAGTGGGCAGTTATAACACTTTTTCACTACTATGAAAAATGACTTTAGGAATGTTTCCACAATGTGCATTCATCAGTGTAAAATGTTGTTAAGCAATTAAAGTATCTTTGGTATTCACGCTGAATGCATTTGTTGAAGATACCCCCATCTTAATGCTTTAGAATGTGCATTATATCTCCCTCAGTTTTAGTCTAGGAACTATGCCAAAATTCTTTCTCCAAAGGGGAAAAATGTAGGAAGTATAAATAATGTTTTGAAGCAGAATGAAAAACTTCACCAAGGTGCAGGAACAGCGATGTAAACATTGAGGCTAACTTTTTAATCTTAGTCACTTCAGACATCTGCATTTAATCTCATTAAGATTATAATTCCTTATATTATAGGTATGCTTGATTTTTTGATGAGAGAAAAAAATAATGCAATTTTTTGTTTAAAAAAGCTTACAGTGGGCACAGATATAACAGTAGTACTAGATTTTCATTGCATCAAATATTTGAAAAAATACATGGTCTCAGAAAAATTTTTCTATTTAAATGTTATTCTCAATTGAATATTCCACAATTATTCTTATAATAGCAACATTTCACAGTATTATCAGTTTCAGGGAGAAAAAAACAAAAACAAAAATTCATGTCAGAATGACTTAAAACATAGTGTTAAATATTCATCCATTTTAATCCCACCATAAAGTCAGTCCCAGTGTAATGAACCATTATTATTTATTTATTTCAAATGCAATTTATTAAAAATGCACTCACTGCCTGAAGGCCTTTGGGAACACTCATAAAAACACAAAAATACATGAATTAAATTAAATACATCAACAGCCCAACTTCTCATTAAAAAGAATAATGGTTGAAATAACACCACATCAAAAAGCTATATATTAAATATATATATATATATATAGATAATGATAGCTTGCTCATTATATCATTTTTACTGAGATTAATATAAAGATTTAGTTGGGTTCTGATTTTTAAATTTTTTGGTTGAAGAAGACTGAATAAAAACTGTATTCACTACTGAAGTGACCGCTAACTATGCAAAAGCTATTTGGGGCTTTTCTAGGACACAAAAAGGGCTTCTGGAACTTCACACAGAGGCGAGGTTGTGATAATTTACCAGTTTGCTTAGTTAACTAGTATAACATTCGTCTCTTCTCCCACTATTTACCTCTGGGTTTGCTGTATACTGCAGTAACAGGGTGAAAATACGTGGCATCTCTAGAAACATGGAGTCTGTTAGTAAACAGAGCACATTGAAGCCGCTCTACTTTTCACATGAGACCTGACCGGACCTGGTCTACCCTAAATATCTCCTCTGCTGTTATGCATGGCACTTGAATTGTCAAATGTCAGCCTAAAACAGTAAACACAGGGTCAACTGAAATAGCTAACTATGGATTACACACATCACACAGGACAGAAGGGAAGATGGGGGCCAAGGCTTTTTCAGTAGCAGGAGTGTACAGATGAATTTATCAAATTTATCAGATCAGCTGGCTTTCACACATTGGAAAGCGACAATTAATATCGTGAAGGAAGTGAACAGGTAGATTTGAGCTGTGATGACAGGCAGGTGGTGGAAGAACCTTTAGCACTGTGTTGGTGGTTTCTACGGAAAATAGTAGAAGAAGATGCCTCAAGTGGGACAAAAAGGAAGAAAGAAAAGGAAAGAAACGTGTCTGCAGACAGAGCATCTCTTTCTGCTTCTCAGTTTTGCTCTAGGCTAGCTCTGATCTACTGCCATATAAATCCACTCAGATAATATTTTTCTTTTACTGTAAGTAAGAAAGGTCACATTGTTATCATTAAGAATACTAATATTAAAATATCTTTAAAACAATTTTGATGACACTTGGCAATAATTATCCAGTGATTACAGATCACAAAAGCATTATACTCAGACTGACTGGATCTATATAGAGAAACCTGCTTCTACCTGAAAGAAGCAAAAAACCTTATTATTACTCCAAATGTCACTTGTGATAAAGGGGATGATTAAATAGAACCCTGATTTAAAATAACAGAACCACAGAAGCTCATATCTCTCCATGACCAGGCTCCCAGCTACTCTATAATGTTGTCTTTTACTGCTTGTGCCCTGGATTACTCTGAGATTCAACACCAAGACATCCACCGTGCTGTCCCACAAACACAGCAAGCTTCAAGGCCTTGGCCCCAGCTCATCCTCTTTTTCTCCTCCTCTCTGTGTGCCTGTCTCCCTCCTTCCACCAGGCCTCCATTCAAATGTCATTCATCAGTGACTCCCATCTAGACCACTCCAGCACTCTCATCCCGCTTATCCTGCTTTATTTTCTTCTGCAGCACAGATCAGTCTACCTCATCTTACGTTTTTAATTTTTTATTTCCTTACTTTACAACTTTTTGTGTCCATTGATGGTTATGTTCCCAATAATTATACAGTTGCAAGTTCAAAGTCACAGCTTAGTAAATATATACTGAACAGCACACTCCATTACGCAAGTCAGAAACCTGGGTATATTAATCTTCTATTCTCTCTTTAAACCTCTACATCTAGCCAATAACAAAGAGCCAATGAATATGCCTCTGAAACAGTACTCTCCCTCTCTCCTCTGCCACTTTCTAGACCAAACCCCACCATCTCCTGCTTTAGATTAATGTGACAGCTTCAAACTGGCAGTAACACTTTCTAACTACCTACTTGAGTAGGTATGTACTACTTCAGTACATTTGCTTTAATAAAGCGGCTAAGCGATATCTCTAAAATACAAATCTGACTATCTCATCCTTTACTTAAGATTCTGCACTGTTCATCATTTCCCTCAGATAAGATTTTTTTTTTTTTAAAAATCTTTCGCTCCATCTTTCCCTGACTTCCTTGTCCATTCAAAGTATCTGACTCGAGACACTTTCTTCAAGAAGTCTTACCCAATCTCCCTGAACGGCATTAGAAGCCCTAGCTAGGGATCATTCTAAAATACAACACATTTTCTTTCGTGTTGAACTAATCAAACTGCATAGTATTTGCTTGTGTAATCACACCGTTGCTACTAATTTGGGCCATGAAGTCAAAGAGTATATCTGTCTTTTCATTTCTGGGCCTCCAGAGTCTAGCACAGAGTACATATTCAATTCAATATGAACTGCTGAATAAAGGAAGGAATTCAGTCTTGAATCTCAAGTGGCCACCTTAATCTTGGATTGGACATTTTAGTGTACTTAGAAAAATAGGGTTTAGCAGTCTGAGGTGTCTTGAATTTGTCAGCAGCAGTGTTGAAATAGTTGATGGCATCCAGGTAATAAAATTATGTCATTGTACGGACCGTACAAGCATGAATTCCTTCAGCAATTCTGTCCTGAGGACTACCTACACACAAATCACTCTTTTAGGTGCTGGACAAAGTGGTGAACAAGACAGAAAAGGTCCCTGCTCTCGGGGCTTACACGGTATTTAAGGAGACAGACCAAGAACAAGGACACATAGCAATAAGTACAGTCATTTATGATAGCAGTGGTTGTTATAAAGACACTAAAAGAGAATTTAGTGGTACAAATAATCTGGGAGGGGGGTAATTTTATACTTTAGAATAATCGAGAAAGGCTTTTTCTCCATAATATGAGATTGAATTTTGATTTGTATGACAATATGAAGCCACATTGGAGAAGGCAATGGCACCCCACTCCAATACTCTTGCCTGGAAAATCCCATGGACGGAGGAGCCTAGAAGGCTGCAGTCCATGGGGTCGCTGAGGGTCAGACACGACTGAGCGACTTCACTTTCACTTTTCACTTTCATGTCTTAGAGAAGGAAATGGCAACCCACTCCAGTGTTCTTGCCTGGATAATCCCAGGGACGGGGGAGCCTGGTGGGCCACTGTCTATGGGGTCGCACAGAGTCGGACACGACTGACATGACTTAGCAGCAGCAGCAGCAGCAGCAGGGAGCCACATAGCAGAGGTAAAGAATCTGCCTGACAATGCAGGAGACACAAGTTTGATCCCTGGGTTGCAAAGATGCCTTGGTGGAGGAAATGGCAACCCACTCCAGTATTCTTGCCTGGGAAATCCCATGGACAGAGGAGGCTCGCAAGTCTTATGGGTTTCTTATGGGTTCTAAATCTATTTTGAAGAAAATAAACTTGATTAGAAATGTAGAGGTAAAAGCACTCAAGAAAAAAACAATATATTGCATCTTAAAAATACGACCATTAATATAAGCTAGAATATGTACTGGAAACTTTATACAGTATTTCACATCTTACAAAACCTTTACTTTCTCTCTCTCTATATATAGTATGTATATATATATATATATTATAAGATGAAAATCCTAGGGAATAAATATAGCATATAAACTAAACAAAGTAGTGACTTCCAGGTGGAGCAGTGTTAAAGAATCCATCTGTCAATGCAGAAGACACAAGAGACATGGGTTGGATCCCTGGGTTGGGAAGATCCCCTGGAGGAGGAAATGGCAACCCACTCCAGTATTCTTGCTTGGGAAATCCCATGGACAGAGGAGCTTGGTGGGCTACAGTCCACAAGGTTGCAAAGAGCCAGAGAGGACTGAGTGACTCCCCTTCCCCCCCCAGCACCAACACACACATGAAGTCATACATGCAAATTTATACGGAGATATGTTTTTCTGGAAGAGGCCCTTGGTGGGCTTGGTGTGCTTCAGAAACAGGAAAAGTGGTGTGATTGGAATGCGGAGACAGAGGAGAGAGGCCCCATAATATGCCACTCTAGAGCCATTGTGAGTAAGAGTAATCTTATATTAAGTTGAATGGGAAACCATTAGAGCATAGCCACCACTTACCAGACCAAAGTTCATCTACACAGAGCCCAATATATCTCAAAACTAATACAGTGATTCATACAGCACACACATTTGATATTACTCAGGTTGAGTAACTCACAAATCATTATAATTAGGAAGCTACTGAAAACATTGCTCTCTCCACCATCCTTTGCTTTCTTTCTGTCTGTCTTTCTTTTTATTTGGTAAGCTCCAAAATAACTAGCCCTGGGGGGAGATCAAGTGATGAATAACCTCATTCAGTTAAAAGAAACAACAACAAAAATTCCCCAAGAGAATGGTTCATTGCAAACAGCCAAATGGCCATTGTTTAGAGGATGAGGTTTCCTCTCTTTAGTACCCGGGCAATGACTAATGGTTTTCCTCCAAAACTCCCACTTTTAAATGAATGAATAAACCCCAAAGGCCCCAAAGAAATAAGTATTACTTTCCTCCTGGTAGCTTAGCTAGTGACTGAGAGGGAAAAAGGAACTGGGGAATATTTCAAAGCCAAGACCTCTAAATGCGATAGTAGACACTCCACTTGTATATTCCTGAATCGTTTGGCACCCAGACGTTTTTTACAGCATTCTATGTATTTTCTGTCTTATCCCAAACTCACTCATCTGAAGTGGGTTTTCTAGAAGTATGCTTTTGGGTGCTCTCCAATCAACATAACTGTATTACCCATGCTTCCAAGAGGAAAGCCACAGCGGAGACCCATACCTCTCAGACTCCTGGGAGATTGAATCATCAGTGGTCTGACCATACAGATAAACACTGTACCAGCCTCAGTATTTATTTGCACAGTTTATTTTTCCGGGATAACTTTCACACAACAACAAACTACTACAGAACAGCTGCTTGCCTTTCTGAAGCAAAATAGCTCACTGAATGCTGATAGAAGGTTCAGTGTATTCCCTTCATCCTCTCCTCTCTATTAGGAAAAATGTCAGGGGTTAATATATTTCTGCCTCACTGAGAATTAAAGAGGAAACACAATGTTTAGTGTCTATAATGAGGCTATACATTAATTCAGGAAGGCCATGCCAGATCACGTATAATAGATATGGCAACGTCATTTTCCACGCTAGCCAAAGGGGATTCAGTGATAGGCGTTGCTTTGAGAAATATTTATTTTTGATGTGGAAAGGAAATAGAACCAGAGTATTCTGCGTGATGGAAGCCATAAATAAGATTTTCCCACCAAGGGGTTAGAAAGCAAAAATACCCTCCTCACAAACTGTATCACCTCAAAGTCCAAGGACTGGGGTGAAGAGATGCCAATATTTTGTGATGGCAGTAGAATACAATGCCCAGGTTTTATTCACTGAAATTGGCTTTAGTTCTTGGGAGACATTATCAGATAAAATGACCCAAACATTGGTACTAGAGGTATTTCTTACAATGCTATAGAGAGGCAAAACACTTATGTGGAACATGCTTTCATATATTTTAATCAAGCAGCTAATTAACATGGACTATTTTGTTAACAACTTCAGTATTTTTATGGGTACGGAATCTATTTGGGGAAAAAACAACTTGATTAGAGACTTTTAGAGGTAACAGCACTCAAGATAAAAACTGAATATACTGCATCTTAAAAATATAACCATTAATATAAGCTAGAATTTGTACTGAAACTTGATAAAATATTTCACATCTTATAAAACCCTTACTATACATATTGTATTATAAGATGAAAATCCTAGGAAATAAATATAGCATATAAACTATTTAAACAAAGTAGGGACTTCCCAGGTAGAGTAGTGTTAAAGAATCCATCTGTCAATGTAGATGACACAAGAGACATGGGTCTGATCCCTGGGTTGGGAAGATTACCTGGAGGAGGAAATGGCAACCCACTCCAGTGTTCTTATCTGGGAAATCCCATGGACAGAGGAGCTTGGTGGGCTACAGTCCACAAGGTTGCAAAGAGCCAGAGAGGACTGAGTGACTCCCCTTCCCCCCCCAGCACCAACACACACATGAAGTCATACATGCAAATTTATACGGAGATATGTTTTTCTGGAAGAGGCCCTTGGTGGGCTTGGTGTGCTTCAGAAACAGGAAAAGTGGTGTGATTGGAATGCGGAGACAGAGGAGAGAGGCCCCATAATATGCCACTCTAGAGCCATTGTGAGTAAGAGTAATCTTATATTAAGTTGAATGGGAAACCATTAGAGCATAGCCACCACTTACCAGACCAAAGTTCATCTACACAGAGCCCAATATATCTCAAAACTAATACAGTGATTCATACAGCACACACATTTGATATTACTCAGGTTGAGTAACTCACAAATCATTATAATTAGGAAGCTACTGAAAACATTGCTCTCTCCACCATCCTTTGCTTTCTTTCTGTCTGTCTTTCTTTTTATTTGGTAAGCTCCAAAATAACTAGCCCTGGGGGGAGATCAAGTGATGAATAACCTCATTCAGTTAAAA
Organism: Bos mutus; assembly: GCF_027580195.1. NCBI lineage: Eukaryota > Metazoa > Chordata > Mammalia > Artiodactyla > Bovidae > Bos > Bos mutus. The sequence goes on from NC_091643.1 coordinate 33,681,027, forward strand.
GAAACAACAACAAAAATTCCCCAAGAGAATGGTTCATTGCAAACAGCCAAATGGCCATTGTTTAGAGGATGAGGTTTCCTCTCTTTAGTACCCGGGCAATGACTAATGGTTTTCCTCCAAAACTCCCACTTTTAAATGAATGAATAAACCCCAAAGGCCCCAAAGAAATAAGTATTACTTTCCTCCTGGTAGCTTAGCTAGTGACTGAGAGGAAAAAGGAACTGGGAATATTTCAAAGCCAAGACCTCTAAATGCGATAGTAGACACTCCACTTGTATATTCCTGAATCGTTTGGCACCCAGACGTTTTTTTACAGCATTCTATGTATTTTTCTGTCTTATCCCAAACTCACTCATCTGAAGTGGGTTTTCTAGAAATATGCTTTTGGGTGCTCTCAATCAACATAACTGTATTACCCATGCTTCCAAGAGGAAAGCCACAGCGGAGACCCATACCTCTCAGACTCCTGGGAGATTGAATCATCAGTGGTCTGACCATACAGATAAACACTGTACCAGCCTCAGTATTTATTTGCACAGTTTATTTTTCCGGGATAACTTTCACACAACAACAAACTACTACAGAACAGCTGCTTGCCTTTCTGAAGCAAAATAGCTCACTGAATGCTGATAGAAGGTTCAGTGTATTCCCTTCATCCTCTCCTCTCTATTAGGAAAAATGTCAGGGGTTAATATATTTCTGCCTCACTGAGAATTAAAGAGGAAACACAATGTTTAGTGTCTATAATGAGGCTATACATTAATTCAGGAAGGCCATGCCAGATCACATTATAATAGATATGGCAACGTCATTTTCCACGCTAGCCAAAGGGGATTCAGTGATAGGCGTTGCTTTGAGAAATATTTATTTTTGATGTGGAAAGGAAATAGAACCAGAGTATTCTATGTGATGGAAGCCATAAATAAGATTTTCCACCAAGGGGTTAGAAAGCAAAAATACCCTCCTCACAAACTGTATCACCTCAAAGTCCAAGGACTGGGGTGAAGAGATGCCAATATTTTGTGATGGCAGTAGAATACAATGCCCAGGTTTTATTCACTGAAATTGGCTTTAGTTCTTGGGAGACATTATCAGATAAAATGACCCAAACATTGGTACTAGAGGTATTTCTTACAATGCTATAGAGAGGCAAAACACTTATGTGGAACATGCTTTCATATATTTTAATCAAGCAGCTAATTAACATGGACTATTTTGTTAACAACTTCAGTATTTTTATGGGTACGGAATCTATTTGGGGAAAAAACAACTTGATTAGAGACTTTTAGAGGTAACAGCACTCAAGATAAAAACTGAATATACTGCATCTTAAAAATATAACCATTAATATAAGCTAGAATTTGTACTGGAAACTTGATAAAATATTTCACATCTTATAAAACCCTTACTATACATATTGTATTATAAGATGAAAATCCTAGGAAATAAATATAGCATATAAACTATTTAAACAAAGTAGGGACTTCCCAGGTAGAGTAGTGTTAAAGAATCCATCTGCCAATGTAGATGACACAAGAGACATGGGTCTGATCCCTGGGTTGGGAAGATTACCTGGAGGAGGAAATGGCAACCCACTCCAGTGTTCTTATCTGGGAAATCCCATGGACAGAAGAGCCTGGTGGGCTATAGTGCATGAAGTTGTAAAGAGCCAGACATGACTGAGTGATTTCCCACATACACACACACACACACACACACACACACACAGGAGTTGTCTAAGAAGGTAATTTGAAAAAGAAGACACAAAAATGGCCATTAAATATACACAATCGGTTAAATATCAGCAGTAAGCAAAGAAATGGGTGAAGAAATTTTATCATATCTTTTTATTCTTTTTAATAAACTTAAAGATGAAGAAAAATTGGTCACTGTAATACTGAGGCTGCTGGGAATACAGAAATTTCTTAGGAGTGTGATAATTTCAAACACTGCTTATTGGTATTTGCACTGTTAACTACTTTTCTGGAGGGAAATTGACCAAATATATACTCAGTAATTAATCTTAAAGAAACAGCTATAAGTAAATACAAAACACTGACACAAACATATATCAAAATACTGTTTTTAGGAGTGAGAGTTTGGAAACAAAGCACACAAGAAAGGATTCTTTTATACAGTGATGGTATATTTGCAGTAACAAGATATAGCATGGTTATTAAAAGCAATACTATATTTTGGTGGAGATGAGTGGGAAAGTCTTCATTCTCAACCCAGTATTTCCCTCCATGAACTAGTTAGTTGACACTCCTGGCTCCTCTTCATCTTGTCACAGTTCCTTATCATAAAGAAAATGGCTGACTGTGATCAGTGACTTGGGAATAAGAACCCTGCCCTTCCCTCTTGGGAATGAGTTCTGTGCGGGTGGCATTAGCTCTCTAGTATTTGACTCCTCTAGTATTTAAAGTTTTCCAGACAGGGAAGACAGATAGGGAGGAGGATCTATATCAGACCAAGACCACTTTTTCCTGGAAGGATAAGCTGTTTAACATGGGCTTCAGTATCAGTACTGATGGCCCTTTGATGGCATTTATAATCTGCATCTACTAACCTAGTCTTCATCATACTAAAGATGAATTTTGGCCCCATTCTACCAACACCTTTGTCTTATACGACAGATGTTTAGAGCTCAGGCAATAAAGAGAATTGCCCCTCACCTCCATCCCTACCAACACAGGAGGATAACAGAATGATGTCTGAACTCATGGAAATGTTCACAGGGTACTGTTAAGTTTAAAAAACATGCAAAAACTATAGAAATATAAGGCATTAGGTAAAATATTTTAACAATATTTTCTCTCGGCTTATAGATTGGTAAGTGTTTCACATTTAACTTCTTGTATTTTAGTTTGTAGTATTTTCCAAGTTTTCTGCAATTTTTGTTATTTTTCTAATTAGATTTAAAATGGGACTTTGGTGAGTTTCTGCAGAATTCAAGAATCTTCTTCCCAAGAGATTATTAACATGAGAAAAGAAACTTGTCTTTGTGAAATGACAATCCTGATTCCGTATAATGACAAGGTGACAAGTCAGATGAACTTTCTCACCCATCCATCTCAGAAGTAGGACCAGTCACCTCATATTTGATGACTTTTGGTGAGAAAGACATCATTACTGGATTTTTAAATTACTTTATCTGATAATTTTCCTACAGGAAAACTGAATACCTATGGGTATGTTTAAAGTTTTAATGTATTTATTATCTGACCAGATCTTCAGGGTATGATGTCTTTATAGTCAGATTTATCTAAGGTCTTTTCCCTTTACATATTTTGGCTATTCAGAAGTTCAGTGGAATTCTTCAGCTTTGTGTTAAAAGGTAGGCATTCTTCTCCCAAAAGCCATTCATTAGAAATAAATTTTGTTCATTAGCAATTTGAAAAAAAAATTGAATTTTAGCATATTTTCTTTCATGAATGTCTATGTGAAACTTTACAACCTGGTCATAATTCTATACTAGTAAATCCAAAGCAAATCCCCATGTAGCGTTTTCCCTATTCTGCTCAAACTAGCCCAGCTCTGGCTGGTAATAAATTCCCAGAAACACACATTTGGAAATGTGCACAGAACAAATTTAAATTTCAGTAATCCTGAGCATACACATGTCAAAAACAAATTATGGGCACACAAGAGGGTAATTAGCAAGGTTCACAAACAGCACATGTAAAAAGCTTTAAGTGTTCACATGAATGTCATAGCTTGTGATATAGTCAATCCAATTTGAAGAATTTTTCCACTTGCCACTGTATGATTTCAGAAACTATATTCATAACCCTAGTACTGTGCTCTTTGAATGTGTTTAGTTGTGAGCAATGAATAGCAACTTAACATGCTTGTTTCCATAATATTCTTGACCATAGAAACTGGGATTTAAACTTTCAAAGACATAAACATGTCACATGGCAATGTTTACAATGGAAATGGACTCTTGGAAGGCTTCTTATTGGATTGTTATATTTGTAGCCAGTGTCTGCTCTCTTAACATGCTTACGAAGTAAAGCTGATGCTTTTCTGGCCTATGTTCTATACAAGCACTACCAAGGCACAGGTACACAGATGTACATTTAATAAGATACTTCACCAATTAGATGAGTCTCCCCTTTGACAGAGTAGATTTCTGAGTTAACGCATACAGCTTTCCAATTTGTGCTAAGAACAGTTTCCTAGCACAGGGAGTTCCAGTTTCAGGAGACCCACTGACAGACTATGAGGCAGGTAGTATTCCTCCAGCATCATTCCTAGCTCTTCTCTAGGTCTACCAGATGCCAGAACATAGCCCAATAGAGCAGAACAGCTTATAGTTCTAAACAATCCAAGACCAGAAGAGCAAGCTACGGTGGTGAGAGGAATCAGATCTACTAGAGATCATGGAATATTAAAGACTGACTGCAATTTCCATCCTTCCTGATGGCACTGTAATCCCAGAATTAATTTCAAATAGAACCCTGAGTAGACCTGTACACCATTCAATAACTCACATGGTTAAAAGAAGCAAGGACAAGAGGGAAGCTGTGAACAGACATGAAGAGAGTGTTACTCTGAGTTGATTACTGTTTTAAGCAGTGTAATTTTTTTTCTTGTAACAACTAACTTATGGCAATTTTATTTAAACAAATATTTTGTGGCTTAGGGAATGATGGAAATAGCAAAGCTAGTAAGCAAAGTAAAGAAATGAAATGTAAAAAAAAAAAGAAGAAGAAGGGGTAATAAATGGGAAAAGAAAAAAAAAATTCTATCCCTAAACCAGCAAGCCAGCAGATTTATCTGGCATTAATATGAGTACAGATTGATGAAAGGAGGTTAAGGCCTGTCTTGTTCTGATTCTTTCCAGTTCCAGGGACCTGAAAATACTTGAATTTTCCAAAATTATGCAAATGATACCTTGCCTATAATGGGAATATACACATTTGGTTAATTTTGCTTTGTTGAAATGCTCTTAGACATTTATTTCAATATACAATTAATAGCATATTGCAAGGCAAGAAAGAGTAACATTCACTATATTTCTGCATTAGATTTTGCCATGGGGCTTGATGTTTGAGGTTAAAAGGGCAATAAAACATAAGGGCTATCATTCATTCCTGCTGAAAACAAGGCTGATCTGGGATCAGAGTCTGGAAAATTAAAAAGACTGCTTGATTAATTTATATAGTCTCAGTATTTTCCAAAGGGCATTAAAATGCCCAGCACCGTCATAGTATCTCCCTTTTTATATCTAAATCCATGTAGGTAGATTATTCTTAAGAAAATTTAGTTCTGCAGGAAACAGATGGAGATGGTCTAATTCTCTCTGTCTGCACTTCCCTTCAGGTTGTTAATGACAAATGCATTATAGTTATTTATTACAAATAGATTCAAGGTGCTGGTGCAGTTCAATTCATAGAGATCTTATACTCTTCACATGTATCGGGAACTGGGCTTCCTCCCAATGCTGACAATGCACGTGATGGCTTTCTGGGAGACAGCAGTTCTCAAGAATACTTAGCTTTATGTTTACAACTTTAAAAAGTGAAGGTACCATCTGCTCTTGGCTATTCATAGTTGCTTAAATTGTTTAGAACCTGAGGTCAGAATGAGAATAACGATGGTGGACTTCCATATAGTTAATTTCATCTGTAAATAATTAGCTCTGCATCTCTTTCTTTTAGCCCTGCATCAGATAACAGTGAACCCCAAATGACCTGTGGAGGCAACATGCTCCCCAGGACAGACCTCTCCAAGTGGTCTGATGCAGCAACAGAAAAGTAGTTATTTTACACCTCCATGTCATTAATATGCATAAAGTACACAAGTAAAATTCTTTATGACTAATTTATAGTTAGTCATAAAGTTAGATAAATACTTGCATTTATATACATTCTATTTAATCTTCTGAAACAGTTTAAGACAAGGGACAGACAAAGGTCAAAAAACAAGTGGTGCTGGGAAATCTGGTCAACCACTTGTAAAAGAATGAAACTAGAACACTTTCTAACACCATACACAAAAAAAAATTCAAAATGGATTAAAGATCTAAACGTAAGACCAGAAACTAAAACTCCTAGAGGAGAACATAGGCAAAACACTCTCTGACATACATCACAGCAGGATCCTCTATGACCCACCTCCCAGAATATTGGAAATAAAAGCAAAAATAAACAAATGGGACCTAATTAACCTTAAAGGCTTCTGCACATCAAAGGAAACTATTAGCAAGGTGAAAAGACAGCCTTCAGAATGGGAGAAAATAATAGCAAATGAAGCAACTGACAAACAACTAATCTCAAAAATATACAAGCAACTCCTACAGCTCAACTCCAGAAAAATAAATGACCCAATCAAAAAATGGGCCAAAGAACTAAATAGACATTTCTCCAAAGAAGACATACAGATGGCTAACAAACACATGAAAAGATGCTCAACATCACCCGTTATCAGAGAAATGCAAATCAAAACCACTATGAGGTACCATTTCACGCCAGTCAGAATGGCTGCGATCCAAAAGTCTACAAATAATAAATGCTGGAGAGGGTGTGGAGAAAAGGGAACCCTCTTACACTGTTGGTGGGAATGCAAACTAGTACAGCCACTATGGAGAACAGTGTGGAGATTCCTTAAAAAACTGGAAATAGAACTGCCTTATGATCCAGCAATCCCACTGCTGGGCATACACACCGAGGAAACCAGAAGGGAAAGAGACACGTGTACCCCAATGTTCATCACAGCACTGTTTATAATAGCCAGGACATGGAAACAACCTAGATGTCCATCAGCAGATGAATGGATAAGAAAGCAGTGGTACATATACACAATGGAGTATTACTCAGCCATTAAAAAGAATACATTTGAATCAGTTCTAATGAGGTGGATGAAACTGGAGCCTATTATACAGAGTGAAGTAAGCCAGAAAGAAAAACACTAATATAGCATACTAACACATATATATGGAATTTAGAAAGATGGTAACAATAACCCGGTGTACGAGACAGCAAAAGAGACACTGATGTATAGAACAGTCTTATGGACTCTGTGGGAGAGGGAGAGGGTGGGAAGATTTGGGAGAATGACATTGAAACACATAAAATATCATGTAAGAAACGAGTTGCCAGTCCAGTTTCGATGCACGATACTGGATGCTTGAGGCTAGTGCACTGGGACGACCCAGAGGGATGGTATGGGGAGGGAGGAGGGAGGAGGGTCTAGGATGGGGAACACATGTATACCTGTGGCGGATTCATTTTGATATTTGGCAAAACTAATACAATTATATAAAGTTTAAAAATAAAATAAAATTTAAAAAAAATAAAAATAAAAAAAAGCACATTATGCAGACATGATAACAATTAGTCTATGGCTGCAGATTCATTTCATAAACAAAAAAGTTATTTAAAATATAGTTTCATAGGAGCTATATGTTCGTGCAGGCTACAACATTCTTCTTAATGTTAAACAATGGAAATGGGGAATAATGGAAAAAGAAAAACATGCACAATATCAATGATGAAATGTACTGTATTTTGGTTTTTACCTAGGATCTATGGATATCCTTAAATTATATGCAAAAGTGTGAGATTTCTACGCATTTGTAGATTTTTACAGAAAGGATCCATCCATTGGTTTTGTCAGCTTACCCAAGGTCCAGAATCTCTAAGAGTATATACATTATAATTTCATTACCATGGATTTTAATGAAATACAATATTTATTTAATTGTTCAATTATTTTAAAGCTTGTTTAAAATAAAACATTGTTTAAATACACCAGGTACAAGAACACTACATTCAGAAAACATCTATATTTTTTTAAAAAAGATAGTAAACTGCAGGAGACACAGGGAATTTAATAAAGAGAGACTGTCATAAGTATGCATACTGTTAGCAAAATAGACTAAAGGAAGCCAAAGCTGAACATTTGTTAATGTGAATACTTATCAGAAAGAAATCTACATCAAGTTCATAAATGATGGTGCAGTAATGTTTGATTCATATATATATACATATATATTTAAATTAACAATAGGTTTGATTATATCATGTTGTCTTTGAGACATTCCTGCACAGACATTGGGCTGACAACTCTATTTGGCATGACTGTATACACAAATTTCTGTATAAATTAAGAGTTTGAAATGGAGTGGCTTCTCTCTCCTTGCTTCCAACATTTTGTTTTTGTGGATGTTAAGCTTAACTTCATCAGTGAAATGAGTATGTGGTCCTGATCATATTCCTGATATTTTCCCATCTGACAAGCTCTTTTTATATTAAGGAGAAGAAAACTATACCATATCTCTGCACTCAAAGGGAAGAAGTTTCTTATTTAACTATATATTTTAAGAGAAACAGATTTAAGTATTTGTAAGCAACAAACTCATATGAGGGTTTAATGAAGGGTGAGATGTGTGGTATTATAAAATTCTTATAATTTAACACATTCTGATAAATATAAAAACAAATACCCTGGGCTTCTCTGGTGGCTCAGTGGTAAGGAATCTACCTGCCAATGCGAGAGACAAAGGGTTCAATTCCTGGTCCAGGAAATGCCACATGCAGTGGAGCACCAGCCATCACTGCTGAGCCTGTGCTCTGCAGTCCGGGAGCCACAACTCCTGAAGTTTGCATGCTCTACAGCCTGTGCTTTGCAATAAGAGAAGCCACCACATATGAAGCCTCTGCACCGCAACTAGAGAAAAAGCCCAAACAGCAATGAACAGCCAGCACAGCCAAAAATAAACACACACACAAACAAACAAACAAAAACCTTGCCTGTATTCAAGATAATTGCATCAGGTGCTTCAGTGAGAAAAACTGTGACAGAGAGCAGTTTCATTAACCACCTTAGTAAACATGTTCTTGCCCAGCTTGGAGCCTCTCCTCTTTGCCAACTCAGGCATAGGAAGGCCTTACTTCTTCGCTGAGGCACCTATGACATTTCAGTGTAATTATATGACTCTTTCCTCTCCTCTAATATTGTTTGTCCCCGTAAACCTTACTTAAAGAAAAGATTGGTCTAAGGCCTCACGGTATCTTGGAACTTGCTCACAATGACCTAAGACACAGCAGTTTGAGGATAGGATGGACCTCAAATTTAAAAGAGAATGTTTTCACATCGTCTACATCTGTGTCACAAAATAACACGGATATTAAGTTTATTTCTAATTCCTGTTCAAAAGATATTTTATACCATTTGCAACTTTGGCCAGTTAACAATTGTATTTTGTAGAATTGTGGAGAGTCTAATGGTTACTCTAAATTGCTTGAGTTTCAGGGTTTTCCAAAACATGAAAAATTCCCCATCAGGCTGGAGTGGGAAGTAGAGTGTAAAAATAAAGAAAGTAGGTCACAAGCAGAAAGATGCAGTTCTGTTTTATGTGTTAGCCTTCCCTGTAAGCTTCTCCTTGATTAAAGAGTTTCACAACTCTTATACACATTTTTAAATCACTGCTTTGTTCTCATTCTTTATATAGATGAGGTCTAAAGAGGTCAAATAATATTCTCAAATTCATATTATCTAGGCAATGCAAGAACTTTCCCCATTCCTAATCAGTTGAATTCAAGGTCCTTATTTATCTTTTTGGCACTAAAAAGTTTTGTAAATTCAAATGTATTCACTACTTAGCTAAAGTATTGGATAAGGAATCCACATCTTGTAACTCTAGTAACTTGTACTATGACCTCACTCAAGTATGAACTCTTGAAGGTACAAAATCCTGTGCCCATTTACTAAACCCAGGAGAGAGACTAAGAAGAAATGCACACCTCAGTGAGTCACCATGAACTTCACCCTTCAACACTTGAGAAACTCCCCTTGTAAGCATTTCTGAGCTGAGACTTTACCGCTCTCTGCTGTGTCTCAGGGCATAAAACAAGTTTCTACGGCCATGGTTCTGAACCTTTGCAGGTCCTTTGTGGGGGAAAAAAAAAAAAAGTTTGAATGCACATGCTCACAAGTTATTTAACTCCAGTTTTGATGGAGGTTTAGTCATCACTGCTAAAGATACATGGAATGCAGATCTTTGCAAAGCAATGCTAACTGCAAGCATTCTCTGAGGAGTATCTAGGTGTCAAGTATAATGGTAACTGCTTCACAAGCATTCTCCCCTTTCCATCCTTACAGCGACCTTGATGTAAGTCCTATTTTTATTATGCAGATGAGGAAACTGGAGTTAGAACACTTAAATAATTCATTCCAGGTCACAGAGCACATGAGTTGACAGAGCTGGGAGTTGAACCCTTGCTTGTGTGGTATATACATGATCTCCAAGCTAATGTATTTAAATACAGTCACCTATTTAAATAACTTCTCTTTTGTAAAATGTGAAAACACCTCAAAAAAACATAGTTGGATACTCTTCCACGCCCCACACGTCCATTTGGCAAAGACTTATGTCATACTTATCCTGATCTTCCCGGTAGCTCAGATGGTAAAGAATTTGCCTGCAATGCAGGAGACCTGGGTTCGAGCCCTGGATCAGGAAGATCCTCTGGAGAAGGGAATGGCAATCCACTCCAGTATTCTTGCCTGGAGAATCCCATGGACAGAGGAACCTGACGGGCTACAGATCTTGGGGTCACAAAGAGTTGGAAAAGACTGAGTGACTAACACTGCTACTGCTACAGCTACGTCATACTTAAGTTACAAGTCTTGAAGATCATCATCAGGTAAATTTAAATGATTAACTTAACTAGTTTTGTTTGTTTGTTTATAAGCCATTTAACCATTTTAACTGTGTAATTCAATTACACTAAGTACACTCACAATGATGTGCAACCATCACCACTATCCATTTCCAGATTGTTTTCAACCTTCCAAAGAGAAACTCTGTGCCCATTTAATAATTCCCTATTCTCCTCTGCCTCCAGCCCTTCTAACTTTTATTTTATTTCTGTCTTTATGAATTTTTTATGTCTTTTTTGGTCTTATTTTACTTAGCCTGATGTTTTCAGGGTTCATCAGTGTTGTATCATGTAAGAGAATCCCATTCCTCTTTAAAGATGAACAATATTCCAGGGTGTGTGTGTAGCCCACATTTCACTTATGCATTCATCTGTCAATGAACAGTTGGGCTGTTTCTACCTTTAGACTATCGATAATGAAACTGCTATGAACACTGATATCTATTACGGTCCCTTCTTTAATTCCTTTGGGTAAACACATCAAAGTGAGACTGCTGGATCGTACTGATTATATTTAAGTTTTAACATTCCTTTCGTTTGAATTCCCCTTCCTTCATTGAGTAACTTATGAATAATTCCCAACCACTCTCATCCAGGAAACTTTTGCTGTCCTTCTAAGTCTCAGTACTAATAATATTGAGAATATTCTTGATATTTAGAATATTCTTCAATTCCTTATAATAAAAATAACTAGTCCCAAAGACACTAATACCTATGATTTATTGGCCCCCTTGCCATCAATGCAGACCCACTGGAAACTGGTTGATGAAGAAAAAGAGATTTCATTCAGCTGATATGCAGTATGTTTTGAAGATGCAATGGGAGTTTGTTTTGTTTTCCAAGATATTTGAAATATCATAACATCACTTTATATTTCTAATTTGTGTTACATGGATGATAGTATACGTTCTTCTCAAACTATTTCTTCCTGTCAACTCTGTAAGATCAGAAACTACAGGAGAGGCTTTCTCGGTGGATCAGTGGTCAAGAATCTGTCCACCCAAGCAGGAAACATGGGTTTGATCCCTAATCCTGCATACTATGGAACAACTAAGCGCCTGAGTCAAAACTACTGAGGCAGTGCTACGGAGCCCGGGAGCCGCAACTACTGAGCCCATATCCACAGCTACTGTAAACTAGACGCCCTAGAGCCCTTGTTCCCCAACAAGAGGAGCCACTGCAATGAGCAGCCCATGCACCACAACTAAAGGGGAGTCCCGGCTCACAAAGAACCACTCACAGCAATGAAACGCCCAGCACTGCCAGAAATAAACAAACAAAACTTTAAAAAAAAAAATCTTAAAAGCTACAGTTACAGTATTAGGAGGAAAATCTATAGTAAGCACTGCTTCAAAGATGGAAGAGGAAAGAAGTGAGAGATCATTCATTGAGCAGCTACTGTCTGTCGGACCCTGGGGTGAACTAGCTGATTTACACATGGCCTCTCAGCGACTCTTCCCAGAGAGCAGTGAGTCAGGGGAGGAAATGCGGTTTGACCAGGTCAGAGGCGAGCCCCAGGTCATGGGGTAACTAGCAGAGCTGCCGCTGCTCAACTTCTGCTCAAGAAATGCCGACAAGCCACACAGTAAAGACGAGAGGCAGCATGTGACTATGGAGTCCCATGTCTCCACTTAATCCTATAGGAGGCCATGAACAGGGAACCATCTTACATCACTATGCATCTATACACTTAGTTTTCTCATAAGTTGGGAGTCATTTATTATGTTTGGAAGTATGTAACTTAGTTTCATTTGGAATCTCAGATGACTAGTTACATGAGTTGAGCTCAGATTTGTAAGTACATTTAACTAACTAATTAGAAGTTAATAGGGCAAGAAAGGACTATACTTTTCTTTATAAATCATTAACAGTATGTTGTTAGCATGTCAACTAATTATCTTTTAAAATGTATGCATTAAAACCCGTAACAACTTTAATAAAGTTTCCCACCTCTCCTACAAGACAAATCATCTTTGAGTGATATCTACATGTTATTGGCCATTTGTTCAAAAATAATGTGTTCAAAATAAAATTAAAGGATATGTGAGAATTCAGTCTTAAATATGATTTAAAGCTTACTCTCCTACGCCTGTAGTAAATATGGTCTTTTCTCAATTACAGATTTATCAAAAATTTTAAAAATAAAATTTAACTATAGAAACTTGGATTTTATACAACAGCAAATCCTACATTCTAGATGAAAGAAATTTCATGTGAAGAGTAAAAGGCTGAATGAGAACTACTGATTCAGAAGCTATCTTCTAATCATGATTCTATTACTTTCATAATTAGAGGCAATAACTTAATTCCACACGTGAATGGAAAGTTATAGAACATAACCTCATCAATGTGAAGATATTATAAACTATAAAGAACAACTCTAGTAATGCTTTGATTTTCATGCTTCAATCTGTAAAACTAGAGTTGTTATTTCTCTAATTAATATAACACTTGTTCTTCTTAAGGCTCTTAAAATATTCAATCCATAATTTAGATAGCATGTAATTAATGATCTAGTTTTGTTGTGCTAAAAATATTTTCAGGAAACATTTGCTTTTTTATAATTTAAGCTGAGAAATTCATTAAAACGTTTTAGGAAAGAAGTAACAACTGCATACTTTATAAATGATACATATATTTGTGTACCCACATATACATGGATATACACTTTTAAATACACCTATGTCTTATTTGTAATAACTTAATTGTATTTCACAGCACTGAGTAATGCTACCCTGCATGCTCTCTCAAACCCAACCCCACTATCAGCTCTCCTTCACCCAAGTCATTTCTACCTATCTTTTACATTTCAGCTCAAATAATATTTCTTGTTTCAAAAAAGAATTTGTGTGATATAAAATATCTCCAAGATTTACTGAATAATAGAACAGATACCTAGTACCTAAATGTAACAAAAATTAACATTTTGTGATGTCTGCTTCAGTTTTCCTTTTAATACAAATTTTCAAGCAGTGATACAATCTCTACTATCCTTCCCCCACCCTTCTCCTCAAGAAGTAGACTTACCAAATGCTGGTACACATGACAAAACTCTCTCCTTGACCAAACTTTAGAAAGAGGTCTTCTGCACCCTCTTCTCAACTGAGCCTCAAGTTTCAGACTTCCGTGTATGTATTTCCAGGCCTTAATTTTGGTAAAACTTCTGCTAAATTTGTTTAAGCAGAATCCCCTACTCGGGATATCTGATCATATTTCTCACCCATCACTGCCTCTCAGGTGATATCTGGTCACTCCTGCCTTCAGCAAGAATCCTATCACATCGATTTAATCAGACTCCCCATCTTTGGCTATAAATCCCCACCTTCACTTATTGTACCTGGAATTGAGCACAATTCTAGGAAGTCTATTTTCCCCTACACCGTTGGTTCTTGCATAAAAATCTGTTCTTGCCCCCTCATTATCAAGCTCTGGTTTTCTTTAACATGCATCATTACCAGACAAGTTTGTTCTGTTGTCTGTTTGTTCATTTTTTTAATTCTTATATATGTAGGTAATACAAATAGTATTTTTGTGGTTTGCTTTTGAAAGTTTAATGTCGGAGGTACCAAGACATATGTGCATTATTCTCTCTTGTCATTTTCCTTCAGAGAATGTATAACATTTTGTAAATATACTTAATTAAGTACCTATTTGATAAATGTGACCAGAGTATAAGATTTTTGTAAGCAGTGACTATATTTATTTTGCTAATCAATTATTATGTATAGAAAATATTGGTACTAAAAGCACTGCTGAGAAGGAAACAGTCTTCAGAATAAGAACAAAACATGGATCACTTAAACTCACATTCAGAGAAGCTTCAAAGCAACATTTGAGAAAAAAAATATTTTTTAAATCTATGGCATTTTCCTTCAAGAAGCTTTCATTAATCACCCATCCCATGCTCTGGCATTTTATTGTTATATGAGGCTAAACTTAAGACATGTTTTCTGTTCTCAGGTAAATAGCACTTTCCAAGAACGTTTAGAAATTCTTAGAAATCAACATATTTGGTAGACTTTATTTAAAAAGTCATGGCCTTGTTTAAGACAGACTCAAGCATACATTGTGTAACACGGGAATATAGCCAATATTTAGTAGTAACTAAATGGGAAGTAACATTTAAAAACTACATAAAAATTTTTAAAAATCAATTAAAAAATATCTACCAGAAGCAATGTGTAATGTTAAAGTATTTAATTATATTGTCACTAATCACTCTGTTTTCCCACCTACAGAATGTTAATAAAAAGAGTTACTACATCATTAAAGAATGCAGTCACTATATACATGTTTATGTATACTCCAAATATATATCCACATTTTACCTCATGTTGAATTTAAAATATTCAATGAAAAAATTAATACATCTGGATATGTTCAGTGTTACCTTCATTTAGGGCTTCCCTGGTGGTTCAGCTGGTAAAGAATCAGCCTGCAATGGAGGAGACCCCTGTTCCATTCCTAGGTCAGGAAGATCCCCTAGAGAAGGAACAGGCTACCCACTCCAATATTCTTGGGCTTCCGTGGTGGCTCAGATGGTGAAGAATCTGCCTGCAATGCAGGAGACCTGGGTTTGATCCCTGGGTTGGGAAGATCCCCTGGAGGAGAGGCATGGCAACCCTCTCCAGTATTCTTGCCTAGAGAATCCCCATGGACAGAGGAGCCTGGCAGGCTACATAGTCCATGGGGTTGCAAAGAGTCGGCATGACTGACTGACTAAACACAGCACCTTGCATATAAAAAAACAATGTCCTTGTTATCTACTGAATCTGTTGTAACCTAGGTCTTGTGGTAAGGCAGCCCACAGTATCTATTTTAAAAGTGAGAGTTGGACTGTGAAGAAGGCTGAACGCCGAAGAATTGATGCTTTTGAACTGTAGTGCTGGAGAAGACTCTTGAGGGTCCCGTGGACTGCAAGGAGATCCAACCAGTCCATTCTGAAGGAGATCAGCCCTGGGATTTCTTTGGAAGGAATGATGCTAAAGCTGAAACTCCAGTACTTTGGCCACCTCGTGCAAAGAGTTGACTCATTGGAAAAGACTCTGATGCTGGGAGGGATTGGGGGCAGGAGGAGAAGGGGACGACAGAGGATGAGATGGCTGGATGGCATCACTGACTCGATGGACGTGAGTCTGAGTGAACTCCAGGAGTTGGTGATGGACATGGAGGCCTGCAAAGAGTCGGACACGACTGAGTGACTGATCTGATCTGATATGATCTGATAATAAATTACAAATCTTAATCAGTAAATTTGAAAGGATACCTACCGAATTCCTCAATTCATTAACTGCCTTAACTTTCAAAGATTTTGGTAACTAAACATTGATGTAATTCTTATGGATATTTGCCTGCATATGACAGAAAGCCTTCCAAATATAATAATGATCCATATGCCCTACAGCAGGAACTCAATTCAAGATAACGGCCTGTACAGACGTGAACTAGGAGATGTATGCAGAATGGCAAGAAATCAAAGATGTATTAATGGGAGAGCTTATAATTACATTTATGTGCTTTCCCTATAATAAACTTTTGAAATGAAAATGCACATCTGATTTGTCCACATGCTTAATGAAGGCGAAAATTCAATCTAATTACATTCCTATTGAATATTTACTCCTAATGCAGTATCCTTTTAGTTTTGCAATATTTTAATTTAAAGGATAGTTTCAATAATAAACATAATATATTAAACCAGAAAAAAGTAGTTTTGTCCAAAACCAAGAGAATAATCTTTTATTCCATTACACATTAAAATTAATCAAACAAAACTATATTTTAAACCTAAAGTTCACTTTGTAAAACTGTAAAAATACATTCATGAACTTCTACAGATTCTCTCATGAGGGTCACTTAGAAACAATAATCTTTCCTGTTACAATTAAATGATACCACTTTTAATATTTCAAAAATAGCATGCTATAATAGACAGATATTCACCTATTTGATTTTGGTCATTTTATTCTATATCACTTAAGTTATTATGGGTTTCCCGGGTGGCTCAGACAGTAAAGAATCCAACTGCAATGAGGGAGACCTGGATTCAAACCCGGGGTTGGGAAGATGCCCTGGAGAAGAGAATAGGTACCCACTCCAGTATGCTGGCCTGGAGAATTCCATGGACAGAGGAGCCTGGCAGAATACTGGAGAGGGTTCCCATGCCTTTTCTATGGACCATAGCTGTGCTTAGTCAGTCAGTCAGGCCAACTCTTTGCAACCCCATGGACTATACAGCCTGGTGAGCTATGGTCCGTGGGGTCACAAAGAGCCGGGCATGACTGAGAGACTTTCACTTAAGTTATTATAAAGAATGATAAAGATTTTGTTTTCATATGAATTTAGTTATAAATTATATTTTTTATATTCCTATTCATGAGAGAGATTTAATAATCAATTTTTTATTCTCAATCTAAATTAAAGTCATTTCTCCTACCTACTTATTATAGGCTTCAAATCTTCTAACTACCAAAAGTAAATATGTGTATTTGGATAAAAAATAGAAATGAAACACATCTGAGATACAGGTAAACATATGTCTCTATAAAGTTTAAATCTGATCATGAATTTATTTTTAACGCCATATGAGGTTGAATCACATACACACAGCTGGACTGCATATAAATCATGAGTTATTCTCTCTGCCATATGTTATCTGTTTGAGGCAATATTGATGCAATAATAGAGACAGAAGTAGCAATGGATCAAATCCAGTTATAACAGGCAACCACTGCTCCCGATTGCTTTTAGAGTATCATTTTTCTATTCTAACTTCTAATTTTGAGGAGAAAATAAATGAGGAGGGGTCAGGAAGTATATGGAGAATGCAATGGCACCTCACTCCAGTATTCTTGCCTGGAAAATGCCATGGATGGAGAAGCCTGGTAGGCTGTAGTCCATGGTGTCGCTAAGAGTGGGACACGACTGAGCGACTTCACTTTCACTTTTCACTTTCATGCATTGGAGAAGGAAATGGCAACCCACTCCAGTGTTCTTGCCTGGAGAATCCCAGGGACAGGGGAGCCTGGTGGGCTGCCATCTATGGGTTCACACAGGGTTGGACACGACTGAAGCAATTTAGCAGCAGCAGCAGCAGAAGGATAAACAAAAACCAAAGAGTAAAACTCTAATAAAGAAACAAAGCACAGACTTTAGGAAAGACAAGTGGCTTTCTTATGTCCTGCACTTTTTGGAGGATGGCAAGCCCTGTCAACTTCTGGGTGCAGAAGGCTGATTAGTATGAAACCATTAAATCAAAACGCCAGTGGTCTGTGCTATGGACTGGGTTTCATCAAACTCTGTACCTTGAAGCCCTAACTCTCCATATGATAGTATTAGTAGGCAAGGCCCTTTGGAGATAGTTAGATTTAGATAAGATCATGAGGGTACAGCCCCCATGATAGGATAGTTATACTTTACGAGAAAAAAAAAAAAAGGAAGTGATACCAGAACTTCCTGTCTCCACTGTATAAGGACATAGCAAGAAGGCAGCCATCTGCAAGTCAAGAAGAGGGCCTGAACCTGCTGGCACCATGATCTTCCCAACCTCCAGCACTGGAGAAACAAACGCCTGTTGTTTAGGTCGCTTGGACTATGGTGTTTCGTTGTAATAACCTGAGCTAAGACAATCTGCTGTTTGTATTTCAAATCTACCAGAAACAGGAAGTTGCTGCCAATACTTGTTTGTGGCACTTGCTAAGAATCTGTCAAAAGGGAATTGTGAAACCATAGTCATTATTGTCTTTTCCAGGGCTTTCCCATTACCACAATTCTCCCTGAGTTTGTTCCAAAATGATTAAGCAGCAACTTTTAGTATCGTAGTATTTTCTTAATCAGGCAGCCTCTAGCTTAAAAGAATAATAATAAAAAAAAAAACAGTAAACACAAGCAAATCTCATTGTACACGCACAAAAAAGAGTAACTGACATTAACACTGACATAGCACCTAAAATAAGTCAGGGATTTTATAACCACTGTACCCTAACGCATTTAATGCTTAAAAAATCATCTTTTGAATTAGGTAATATCATTGCCCGCATTTTACAGATAAAGAACCAAAGCATATAAAGGACACACAAGTAGAAAGTGTTAAGTCCAGGACTGGATTCTAAACAACAAGATCCCTTGCTTTTTAGCTGACTCATATTTAGTTTCTAAAGTATATAAAGGATAAAAATTTCAAGTATTAAAAGATAAAAGATTAAGTGTTCAAAAGATAAAAATATTTAATTGTCTATTGCTATTAGAACCAAGTATATACCAGTTATTTATAAATGTTTTAAATAACCAGTTATTTATAAATAACTGTTAGCATGGACCTTTTTAATCTCATCTTTTTCATTAGTATTTTTTAATTTTAAAGTATTTTTAAAAGTAGAGAAATTAGAAAATAAAGAATAAAATAATAAAAATTATTTTCTCCTCTGATGATTATTCCAGCTTATTTTCTAATAGTTATTTTTCTAAAATAGAATTATATTTTTCAAAATGTGGGCTGAATTTTATTTACTTAAGACATGCAGGGGATATGATTTTTCTAGTTTCAAATGCAAAGCTTCCTGTGAATAAGCCCTGGCTTCCTTTGTGTTATTAAAAGCAATTTAAGGTAGATAATCTCATACTGCAATTACTCAGTATATGACTTTTTGATGTATTATCAATACAACTCTAAAATGCAGATATAATTCAATCTATAAGAACAAACTCATACTAATGAATTAGTAACTTTCCTTTTGATAGTTTGTTTATGGACAGGAGAGTTAATGCATAATCTACTTATCCTGATTTTGTATTTCATTTAGGTCTACATCATGGGATTGCCACATAAATTACAGGATGCTCAGTTCAATATGAATTATAGATAAATGATGAATAATTTTTAATGTAACCATGTACCATGTGACATACATTTTTATTTGCAAAATCTGGGAAGCCTCTCAACTCTTTTGCTTAACACTGTACATGCAAAGTGTCTTCTTTGCGACTGTCTGATTTGAATGCCAGGGCTTTTATTCTCAAAGTTTTCATTATTTAATAATATTAGCATTTTGAAAAATGGAAACAGTGCCGAGAAACTGAGCTTCAAATTAAGATCTGATTTAAAAAATCAGTGTGATGCTTTTGTATATAAAGTTGGAAGTAGAAAAGCAGAGCAAAACAAAATTATGAAAATCATGGAGTTTGATAATTATTCTACGAGTCCAATAGCTGGTATCATAAATAAATAAAATTATAGGGATACAGAGCATGAAGTATGTGAAGTATAAGAAATAAAATTATGACAAATTCATGGGAAGCCATGCCATCCCAACCTCCTGGCATACATACACACATATACACACTCTCTGGATTTAGTTTCCTTTAGTTTCTTTTCCTGCTCCTGCCCCCTACTTGAGGAGTTTGCTTCTGCTAAGGCTTTCGTAAGATGTGTTAAAAACCATCAATGCATCAACATTTAATTGAAGTTTTCTCCCAGAAACAATGATAAAAAACATTGGAAAAAAACTCCTTTTTACATGGAATGCAGTGCGTACTACTAAATTCTAAATTTGAGTTCACTGTTTTCCCAAATGCCTTGGTTCTGTAATTTCCTTTAACCTGGCATATATGTTGTTCCTTCCTCAAAGAGGATTGATCTAAAGTTAAAGACATTTGCTAGACTGAAACCATTTTATTTATAGATCAAAAGTCGTTGATCCCCTTTGAAAGTGATTTGTCACTTACTTAATTTTTCCTTGCTGTTGTTGTTGTTGAATTGCTAAGTTGTGTCCAATTCTTAGCAACCCCATGGACTGCAGCATGCCAGGGTCCCTTGTCCTTCACTATCTCCTGGAGTTTGCTTGGATTCATGTCCATTGAGTTGGTGGTGCCATCCAACCATCTTATCCTCTGTTGCCCCCTTCTCCTCCTGCTCTCAATTTTTCCCAGCATCAGGGTCTTTTCCAATGAGTCAGCTTTTTGGATCAGGTGGCCAAACTACTGGAGCTTCAACTTCAATATCAGTCCTTCCAGTGAATATTCAGGGTTGATTTCATTTAGAATTGACTGGTCTGATCTCCTTACTGTCTGAGGGATTCTCAAGAGTCTTCTGTTGTTTAGTTGCTCAGTTGTGTCTGACTCTTTGCGACCCCTTTGGACTGTAGCCCACCAGTCCTCTGTCCATGGGATTCTCCAGGCAAGAATCCTGGAGTAGGTTGCCATTTTCTTCTCCAGGCAAGAGTCTTCTCCAGGACCATAATTCAAAAGCACCAATACTTCAGCACTCAGCCTTCTTTATGATCCAATTCTCATCACCAGCAAATGGTATGGTATCTAACACAGTGAGCCACCACAGGTGTCCTTTATGATGCATGGGTGAATGAATGAATAAATGTGCTCAAAACACCTCATTTACTCATTTAGGCTTTACTGTCTTATGCATATATTGGGCATTTTCTTTAACTAAACCACAAAGTTTGAAGGCTAATTTTAGGGGACAATAGGAGAGTATTATAGGAAAAAATAACGTGATGCTAAGTGAGAAGACATATAGTGATGCAAAGGTTCTTTTTTGATCTAGATAAGAAGTCTCAGGTAGACCTGTCTGTCTGCAAATAATGCCTCCTCATGTGGCTCAGCTGGTAAAGGATCAGGCTGCAATGTGGGAGACCTGGGTTCAATCCCTGAGTTGGGAAGATCCCCTGGAGAAGGGAAAGGCTACCCACTCCAGTATTCTGGCCTGGAGAATTCCATGGACTGCATAGTCCATGGGGTCTCAAAGAGTTGGACATGACTGAGGAACTTTCATACACACACACTCATATTAGATGTAAAAGTATAAACTGAAAACAAAGATCAGTTGGAAGCCCTCATCACGGAACACACACAACTAAAGAAATGCCCTTGGTTCCCAATTCCATCTTTGTGGTCATAGGGATGCTTCACATTGAACCGGTATATGTAACTACTGATAAAAGAGGAATAACAGCCCTGTCATGAAGGTTATGCTTGCTTTATCTGAAGTTACATTGAATCAGAAAATCCAATCGCCAAATGCTGGGTCTGCTTTATATACAGATATCTAGTTTGATCCTCTGTCAGTCAAAACAGAAGTTTGAACAATTCACCCCCTAGGGTTAATCCATACTCTTTTACCAAGCTTTCCATGAAACATACTTCACCAAGATTGGTTTGCAAAAGTCTGTGAATATGCCAGACTATTCAAGAGTTAACTGCTGGAATCCTGCATCATCATTGTTGTTCAGTTGCTAAGTCATGTCTGACTCTGAGACCCCGTGGACTGTAGCCTGCCAGGCTCCTCTGTCATTACGGGCTCCTCCATAATTACTACTTGCAAAAGCCACAAAATCAGATACACAAATCCAGGAGCCTATTTCTATTCTCGCAAAAAGGGACCCATTATCTAACTAGGCAAGAGCACAATGACAGTTCTTTAACAATTTGTTCTTGGTATTTAAAAAGACTTGCTTATCAAGCTGAGTGATTTTAATGAATAAAAATTGCAGCAATTCAAAATAGAGCTCATTCTTACTTTTCACTTATTGAATTGCCAATTCCATTTTTCTTCTCATTTAGGCTTTCCTTTGTCTATTAAGGAATATTGACAAGTAATCTATTCCTTGCTTATGCTACAAATTAAAAATAAATTTTCCTGAAGATGAATTTAAGTCATAGTTTTGATATGATATATTTGAATAACCTAAGTTGTAGCTCTTTTTTTTTTCTTAACGTCTTTTAAAACTTTTCAACTCTAATAAAAGTAAAAATGTCTTATGGTGATTTGATAACACAAATCAGGTGTTTTGGTGAATTTTTATTTTGTGGTTATTAAAATTTCCCTGACAAAGTGTAGCCTCCACTTCAGACCTATCCAACAAGCAGATGTACTGTTTCCAAACAAGTAAATATCACCCCAAGAAGAGAAAGACAGGAGGCAGTGTATCCAGATACTGGAACTTGAGTAACTATAGAAATTGATTTTTTTCTTTACTTGATAATACTTGGAAGAGAGTCATTAGCATCACAGCGGCAAACTATTCTCTGTCTTAATTTCTGCCACACTGCTCTAGCATTAGAAACTGATGTTGAGAAATCATGAAAGGATGCAGACTCCTAAGTAATAGAACTTCAAGGCAGTTCATAACTTCACAGAAACAAAAAGCAAAATGTTCCCTCCAAGGTCTGAAGAGGTGCCTACAGGTGGACAGCGCTGCTTGAACATTCATTTTCTTTATATCCTCTTTCTCTTATGGGTTATCTAAATCGTCAGGTGTAGAAACTGATTCCCCTTTCTGATTAACAATCTTACATTGGATTCTTTCCTCTGCTTGGCCTACTTGAGTACATATTCCCTCTTGGACACTGGGAATCGTCTCCGATGGAAAGCACAGAACACACGTGAGCTAGACCTAGATTAGGACTTGGCCTAGCTTTGACCTTATTTATGCATGAAGACTTCTCTTACATCTTCACAACAGATCCTTTTCTCTATGTCTATCCACCCCTCCATGGATCTCTGCCTCAGATCCACAGACTTCTCCTTTTTTGGCTCTTTCAATTCCACTTTCTATATTCAATGTAACCTCATGCCAACTCTTTTCAAATTATACACTTAGGAAAGACTCCATTTTTTCTTTCTAGCTCTTAAGAATCAATCCTCCATAGATAGTATCTCTAAAATATTTTATCAAAGTTGTGACACAAAATTACAAGTACTATGTATTTAATTAAAATTTTAAAGATTTGGAAAGCTTATAATATAGTTACAAAAAAATAAACTTTTTTTTTTTACTTTCATCCTTATAGTCACACAAAAAACAATATAAGGAATAAAGGACCTAAGTCAACAAACCTATGCTATGATAAAATATTTTCTTTCCATTGGAATTAAATAGGCACATTACTGCAAGTAAGCGCATTCAGTTCAGTTCAGTCGCTCAGTGGTGTCCGACTCTTTGTGACCGCATGAATCGTAGCACGCCAGGCCTCCCTGTCCATCACCAACTCCGGGAGTTCATTCAGACTCACATCCATCGAGTCAGTGATGCCATCCAGCCATCTCATCCTCTGTCGTCCCCTTCTCCTCCTGCTCCCAATCCCTCCCAGCATCAGATTCTTTTCCAATGAGTCAACTCTTCACATGAGGTGGCCAAAGTACTAGAGTTTCAGCTTCAGCATCATTCCCTCCAAAGAAATCCCAGGGCTGATTTCCTTCAGAATGGACTGGTTGGATCTCCTTGCAATCCAAGGGACTCTCAAGAGTCTTCTCCAACATCACAGTTCAAAAGCATCAATTCTTCGGCACTTAACTTGCTTCACAGTCCAACTCTCACATCCATACATGACCACTGGAAAAACCATAGCCTTGACTAGACGGACCTTTGTTGGCAAAGTAATGTCTCTGCTTTTGAATATGCTATCTAGGTTGGTTGTAACTTTTCTTCCAAGGAGTAAGTGTCTTTTAATTTCATGGCTGCAGTCATACTGGCATACTATTACACAAATCTCTCAATTGCAAGATTACACATATATTAATTAAATATATGTTTGATTATTTATGCTCTGTCTCCTTAACAAATATTTGAGACAATTATAAGAAAATATAATGGTAGTACTTAAATGTAATACTGCATTTTATATTGAAAGAGAAAATATTAAAATGTATTCATAGATATATGCATATTCTGAAATATTATTTACATATTTAATGTACTATCCATGTAGCATATCATAGTTTTGAGGTCTATAGGTCTATAGGTTTCTGTAATTTAAGAATGCATTCTTTAAATTAGTTATTTTAGTGATAATTATTTTCTACAGAGCAATGTCAGGAGTCTGTCTCTTCATTTTTCTTATTCTTCCTATTTATGCTTGTGGGAAGGGCATGTCTACATATGATAAAATCACAGTTTTCCCTTATTGGGACTGTTTTCTGAGTTTCTAGATTATCAACATTTTGTTGATTTAGCAAAGATACTTTAGTCACCATTTGCTGGTGTTATTATTTGGCTTTTCAACTATTGATTTTGGGTAAGACTTCTAATTCTTTTACTCTGCGGTTACTTTTCTATTCATTTCTCAAAATTGTGAATTTACAGTTCATAATATAATTTTGCTCATTTGCTTTTCATTTCTTCATTTCATTATCTACATGACTCATACCAAATTCTTGTCAATTCAAACACTATAGCTCTAGCTTCAGAAGATTAATAGATACAAACTATTATAGATCAAATAGATGAGCAACAAGAATTTACTGTATATCACAAGAAACTATATTCAATGTCTTGTAATAACCTAAGATTGAAAATACATATAAAGATATAGCCTGTGGGGGAGGGTTAAACTGGGAGATTGGGACTGACATATACACCCTAGTATATATGAAATAGATGACTAATAAGAGCCTGCCGTATAGCACCAGCAGCTCTACTCAATGCTCTGTAATAGGCTATATGGGAAAATAATCTAAAAAAGAGTGGGTATATGCCTATGTATAACTGAATCACTTTGCTATATACTTGAAACTATCACAATATTGTAAATCAACTTTACTCCAATGAAAATTCAAAAAAAAAAAAAGAAAGAGAGATATCTTTCTACTTTACAAGCCCCCATTTAAAATAATATATTAAAGAATGTAATGCTTGATTAATGTTAATTATGTTTTAAGGATAATTAGGCTGAAAGGCATTACTGATAATCTTGCTTCCTGGTCCAGACTACCCCCTGTGCTGCAGATGATGTTAAATGAAAAAGGACCACAGACACACACTGCTGTGACTCAGTGACGCTGCACTAAACTTTCTCATCCTAAATCACGTTCTGGAATACAATCTGACAAGATCTTTATTTTATGTATTTATTTTTAATTTAATTTTATTTAACTTTACAATATTGTATTGGTTTTGCCATATATCAAAATGAATCTGCCACAGGTATACATGTGTTGCCCATCCTGAACCCTCCTCCCTCCTCCCTCCCCATACCATCCTTCTGGGTCATCCCAGTTTCTTTAAAAACAGTCTCTCACTTTGACGTTTATAACTGAATGAAACATTTTTACACTATCTGAGGAGCCTGGTAACCCTATTTTAACCCCGTATACAACTGTCCCTGGACACTCTCATCTTCCCACACATAGACTATGGAAAACATTTCACACTCATCTGCTCAAGTTGGTAAACAGGAGCATAAGAACAAAGAGTACCGTCAAGTGTTTGAGGGTTATCATTTCTTGTGTTATCTGCTGCAAGTGTGTGTATGTGAGTGTGAACTGCCAGAGAAAACTTAATTGCCTGATCTTCTGATAACTACAGAATCCCTCTAAGAGGAATAGTAGAGATAAAATAGTAGAGATTTTTTAAAACAACTTTCTCAATAGAAGTGCTGTTTCAAAAGAATGTCTTAAATGTGCCTCTTATTCTTACTGGGAAAAGTTGCACATTTAGCTGTATCGCTATGCACTATGCAAGTTAATTCTTAAGCAGTCTTAGCCATAAAGATAATTTATAGTCAGTACACAAGGAAATACAATGGCCTGAACTGGATTAGCTACAGCCCTGGTGAGTTGGATAAATATATAACCTCTTAAAATTTATTAAATGAATCAGCATTGTCATGACTGCCTTTAGTAGTTTCATGGCCCTGATGTAGGATTGATGAGGATGTATCTCAGTGACTTCACATTTAAATGCCCCCCTGCACCCTCTTTTTTTTTTTTTAATAAATAGGGACTGAGTAGGACCTCTGAGATTTGAGGCACATAAATCTTTTGTTGGCCTCCACTCCCAGGTCAGTGGCAGATAACGGGGATGTTAGCAGTCCTACAAGTTCAGGGCATGATGACCTTTGTGGAGATTTTCCAACCAAGAAATGTGGGACCCCAGAACCCTGTCTCTGTGTTAGGCCCCCAGCTCTCTTTTCGGTCACATCACTCACAGCTTTGCCACTACAAATGGCCCTAGCACAAGAGCACGGGCCTCATCCTGCCTTCTATTCCTCACTTGGTCAAAGCAAGCCCTGGTCACCTGGTTCACGTTCATCCTCTCTAGTCAACCTCATCCACCACTACTCTCCAACTCCACAAACTCTTCCAATGAGCCCTCTGGAACTCATGGAAAATTATTGTTAAAATACCCTGCTCCGTCCTCATCTTCTCCGATCATTTTCTCTTCCCTCTCCTGCTCCTCCCTGTAGACACCACTTTCCTGGCAGTCCTCTGAGTTTGCAGTGTGAGTACAGAGCTCCTTGGTCCTTGCATACCTTCTATCACTAGCTTCTAAGGGAGCTGAGTGTCTTTTTTGTTCGTTTAAAATTTGCAAACCATTCTTCCTTCTTTCTTCCTGAAAAATGTCAGCTTAGAATCTTATGTCATCACACAACTCCACCTCTTCCCTCTTGGTTGGGATCGTTCATCAATATTTGGGTCCCTCTCCTTTGTTCCTTGAATATTTTAGCTTCTGCTGCTGCTGCTGCTAAGTTGCTTCAGTCGTGTCCAACTCTGTGCGACCGCACAGACGGCAGCCCACCAGGCTCCCCTGTCCTTTGGATTCTCAAGGCAAGACTACTGGAGTGGGTTGCCATTTCCTTCTCCAATGCATGAAAGTGAAAAGTGAAAGTAAAGTCACTCAGTCATGTCCGACTCTTCTCGACCCCATGGACTGTAGCCCACCAGGCTCCTCCATCCATGGGATTTTCCAGCCAAGAGTACTGGAGTGAGGTGCCATTGCCTTCTCTGATTTTAGCTTCTAGGATCACCATAACTCCCTTCACTCTTTCTTGAATTCCTGGTAATTAACCTATCTAAAGAACTGAAGTGTCTTCCCTTATCTGTAGTCAACTCTCCACATATGTACCTTTAATCTCACCCATTTTCTCAGAGACTTGCTCCAGTAACTCTCCCCCATCACCTCTTCAGCATTATTAGTTCCTTTAAATTTTCCTTGTATAAAACCATTCTCATTAACATAGAAAAGTTATCTGGAGTAACTATGCTTTTTTTTATTTTTTCTCCTTGTATTCTGTCTTTTACTCTTAAGTGTTGATCTTAGCAATAAAAATACTTGGGAGTTACATATACATACATACATATATATATATATATACACACACACACATATATACATATGTATACACATATACACACATGTGTGTATATATACACATATATATTAGGGCAACCAATAAAATGTATTTAGCCCCATATAGAATTTATTAAACATATAGAATCAGTTTGTATAAATACTTCAGAAAAGTTTTATTTTTTTTTTTTATGATAAAGTAACAACAGTCAGATGACTCTATTGAAACTGTTTATTGTGAGGGATAACCGCCCCTCCTCCACCTTTTCACTAAAATCAAGGGCGAATTTTCAGTTCTTATTTTACTAACAGCTTTGGGCAGGTGAAAAAGCATTTCCTCCTTGAAATGCTTTCCTGATTCTATTTCCAGGACGCTCTGATAGTCCGGTTTGGCTCCTGGGTCTCTGGTCTCTTTATCTTATTCCCCTTGCAGTGACTCCTTCTTTCCCTTTTCTCAAGGGCTGGAATCTGCCCATGGTTACTCTGGATCCTGTCTCTTAACACTCAGGACTGTCACTCAATTTCAAGTTTTAAATAACCTCTCAGGCATATGGATAAGAAGAGTGATAGGGCATGTTTTTAAAATACAGCAAAATTGTGTTTTAGGTGCTTTTCCACCCGTCTTGTCCTTATTCCCATAGTTAGTGTTCTGAACTTTCATATTCCAGGTGTCCAGTTTCATATTCTTCATTGTCCTTAGAAAAGTACACCAACGGGCTTATCATCCTTAACCATACCCAGATTCTGATACTTTCCAGTCACCTCTCTCCTTCACAATAGATGGCCTGAATTACTGGAAGAGATTTTTGATACAGCACTCTTCCCCTTCTTTAAACACTTGAAGAAATTAAGAAGCAAGAAACTCTCTCTATAAGCCAACCAGGACCCTTCATTCCATACACAGGACTTACCTGTCTACACAAATTGATTAGTGAGCCTTAAGGGACTGTACTCTTAGATAACAGCTGACTTATCTGATCAGCTACTACATATTAAGATGAGCTGAGATGTTTGAGTTTGAATTGATGATTGGATTAGATATGACTCTAATCCACGGGTATTGCATGCTCAGTCATGTCCGACTCTTTACAGTCCCATGGACTATAGCCCTTCAGGCTCCTCTGTCCATAGGATTTTCCAGGCAAGAATACTGGAGCAGGTTGCCATTTCCTGCTCGAGGGGATTGTTTCAACCCAGGGATCAAACCTGAGTCTCTTGTGTCTCCTGTACAGTGGAATTTTATACCACTATGCTACCTAGCAAGACCATACTCTTACCTATAAACTCCTATAAATCCCTCTCTTTATACACTTAAAAGGAACATTGCTTTAAGCAAAAATGTTCCCAGAGCTTCACTCTTTTACTGCAAATGTCCTCTGTATTAATTTCCCTTGGTTGCTGTAACAAAACCAGAAACTTAGTGGCTTAAAATAACATATATCTAGTTTTTTATAACTCTGGTGGTCAAAAATCTGAAATTAGTTTCATTGGACCAAGATCAAAGTATTGGCAGAGCCACACTCCCTTCAGAGGCTAAAGGGTAATATATTTCTTGCCTCTTCCAGCTTCTGGAAGCACTTGGCATTCCTTGGCTCATGGTTGTATCACTTTGATCTCTGCCTCCAAGGTCACACTGCCTTTTTCTCTGTATGTTTGTAAATGCTCCTTCTACCTTTCTTGATAAGGACACAACTGGTGGAATTTAGGGTACATCTGGATAATTAGGATAACCTTCTCATCCTAAGAACTTTAATTAAATAGTACCTTTAATTAATAGAACTTTAATTAATAGTACTACAAAGTCTCTTTTACTTCCATATAAGGTAACGATCACAGATTCCAGATAGCAAGTCCTTTGGGAAGCTGTTATTCAGACTCATATACCCCACAATTTTCACACAAATGCCGGCAACTATATGTAAATGCTATAACTTAAGTGAAAAGAACAATTAACTTATTAAGTTATCAACAGTGTTTGCCATCATTTATTTCAAATTTTGGACTTCTAAGTCTTTATGAATTATCTTACCTACACTTTACTTTGCCTACATATAATTCAAACTATAATTCAGAAATGAGTAAAGAGAAAATATGTAAAAATCTGGAACTTGCAGATACACATTTGTTGTGTTTCTATTCTGTATGTATAAATTCTTTTTTCATAAGCATCAGAGTATAATTCTAAAAGTTTAATGAAAATGGACAAATACTATTACTCTATTTCAACTCTACAGTCCTGTATGAAAAAATAATTTGCACAGTATTTTCAATTCTGTTATTACAGTTTTTGCCAGAAGAACGAGGTGTCAGATTTTTATTGTCTGATATATATTGGGAATTAGAATTGCATGCCCTACCATCCTGACCTTTATCCGTATTCTGCATTTTGATTGGCTAACCTTTCTACTTCTTCCTATTTATAGCTTTACTAAACTAAGAGGAACAGGTGAAATGTCCACCAGTAAATATACAGAATAGCAGAAGGTCAAGCTGATAGAGAAGACAGCCAAATTTCACATAGGGTATGAAACATTCCAATGCCAGGACCTCATTCTCAAGTAAAAATTTAAATTAGAATGTAAAACAGCATAACTGAATCCATCTTCTGAAAATGAATAAAAGAAATGTGGCAAATTTAACCCATTCTACATTAACATTGCAATTTCCCAGCCTTCCATGAAAATATCCTTGAAAGATTACATGAGGTCACAAAGTCAGTTTCCATTATCACTAAAGTGATACATACATTTATTTGTGTCTTAAACCCTGTGTAAAGAAAACTATTACAGATCTGTCATCTGTCTTGGGTGATGCAAAATAACAGATTGATTATGACTTTCTCCAGCTCTTTTCTGACAGAGCTTGTGCTGATGTACTCTTGTAAAAACTACAGCTCATGACTAAGTAAAGACTAACAAAGTTACTCCATTTTTACTAACTACTCCAAATTTACTAACAACTTTGCATCATTAAACCTTTTTTCACACTTTGTTTTGAAAACAGTATTTCACTTGCAAGCACATCTATCTAGACTATTCCAGATTTGTTATTTTTAGTTGCATTATTGCTTTTGTATATTACAATTAGAACAAGAATGTCCAAAATTATCACCCAAGTTTAGAATATATGTTCTTTTGGAAGGTGGACAGTAATAAAATATTTAATTTAAAAATAAATCTAAATTTCCCATGGATTTTGAAATACTTTAAAGTTGTAACCTTGCATGTCTATTTCTACAAATTAAAAAAGAACATATCTAGCAAATTTGTGTATAAATGTTATTTCAAATACAATTTTAAAAAATAGCATTACACAAGCTAATCACAGAATAGTAAAGATTCTTTACAATATCTTCTACACTTGATTCAGTATGCCTGCAAACTTTGTTCATGGAAAGGTAGTTTAGTGTAAACTAATTATATACTTAAAATTTTCAAAACTTTCCAGAAACATACATTTCTGAAGAACATTCCCATTGTCTTTAAAATATGTACATAGTAGATATATTAAAGCATAAACACATTTTGTATGGCCCAGGACTAATAAGGTTTAAATTTAGTGTAATAGAGCTTGAAAGTACCAAAGACAAGTATTATTTTTAAGTGTAAAGAAATTGAGTCTCAGAGACTAGTCACACAGTGAAATAAGTTTCTTTCATCAATTCAAAAGACAACTGAGGTGTATCAGCAAAATAAAATACAGCTTAAAACATTATTTAAAAAATTAGGATGTAACAGTGCTTGCTCCTAAAATTTGTTCCAATTTAAGTAATTTTATATTTGTATTATATCATGCTAAGACAACAATATACTCTCTACTATATAGCATATCATATATCTAGTATCTAGGGAGAAATATCAAAAACTTCAAATAGGCAGATGATACCACTCTAATAGCAGAAAATGCCGAGGAACTAAAGAGCCTCTTGATGAGGGTGAAAGAGCAGAGGAAAAAGCTGACTTAAAACTCAACATTCAAAAATCTAAGACCATGGCATCTGATCCCATCACTTCATGGCAAACAGAAGGGGAAAAAGCAGAAGCAGTGACAGATTTTCTTTTCTTAGGCTCCAAATTCAATGTGCACAGAAACTGCAGCCATGACATCAGAAGATGATTACTTATCTATAACTTCTAACTTATAAAGAATTTAAAACATTTTTCAAAATAATTAATTTAAAATCTATCATATTATATATAAATCTAAATAATCAAATAGATAATTAGATATAATATAATCTAAAAAAAAATCATATAGGAGAAATAAAAACAGGTATGAGTCTAGTACCCCAAAATTGTATACTGTGGCTTTTAAGAGAGTTACATATTTGACCCAGCGCATCACAGATGCCAAGAAAAATGGAATCATATAAAGTTGCTAAAGCTGACCTATCAATGAAACTACAGGCAGATCTAGCTGGTCAGGAGTTGTACACCCTTCCTGGGAATGAGATTCAAGAGGACTTGCTCATGCTGGTTTCTCTCTGGCGAACGATGCCCCTGATAACTGCAGAAACACCCATATGCATGTTTTGTTGATGACCTGCTGTATACTGACTGTTTCTCAAGTGCCTGATACACACAACTTTATTTCCACCCTCCTAACCACTAAGATAAGTGATTATTATTGATATGAAAGTGATATGTGGATCAAAGTATTTACTCATTTTTTCCAAGTTTGCATTATGTGGAAGAGCCTGGTGGGCTACAGTCCATGGGGTCGCAAAGAATCAGACAGGACTGAGTGACTTGACTTTCACTTTTCACTTTCATGCATTGGAGAAGGCAATGGCATCCCACTCCAGTGTTCTTGCCTGGAGAATCCCAGAGACGGGGGAGCCTGATGGGCTGCCGTCTATGGGGTTGCACAGAGTCAGACATGACTGAAGCGACTTAGCAGCAGCAGCAGCAATCAGCTTTAAAACTAGATAGGTCTGACTCCAATCCTCTCTTTTTAAATATCTATATAATAAATACTGAATCCAGTTTTACTGAATTATTTCTTATAAATACACATGGAACAATTTTTCCACACCAAAGCATATATCACAAAGAGTATTGGAGAGTAGAGAGCAGAAGAATACATGAAAGGGTGATTTCTGATTGTCTAGAATAATTTATTGATGCTGTTGTTTTGTTTCACTAGTTTTTAACCCAAAGGAATGGGTCCCTATGAATATAGTTGATTTATTTTGTTGTGTTGTCCTGTTTGGGGTTTCCTCTTCAAACAGGTGGTAGTGATTAGAAGATAAATTTTCCTAACAAGTATATGGAATAAGACTGATTTATGCTGTCAGTTAAAATCAGAGCCATGTGCCTGAACAGTTAGCTGACACCACTCATAAAAATTGAGAAATCAATCAAGGATACAGCCTGAAGGCAAAGCCAACCTGTCTCAAGGTAGGGAAGCCATAAAATTTCCAGAAGACTGGCTCCTCCCCCAGACCCAGTACAGATGGCCCGCCTACACTGTCTCCCATTCCATTCCTATTCCAAGGAGCAGAGATCATCTTTCCTGCTACTTGTCCTACTTAGAATTTCCTGGTTTTGACCAATGACGAAGCTCCAAGCGAGGTTTATTCCTGATTTCTCATTTTATCAGCTTCTTGTCACTTTGCTAGCCCACTCTAATGAAAGACTGGTTCTGCCTTATCCTGCCTATAATTCTCTTGTGTTCTTGGCTTATACAGGTGCAATCCACTGTAGGGGAACACAATTTGGAAACCCCAAATATCTCTTTGGCATGTGGATTATTTTGATCTGAAAACAAGCAAGGTCCCAAAGACTCAGGAAGAATGTTTGATCTTCTCCATAAATACCTAAAGACTATAGATAGAGAACCTCTTTCAAGAAGGGAGTGGTCATTACAGATAACTACAGGAGGAGGTAGGTGTGTGAACAGGGAAGAACTCAGAAAAGTGTGTTTGTTAAAATTCCTGTCTGTGTCCCACAGTCTGTACATGGCCCAGTCAACATCTGTTCACGAGCATTTGCTTTTCCATTTTCATATCAATTGCTTTCCTCCCCCTTAGGGTCCCAGAACCACTACCTACAAAATTCTCTCTTGTCTTTAATTGAAAACGATATTTAAGGTGAGAGTTTCAGCCATTTTGGTGAGTTACTTAGCTTTCCTATGTCTCTCCCATGTATACATGTTATTAAACTTCTGTGTGATATCCTCCTGGCAGTCTGTCTAATGTCAATTTAATTCTTAAACCGGCCAGAAGAATTTAGAAGAAGGGTAGAGGAAAATTTCCTCCTTCTCAGTGACGAAAACTACGTAATTCTCTAATTCAAATAAACTGAAGCACATATATTATTAACAAACTCTCAAATGAGCATTTAAAAAGAACCAGTATCTGGGGAAGAGGGTAGAGGAGAAAGTGGTTTCACTTTAAGGTTGCTGCTAAGCCGCTGCTGCTGCTGCTGCTAAATCACTTCAGTCATGTCCAACTCTGTGCGACCCCATAGACGGCAGCCCACCAGGCTCCCCTGTCCCTGGGATTCTCCAGGCAAGAACACTGGAGTGGGTTGCCATTTCCTTCTCCAATGCATGAAAGTGCAAAGTGAAAGTGAAGTCGCTCAGTCGTGTCCGACTCAGCGACCCCATGGACTGCAGCCTACCAGGCTCCTCCATTCATGGGATTTTCCAGGCAAGAGTCCTGGAGTGGGGTGTAATTGCCTTCTCCACACTTTAAGGTTATACTTTGAATTAATGAAGATAAAATCAAATTTGTATAGTTCTCACAAACATTGAATCAAGTTAATTTCTACACCAGAGGTTGTCATTTTGAGGTAGGAACACAAGTGATTAACAAGCTTTAAATAGGATAGACAAATACAGGCAACACAATTTTGCATATACACATTAGAGTAGTTTAATTTTATAAATTTGCATCATGGGTCACATTTCAGGTAACTGAATCTAATCACAGTTTATCTCTGCCACTGTCTTTCTATTTTGGAAATCCCTCAGTCTTTTCAATAGCTAACAGTTGTTTTATTCCCTGGCTGTTAAAGTCTCTTATTGCTTCAAAGATTTCTGTCACTCCTCCGTCACACCCTGGCTATCCTCGGCCCCGGTCCATGAAGATCACTTAATACATGAAGTGACCATGGGAGATAAAATCACATAAAACAAGTTATTTGTATGAGATAGCTGGATAGTTGATTTCATCAGCGAGAAGGCAATGGCACCCCTCTCCAGTACTCTTGCCTGGAAAATCCCTGGATGGAGGAGCCTGGTAGGCTGCTGTCCATGGGGTCGCTGGGAGTCAGACATGACTGAGCGACTTTCACTTTCACTTTTCACTTTCATGCATTGGAGAAGGAAATGGCAACCCACTCCACTGTTCTTGCCTGGAGAGTCCAAGGGACGGGGGAGCCTGGTGGGCTGCCATCTGTGGGGTCGCACAGAGTTGGACATGACTGAAGTGACTTAGCAGTAGCAGCGAGGTATACTTTCAGAAAACACTGAAGTAGTCATTAGGAATTGCAAGCACCTGTATTTCTTCTACAAAAAAAAATGTAGCTAAAGTATCTATTTTTGTTTATAAAGGTCTCTAAGTAACTATCACGTTACTCAAGGTCTTTCTAAATACAAAAGCTGACCTCCCCAAGATACGGATATGAGCTGTGAAGTCTCTCCAGCCAACTTTAATTGAAAAACCAGTTTAAAAGTAACTGCAAATAAAACACCTTGTTTCTCGTTTTCCCAGAATGAAATGTTTTTTTATAAAGTAACTGAGAAAAAACCTTATTAGTTACTTCAGATAATTTAATATTTATAGGCTGGTAAACCAAAACCCATATCATTTTCAAAGGTAACTGCATGAACACATTAATATTATTTAAGGAATTGACTGATCTTTAAACATACAGAGTATCAAATTTTATGAAACTTAGCACACTTTAGAGATTCAAGGAAGAAAATTCATTGTCTCAGCAATCTTGAAAAAAAAAAAAGAACAGCAATATTTTGCTAATTCTATCCACAGTGTATCTAAAGTTGGCATGGATCAGCGAGCTGACCAAGGAAAGATGCAGTTTAAGGCACCTATTCTTTGAATTCTTGGTCAATAAATACTTATAGAGTCTCTTACAAGACAGTTGCCCTCAAGCAAGCCAAGAGGAGAAGACTAAGAGACTTAAGTCTTTATTAATAATTTCATGTCATCTCAGGAGTTGTCCCAAGGAACTGTATAGATAGAGCAAACTAATAAACTTTATGAAAAGTGAGGAACATCGGGTCGAATTTAAGCCACTGGAGACAAAAGCTATCTGGGTAAAGTTGCCAGGAAGGTGAAGGGTTCTAAGGCAGAGAAAAAAGAAGGATGAAGTAGGCAGATGGAGGACAAATGCCCTGGCCCAGTAGAGGACAGCTGAGAGGGCAGCAACAGTGACTTAATTTCAGGGACTGGGTGTGAGTTCCAGCAGACCTACACAGGTTGGAAGAGCTCTGAATGCCAAGGACAAAACTGTATTCTTCAGGGACAAGGTACTCCCTCAAGGACTGTGAGCAAATGAATAAATAAATATTTTTAAAAATTAAAAACACTATTTTTTAAAGTGATACGATAAAAACAATACCTTGGATTAAGCTGCACAGGAAGAAGAAAAATGTGTAGTCAAGGAGACCAACCATGAAGCTCTTTTTTTGAAAGAGAGGAATTCAAATTCATTTCAAAATGTTAAAGTTGATTTAGACAAAATCACTGAGCCCTGGAAGTTGCTCTCTAATAATATTATATTATTTCAAATGTCACCATCTTTCAATGAGAACGAACACAAATTAATTTCATTAATGAATTTAAAGATAGAAATTGAAATTCTGAAAAAGCATAAAGAAAGTATGTTGAGAAAATTGTCTTGTTCTACAGCATCCCTTTCATTTGTTACCAGGGGCTTTTTTGTCAGTTCTGTAAAACTCAGGCACCTTTTGATTATGCCCTTCACTGATGAGAAGAAACAAATCCTCAAATTATAAATCAGAAGATGTAAAATTTTCTCATTCTATTAAAATTCAGATGTTATTCACCAACATAATTGGTTATAGAATAAGAATATAATTAAGTCTCTATACTTCTAAAAGGTAAACATGTTAAATATATTTAGCTATGCATTTACTTTTGTGATTGAAAATCCATACTCTTTATGAGTGCTCTGAAAGTCTAGAACTGCATTGTTCAATATGCAACATAAATATTGTCCAAGAGGTAACTGTTCACTATATTTGGCTATTGAACAGCTGAAATATGATAAATGTGACTAAAGAAATAAATCTATAATCTAAATTAATTTAATAGTTACACGCAACTGGTGCTGGACAGTATATGGAAGATAGAACAAGTGGTCATAACCATTACAACCAACTGGTTCTATCTGTGTTCTGAACTAGGCTCCATAAAGGCTTCTGGTACCTCCTAGGGAATGAGGGAGAGACAGTCTAGTGCCTAAATTGAACTAAATCTTTCTGTTCTCACAACTATTTATTTTAAAATTAGCTTCTCTTCTCTCTCAGCCCACTCCCATGGTGATGACCCTCCAATCAATAGCCATCATGTAGATTTCCTTCTTCACCCAGGCCAGATAACCTCAAGTAAATAACCTGGTCTCCATTGTCCAGAGCTTGATGTTTTCAAGGCTATGTTCTACCCACAAAACCACTTCCTTAGGTGAGTTTGTCATCATTTATTTTTTGGAGCTCCTAATATAGCTTCCTAACTGGTTTTCCTATCTCTGCCTTGACAGCTTCTTCTCCATCTCCCCTAACCCTTCTTCAAAATCGCTACTCTGCTGGTATTTCCAAAATATAATTCCGAAGTTCCTTACTGTTATAAAGTTCACTAGGGCTCCCTTTTGTTTTTTGGCTAAAAATGAGATAAAATGCAAACTCCTCAGCACAGTCACAGATGTGATTTTATGCTCTAGTTCTCCCATTTCCTGCCATGCTGCAACTTTCATTCTGTAAAAATGTTCCTTGTGACTCCTTCATCCTGCTGCATATTGCATAGATATCCCTTCCCTTTGTACAGAGTCTGAAATGATTCCTACGGCCTCTTCTTCCTAATCCTTGCTCCTTGCCCCCTATCCCATACCCTCTCCTTGGAGCATACACACATACCCACTGTGGTTCAAGAAATACCTTCTCCAGAAGACACTGGCTCAGCCCTCCAGTATGACCTGAGTGTTTTCACCTACATATCAGCACTTGCCAGATACGTCTAAAAAAGATCAAATTATGAGCCACTGCAGCTTCTCCTTTTCAACACCCTCTGAAAGGAATGGAGATCAGAAATGAGGCACTCTGTGTTCTAGGAAAAAACTGGCAGAAGATGTCTTGAGATAGACATTTTCAGGAGATGATCTTAGGAACCCAATTCTTGCATCTCCTCATATCTAGAAAAGCACAAAAATCCTTCATGGTGACATCTGCTCCTCATGACTGGCAGAAAACCTTTATGAGACTAGCAGAAAACTTTTGCAATAAAAAAGGGGGGGTGCCTGATTGCATGTACTTCCCCTTCACCAAAATCATTCTTCCCGATCTCTTTGGAGCAGTTTCTGAGAGCTAAATGAAATGCTGTTTCCCAGGCTATAGTCCTCCTCTTGCCCCAAATAAAATTAATTCACACTTCTAACACTGTGCAACCCCCTCTCCCCGCAGTGGATAGTATTCACCTCTCTACTTCCCAATCAGTATATTCCAATTTGATCACAAATCCCACCATAATGAACTGAAATGATTGTCATATGTTTCTGTTTTTTCCAACATCCTGTAGACAACTAGGAGACAGGAACTTAATCTTTCCTCCCTCTCTCCCCAGTGTCTGAGCCCACACACCTAGCTACACAAAAGCTGTTAAGTATAAAAAAAATTGACAGATAAGAACAGACTGATACTGATGATTTAGAGATAAAATAAAAATTACAATGAGCTAGAGATAAATAAAACTCTGTATGCATATTCAAAGTTTCCCATTTGGTAATTATAATAAAATATGATTTTGTTGACTGTATATACATATGTATACTTGATTGTTCCTAGAAAGTATAAAAGCATAATTTAAAGATGAAAAAGTACTAGAAATGACTAAGGACAACAGTTTTTAAGTGGTTTTTAACATTATTTGTAAAATATGCAGTCCTACTACTGATGATTTTTTGGTTATAAGGAAATGAACATTCTCACACTTCTAATTTAAGAAGCCATTTTCTTTTCCTTTCATCTCTCTCTCATCCAAAGTAAGACAGAGAAATAGTGACACTTTGAGTTATTTTACCAATCATTTAATCTATTGCAGAGCTGGTACCAGCAAACACTTTCTAAAGATCAATATAGTTTATTTACCAAAGTCTTTATCTACAGCTATATTAGTAAACAAGTGAATTGGAATTCTCCAAATAGAAAATAATTTCTTTTATAATATAGCATATCTCTGAAAGCGACTTGCAGGCATCTGGTAAGTATCATCGAAACAACACTAGGGAGGGGATTTTGGGGGAGAATGGATACATGTATATGTAGAGCTGAGTCCCTTTGCTGGTCACCTGAAACTATCAGAATATTGTTTTTTTTTTTTTTTAATCAGAACATTGTTAATCAGCTATATCCCAATACAAAATAAAAAGTTAAAATACAAACAAACAAACATTTGACACATCATACTCAAGGAAGACACGATTGCCTGAGGATGACAAGTCAAATTGAAGATCACTGGACAGAATTACCAGCAAACAGCCAGTGTCAAGAAGAGTCAAGAAGACACCCCAGGAAATAGTATCAGTAAGAAATGGAAGGAAATGAAAGCCAGGATATATCCCAGGTTTAACAACACACCAGAAATCTATCCGACTGGAAAGGATGCCAGGATCCAAACTACTCAGAAAATCAAGAATTCAGAATTTGGAGTGTATTTCTGTCCCACTAAAAGTTTCATTGAGATGGATACCTCTGGCAATGAATTATGAATTATGTCTTCTTCTTACAAATACAGTTTCCATTTAAAACCTCATATCTTAAATTACTTTAATTCCTGGATGTGCACAGAGCCTGCAGCAAGCTGATATTTCCCTATTCAATTTGGAATAGAGCTACTTCGCAAGTAATTACATTAATGTAAAGCAGGGCACAAGATAACCCTGGCTGGCAGGTAAAACAAAAGTTACATATGTCCATGTTTTAAATAAACACACAGATTTAAACCATTATGAAAAGGACATTGCAGGAGAATCAAGATGTTACTATTTGATGCCAATGGGGAAAAGGAGGCCCCTCTCTTACTTTTTATGAGATGAATACAAGTGTTAGTGACTCACGTTAGCATGGAAACAACTTAAAACATATCATTACAAAAGACAAATTTGAGTTTCTTGGAGAGAACTTATGAATGCAAAACTAATGCCCCACAATCCAAAATTTAAAAACCAATTGTCAAAAAATTGTCCATAGAAAACAATCTCAGTAAATCAGTTAATCAAAGAGATAATCCATGTCATATATGCACAAGTAAAATTTGCATAGTGATACTGTCATAAACACACTGGACAAAATGGAAAGACTTGGCTATGAGTCATGTTTCCTCATTATTAAAATGATTTGGCATTAATCTATTAAAATTCTATATAAAGTATCATTAGAGGGAATACAGTTTATCAAAATTATAAAAATAATAAAGTTAAATAATCATATTAACATTTTTCATGCATTTAAGCAAATATTAAGATATTATAGTTAAAAAAATATTGCATTTACATAAGCACTTACTGTTATTTCCTTGCAGCAAGAATCTATGTCTCCATAAGAGCCTGAAGTTATTGCCTGTTAAAGTTACAAAAATAAGAATACGTTAATTTAAAATATAATAAATTTTAAATTATAGTAGTTAATAAGACTGTTTTTTGTTCATAAATAAAAAAATATTATAACTATTACCACTTGATTCTGTTTTTTTCATGAATTAAAACTATAAAAGCCAAGTGAAAATTATTTCTCAATGCACATCTTAAATTAAAAATGACTTGGCATCACATTAATCTTTTAAAAGAAAATTTCAATTAGAGAAAACAAAAATGTCCCTAGTCGGAGAAAAGAATGTATTAATGCCCCTCCCCCACCCTCAATGTTTACAGGTAATTTGATCATTGGTTTGTATTGAGTGAATTTGAGTTACATACTCATGACAGGCTTATGTGTTCATGCTTATTCAGAATTCTCTTTGAACACATCTTTCTTAATTTGTCAAGCAAAGTTGAAAATAACAATAGGAAAGATCTCATCAAGTTAGAGAGACTACTTGGGAACAATAAGACATATATAAAGGACAATGCACAAGTCAAGTTCACTATTTCACTCAATATTTGATGAATTTATGAAGAAAAAATAAATCATTTGTAATATGCTTGATGTTGAGTAGTATCTGAATATTCAACTGAAGGAAAGAACTTGAGTAATTATCTAAATCACTCAGGCCAAAAGACCAATTTACAAAAATTATTCAGCTCATTGGGGCAAAGATTACCGGAGAAGCTTTTTCTTTGAATTATTTCTTAAATATTAATTTTTCTTTTCATGGTTGGATGTTACCAAACACAGAAAGAACCATAACGTGGTTTGAATTAGACATACATAATCACAAATAAAATCATCTGAAAATACATTAAAAAAAATAAATGTTTAATCTTAAAAGAGCATGTTTATTTCTGTAAAACCACTTAAAAATATACTCTATTGAAACTTGATTTGGACTTAAATATCATTCCATTGTAATTACACATTTCCACTTTAACTGTTTATCCATTTTAATCTATTTTCCTTTTCCAGTTACTGCTAAGAACATAAGTCAACTTTTAACATCTTTTCCCCATAGTATGCTCAATGTTAGTTCTAAAAGCTCGATCTTGCCAAAATGCATCTTGCTTTATACAGTAAAGAGGTAACATTTAATACAAAATTGGAAGTGTTCTTTGTTTGATAAGCTTTTTCCCCCAATTAATCAAAATCTGCTGACACAGTATTGACCTAAAACATTCTTTACATATATCTCTACTATGCTGAAATTTAAACAAAGGAAATCATACCACCTGGATTCAGAAAAAAATGATTTTTTTTCAAAATGTATTAAAAATTCTATAGTAAAAAAGAAATAGGCTTCTTTTATATAGGCAAATTAAACAATATTTTAGGGAAATAGTTATTTCCCCAATAAAATAACAATATAAATAATAAATTATTTACTATCAAATCCCTTATTCAAAAAAAGTGACACAATAGCAGTTAATGTGAGGTTAAACTTGCAGAACTTGAATACAAATAATTAATAATGCAGGAACTCCTTGGTTTATAATGTTTATGCTAGGAAGTGTTAGCATCTTGACATCATGCCCCATAAATTCAAAACCCAATTTATGATAATGTGGGACAAATCTTTAAGATATACTGGTATAAATTTGCTCTTTCATTATAAAATTAAATTTATACATCATAATACAATGCGTACAAATAAAGAATAATTTTTAGGTAATGATACAGACATAGATAGTCAAAATATCTTTATGATTAAAAATAACATTTATTTCTATGAAATCTTTATAGACACAGCAATTATTAAGATACATAATCTTTCTTTGGGACAACAGAGATATCATTTAAAATAATTTTTAGCTTCCTTGTTTCACTATATATTTACATTCTTACCCTTTCATACTATTTTTTTTTAATTAGCTTACTCAATCTGTATCCAGGTCAAGAAGCAACAGTTAGAACTGGAAATGCAACAACAGACTGGTTCCAAATTGGGAAAGGAGTTCGTCAAGGCTGCATACTGTCACCCTGCTTATTTAACTTATATGCAGAGTGCATCATGAGAAATGCTGGGCTAGATGGAGTACAAGCTGGAATCAAGATTGATGGGAGAAATAACAATAACCTCAGATATGCAGATGACACCACCCTTATGGCAGAAAGCAAAGAAGAACTAAAGAGCCTCTTGATGAAAGTGATAGAGGAGAGTGAAAAAGTTGGCTTAAAATTCAACATTCAGAAAACTAAGTTCATGGCAACTGGTCCCATCATTTCATGGCAAATAGATGGGTAAACGCTGGAAACAGTGACAAGGCTTTATTTTTCGAGGACTTCAAAATCACCGCAGATTTTTCCTGCAGCCGTGAAATTAAGATGCTTGCTCCTTGAAAGAAAAGTTATGACCAACCTAGATAGCATACTA
The DNA here is from genome assembly GCF_027580195.1 of Bos mutus. Taxonomy (NCBI): domain Eukaryota; kingdom Metazoa; phylum Chordata; class Mammalia; order Artiodactyla; family Bovidae; genus Bos; species Bos mutus. The sequence continues at coordinate 33,724,001 of NC_091643.1, forward strand.
AAAAGCAAAGACTTTACTTTGCCAACAAAGGTCTATCTAGTCAAAGCTATACTTTTTCCAGTAGTCATGTATGGATGTAAAAGTTGGACTATAAAGAAAGCTGAGCGCAGAAGAATTGATGCTTTTGAACTGTGGTGTTGGAGAAGACTCTTGAGAGTCCCTCGGACTGCAAGGAGATCCAACCAGTCCATCCTAAAGGAGATCAGTCCTGGGTGTTCACTGGAAGGACTGATGTTGAAGCTGTAACTCCAATACTTTGGCCACCTGATGTCAAGAACTGACTCATTTGAAAAGCCCCTGATGCTGGGAAAGATTGAAGGCAGGAGGAGAAGGGGATGACAAAGTATGAGATGGTTGTATGGCATCACCGACTCAATGGACATGAGTTTGGGTAAACTCCGGCTGTTGGTGATGGACAGGGAGGCCTGGCATGCTGCAGGTCATGGGGTTGCAAAGAGTTGGACACAACTGAGCAACTGAACTGAACTGAACTTAATAGAAATCTGTCTGAACCACAACTTGCTTTGCTCCTGTTGAAATGACAGAAGCTACTAAATCTTGCCAGAGGTATTTGGAGAGTAAAGGCTAGTATTAAATGGTAGGAAATAAGTAGTTCCTGATTTTTAGATACTGATTTCATTTAAGATGGTTGAAGAAAGAGTAATCATGAGATGAAACACCTACATGCTTCTATTATTCAGTATTATTACTTTCCCTTCATCAAATGCCCAACCCTACATCTACTTTAGCTGACAGCATTGTAGGTTCTATCAAGGTTGAGATATTTGTGCTGTGCAAATCTTTCTTTACATAAGATTCAGTTTGTAAACTGGAAGTTGGAATGGGAGCCCTTGAACCCTGTCTGCTCTCTGTTGTCCCTCCCCAACTGCTGCTCAGAAGTCACCTATGTTAAAACTCTAGATTTTCAAGGAGCAAAGTCTGAAATCATTTCTCCATTTCAGTATGTTTTCCTTTCATTTCAAAAGCAATGGGTGGATAGACATGGGAAGCTGTAAGTTTTCTGGGAAATAAAAAGGAAATGGAAGATAAGCAGATTTGGGTAAAAATAAAGGAAAGAGAGAAACAGACACTGCTTCAGGTAAGTTTGCAACATACATGGCAACGTCTTGGAAAACTGGTTGGCAAACACAGGCATAAAATAAGGTACTGCAAAGAAATACTATAAATAAACGGAACTTGGTAGACAACTTGTATATCTTCATCTTCCCAAATGTTTCATTTATCTTTTAAATCTCTGATTTTCCAACATTTCACGTGATTTACAACATGATCCATATGATTAAATCAGACAGATTTTAATGTACTTATCTTCTCAAGACAAAATATAAAATACTGGCTCATTCCCAAGCAATCAAAAATATCTTATCACCTTTATATTATGCTAATTGCCTTAAAATTCTGCCACATCTTACACTACAGAGGTTGATAGTATAAGAACTGACTCAGAAACAGCTGTGTTCCCTAAAATGTGACTGTGGTCCCTGGTACCCTTTGAGGGTTCTCTTCATTAATAAGCCAACTAACATCTAATTACTTCTGGGGAAGAAAAGAAGAAGAAGAAGAAAAAACAACCCAAACTGGGTTCACGTTGCTGCTCTAAGATTCATACCCGAACTCCTGGAGAGTTTGCACAGAGATATTTGGCTTCCTCTGATGTTAATTCTCTCCTTTAGAATGTTTGGAAGCTCAGCACCAAACCCTGATCTCCAGCTTGCCAAAAGACATGCTGATTTCTGGTATGGTTTTCCAGCTCTTTTGCTATTAGAGCATGATTTGACAATATGCTGCCACGGTAACAGAATTCATTAAGGGCTTTCAGTTTTGTTCTGCCAATGAGAATCTTTGCCTGCATGTGGTGCTGGCCTCTGAAGATTGATCCATAATGTTTGTCTTATAAAGTCCTGTCATCTCATAGCATGACTGATGCTACAAAATAATCCATAATGAGCCAGGTTCTCCCAGCAAAAGCCAATCCCGGAGGGTAAGTTAGGCACTACTGGAAACTGCATTAACTTCTTCATCATCAAACTTGGGTGCTTAAAATAAACCACAGGAAAGTGGATACATCCCACAGTCCCATTCTGCACCACTGGGGTCGTGGAATGGTTTAGGACTGTAATCCTTAATGTTCATTCTTTACAATATCCCATTGTGGGGAAAAAAATCACATTCTGACAATTTTCTTTGTATAGTCATTTTCAGAGGTAAGGTTTGCTCAAAATAACCATGTGTTTGATACAGTAAAGGAAAAGCAAGTCAATTTTTAAACAAAAAATTTCCCATATGATTTCAGTAAAATATTTAATATACCTTCTATTATTTTCAGCTATGTTTTTAATACCACATAATTACGTTTTGACCATGTATTTGGTTTTTCACTATTGGATTGTTGTTTGTCTTCTTTTTTTTTTTTTTTATGGTGTGCAATGAAAGTCAAAGTGTTAGTTGCTCCGTCGTATCCAACTCTTTGAGACCTCATGGACTGTAGCCCATCAGGCTCCTCTCTCCATGGAATTCTCCAGGCAAGAATACTGGAGTGGGAAGCCATTCCATTCTCCAGGAGATCTTCCATCCCAGAGATTGAGCATAGGTTTCCCGCATTGCAGGCAGCTTATTTACCATCTGAGCCACCAGGGAAGCCCATGAGGTGCAGCATTATTAGCTTAAAAATTATGTACAATATTTTCATGCTAATGAGGACAAAGTCACTGGGCCAGTCCTCCTGGATTGGTCCCATGCTGCTGCTACTGCTGCTAAGTCGCTTCAGTCGTGTCTGACTCTGTGCGACCCCATAGTCGGCAGCCCATCAGGCTCCCCTGTCCCTGGGATTCTCAAGGCAAGACTACTGGAGTGGGTTGCCATTTCCTTCAATGCATGAAAGTGAAAAGTGAAAGTTAAGTTGCTCAGTCGTGTCTGACTCTTTGTGACCCCATGGACTGCAGCCCACCAGGCTCCTCCATCCATGGGGTTTTCCAGGCAAGAGTACTGGAGTGGGGTGCCATCGCCTTCACCTGGTTGGTCCCATAATGAAGACTTAAACTACTCTTGGGCTTCCCAGGTGAAACTAGTGGTAAAGAACCTGCTTGCCAGTGCAGGAGACCTAAGAGATGTGGGTTTGATCCCTAGGTGGGGAAGATCCCCTGGAGGAGGAAATGGCAACTCATTCCAGTATTCTTGCCTGGAAAACCCAATGGGCAGAGGAGCCTGTTGGGCTACAGTCCTTAAGATCTCAAAGAGTCAGACAAGACTGATGCGACTTGGTACACAAACTACCCCTGCATTCTCTCTTTATATGTGTGTAAGGGGTACTAGGGAGAGACTGAGGATGAATCAGGGGGAGCAGCCCAGTAAGTACACTGAGAAATAAGTCAAAGTATATTATTGGATAAAGAGAGGAAATAGGCACCAACTTCACCTAAGGCAGGGATTCTCAAAATTGCCAATCGAAGGCACTTTTTTCCTACAGGGGACACTGGATGACGTCTGTTCACATTTTCAGCAGTCACTATGGTGGTGGTTGGGAGAGGGTGCCACTGTGATCAACTGGGTAGAGGTCAGAGATGCAGCTAAACATGCCACACTACACAGATCAGCCCTCCGCACCACTTCCACTTACAAAGCTGACCTGGTCCCAAAGGACTATAGCGTCATGGTGAATACATCCCAGTTTAGAGAAAGCTTAAAAGCAGGGGAGAGGGCACATCTTATTTGTCTACAAGTTAAGTTAACATGCTTATGGGCCAAAGAAAAGAATAAATCTCCAAGGAGAATTGACCTTAGGCTTTGCAGAGGGCATTGGGGTCTTAGCACCCCCGAAGAGGTGAACCCACCCCTTCTCCACACCACCAGCGTGTTTTGCACAGGCGTGTTTTGCACAGGCATGTTTTAGCGGCACTTTGAAAGAGCAGGCTGCAAATAAAGCCCCACCAGATGGCAGACCTAGCTGGCAGTGGAGAAAGGTAGAGAAGCCCTGGCTCTGAAACCATGCCCTGCAGACTTAGCAGAAAAGCATAACTGGTAGAAATCCTTGGGCTTGTCTTACAGAACAACAGAAACAGGAACAGCTTGTTCAAACTCCTTTGCTTGTAAATTGCCTCCACTGACTAAGCTCATTTTAGGTTTTAGTGTATTTTCTTTTTCCTTTCTTTTTTCCTCTCTTTAATTGCATACTTTTTCAGCTCCACACAGTCCGGTTGGTTTACAGAATCCTGGAGTCAGCTCCGACCCCAAGGGCAAGCCAGCTAAGGGTAGCTTTGACGCAAAGCTGAGCCTAAGCACATGTACCCTGATTGGCCTGTTGAACCTACTTCTGCATGATGCAAAGTGCTTCCAATATGAATGTGCAGAAACATGTAACCCAGAAATGCCTGCCAGAGCATCTAGTACCACCCCTCTCCCCTGCCTCCCATCAACTTTCTCCTCACCTGAGACCATCCTGCTTGTCTCATCAACATCCCAAACCCCCATGCCTTTGGGGAGGCGAGACTGAGGCTTGTGCTCTGGCTCCTGGCTTGGCTGCCTTCGCCACTAAACCTCTGTGTCACAGATGTCCTTGGGCTGCATATAAGGCAAACAGCCCTGATTCTATAACAGCGCATGTGTTCTTTCTATCTCATCCCCTCTCAACATCTTTCCCCCTTTAAGTGACTACTTTTGCTATGTTACACTGTCACTTAATTCTTTTTGTTAATATTCTGATACACTATTAAGTTGGTTTAATATCCCTTTCTGGACTTCTGTTTCAATTCCTTGGGAAGGAAGAAACTTCCTTCTACACTTCTAGATTCTTCTGGCTGGCCTAAGAATTAAATTGACAGAGAGAGATTAACAGGAGAAAATCACACAAAAATTTAATGCTGTGCATACACAGAGAAACTGAGGAAAGGTCAATAACTCGCCACAATGGTTGAAAACTTCATCTTAAATCCATCTTCAGCTAAAGACAAAGGAGGATGTCAAGGGTGATAGTTTGGGATTTCAAAGAAGAGAAAGGCAGTTGATCTGAAGATGGAAAAGGAAATTGTCAGTAAACAAATGTTAGCTGGGAGACATTGGGACGTGGAGAGGAATTTTAACAAAAGGACTTTGCTAAGTTGCCCTGTCCACACATCTAGTACTGATTGTAGTTATACTTGATAATAGCTGCCTTTTGAAATCCCATGGACAGAGGATCCTGGTGCACTACAAGCCATGGGGTTGTGAAGACTTGGAAATGACTTAGCCAATAACAAAAACAACAAACACACACACACACACGGACGGATATATATATATATATATATATATATATATGCACACACGTGTGTGTGTGTGTGTAATTTATTCTGTTACTTCTCCTCATTCAACACACTGAATTTTCATCTGAGCATCAATATTAGACTGTGTTGAAATCTCAGAAAACAAGCATTCTCCTACTTAAAATGACTTACATAAAGTAACTACCTCAGTGAGTGTAAGCAGTATTTTACTGTTCATTTAACATTACTCTCTCATTTCTTTCCTCTTTCCTTCACCACTTCCCCCCCAAAAAACTTTTTCTTTCTTCTTACCTTCTTTCCTAAACCTTATGACATTTATTGAATGCTTGCCCAATGCTAAGTTGCTTAAGACACAAAAATAAATAGGGAATGACCCCAATCCAGTCAGATGGAAAGCAGGCATGGGCAGAAATGGTGTGTAACAACTGAGAAAGTGCACTCATCAAATCTGTACAATATACACAACAACAGAAAAGACTTTGTTCCCCTATAAGAATTTGTTCAGGGCTGATAAATGGTTATGCATTTTATCTTGTTAACATTTTTTGATTATTCAACCAGTCCATTCTAAAGGAGATCAGCCCTGGGATTTCTTTGGAAGGACTGATGCTAAAGCTGAAACTCCAATACTTTGGCCACCTCATGCGAAGAGTTGACTCATTGGAAAAGACTCTGATGCTGGGAGGGATTGGGGGCAGGAGGAGAAGGGGACGACAGAGGATGAGATGGCTGGATGGCATCACTGACTCGATGGACATGAGTTTGGGTGAACTCCGGGAGTTGGTGATGGACAGGGAGGCCTGGTGTGCTGCAGTTCATGGGGTCACAAAGAGTCGGATACGACTGAGTGACTGAACTGAACTGAACTGAATCCTTAGGTAATATATTTCAATTATACAACAATAACAAAAAAGTGAAAGTATTAGTCACTCAGCTGTGTCCAGCTGTTTGTGACCCCATGGACTGAAGCCCACCAGGCTCCTCTGTCCATGGAATTCTCCAGGAAATAATACTGGAGTGGGTTGCCATTCTCTTCAGTTCAGTCGCTCAGTCGTGTCCGACTCTTTGCGACCCCATGAATCGCAGCACGCTAGACCTCCCTGTCCATCACCAACTCCCGGAGTTTACTCAAACTCATGTCCATTGAGTCTGTGGTGCCATCCAACCATCCCATCCTCTGTCGTCCCCTTCTCCTCCTGCAATTCCCTATCCAGGATCAAACCCAGGTCTCCTGCATTGCAGGTGGGTTCTTTACTGTCTGAGCCACCAGGGAAGCTCATACATGAACAAAGGAAAATGTAATTAGTATTTGAGGAAAATTCAGAATTTCATATTATATATCATTTATAAATGATATCAAAAGGGCTGATAAAATATTTTTAACAAGCATCTTGCAATTTATATAAAAAGAGGGTTCAGCTGTGAGTGACTATGTTTGTGCTTGAGGAGTTGGAAACAGACCTGGGTGAGATGCTCAACTATCATCAAATTTTCATGTAAAGTCACACGGGCAAGTGTCCAGCCAAGAATAAGAACAAAGACACCAAAAATATGCTAAGAAGTTATTTTAAATAAATGCTATTTCTACTCTTAGTTTGCTTGATAAAAGAAATTATTTTCTTTTGAAGTATGAAAAAAAATCTATCAAATAAAAGGTTTATTATATTCTAGTGTATCTAAAGATAAGCGATGTTTCTCATCACTTCAACTTTTATTCTAAGAACTACATAATAGTTTTCCCACATAAATTAGACATAAGTATCTGTTTCTTCTGTTTTTTCATAAAATTACATCCATATAGTTCAGCATTTTGACAATTCTAGAAATAAATACTGAAAATGGTATAAAATTTTACTGATTCATTGGAATAAAAAGAATTAATTACAATCTGTCATTAAAATTATTTTAACTATTATAAAATTGTAGGATAACTTTATTAGATTAATGTAATTTTAGCAATTTTAAAATGTTTCCTTCTATAATCTATGAATAATAAAAGGAAACACTATACAAACTTAATATAAAAATTGCTTAAGAATGTATATCTCATATTGACTACTCAAATTAAAAATAAAATTATACTGCAATGGAAAGCAACAGGAATTTGGGGATGTCTATTTCAGAATACTAAAGACGCCACTGTTTTCTCTAATGAAATAGATATAGACCTTGTTCACACACACTTAAAAAAGTACTAAGAATGGGGTATATCATATTAATTAATAATACATTTTTAAATAATGAGATTATTTTCCATGTAAAAATATGATTTTTAAAATATGAAGTATTTAAAATAATAATGTTTTATATAATATGGACAGAGGAGCCTGGTGGACTACAGTCAATAAAGTCGCAAAGAGTCGGACATGACTAAAGCAACTGAGCACATATTCTAATGATATCAAAATATTCACAGTGATACCTGTGTAGCAGAAGATAAGTTGAAATAGTACCACATTTAAGTAAAATATAAAAATTCAAATTAATGTAAAATACCATTTTCTAATAATTTTGTTTTAATTTATAAGGAAATGGACAAAGACATATTAGTGTTTTAATAAAAAAATATCCAGAAAGCTCAATACTTGTTAATGGTAGGATATTAATGAAATGATATCTAGAAATAAATCAAATGAACTATCAATGGTTGATGCTATCTGATGTCAATCATCACTATGAAACATGTAGGAAGGTCAGACACTAATTACATGGATTCTGGAATAAGACTCAGGGTACGGATTCTTATCCTGCTACTTCTTTATAAACTTAGTCAATATCACCTTGTTACCCTCAGTTTCCTCATTATCAGAATACAGAGGTAGAACTGTTCCTCATTCATAGGACTGTGGGAATTAAATGAGAAAATACAAGTAAAGTATTTAGAACATGTAACACATTTAGGATTTGCTGAATGCCATTAGCAATTTTACCAATATACTTTTTAAATGAACAAAATGTTCCATTAAAATCAAACCCTAAGAGGTGGCATTGATATGTCAAACAGAGAGCTCCATAGATTAGTCTCTTGCCCTGTATCCCTTGGACTTCTCTGGTAGCTCAGCTGGTAAAGAATCCACTTGCAATGCAGGAGACCCCAGTTTGATTCCTGCGTTGGGAATATCCCCTGGAGAAGGGATAGGCTACCCACTCCAGTATTCTTGGGCTTCCCTCATTGCTCAGTTGGTAAAGAATCTGCCTGCAATGTGAGAGACCTGGGTTCAATCACTGGGTTGGGAACATTCCCTGGAGGAGGGCATGGGAAAACACCTCAGTCAGTATTCTTGCCTGGAGAATCCCCATGGACAGAGGACCCTGGCGGGCTACAGTCCAAGGGATAGCAAAGAGTCAGACATGACTGAGCGACTAAGTATAGCACCTGTATCCTGGACATGACTCAGTGACTAAGCACAGCACCTGTATCCCTATGGTGCGTCGTAAGAACTAGCATCCTTTCTCAGACCATAAGTAAGACCAGTTATACTTCCTGCTCAAACATATCACTTTTACATTGAGGACGTTAGACTTAAATGCTTTACAAGATTGTAAGTTCTTGAAGGGCAGACAGTTTTAGACTTTTCTGATTCTGTGATAAACTCTCAGAGACAGAGTTTCCTACTGCAAAGAAAAATAATTCTTAGAATATAATAAAAATAACAAGGGGTATCCACTGTTTCCCAGGCAGAGTCCTGGTTAAATAACTAAGACAAAGTGTTAAGTAGCTTGCCAGAGTTAACCCACTAGCAACTAGCTGGAATTAGAACCAGGATACACTAAATTTTTTCCAGGATTGAAATGATGTTGTTTTTATTAAATGTTATCAATGAGATCTGATGTATAATTATTATAAATGGTTTAAAGAAAAATTAATGAAGAATAATTTCATATTTTTGTGGCACATAGACTAATTGAAAAGAAAAACAGTAACAAATATGATACTAAAATATTTAAAAATAAAAATGCTTCTAAACAAAGCTACATGCAGTTTGATGTGGGATATAACCCAAAGGTTACCACGATCATATCAAAATCAAATGAATAATTATCCCAAGCCAAACAGGTTTTATTTAAAATTAAAACAAAAAATACAAGTGCACCTTAGGAAGCATCACTATGGACAAAGTTAGTGGAGGTGATGGAATGCAAGTTGAGCTATTTCAAATCCTAAAAGATGCTATTAAAGTGTTGCATTCAATATGCCAGCAAATTTAAAAAACTCATTAGTAGCCACAGGACTGGAAAAGGTCATTTTTCATTCCAATCCTAAAGAAAGGCAATGACAAAGCATGTTCAAACTACTGCACAATTGTACTCGTTGCACATGTTAGCAAAGTAATACTCAAAATTCTCTAAGCCAGGCTTCAATAGTACATGAACCGTGAACTTCAAAATGTTCAAGCTGGATTTGGAAAAGGCATAAGAACCAGAGATCAAATTGTCAACATCTGTTTGATCATCAAAAAAGCAAGAGGGTTTCAGAAAAACATCTGATTTTTTGATATGCCAAAGCCTTTGACTGCGTGGATCACAACAAACTGTGGAAAATTCTTCAAGGGCTGGGAATACCAGACCACCTTACCTGCCTTCTGAGAAAGCTGTATGCATATCAAGAAGCAACAGTTAGAAACGGACATGGAACAACAGACTAGTTCCATTGAGAACCAGTTGGGAAAGGAGTACATCAAGGCTGTATATTATCACCCTGCTTATTTAACTTATATGCAGAGTACATCATGCGAAATGCTGGACTGGATGAAGCACAAGCTGGAATCAAGATTGCAAGGAGAAATATCTATAACCTCAGATATACAGGTGATACCACCTTATGGCAGAAGGCTAAGAGGAACTAAAGAGCCTCTTGATGAAAGTAAAAGAGGAGAATGAAAAAGTTGTCTTTTTTCTGAATGTCTCAACATTCAAGAAACAAGGATCATGGCATCCAGTCCCATCACTTCATGACAAACAGTTAGGGAAACAATGGAAATAGTGAAAAACTTTATTTTGGGGGGCTCCAAAATCACTGCAGATGGTGACTGCAGCCATGAAATTAAAACACTTCCTCCTTGAAAGAAAAACTATGGCAAAACTAGACAGAATATTAAGAAAGAAGACATTACTTAGCTGACAAAGGTCCATCTAGTCAAAGCTATGGTTTTTCCAGTAGTCATGTAGGGATGTGAGAGTTGGACTATAAATAAAGCTGAGCGCCAAAGAATTGATGCTTTTGGATTGTAGTGTTGGAGAAGACTTCTGAGAGTCCCTTGGACTGCAAGGAGATCCAACTAGTCAATCCTGAAGGAGATCAGTCCTGAATATTCAGTGGAAGGACTGGTGCTGAAGCTCCAATACTTTGGCCACCTGATGTGAAGAAATGACTCATTTGAAAGGACCCTCATGCTGGGAAAGATTGAAGGCAGGAGGAGACGGGGTCAACAGAGGATGAGATGGTTGGATGGCATCACCGACTCAATGGACATGAGTTTGAGCAAGCTCCGGGAATTGGTGATGGACAGGGGAATATGACGTGTTTCAGTCCATAGGATTGCAAAGAGTTGGACACAACTGAGGAACTGAACTGAACTGACTGACAAGCTTCAATGATGTATAGAATTCAGGAAAATGTAAACTATCCGGTGGAAGAGACAAAGTCATTCATGAATCCTCTAAGAGTCTTTAAAATTATAAACAAAATTAAATAAAGATAGTTTGTGTCAGAATGAAAGACTATGGATGTCAGCATCCAATAACTCTATTCCACGCTCAGGGCATCTGAGTCTATACAGCTCCAAAATGCAATGAGAGTTCCACTGTAGTCCCCCACTGGGACGGATCTGACCACACAAAAGACTGAGTTTTGAGTTCTGCTCCTTATCTACCACTACCAATAGGACTGACATATTATTATGGATATTCTAAATTGTAATCTCAAAAGGTAATGCCATTTTTCAAAGCCAATATAACTGTTCGGGGAGGGCACGGTCCCTGCATCCAATGGAATATAACCATGATAGAGAAACGCTACTCAAATATTAGCACTGTGACTTAAAACACCGTTGAGACATGTTAGTGGATCATAACATAAAAAGTGTTAAGAGATTGTCTCATGAATGTGAGGCAGTAATAGGGGATTCCTGGTGTATTTGACTATAGCATGCTTCTTCCTTAGGATCTGTAGCATCATCTGTTTCTCATGAAGCCAAATCCAAATTCCTCAGCTTAGCTCTTGACAATTTTTTCTAAGTAATTCAAATCTGCATCTCTCCAAAATCATCTCTAATCAATTCATGGAAGGGGAGACAGAGGTGACAGAGAGAGGAGAAAATTATGAGTATATTCTATTTTCCTCTCTCTAGTTAGGATCACTCTGAAAATAATCCAAAGTAAAGGGTTGGTTTAAAAACTCAAGCAACTTTTACGTAAACTCTCACAGTAACTGACAATGCTGGGGCTTTTAAGTTCAAAACCTGTTTATAATATCTTACTTAATGACTCTTCCTTTCATTTAAAATTCCTCTTGTCATATGAAATCATAACAGGTGAATGGCTATAGTACAGTATGCAAGACAAAATTTAAGTCAGGAAGCATAGTAAACAGGAGAAGCAAAGATTTATGAGATCCTATCCAGACTCAGACACTTCACCATAGTAAGGCCTTGGGCAGGTCCATTAACCCTACAGACTTTCAGATCCCTCACTTGCAAAATGAGTTTTTATAACTGTCTTCCTCATTTGCCCCGAGGACTAGACACAAATATGTAAATAAATATTTACATATTGGAGAAGGAAATGGCAACTCACTCCAGTATTCTTGCCTAGAGAATCCTGTGGACAGAGGAGCCTGGTGGGCTGCTGTCCATAGGGTCGCACAGAGTCGGACACGACTGAAGCAACTTAGCATAGCATGTAAATAAAACCTACGTTTCACTGCCAGCCTGATTGAAGGTGTATAGCAACTAACTAGTTCCCATTAATAACAGTAGTGGTCACTGTAAAAATAATTTAGAATGGTAGTGATTATTATAGCAATAATAATGCTTTAAGGAGGAAAAAACATCCTTCACATATCTGGGAAAGCAGAAAAGAGCAACAGTGATATAAACAGAACGTGTGAGAGCTAAAGAAGAGAGAAGAATCTCATAGGAGAGACGGCAGCTGTAATGTTCATGTGTCAGTTGTGGCTGGGCCATCCTGTCCTGATATGTGGTCCAACATTATCTTGGATGTTTCTATGGAGATGCTTTGTGAATGAGATTAACATTTCAATCAGAAGACTTGATAAAGCATGCTACCCTTCACGATGTGGATGGAACTGCTGAGTTAGTTGAGGGCCTTGATAGAACAAAGACGGGCCTCCCCCGATCAAGAAAAAAATTCCATCTTTGGAACCACACTGCAGCTCTCCCCTGGGTCTCCAGCCTGCTGGCATAACCTGCAGATTTTGGATTTACTAAGCCTTAACATCCTCCTGGCCAAATCTTTAAAAATCAGTCAGTCAGTCAGTCAACTGTCTCTGTCTTTCTCCCTCTCTCCCTCCGCTGTCTCTCTCTCCTCTCACACACGTGCACACACAACCTTGTTTCTCTGGAGAACCCTGACTAATACAGCAATACAGTCCCTAAGACCCAGCAGCAAACTTTAACCTAATGAGTAATAATCAGCAATTCCAATGTTGAAACCCATGGAACACTTTGTAAATCTGATACTGCAGCACTGTATCTGGTGTGTAATTTTAAAAATCAATAGTACCACTCAACTGCTTGAGAGTTGGGTAGGACATGTGTAAACACTTCAGCATCTTCATCTTTGGTGTTTACCACTAACACATAAAAGGGAGAAAAAAAATTAGCCACTGAATATCAATTCTCTAGAATGAGAATAGGAAAAATAACTCTTCTGTCTTTAGAGTTCTCAATAGAGACATAAATCGGGATAATGTTTCTATTTTAAAGAATGTATAAAGCACAAAGTGCATAATCATCAGCATAGAAAAGTGGAAATAAGTAGGAGATAAACGTTATAGTAAATATTCCATTTATGTTGTTCACACACATATTTTTAATTATTATCAAGCAGCATTACAAAAAAGCTTTTCCTTGCCCTTTTCAATTTGTATATTTGCACATATTTCATTCGTCAGTTATTTTTATACTAAAGACTTTAAAACAATACACTGTAATGCAAAATTGAAATGAACAGTTCCAATTAATGTTTCCAATTTATTCTTAGATATTGTGATATATCTAAGACCATCTGTGAAAAACTAAGGAACTTAACCACAAATCCTTAGCTAACCTTCAATTTTCTACAGAAGTTCAAATAAAGCCAGTGATGGGAAGAGGAGGCCATGAAGCTATCTGAATGAGTTATCAAGTTTAAAGAGTTATCAATGTTTAAAGAACCAAATGGATCCTCATGAGTCTATTTTATCTCCAACAAAAAGTGATCAAAAGTATAATTGTGGGTTGTTATGAGGAGTATCCTTCTCAGAAAGAATAAAGACACAGATTACAAAAATGCTCTTCAACTCTCCTTTGAAATTGCTCTTTGTCTACAATATATGAGCACTTTATATTATATCATGGGAAGTGTGATTTATTTCCTAATTTCATAAAGCAAACACAGTATTTAACAACTGTCAAATCAAGTGTTACTGGCTCCAAAACCCAAGCCCTATATAATCTGTCACACTGTATCTCTTTTTCTAGGGAATCTTCTTGGCCAAGTTCATTATCAAGAAAAAGGTGTACACTTATTAACAACTTAGATACTTCAGTACATTTCATTAAGCATATTTTGGCTGGAATCATTCTGTATGTTTAACAATTTTACAGTGTGGTTGTGTATGGACTGTTGGGGAATTCAAACACCAGGAAGATGTTGGCTTCTCCTCTTGGAAATTTTATCAGGCATGCTAAGTTTTCTTCCATAGCTTCTGTTGGTTCACTTTTGTGAATTTCTTTCTGATCTAAGTCTTCTATTTCTTGAGTCTTCTTTTTGTCCCTGTGTTCTCTGCAGCCCCACTCTTGGTAAACACATTGGTTCTCACTGCCTTAACTTTCATCTGACACTTAATCATTTGACACAGATGTCTCAAGGCCAAAGATACAGCAAACCCACAAGCGCACATCTGCAAATTAAAATATGTTGGCAGGGGGGTGATGGTTACTAAGGTTACAAGTCCCTTCCAACTCTCCCTAAGAGTAATGCATGTGTCAGTCAGTTGAAGATGCACATTCAGCAATATTTTCTAGAATCCTCCTAACTGACAGCAGCATGATCAGCCTTTTGTTCACAGGATATATTTTGTCATCAAATTAATCTCCCTAAGATAGATCTGATTTGCATTTCAGTCAAAACAATATGTTATTTTTGAACATACGCAGTATTTTCCTACATTTTCCCTTAGTTTACAATTTTCTGTTTACCTGAAATGTTTTTCCATCTGAGTTCCACTCTCATTCCTACTTTAAATATCTACCACCTGTAAAGCCACATCTCAGACACAATTTCCTCTAAGAACCCGAAACTCCCCGCATTGGCCACAGAGCTGCTGTTTCCCTCTCATTTAACCCCACAGTGCATTCTCCCCACCTTCTTATGGCATGGAGAGATTGCCATTCTTTGCACATTTACACTTTTTTCTGGTTATTATCATGAGACGAAAACCAATGACAGTCACAAAACACCTCCTCTTCTGTCTTTTCGGCAGCAGCAGCCTGAGACTTTCCTGAAGCTGCAGGACACAGCGCTGACTCCAGGAGCTAGTCTCCTTTCTGCTCCAGTCATTACTGCTCTACCACAGACAATGAGCAGTGCCTCCAGGAAGTGGCAAACGTGTGGCTGCAAGGGGACCAGCAAATTTGCTTTTTTTTTTCCAGCCAGGAACAGCAAAGCCATTCTCTGCGTGTGGCAGGGAAGATGCAGAGTAGAAACTGTAATGCAATAGAAGGTCTCTTTATGGGCTTGTTCATACAGTTTCAACAAGAGCATTGACACACACCTGGGGACTTTTATTCAGCCACTCTGTTGCAAAGACAAATTTTGTTAACCAAAATGTCAAAAGGAGAAAACGATAGATTCAGATACTGTCTTCTTCTAGACACCTGCATTTTAATGGACTTTAACAATGCTTTTTACACCTCATATTCAGTCAATTTTGTTTTCCGAACACTTTTCTGACCATGTTCTGACTGTGACCAAAACAATATTGAATTGGCATAAAAGTAGATCAATTGAACAGAATAAAGAGGCCAGAAAGAAACCCACATATATGATCAATCAACCTATGGCAGGGCTTCCCAGGTGGCTCTAGTGGAAAAGAAGCCTGCCAAGTTTGATCCCAGGGGTGGGAAGATTCCCAAGAGGACAGCGTGGCAACCCACTCCACTGTCCATGCTTGGGGAATCCCCTGGACACAGGAACCTGGCAGGCTGCCGTCCATAGAGTCACAAGGAGGTGGACACAACTGAAGCGACTTATCACACAATCCACAACAAAGAAGACAAGAATATACAAATGAGGATAGGACAGACTCTTCAGTAAATGCTGTTGGGAAAAGTGGACAGTCACATGGAAGAAAAGGAACCTAGAACATTTTCTTAAACCATACACATAAATTAACTCTAAATGGATTAAGACTTCAATGTAAAGATCAAAACCATAAAACTCCTAAGAGAAAACATGGGTGGTGAACTCCTTGACACAGATCTTGATGACAATTTTTTTTGTTGTTTGACGTAAAAAGCAAAAACAAAATTATATGTGTGATAACATCAAAATAAAAAGCTTCTTCACTGCAATGGAAAACATCAATAAAACAAAAAGGCAAACTACTGAATAAGAAAAGCTATTTACAAATTATGTACCTAGTAAGAATTTAATACTTAAAATATATAAAGAACACATACAACAATATGGAAAAGCAAACAATCATATTAAAAAAGGGGCAGAGGATTTGAATAGACGGTCTTCCAAGGATGACCAATAGGTACGTGAAAAGGTACTCAACAATACTAAAAATGAGAGAAATGCAAATCAAAACCAGTTCATAGGGTCATAGAAAATTGGACACAACTGAGTGACTTTCCCGTTCACTTTTGTGCATTATTGGTGGGAACGGAAATTGGTGCAGTCACTACATAAAACATTTTGTTGGTTCCTCAGGAAAAAAAAAAAATAACTACCATGTGATCCAGCAATTTCACTTCTGGGTATTTATCCCAAGAAAATGAAAACAAAAAGATATATGCACCCTTACGTTCATTGTAGCATTATTTACATTAGCTGAGACATGGAACAATCTGTGTTCACAGATGGATGAATGGATAAAGAAAACATAAGATACCCATACACACAAAATACAACACACAGAGGAATATTATTCATTCATGAAGAGAAGAAAATCTTGCTATTTGTGACAACACGGATGGACACTGAGATTACTATGCTAAGCGAAATAAATCAGACAAAGAAAGATGAATAGTGTATGATCTCACTTTCATGTAGAATCTAAACAAGCAACACTGAGCTCATATATACAGAGAACAGAAAAGTGATTAGTAGCTTCCCGAGGCAGGGGTTTAGGGAGGCATGGAAATAAGTGAGGAGCATCCATTATAAAATAAGTCATGAAGACATAATATATAGCATGGTGACTAATACGACTGTATAACACATTTAAAAGTTGCTCAGTTCTCATAAGAAGTTTAAATTTAAAATTCAACTTGTAAGAAAAATAATATTTGTAACTACACGTGATAAGGAGGTCAACTAGACTTATTGTGGTCATCACTTTACAATATTTACAAATATTGAATCATATTGTACATCTATGTCATTATATGTACATTATATGTCAATTATACATTAGCTAAAAATATTTCTGCTTATATATGTCAAAAGCTGAATAGCTTGGATGATATTATCATTTGAATCAGAGCTGATATTTGGAGTTTAAAATCATTTTGCAAACAATTTTATTATGAGCACTGATCCTCTATCTACACTGTATAGAAATCTCTCCAGAGGTCCAATGTCACAACAAAAACTCACCTAAAGTAGTTAATCAATCTTTCAGCAACTAAATGCCATTGAAAGTCCTAAGAGTGGACATACCTAATTTAAAATAATTATAGCAGGAAAATTTAAGCTGTTTCCAAAGAATTAATGTATATCAGATTCAACAGCCACTCAAGATCATACAGAATGAGATAGTAAAAAAATTGAAACAAAAAAGAAAAGAAAATCTATTGCATAATCTATAAAAAATTATATACAGATTTTAAAAATAACTGCAGTTCTCTTCAAAAGAAGCATTGTTCAGATTTACAGTGTTCAGATTTACCAGTAAAAATTAAGACATTCCTCTTCTCTGTGTGACAAATTTTTAGAATAAGCTTTTAGTCCCTTAGATAACAATACTGTCTTAAAGTCTAACATAAATTTCTAATTAAAAAAATAATAGGTGGAACATTTTTGTACTTTGAAATGCTCATAATGATGCTTTTGTAAACAAAGTACTATAACAAATGAAGACTGTTTCATTGCCTTAGGAATATATTTTATCTACTACCACACAAATATGCTTCCAAGTAGCAGCTACACAAGAGTAGAAGCAAAATTAAATGCCTGCAATTGCCATCAGCAATTGTAAAAAATTATTAATCTGTCTGGAGGAAACTAATGGACATGATTAGAGAAACCAAAAGTCTTCATCTTATAGAAATCAATAGCCCAGACATATTCCCATCAGATAATGAATTACAGATTTGTGAACTGAAGATTAAATAAGGCTTAGTATATAGCCTGTCCACAACTATCAACTTTATGTCTCTATTTCTCCATCTGGTTTATACTAACACTGTATCATAGCTAACTATCACTTTGTTTTCTAAAATGATAGTTATTTAGACACTACATTAAAAAGATGGGAAAATAAATCCATGTTTTGTTTCTTTCAGTTTTATAAACCAGATCAGCAACAAAAGAAATTTTAGTTAATTTATATCAAATAAAGTGATTGGCAAATGAAAACTTTTTTAGAAACTTTTTTAAAAACACTTAGGCTGTGTTTATATGTGTGTAGTTATATGAACTCAGAGTGAAAGATTTATGATTACAATGAACGTAGATTATCCACATGCAATAGAAATAAATGTAACAAAAGCCTCTTTTGGAGTGTTTCATGGAATCACCAAGTAGACCAGTTGCATTCAGTCCCTTTTGTAAATATGGATCTAACAAATCCAAATGGGAACATGAATATATTAAACTTTTATGCAACTGTCCTTTATTAAGTATCTACTGGAGTCTGGTTAATTGAGATTAGAAGTTAATTGAAAATCTTTTATAGTATGCATATTTTATGTCACAAGAGACATATACTAAAAACAAACTGCAAAGCAGCTCACGTTAAGACAAGCATTCTGGGAGAGTGGAGGGGTGGGCAGAGTGTACCTTGGATGCCATTCAAGGTTATTCAATTACAGAAGAATGAAAAGACCATTGTTGCAGGGAATTATTCATATGGTTTTATCTATAAGGTGGTTTTAAAGTACGATTCTCGTGTACTTCTCTCTGAGAACAGTAAGCTTCTACTAGCTCTGGCATTCCCAAGGGAAGTTGAAGGACTGAAAGATACTGTTTTGCACTAAAGTTTCTCATATAGATCCACTAAGGAAGGGCTTTGCTTATATATATTGCAAAGTGTTGGCTTCAATAATGGAACATTTCTACATCTTCAGGTCTTGGTAGGAATTTTTTTGGGGGGGTGCTGGCTGAAGTTCCAGAGCTGAGTGCAGTGGCTACAAAGTGGGAGGGGGCTTGGAAGTAGGTTTATTACGGAAGACTCCACTATGCTGGAGGAGTTAATCATGGCAGGATACTGAAGTTTAGACTCACATACTGGGAGTTGCCTCCCAGTTTATCTCAAAGAAAATTCAAATTTAAAGAGACAGTGCATCATAGCTCATGGAGGGGGCAAAAGTCTCTGCAGTTCTTAATTACTAACTATGCTTCCACAATTCTCTCACTGGGTATCATTATTCTCTTCTACACTCCTTGCCCTGTTCACATGGTGTGTGTGTGTGTGTGTGTGTGCGCGCGTGCGAGAGAGAGAGCTCAGTAATGTACAACTCTTTGTGACCCCATGAACTTTAGCCCACCAGGCTCCTCTGTCCACAGAATTTTCTAGGCAAGAAAGCTGGAGTAGGTTACCACTTCCTACTCCAGGGGACCTTCCGACCCAGGGATTGAACCTGCTTCTCCTGCATTGGCAGGTGGATTCTTTACCACTGAGCTACCTGGGAAGCCCACCCACACCATACTGTTCTCAAATGAAAAGTAGTGCTTCTTTTGATCATTTTAACAGGTGTAAAGTAATACACAAATGAGCCAAGAGAAATAGCAAATATTGTTGGTTAATGCAAATAATAATGACCATTTTTCATGTCTGAAACCCCAAGGACCTTGTTACCTGCAGCTGATAGTCTCAGCCCTTTGTCACATAACTATTTGCTGACAGAGTAAAGAACTGGTCCTTACAGACTCGTTATGTGGTGGTGTCAGCTCCTGCGAAGTGAAATAATCTGTGTTGTATGTGAGGGAGCAGCAAATGCCAGCACCTACCACTCAAAGAACTAAATCAGCATAAAATTTCCCCCGTGAATACCACGGAGAGAGCTCACAGCGTGCAGGGAAACACTGTGTATCTTGTGAGTGCGGGCGATGTTATTTTCAGCGCCATCAGCCTTGTGCGCGGATCTGATGATAGGTGTCAATCAACTCCCATCATTTACAATTTTGATTCGAAACACTGGAGGAGGAAAATGGGTCTCACGCTTGTCCTCTGGCAAACTTTCTGCAAAATTCATCTAGTACAGCAAAATTGGGAGGATGGGCAATGACCCTCTCTCCTCGATGACCCTTAGTCCCGGGCTCTAAGTCATTTTGTCCTTGAGAACATCTCAGAATATTTTAGGTGGGGTGGCTAAGCAGGAAATCAGAACTAGATTTAGGATATCTTATCACACTGTTTTCTATACTATAAGATGTGATAAATGCATATGCAATAAATCCACACTGTTAAATGATTTTTCACCTTTATCTCTGATCCTTACATGCTTAATCAACTTCTTCTTCATGCTTGCATATGTGCTTCAATCATAAAAAAAGTCTCATCACACTTAGATCATACAATCATCTCTTATAGCCATGGATTGGACTTTATTAGTAAAGATATGAGGCATGGACTACACACTTGATGCCTCCACTTTCTTAGAATCTATTCATTTCCTCCTTATAACAATGCCACTAGCATATAAGGCCTCTAGGTCACTGAAAAAACAGTGTTCTCCATAAAAAAACATGTGCTGTCATCTGCCAGAAAATTGTCATGATAGTTATATAATATACACTGCTTCTGATGTAACCAATGCCGCTCAGATGTGGGCCCCGCACAAAGTGCACAAAAATAAACCCTGATGCTGAATGTAGGAAGTGAAGGAGAAAAATCAAAGATAACGCTTGCCTGAAACCTGAGTGAATGGGGAAAAGCATTGCTATTATAGGGCCAGAGTCAGCAGGAAGGGTTATTTTAGAGGTTGGGAGACGATGACTTCAATTTTTGAAAGTTTGAAAAATATCAGAATAATAGATAGGCAGGTTCAGTGTGCAAAGCTCTCAGACATGTTGTAAGGATTAGAGGTAAAGATTTCCAATATATCTGCCTGAAGGATATTTAAAGCAAAGGAAATAGAATAATTATTTCAAAAAAGAGATTGTAGACAAAGAAAGAGCCTTGATAGGCCTGTTTTAATAAAGCAAGGAAGAGAGAGCAAGATTTGAAGGAGAAGACTTCTGTATACAGTCGTACTGCTGTGCACTGCACAGTTCTATCTGGTGCCAGCCATATCTTAGTCCTCATAGATTTTTCCAGAAGACAGCAAAATGTCTTGATGGAAGGAGCCCTCTTTCTAATTTATAGAAAAGAATAACAAACTAGCATTTGTCAAGCCACAATGATTGTGTCTTTCAAAATTTTTCTTGACAACATTCTCAAATAATCTTAAAGTAAAATGCTGACGCTGAAATTCCAATACTTGGGCCACCTTATGTGAATAATTGACTCACTGGAAAAGACCCTGATGCTGGGAAAGATTGAGGGCAGAAAGAGAAGAGGACGACAGAGGATGAGATGGTTGGATGGCATCACCAACTCAATGGACGTGAGTTTGTGCAAGCTCTGGGAGTTAGTGATGGACAGGGAAGCCTGGTGTGCTGCAGTCCATGGGGTCGCAAAGAGGTGGATGGACGTGACTGACCGACTGAACTGACTGAAAACTCTGATTAGGCCACAATCCATGAGTGACTTTTAATATATAACAAAAATCCACAAGCTAACACTTCTTACACAACAGACAAAATGTAGATGACAAGGATGTGTACAGACAATGTAGATGACGAGGGCTACCCGTAGTGATGGCCTCACTCTAACCACTTCATTGTTTCATCTCCTATCTCCCTGCCAAATTAATATTTCCTCTATTACCCAGCTAGCGGGAGCAAACAGCAGCTTTTTAATATAGGCTCACTCTCCCCAGGGACTCCACGTCTCCTCAAGATACTCCTTCTGAATTGACTTCATTTACCAAAATTCATCTTCAAAAAACTTCCTGAATTATCTAGAGGTTCCTAGAGGCTGTGGTACATAGCTGGTGGCAGAAAGCTGGTGCCAGCCATGATCGCTAGAGCTTATAAATGACATTCAGTTCTTTTTTCCCTCACTTCTTATTGCTGATGGCAAACATTTTTGGAAAATAAAAATACCAAGATTTCTTTACTGAGACCTTTGTATCATGAGTTTATTAAACCAGAGGTCAATTAACCCCTCTGCCACAATGCATAGTTATATTTTTTTCCAACTGTTTCTAATTAGAGATCAATTTCTTTATGTAGCAGCAATGCTTGTTTGTCTTGCTTACTAGGAGATTTGAGTTGCAAGTTTGTCACATCTGCTGTGTCCCTAATGAGAACATTTCTCCTCACCTTATATACTTTCTGAAGATGTTTTCTTTTATATCCCAGATGTGGATTTGTAGATTTGGAATCATTAAGACCAATGGGATGACTTCACCATGCTTTTTCTACTACTAGTCTCAAGTCTGACACGTGATACGTAATCATTCTAGATTACTCAATCACATAGGGAGGAACCTTGGCTTCCCTGGTGGCTCAGAGGTTAAAGCGTCTGCCTCCAATGCGGGAGACCCTGGTTTGATCCCTGGGTCGGGAAGATCCCCTGGAGAAGGAAATGGTAACCACTCCAGTATTCTTGCCTGGAGAATCCCATGGACAGAGAAGCCTGGTAGGCTACAGTCCACGGGGTCGCAAAGAGTCGGATACGACTGAGTGACTTCACCTTCACCTTGTATTCCTAAGGACAAAAATCACTCCTTTGGTTACAGTTTCACACAGAAAAATCACTCTGTATCATCAAGTATTAGCCTGGGTCAGTGACGTCACCAATGCATGACTGTGCAGGACATATGGTTGGGTTTATTTAAAACTAAAGGCAGTACCAGGAAATGACAAAGCACCAAGAATGTCCCAGGTAGTCATACACACAACACAGAGCATCAGCAAGTCAGATGTTTCTGGGCAGAGAGGAACTGTGGGGAGTCCCTACAGTTAGGGGAAAAGGCAGGAACACTCAGACACCTAATCACCCTGGCAGGACCCGAATTCCAGTTTTGCTTCCAAGTGGCATGAAGCTTGAGAAAGTTTCAGTTCTTTGATCCCATGTTTCCTTCTCTCTTAAATGCAGTTCTACAGTAAACATAGTGATTTGGAAATATCATCAGATCTATTTGACCACCTTAACGACTGTCCCAGGACCCAAATCTCTAACCTGTGTGTGTGGCGATGGTGGGTTTCCTCGCATCAGTAGGCAACGTTCTGGATACCAGCCAGGTGTCTCACACTTCAATTCTGACACTGTCTACCCAGAGATACTGTCAGATTTTACAGGTTGAGGGTCCAATCCTATAAACTGTCTCCCTACCCCTCTTCAGGCACCCGTCATAAGCCTAGGTTGCTTCCTGTGCTTTTGACCAAAAGACTACAAATTGAAGGTTCCGATGACCTGCCCACGCCTACTCAAGATGCCAATCACATCTCTAAGGCTGTTCCGCGTACTCCTGACCAATTGGCTACAAATCAGAGGTTCCCACAATCCCCTCCTTTGGTTTGAATCACTTGCTAGAGCAGCCCAGAAAACTCAGGAAACCCATTCATTCACTAGATGACTGCTTAATTATGCAGTGGTGTAACTCAGGAGACTCTGGATGAAAGAGCTGCACAGTGCATGGTATGGGGAAGGGGTGTGGGAAATCCTTGCTCTCTCTAGGTGCACTGCCTCTGCAAACCTCCGTGTGTTCACCAACCCAGAAGCTCTCTGGACCCTGTCCTTCTGGGTTTTATGGAGGCTTGAGTGACTAAAGCACTGGCCATTTTCCCAGCTCTCTCCCCAGGACTGAACGTTCTCAATCCTCAAATCACTTGGCTGCCTCCACTGGTCACCAGCTTCCATCCTTAAGTGCCTTGCAGAAGTCACCTAATTAACATATTATAAGAGAAATCTTTAGACTCCCATCACTTAGGAAATGCCAAAAGTCTGGGGACCTATGAGCCAGGAATGCTTAATGAAGACCAAACATATTTGAAAAAAATATTCAGTGCATATTTGGTCATCTCAATGACCAAACACATTTTCCTTATAAGACACAATATCACACCAGCCTACATAATTACTTAATGTAGAATAGTATTATTAGTAGCAGGAGTAACAACTTGACCAATATTCCTTTTTTTCCTAGACGCTAAATTCCCCACTGGACTGATTTAGGTACCATCCTTTTAGAATCGTCTCCTCATCAGCAGCTTTTGAGAACTGCTTCTACCTTGAGGGGTAAGTTTTATCACTACCAGTCTAAAAATTGCTTTTGTCATTTTGGGTTCTGTAATTCATAAATTTGATAAGAAAGTTTGATCCATCTTTATGAAAGGAGTTTAGTAAAGACTCTGCTTGCAATGCAGGAGACCCAAGTTTGATTCCTGGGTAGAGAAGATCCCCTGGAGAAGGAAATGGCAACCCATTCCAGTTTTCTTGCCTGGAGGAGTCTGTGGACAGAGAAGCTTGGCGGGCTACAGTCCATGGGGTTGCAAAGAGTCAGACAGGACTGAGTGACTAACACTTCCATGAGAGGAGTTACTCCAAAAGTAACAATTAGCAATTGTCCAAGATACTACTTTAATTTTTCAAATGTGCTGTAAATACAGCACTCTGATTTAAAATGGTGCCCTTTAAGTAGCTCCAAGGATAGAGTAGACAAATATGTCACCATATCCACAAGGGATGTTTCAGACCCTCATCAAGTTTCTCCATTCTTGATAAAACCCCATTGCAATAAATATTATTTAGCAGCTTTTATCACCTGGACATGAGTTTGAGCAAACACCGAGAGATGGTGAAGGACAGGCAAGCCTGGCATCCTGCACTCCATGGGGTCGCAAAGAGTTGGACATGACTGAGCAACTGAACAACAAGTCATCTCTGAATTCATCTTGGTTTCATACACATAACACACACCTACAGATAACTATTGGGAGGAAAATGGGCACAAAGTCACAGGTACATACATATAAAAATCTTGTATGCTACCTGTAATGAATCATTAATCATATTGATGTTGCATAACAAATTTCATTTAATCTTTCTGCTTGAAGCATAACTTTCTTCTCAAGGACAAGACTCTTAGATCCCTTTTCCTTCCTGCTGTGCAGCAAAAAGCACAGATACTACATTCATACAGCTCTTGTCTTGAAGTTTGGCTTCTCTCATTTACTGGTTGTCTGATGTTCGCTAGTTACTGAAAGTCTCTGAGACTCAGCTTGATACTTAGAGAGTTGTATGACGATCAAAGAAGAAAATGGTACTTAAGGTGCCAAGCATATCCAGTGCACTTAATTCTTGATGGTCATTACTATAACGTGGTTTGCTTAATCTCTAGATTAAGCATGTAATTACATGTATCTCTAGATACATGTAATTAATACTACCTTGTCATTAAAAAAGTATGTCCACTGTAAAGAATCACAAGATAAACCAAACATGCTCCTTGATGGAATAAGCCATTTGTGAGGCAGAATGTAAAGATAATTCCTCATGATCTCTGTTCGCAATGAAACTCTAACCAGGGTCTTGTAGAGGGGTTGCTGGTGTAATTAAAGGCCCCAACCTGTTGTCTTTAAAATACGGAGATTAACCATAATGTGCCTGATTTAATCACACCTCCTTTAAAAGGCAGAAAAGGAAGACACAATTAGAAGTCAGGGAAATTCGAAGTACAGGAAGGATTTGACACAGTATTTTTGGCTTTGGAAATGGTGAGGACCATGAGCTAAGGACAGAGGCAGCCTCTAGAAGTTGAAAACAACACCCGACCAAGAGGCAATTAGAAAAAAGAATCCTCAGCCCTACAACCGCAAGGAACTGGATTCTGCACACAAGCTGATGTTAGGGGCTTGCTGATACTTCATATAAGAGCCCAGGCTAGCCCAAGAGATCCTGTAAGGAGGACCCAGGATTTCTGACCTATACAACCATGAGCTAATGAACAGGTATTGCTTTAAGACATTAAATGTTGGGCAATTTATCATGTATCAAGAGAAAACTATGTCATGTTTTTTTTTTTGTTTCTGATGCTTTCTCGGGTGTAGTTCCTGGCTTATTGTAAGTCTACAACAAATATTTTTCCATGGAATGTTGAAATACTTTTTCAATGCCTATACTTCTATTTTAAGAAAATATGCTTAAGATATTAAATACTATTTGTCAAAGATCCTACTAATAAAAATGAAAGAGTAAAAATTTTTTAAAAAATGTATTTCTACCTCATTATCTGGGGACACTATTGCCGGCTCCCTCTGGGTATCCAGATTTTAAATAAGCCAGTTCAAAGGTGCCTTGATATCCTTCTTGATGTGTCTCACACTCTCTAAAATATTTAAGTCATATGCAAGTTTAAATTCCATCATATTTCCATGATGTAAAAGTATTGATCCTATAGTTACATGTTGATATCAAATAAATGTCCAATTCTTCTGATTTCCCTTTCAAGTTTAATTTTGTACTAGTATCTGTATCATACTGCAATCATTTAAATTAGTGTTGATGAAGGCTCCTTTAAGGACAATTTAGCATGGTAAAGAAGATAGAAAATTTTTCTTCTACTTGAAACAGTGTTTGCCACTGTAGCTGCAAGCCTTGGGCAAGTTACTGTTCCTCTCTGCGTCCCAGTAACTTCATCTGTAAACAGAGGTGAGTCATCGTGACTGCTTCAAAGTTTGACATGGGGAAACAGGGAGCCAATATACACAAAGCATTTAGATCAGTGCTGGACACCCTAAGACTCACACAAGTGTGTGTTGTTATTGTTTAATTTTACATGTTCACATTCAAAAGTTAAAGATTGCCTTTACGTAGGGTCTAAGCAGCTAACAGCATCCCTATGCCTGTATTCTGTAAAATTTCATTTTTACTCCTCTGATGGCAACACAAATGCTTGAATTATTCTGGGAAAGACTGAGGGCAGGAGGAGAAGGAGGCAACAGAGGATGCGATGGCTGGATAGCATCACCAACTCAATGGACTTGAGTTTGAGCAAACTCTGGGAGATAGCGAAGGACAGGGAAGCCCAACATGGTGCAGTTCATAGGGTCACAGAGAGTTGGACAGGACTTAGCAACTGAATAACAACAAAATCCCTTTGAATATTCTGGTGTCTCTAAGCACTCACATTTCCAAAAAAACACTTTTTTAAAATCCTTCCTTCTATGAGAAGAATGTTAACATTTCTAGAAAGTTAAAAAAAAAAAGAATAGTGAATTCAAGGTCCATAGCCACGACATGGCAATGGGAAGCTGGAGAGCTGTTAGTGCTCTCTCAAGACTGACGGAACTCTCAGCATTTCCTCCTGAGTCTGTCCGCAATTACTGCCGAATGTGCAGCTGAGGGTACGGTGCATGTTAGACCAGCGAACTGGAATACAGACAGGATTTCTGAATTCGCTCTTCGAGGACTGAAAGCATAACACACCAGTGCCACCTAGTTGTCCAAATACAGTGTGCTCCTTCTTTGTCCTTAGAGGGAATTAATGCTCCTCTGACAAGTAGGAATGTGAAATGTGAATGTCAGCTAGTGTTGATATCACGCCTCTATTCATTTTAAGAAATATTCACCTTGTTGAGTAGTAGAAGTGATAAACTCAAGGTTCAGTTTAAGGTAACTGCTTCTATTGTTTGTTGCACTTATGCAATCTCTACATAATTATTTTTAATAGCTTTCTTTAACTTTGCTTGTAACTGAATCAGGCTTCCCTGATAGCTCAGTTGGTAAAGAATCCACCTGCAATGCAGGAGACCCTGGTTCGATTTCTGGGTCAGGAAGATCTGCTGGAGAAGGGACAGGCTACCCACTCCAGTATCCTTGGGCTTCCCTAGTGGCTCAGCTGGTAATTTAACCCATCTGCCACCTCAGCATATTCACTGTGCAATTACTGTAGAGTTTCAAGCTTCACAAAGTAGGGCATATGCTTTCTATTAAAATTAAGACAGCGTGTAGGATATTCCGGGGGTAAAATAAGGCATTTTATTACATGTTTCTTAGCAGATAATTGTTTGATTCTGTAATAAGCTACACACACAGTCAATGATCTACATTTTCACCCAGCCTGAGGGATGTTTGCAGGGAGAACTGGAGGCCCGTAGGTGAATAACTGTAATGTATACTTGACATAAGTGGGCTATGTGAGTCAGGAATACCTGCCGTCCTTCCATACATAACTGGACTGGTCTTGAACACCTGCAGGCAGGCCTGGGAGTGGCTGTGCAGTGAGCTGGGGGCAGGAACAGGATCTCAGAGCGGGGTGGGGGGGCCCACAGGTGGGCCAGCTGCACAAAGAGTTGCCATGGTGACTGATGAGAGGTGGGGAGGAGGGAACAACATAAGCAAAGTTCAGTCTGTAGGAGTAATCCCTCACCTGTGATGTTACCTTGTCATCCAATTTCAGGATGAAGAGAGTAAAAACAATGCCATGGATGAATCTTTATTTTGACCACTTAGATGGCATGTACAAGAGTCCTCCTGAGGTGGGAACATTCTGCCAGGCTTCCGTCCTCCTCCGTCAAAGGGGCAGGGAACCTATAGCTAACTCTAATAGCTACATGACAAGTGGTGAGGAAAAGAAACCCCAGGACGGCACTCTCAGCCAGCCCTTTCTTCCTTTTACAAAGCGTGGTTATACTCAGACTAAAGTCATATGATACCTCTCCATCGTTTCTTTCTTCCCTGACATCGTGTTAAAAATGTCTCTATTTGTTTACTAAAACTAAAGGCATTTCTGAGCTTTTCAAAGCTTCCCCTCTTTACCAGATAATGTAAATTAAATACATAGATAAAGGGGAAAAAAATCACAATGATCATTTCAAACCAAGGACAACATTTGACAAAATGCCATTCAATCAAAGAGTACAATGATAGCGGGAAAGGGATTTATAAACAGGAAACATTTTAAGCCTCAAAGAAATCTAAGAGTTTCCTCTAAAACATCAACAAAAGCCTAAAAAGATATGTCCTTGGGCTACAAAAACCTGTCTACTTTTCAATCTAATATTTACATATTTCATGTAAATTTAAAGTACATTTTGAGGGCAACTTGTCAACCCACTCAGATGTTTTCTACAACTGAAGGTAATTATACAGTATTGATGAGAAGAGGATTTACGAGGGACTAAACAAAAACACCTACATTCAGTATTACTCCTTACTACTGAAGGATGCCTTATAATCTCATATAATTATAGATTAGAAAAAGAGAACCTACATAAAAGTCTTGCTTTAGAGTCTTTGATCTCATCCAACAAGTTCACATGAACTAGCCATTTATGTATATGCCTGCAGCAAATGTAGGATTAAGTAGTCATAGAGATTAATGTAAATATGAAGAATTAAAATCAATGATACCACTGAAATAACATGGCCACCGTTTTCTTCCACATGGTAATTAAATGCTTGACATTTAGTGTCTATGATACAACTGTTAACAGATCTTCAAACTTGTTACTTCTTCTTCCTGAAAAGACAGCCTAAACTATATTTTCCTTTCTCCTTTGCAGTAACTTGCAACAATAGATTATGACAGGAACTAGTGTATAGGACCTACAGACCTGACCCATTTGAAAAACAAAACTATGTACATCTCCTCATTGCCTGCTTGATGCAACAAGCAGGGTACCCTGAGGATAAAAAAAACTGAATACGGCTGAGCTAGAAGCCAACTGCAAAGATACAGGGCCACGCTATGGAGTGGCAAATGTTGTAAATCCATGGTCCATGGTAAACCGAAAGGCACATTAAAGGTAGCTCTAGCTGAAATGAATGGAAAAAATCAGAATGGCAGAGTGTGTTGGCTTTACTTTTATTTAGCAAAGAACGGCAAGGCATGGATTCTAAACAGAAATGTATAAGACATGAGAGAATCTAGAAATATGAGACATTTAAGATTGAAAAGCTCAACTATTTTAGATCTCAGATAGTAAGAAATGGGCTTCCCTGGTGACTCAGATGGTAAAGAATCGGCCTGCAATGCAGGAGACCTGAGTTCAGTCCCTGGGTTGGGAAGATACCTAGGAGAAGCGAGAATGACAACCCACTCCAATATTCTTGCCTGGAGAAAACCATGAACAGAGGAGTCTGGCAGGCCTATAGTCCATGGGGTTGCAAAGAGTCAGAGAGGACTGAGTGACTAACACTTTCACTTTCAGTAAAAAGGATGACAAGGCTTTGAAAGACAAAGCCCCTTAAGACTCTGACAAGGACACCAATCAGATGAAGGGTGTGGACTCTTCCAGATAGTCTGTTATCTCCAATAACCTCAGGTTGGCTACCAAATATGGGGGAGAGGGGTTGAGAGAGGCAAAAATAAATAAATTAGTCATGAGAATTATTGAGAAAGAACTTTGAGTTTGTTATTAACACATAGAACTTAATGAACGCAAAGAGAAGTCTACTAGGTTTCCAAAGAAACTGCAAGCTTGGAGTCTGAATTTCAGTCCCATCAGGAGGCCCTCTAGGAAGAAGGAGAAAGAGACTGTGAAAGTTTGCAAGCACAGGGAGAGAGCCAAGTGCGCAGTAGACATGTTTATGGGGAATAAAAGCAAGGAAGAAACTCCCAGTGGCCACAGAGAACAATGCACACGATATTTCCCCCACAGTGCTGGACTGGCCTCTAATCCGGGAGTTTCCCCTGCCGTCAGGTGAAAACAACCTCTCCACAATCGCCCAAAAAGACTCCATCACTGCCTTGGACCAGTGACTATTGTGTGTCTCTCCATCTTTCCTCTTCTAAAGAAGAATGTTTTTGCAGTTTCCTATCCTTGTTTCTCCAATGTCAAAGAGGAAATAATAAGCCATCATTTTGGTCCGCAGGTCTCTGAACCACCAGGAACAATTTGTAAAGACGGTAAGTTTAAATGCCTAGAGACCAGACTGACACAGGTTACTTATGTGTTACATATATTGGAAGAATTGCAGAGCCCTTATTGGACTTTAGAAGATGAGGTGGCTGCCACGGCTCATCTTCTGAAAATTTCTTGCCATGTATAATTGAAGTTGCCAGTTCCTTCCAATTCTATTTAAAGAAGAGAGAAATCTAGATTTTTGTGTAATGGTGGGTCAAGGTATTAAAAGGGATTTTATATATCATAAAAGGCATGAAAATAACAAATGTTGGCAAGGGCATGGAGAAGAGGGTACACTTGTGCACTGTTGGTAGGAATGTAAATTGTTGTAGCCATTGTGGAAGATGGTACAGAGGTTTCTAACAATAGAACTACTGTATGATTCAGTAATTGCATCCCTGGGTATATGTCTGGAGAAAATAAAAACACTGATTTGAAAACATACATGCACTCCAATGTTTATAGTGGCATTATTTTCCATAGTGAAGATGTGGAAACAACCAAAGTGCCCATCAACAGATGAATAAAGATGTGATATCTGTGTGCATACACACACACATAATGGACTACTTCTCAGCCATAAGAAAAGAATGACATTTTGCCACTTGAGACAAATGGATCAACTTGGAAGATATGCTTAGAGAAATAAGTCAGATAAAGGCCTATGTTCTATGATATCATTTATAGGTGGAATATACAAAGTAATAGTAACTAGTGAATATAAGAAAAAAGAAACAGGCTCACAAATATAAAGAATTAGTGGTTACAAGTGAGGAGGAACAAAAGGGATGGGACAAGACAGGAGAAAGGGATTAACAGGTGCAGACTACTATGTGTAAAATAAAAAAGGTACAAGGATATACTGAACAGCACAGGGAATATAGCCAATAATTTATAATAATTATAAATGGAGTACAATCTTAATAAATTTTTACCTAACAGAAACATTTGCATAGTTGAAGCTGATCTGTGGGCTACCTATGACAGTGTTGTGGTTTGGTTTTTTTCAATTTGCTAATTATGATTCGTGATTAAGAACACTTAACATGAAATGTACCCCTCTTCAGGATTTTCTTTCTTCACAAATTTTTAAGTGGGCAAGTTTTTTTTTTTTTTTTTTTTAAGATTAATCAGTTCAGTTGCTCAGTTGTGTTTGACTCTTTGCAACCGCATAGACTTCAGCATACCAGTCTTCCCTGTCCATCACCAACTCCTGGAGCCTACTCAAACTCACATCCATCACATCGGCGATGCCATACAACCATCTCATCCTCTGTCGTCCCCTTCTCCTCCCACCTTCAATCTTTCCCAGCATCAGGGTCTTTTCTGATGAGTCAGTTCTTTGCATCAGGTGGCCAAAGGATTGGAGTTTCAGCTTCAGCATCAGTTCTTGCAATGAATATTCAGGACTGATTTCCTTTAGGAAAGACAGGTTGGATCTCCTTGCAGTCCAAGGGACTCTCAAGAGTCTTTTCCAGCACCACAGTTCAAAAGCATCAATTCTTCAGTGCTCAGCTTTCTTTATAGTCCAACTCTCACATCCATACATGACTACTGGAAAACCATAGTTTTGACTAGGTGGACCTTTGTTGGTAAAGCAATGTCTCTGTTGATCATAGCTTTTCTTCCAAGGAACAAGTGTCTTTTATTTTCATGGCTGCAGTCACCAGCTGCAGTGATTTTGGATCCCCGCAAAATAAAGTCTGACACTGTTTCCACTGTTTACCCATCTATTTCCCATGAAGTGATGGGACCAGATGCCATGATCTTAGTTTTCTGAATGTTGAGCTTTAAGCCAACTTTTTCACTCTCATCTTTCTCTTTCATCAAGTGGCTCTTCAGTTCTTTGCTTTCTGCCATAATTGTGGTGTCATCTGCATATCTGAGGTTATTGATATTTTTCCTGGCAATCTTGATTTCAGTTTGTGCTTCCTCCAGTCCAGCATTTTGCATGATGTACTCTGCATATAAGTCAAATAAGTAGGGTGACAATATACACCCTTGATGTGCACCTGGGAACCAGTCTGTTGTTCCATGTCCAGTTCTAACTGTTGCTTCTTGACCTGCATACAGCTTTCTCAGGAGGCAGGTCAGGTGGTCTGGTATTCCCATCTCTTTAAGAGTTTCCCACAGTTTGTTGTGAGCCACAGAGTCAAAGGCTTTGGCGTAGTCAATAAAGCAAAAGTAGATGTTTTTCTGGACAGTGTCAAAATAAGACGATTGTAAGTAACTGATCATTCTAGATTAAAATATCCTGGAAGAATGCTACTGACCTTGTTAGATGATACAAATTATAACAGTGAGTTCTCACAAAAATATTTTAAAAATTTAGACAAACTACAAAGAAGAGACTTCTTTCCCTGTGGGGGTCATATGAGCTATGGGCTGAAGTTGGAAGGAATATTACCTTAAAGAACAATAACAATAATGCTTAAAGTCAAGAATAAAATATAAACAGGGCATTGGATTTTGTGATTAGAAAAAAAAATGAATGTATAAGAGACATGCTTATTTCTCATCTACCTTGTATGGATTAGAGCTGCCATCAGATTGGGAAAAGTTTTCCTGAGTTGATCCCTTGCAGTTCTTATTTTGAAGACAAACATTTTTTGTACAATATATTAATTGAAATTTAAAATGCACTTGAAATCTGTACTAATCTGAGTTTATAATTGACTATTTTTAAAATTCCTGGTGTATATTCTGTCATTCTGTTTTAAATGCATATGCATTTTTCTATGAAGTGACAACTACTGATAAGAAAATAGGACAAGTTGACAATAGTAAGTCAATTCTTACTACTTGATATTCTTCACATGTGTATTTTTTTTGCCTTACTTTCAGAATCAAAGCAAAATGCTAAAATAATTTAAATTGCATCGTTATCAGTAAGAGTGTAAATATATCAACAAATGAAATCAGCTGCCACCATGATTTTTATTTACTGTTTAATTTATGGATTTAAAAAAATTATCTTGGTCAGAATATTTACAGACAATAGAAAATATTAAGTTCTTGTTTCCCCATCAATGCATATTCTCTCTGAAGCTATTTAAAAATCCCAACTCTGCAGGATTTGTGAAGATACAACCTAAACAATTTGAGAGTTGGTTTATAAAGTAGAGAAGCAACTGGAATAAAAGAAAAATTATTCTGAATTCTTGGATATATTATTAGTTCATAACCCTGATGTTTGACAACTTTAAGCCCATCTTAAGCTAACTGATTCCTTAAGTCTTTACTTTATGTATCCCATATTGCCTTTAGGTGGACAAAGTATCCATTTCTACAGTATTGGAAGACACCTACATCAGCTACATGGTTTCCTGTCTCCAATATCAAAACATAACCAAGTATGTGGATAACCAGCACCAGGAAAGAGAAGACCAAGATAAGTGAATAAATAATAAAGAGAAGATACTAGAATGGATACTCAATAGGACAAATAGGACTTTTAAAATTCTCACTGAATTTTCTTGTTTTATCGGTGGAATCACTTTTCTCCACATTACCTCTAAATACTAGAGGTCTTCAGTCTTGATTTGTGATCCCTCTCTTCTTCCCCTCTCCCTTTGTAATCTTATCCAGTCCCATGGCATCAAGTAACATCTATATACTGATGATACCTGACTCTGTATCTTCACTTTGGACTCCTCCTCTGAAACATAGTATACAGCTATCTACACTGCATCAGTGCATATCAAAATAGAACCATCATTATTATAATGTAAAAATAACAAAAATAGATAAAGGGAATTTGTAGCTACTGTTTTAGTTTCACATTTAAGTCCTTCCATAAGTCAATAAATTTCAAATAGATTGTAGAGTTAACAAAGAAAATCAGCAGATAATGGTCTACAGTATTTAAACTGTGTTTACTTTACAAGAAATAACTATAAAGATCAACTCATGTAAAGCAGCAAAATTTGCCATGCAACAACAATAAAAAGCAATAAATGGAAAACATCTATAAAATATTTGTACAAATGTAATTAAAATATATTGCATCCTAAAGTGAGACTTTACATATGAGAATGTCATTTAGACAAGAGATAAGTCCTCTCCCTTTAGATCCTGTATGAGAGGAAATTCAAATAGTAATCTAATGTAACTAAAGTGCTTAATTCAATAGTAGTTAAAGAAAATTTACCTAATACAGTTCTTTAGTACTTTATGTATAAAGTACTTAACTTATAAAAACTGTAAATCGGTGTATATACCTATGCTACTGCTAACTGCTAAGTTACTTCAGTCGTGTTGGACTCTGTGCAACCCCATAGACAGCAGCCCACCAGGCTCCCCCGTCCCTGGGACTCTCCAGGCAAGAACACTGGAGTGGGTTGCCATTTCCTTCTCCAATGCATGAAAGTGAAAAGAGAAAGTGAAGGTGCTCAGTCGTGTCCGACTCTTCGCGACCCCATGGACTGCAGCCTACCAGGCTCCTCCGTCCATGGGATTTTCCAGACAAGAGTACTGGAGTGGGTTGTCATTGCCTTCTCCAGTATATACCTGTAAGGTAGTAAAAAAAATGTATTTCTTTAATTGCCTCTAGAACTTTATTCTAAGAAAATGATCAATGGTAAGAAATTGTCAAAATATATATAGAAAAATGTTTACTATAACTTTTCCAATTGAAAAATCCTGACAGCAACCAAAATACTCAAGTAAATTATGATACTTTAACCTGAAATATGCTACAATCATTAAAAGAATTATGCACAGTATGTAGCAACATAGAGTAACGTTCACTGATTAACCTTAGTGAAAATTGCTATGATAATTATACAAAGTATGGGTATACTTACAGATAAAGATCGAATGGTTATATATGGGAAATATATGGGTTATTTCTCTTTTTAAATTCCCTTTAATAAATTTGGATAACAGACAAGAATTAAAAAAAAATTGGTTATGAACAAGAGACTACGTAAGGAAGCAGAAATCAATCAGCATAAATTTATCTCCATTTTTTTTTAAAGGTCAAAGCATATGTCTTATGAGAATCAATTTAGTACAGGTAACTAAGGATCTGAAAATAACCCGGGAACATCCATACAGAAGGATATGGGTTATCTCATACTAAGTTCATAAAATATGAAGTCTGCACTGTGCCTACCTACAGACTAGTTTAGGGCCATTTTTTTCTACATGAGGGAGTCTGCTGAATGGAATGGTTTAAGCACAGCTCTGGAGCCAGTCTGGGTTTGAATCTTAGTTCTACCACTCACTTGCTATATACTTACTAATTACTTAACTTTCTTTGGTTTCCAGACCCATAAGATGGAGACATAATTTAACAAATTAATAGTTTAAAAACAACAGTGCCTGGCATATAGGAAGTACTTAGTAAAATATTAGCCACTGTACACAAATTTAAAAAATAGAAACTAAAGTAATTCTACCAATCACTGATTTTTACCTAACCATTTTTTCTTTTCTTTATAGTAGAAATTACTATCTGAATTTAATTTATGCTCACAATTCAGGAGTTTAAGGGAGGAAAAGGGGGAAACAAAAATATCACAGTCCAAATATACAGCATACCAAATATTGATAAAGCATTGATGAAGACATCTTCATGTTAGACCACTAAGAAACTCTAATCCTAATGCACAACTTCACTTGATATTGAATAATATTAATATACTCTTAATAATGTAAATTACTATTGATTTAGAGACTGTACACATAAAAAATCATAATCATATACACAAAAATATATGTATAAATATAAGGCAGAATGTGCATTGAATAACCTTGGATGTAACACTAGAAAGAAAAAAAAAACAAACACTAGAGAAAAGGTCAAAGGCAATAATAAGATTATCAAGAGATAGTGTTAAAAGTGTATGGCAAAAGGTGGCAAAGTTTTAAATATGCCATTTAAAACCAAAATAGCAAATAATAGGATTAATATATAAATATCAAGTTTGGAGATACAAAAAATAATGGTGAACCGAATTATCATTGATTACAATAGAAGACCAATAGATAATTGTCTCAAATTGAGGTCAGGCAACAGAGGCTCAAGTATAATTTCTAGTCTCACTAAGGTAAACCTAGTAATAAGAATGGAAAAACTTAGAATTTGCCCCTGGATGTAAGCTGGGGATAAAAGGAGGATGACAATTCCTTTGCTTTCCCTAAGTTTCCCTGTACTTGTTCATATATACTACTTTCACTTTTAAAAAAAAGTTTAAAAATTATTGTTGCTTCATTATTTATACTCTTCAATAATTGTTTTCAGGAAATATCCTTTTCCTGCATACCTGCCCAGGGTTCTTTTTATTCTATGTGTAGAATCTTTTGTATTTCCTGTATCTGTGTGTTCTCACCTTAGTGATCTTGGAACAGAGAAAGTTCTAGTTTGGCACATTGTTTAGCCATAAACGGTTTGGGTGGATTCTCTTCTTACAGCCCTTCTGTGACTGCTAGAATCCTCTTTTCCAACAGTAGCCTGGAGGCCAGGCAGTTGATAATCCTGGATCAAAGAACACTTCACCACAATCGTTGATCTGGTTTGGCTCTGCTGGTCTGAGAAGGAAACTCTTGTTCCTGCTCTCTTGTCAGTTGACTAAGATGAGTGGAATTTATTGCTTAAGAGGTTAAAGTTGGCCATGCATCCATTGTCAGAAAGAAGGTATGGAGCCTGCCTCAGAGAGCCTAGTGTTCTTGGTTCTTCCAATTCTGTTCCTTCCTAATACTAATACTAGTACTAATGGGAGTAACAGACAAATTTAGCCTTGGAGTACAGAATGAAGCAGGGCAAAGGCTAATAGAGTTTTGCCAAGAGAACACACTGGTCATAACAAACACCCTCTTTCAACAACACAGGAGAAGACTCTACACATGGACATCTCCAGATGGTCAACACCGAAATCAGACTGATTATATTCTTTGCAGCCAAAGATGGAGAAGCTCTATACAGTCAGCAAAAACAAGACTGGGAGCTGACTGTGGCTCAGATCATGAACTCCTTACTGCAAAATTCAAACTTTAATTGAAGAAAGTAGGGAAAACCACTAGACCACTCAGATATGACCTAAATCAAATCCCTTACAGTGGAAGTGACAAACAGATTCAAGGGATTAGATCTGATAGACAGAGTGCCTGAAGAACTATGGACAGAGTTTCGTAACACTGTACAGGAGGCAGTGATCAAGACCATCCCCAAGAAAAAGAAATGCAAAAAGGCAAAATGGTTGTATGAGGAGGCCTTACAAATAGCTGTGAAAAGAAGAAAAGTGAAAGGCAAAGGAGAAAAGGAAAGATATACCCATTTGAAAGCAGAGTTCCAAAGAACAGCAAGAGGAGATAAAAAAGCCTTCCTCAGTGATCAATGCAAAGAAATAGAGGAAAACAATAGCATGGGAAAGACTAGAGACCTCTTCAAGAAAATTAGAGATGCCAAGGGAATATTTCATGCAAAGATGGGCACAATGAAGGAAAGAAATGGAATGGACCTAACAGAAGCAGAGATATTAAGAAGAGGTGGCAACAATACACTGAAGAACGATAGAAAAAAGATCTTCATGACCCAAATAACCACGACAGTGTGATGACTCAACCACAGCCAGACATCCTGGAATGTGAAGTCAAGTGGGCTTTAGGAAGCATCACTATGAACAAAATTAGTGGAGGTGATGGAATTCCAGTTGAGCTATTTCAAGTCCTAAAAGACAATGCTGTGAAAGTGCTGCACTCAATATGCCAGCAAATTTGGAAAACGCAGCAGTGGCCACAGGACTGGAAAAGGTCAGTTTTCATTCCAATCCCAAAGAAAGGCAATGACAAAGAATGTTTAAACTACTGCACAATTGCATTCATCTCACACACTAGTAAAGTAATTCTCAAAATTCTCCAAGCCAGGCTTCAGCAGTACATGAACGATGAATTTCCAGATATTCAAGCTGGATTTAGAAAAGCCACAGGAAACAGAGATCAAACTTCCAACATCTGTTGGATCATTGAAAAAGCAAAAGAATTTCAGAAAAACATATACTTTTGCGTTATTGACTATGCCAAAGCCTTTGACTGTGTGGATCACAACAAACTATGGAAAACTCTTAAAGAGATGGGAATGCCAGACTACCTGACCTGCCTCCAGAGAAATCTGTATGCAGGTCAAGAAGCAACAGTTAGAACTGGACATGGAACAACAGACTGGTTCCAAATCAGGGAAGGAGTATGTCAAGGCTGTATATTGTCACTCTGATTATTTAACTTATATGCAGAGTACATCATGCTAAATGCCAGGCTGGATGAAGCACAAGCTGGAATCAAGATTACCAGGAAAAATATCAATAACCTCAGATATACAGATGACACTACCCTTATGGCAGAAAGTGAAGGGGAACTAAAAAGCCTCTTGATGAAAGTGAAAGAGGAGAGTGAAAGAGTTGGCTCAAAGCTCAACATTCTGAAAACGAAGATCACGGCATCTGGTCCCATCACTTCATGGGAAATAGATGGGAAAATGATGGAAACAGTGAGAGACTATTTTGGGGGGCTCCAAAATCACTGCAGCTGGTGACTGCAGCCATGAAATTAAAAGATGCTTGCTCCTTAGAAGAAAAGCTATGACTAACCTAGACAGCATATTAAAAAGCAGAGACATTATTTTGCCAACAAAGGTCTGTCTAGTCAAAGCTTTGTTTTTTCCAGTAGTCATGTGGATGTGAGAGTTAGACTGTAAAGAAAGCTGAGCACTGAAGAATTGATACTTCTGAGCTTTGGTGTTAGAAGACTCTTGAGAGGCTCTTGGACTGCAAGGAGATCCATCCAGTCCACCCTAAAGGAGATCAGTCCTGAATATTCATTGGAAGGACTGATGCTGGAGCTGAAACTCCAAACCTTTGGCCACCTGATGCAAAGAACTGACTCATTGGAAAAGACATTGATGCTGGGAAAGATTGAAGGCGGGAGGAGAAGGGGATGACAGAGGATGAGATGGTTGGATGGCATCACCGACTCAATTGACATGAGTTTGAGTAAGCTCTGGGTGTTGGTGATGGACAGGGAGGGCTGGCGTGCTGCAGTCCATGAAGTCGCAAAGAGTCTGACATTACTGAGTGACTGAACTGAATACTAACTTCACAACTTGAGGCATAACATACCCTCATCACTTCTGTGCCTATTTGATTCGTGGTATTCTAAGCTGTAGCTTCCAAATGAGGGTATAATAATTCTACTGGGTAGACAGTTGGTGAAAAGGTATTGGCCAGAAAGTAGTGTCGATATACTACTTAGAGGGGTTTCTGTTTTCTGCTCTAAGAAATTCTCTAAGGAAAAACTTGCAGGCAAAAGGCATGGAGAGTATTTTATTCCATCATGCTCTGTGCCACTGACCGGCAGTGCTTTGGGAGCAGAGATGTATCTCAGGCTCTGGCAGAGCAGTGACTCTAATGGACCATGGCACACTCAAGATGGGGAAGGGCAAATGTGCCTCCATTGAGCCATGAGTCGATTTCTTCATTTGCATTTATTTATTATGTAAAATTGCATCCTAATTATCAAACCATTTTATTCAATTTGCTTTCTCTGATTAAAGAAAGTGCCAGATAGTTGAAGGCACTCTGAGACAGGTTAAGCAGAATCTTGTGACCTGTTCTAACCAGCATGGGGACGGTGCCGTGCTTGCTTGTCACAGGTAGGGGCCTAAATCCCAACCAAGGCTGCAATTCTGAGCCTTGTCTTCAACTCTCCCCTCTCCATCCAGGCATAATTTTAACACTAAAATTTTAAAAACCTAAAAAAATATATATTGGCAGACTGTAACAAGAAAAACTTAAATTACTCATCAAATATGTGATATTAGTTTCTACCAGATAAATACTATTCTTGTTTTCAAGATGAAGAGATAAACGTGAAGTGGCTTGGGATAACTTTGACCCTTCCCTTTTTCCTTCTTTGTTGGTCTATTACTTGTCTTAGTGACATGGTTGTACACCTTTAACATTTTAATGTATGACACTTACTATATAACATGCTTCAACAATTATGCCCCAACCTGCAGGCCCAGATAAGATAATAATTGGTCATGTTGTTGACCCATGAATCAACTAGATGACATAAAGCAGAGGGCAGGAGCAGGTTTTCAAGCAAGGGTGTGCACCTTGCCACCGCCCATCATGCACTTCTTATTGTGGCTATGCTTTGTTTGTGCTTTTCCTCATGTATGAATGCTCAACTAAATATATATATGTATGTGTGTGTGTGTGTGTGTGTGTGTGTTCTCTAAGAATACTTACAAATAAAAAAGATGTGAGAAAAAACGTTTTCAAACCGGAGTCAAATTAAGTAAAATCATCCATTCATCTCTGATGATAATCACGTTTAAACAAGGAGTAATTCTGATAAAATCACTATCAATAACCATAAGTAAGTTGCATAATGAATAAATGCCATTTTTTGATGCTTTTCATTTCCAGAGTTTCCCCTTATGTGGTTTCTCAAGCTATTCAGAACGCTTATTTCTGTTTTCATGTCAGAAAATCAACTAATAGCCTTACATTTGAGCTCAAAAAAGTTAATCTGATGTCAACCATTATTATTTCTTAAAGTTTAATGCTAGCTTTATTTGTAGTGTATACAAATCATATATATATGAAATGCACAGATACATATATCAGGAGGAAACTTCAATGTACATTCCCCCCTACTAAAAGTTCCCCAAAATAAACATGTGAAAATGTACTGGGAGTAGTATAAGTGAGGATGGTTGATTTTCAAATAAAGAACCAAAGGATAAATGCACAACTGACTCTCTGCTGCTGCTGCTGCTAAGTTGCTTCGGTCGCGTCCGATCTGTGCGACCCCATAGACGGCAGCCCACCAGGCTCCCCCGTCCCTGGGATTCTCCAGGCAAGAACACTGGAGTGGGTTGCCGTTTCCTTCTCCAATGCATGAAAGTGAAAGTGAAGTCGCTCAGTCGTGTCTGACTCTTTGCGACCCCGTGGACTGCAGCCTACCAGGCTCCTCCACCCATGGGATTTTCCAGGCAAGAGTACTGGAGTTGGGTGCCATTGCCTTCTCTGAACTGACTCTCTAGTTACTGGTAAATTTGAAATGTCTTCATCTTGAGTATTGTATATCTGATGACTGGAAAATTTAACATGCATAACCATTACCATGAAAGCTAATATTTCAAATAAATCTTATGCAAAAGCTATGAATTTATTAAATATTAATATGAATATATACCATTGTAATAATTTTCCTATAAATACCTTGTCTCTAAATTAATTTTAAAGAACAGAATTGGTGAAGCTAGCTCTACTTATTAGAAAATTAAAACATGTCATAAATGAATATTTCATCTATATCTTCACAGGAAAATTTAACATGGATTTTCTAGCAGAGTATCATAAAAATCTGTTTATGTCTCTCTACCCTATTCAAAAATCAGCTCATAATCCCATAAAGCATAATATGCCTGGTGTTAGACTTCAACTTTCTATCAAATTTTCATTGTCATTGCAGACTCATATACAGTAAAATAGCTCCTTGAAATGTGCATTTTCATTTGCTTATAAGGGCCATGGGCGAGACTGCAAACTCTGAGGCACGTATATCCATGACATAAGTCTTACTTATCCAGATCAGCATCTGCAATAAGACAACCTGGAGGTATCCCCACGTCTACAGAAGCGCATCTTCTGGGCAAAGAACCAACTGACTCCATGTGCAAAGGAACACAGAGAAGAGGAAAGTGAGGAAACGGGTAGACAATTGAACCATTTCTCTAAGGCTGCAACTGCACAGAACTTTTAGTCACCCACTAATCTCCATTGTTATAAAAGCAGGCATCTTTCTGCCTCTGCTGAAGGGTGTTCCTCACATCCTTCTTCATATATGTATTGTACTGAGAAAGGCACGAATTTTCCAATATCGTTTGATGTATGTCTTGGCATGTCATCAGCTTTAGTTGGTTCCTATGAAACGCTTGTGTTTCAACATTCTTCACATTTTCTGAAACACACTAGTTAACAATGTCATGACACTGCTATAGTGAATCTAGCATTTTAGAATAAGAGAGAGATGTGAATAATTAAAATAAAACACAAGAATCTTTGCTTATAAAACATTGTCATGAAAAAGAATGTAAACT
The DNA here is from genome assembly GCF_027580195.1 of Bos mutus. Classification (NCBI taxonomy): domain Eukaryota; kingdom Metazoa; phylum Chordata; class Mammalia; order Artiodactyla; family Bovidae; genus Bos; species Bos mutus. The sequence continues at coordinate 33,766,961 of NC_091643.1, forward strand.
TGTCTCAAATGTCACCTTAGACAATAACAGAAGTCACAATAAATAAAAATTCCACTATGGTTTACGGAATTTCAAAAGAGAACAAAGCTAATGTATTAGAATTGCTGAGTTCATCAAGATATATCCATTTATGACAGTAATCTATTTTCTTCTATAATTAGGGAAAGGTCCTTAATTTCCTGTCCCATTATTTGATAGAAACAAAGCATGTTTTCTCCAGATTTCTTAACACAAATGTTTAAAATAAGGGTAGCAACATTTTGTGTACATCAAAGTCAGTCTCTTTTCCTCAGCTCCCTTGTTTGCTTTTTGTCTGAATCTCATACAGAGTGACTAGCTTTAGTTTATAATTCTAATTTTGTATTTTTGGTTCATGTTTGACTAGATTTTATTGCATCTTGCACATGTAGATTGAGCACATAAGCCTCCAGAAAATAGTTGCTTCCAATTCTTCCAGCCCTGCTAACTTGGACCACTTCAATGCATCTCCCAGCTTTGGTGTCTGGACACCAATACAGTCCACACAAACTCCAAACTCAGGTGAAGGCAATGAGTCATCAGGGGTTTTAGGTGCAAAAAATGTGTGAACACATTTGCCTTTTCCTTTTGGGCATGGGCAAGTTACTTTCAAGTACAGTTTTTGAGAGTCTAAAATTCCATGGGTCACAGATAATATTTGGAGTGCTCACTCCCTCCACCCCATCTTGCAAGGGCCCAAGACCTTGTGTGTTTTCCTTACAGATTCTGAAAAAATATGTGCCTTAGTTATGGAGACAGCCCCATGGCCCTTAAGGCCAGTCACAGTTCAACGTTTCTCATCCTTCTTTTTCAGCTTCCTTGTCTTATGGGGTTTTGAGAATTTCACCTGTCTACCTGGAAACTCAGATATGTTATGAAATAATTTGTTATCAAGTTTTCAGCATTTCTGTGGCTTTGTAGAAGGTATTCTCAGGTTTTCTAATCCTCTTTATTTCAGGAAATAGCAGTTCCTCCATTTGTTAAGTGAATGTAGGACCTTCTGTTTCCTTTATTCATAGAGAAAAGAGTAATGAGTAAGATCAAATAAGTGTTTTGCATGCTAAAAATAAACAAATAAAATAGCTTCCAGGTAGGAAGAAGGGAGAGCAACTGACTCCAAGAGGAGGATAAAGATTGAGACTGAGTTCACCAAGCACCCCGGAAAGGACTGAGCAGGTGAAACTACTTTGAACTTGGGATCTTGGGAAACAGGAATGCTCTCAAGGGAGCAAGAAACCAGCAGAGTCACTCGTCCTGGAACTGCCATCCCTAGCCTCCCCCTGCACGATGCGCCGTTAATCTCTGGGAACAACCTTTCATCCTAAGCAAGCCTTCTCTTCCCTTTGTGAACAGCGGGGCTATCAATGGACGTCTTGGTCCTTTCGTCATGGCTTCAGTGTTACTGGCTCTAATCCAGGTAGCCCCCATTTCTATCCTACATCTGTAACGTGACTGAAAGAGGAAGCTTTTCTATCTACCTCCATGAACCTGAATGTGTAGGTGAGTTGGGAGTGTTTGTGGCAAGGAACCCTCTTCACCGCACAGTATAGAATGCAGCCCCCAAACTCTCCAGAGTATCTGCCACTGGGTCTAGAGCCTGATTTTCAGAATCCTTGGCTGTCTCAGACTCTGTCATATCCCTTGGATTTCACACCCAAAACTTTCTGACCAAGGTCAAGGTGATGACCTTAGTTGGGGTGGGGGCTGGGGGAGACAGTAAAATTTTACGTGGGTGGGGTGGTAGGAAGATGAAATTTGAAGAAAGTCTTCCTGATGTGACTGACATGTGGATTCTCAAATACACTCCACTCTGAGGAGCAATGCAACACAGTAGTTACATTAAAAACAATGCAAAGGAGAGACCTTGGTTATATAAAAAATATGCTTAATGTCTACCACCATAGATTTCACATGTATTAGCATCAATTTGCTATCATCCATATAAACAGGTTTCAGTTTGTGGATAAGCCCTAACCTATATTTAATCTCAGAGTGTTATATGCTGACATTATCTACTTATAAGTTCATTTATTTAATAGAATCTAAAGTAAAGAAACTTACTGTAATATTAACAGGAAATATAATTAGTATGGTAATTAGTAGCCCCCCAAAAGTTCAAAAATGCATTTTAAGGACAAGTATGATTGACAGTTGCATTGTCTTCTCTTTTGTAAACACTTTGAGATGGACAAATGAAATTAAACCTATACAACAGCCATTATTATCTGCCTACTCTATCCAATCTCTTCCACATCCTTTCAAACAGAACCTCAGAATTTTTATCTAAATGTCCACTCTTCCTTCACAGAGCAAAAGGCAGCTGGATAAATCAACCATCAATCTTACTTCAGTGTAACGTCTGATTTTTCCAAGACTAATATTATGCCTCTTGGAGCTACTTGTTGAAGAATGGATATGTGAAGGAACTAAGGTCAATATCATACGAAAATATTACCTTCTATGGGATTCTAGAAATAATTTCTTCCTTTCCAGGAGAAACATACAAGAATAAATATTTTCTATTCTTTCTAGATAGCATATTAAAAAGCAGAGACATTACTTTACCAACAAAGGTCCATCTAGTCAAACCTACGGTTTTCCCAGTAGTCATGTATGGATGTGAGAGTTGGACCATAAAGAAAGCTGAGCACCAAAGAATTGATGCTTTTGAACTGTGGTATTGGAGAAGACTCTTGAGAGTCCCTTGGACTGCAAAGAGATCCAACCAGTCCATCCTAAAGGAAATCAGTCCTGAATACTCACTGGAAGGACTGATGCTAAAGCTGAAACTCCAATACTTTGGCCACCTGCTGTGAAGAACTGACTCTTTGGAAAAGACCCTGATGCTGGGAAAGATTGAAGGTAGGAGGAGAAGGCGACAACAGAGGATGAGGTGGTTGGATGGCATCACCGACTTGATGGACATGAGTTTGAGCAAGCTCTGGGAGTTGGTGATGGACAGGGAAGCCTGGCGCGCTGCAGTCCATGGGGTTATAGAGTCAGACAGGACTGAGAGACTGAACTGAATGGAGCCGACTCTTCCTAAATGATGGGGTGTTTGGAAATACCATTTGCATGCACTTCTGCCATCTTGCTATTAGATTGACTGAAAACATCACACAGTGGTAGGGGAACAGGAAAAGAGGAAACCACATGAATGGTATAATTGGGCAGCTTAATAAAAACAGCGCTAAGGCCTGTTTTACCTTTGGGTTTCCTGGTAAATGTGACATAGATCTCCTTATTGCTTGAGTCAACTGGAATCAGAATTTCTGTAACATGCAGCCAAAAAAAATGTTAACAGATAAAAGAAGAATTTAAAACAATTTAGAGTTCCTTGAGCTGCTCACCCAAACAAGATAGGCCATAGTGATATCATATCTACCATAAGATAAATAATAGTGTGATTAACAAAGCCTGAAACCTACATGATGAACCTGAAAGAAAAATATTATATATTTTTTTCATGGATGATGCTTTTAGCTGTCAGTGATAACTATACTATCATGAATGAGTAGCCAGACTCTATGGAAATACAGATTTGGCTGTTGTCATCTTGTAATGAGGTAACTGAGTTCTAGTTATTGTTTGTGTACTTACACAATATTAAAAAGGATTTAGGTCTATCTGAAAGGCTGTGTAAATATACAGGCTCCACTTGCATGCTTTTCTCAGAACCAGTCTAATTCAGACATCCTTTAAGGGCATTATTCTTTCTGCGATTCCCTCCTTCAATTTCCCTTTTACTGACTTATAGCATTCAAATTTAATACTATGATATACAAATGGCTGAAACGCTGTCACCATGACAATATTTGGAACACTTGTGCCCAAATGACAACTGTGTGCTCTGGACTTGAACCAAGGCTATTTGAGAGCATTCCTGAAATCACAGGGTGATTAAGACAAATAGTGATCTACTGAGTCAGCCTTTCTTCTCTGGAACTTATTCTCTTTTCATTTATTAATGGTGATTTCCTTTAACACAGAAGCACCACGGTATAGCAAATTGCTCAGAAACTGACATCTCAATATATGCCTTTACACAAAAGATCAGAAAAACTGCATTATTTGGTCTTCCTGAACACACTCTAAGAAAAATCCCTAAATAAATGCTGCAGTTTATGACTGTGACCCTTTGAAGCCATGAGAGGAAGTTCACTCTATTGTCTTTAAGTCCTCAATCTTTTCTCCACTTATAGCTCTGGCAGTCAGTAATGAAGCAGGAAGGTCAGCTCTACAGTAACTCTGCACTTGCTGATCTTTAACATTTTCAAGAATGACAGATTCGCTTCCCATTTGCTGTACCTGTGGAGACTATTTTGAAAGAACCTGACGATTTATGCAGCTCCACAAACAATATAGCATAACTTTAAAAAACAAATGACACCTGTCTAGTGGTTCACCATGTCAGATGATTAATGTCACACTTTTTGCAAACAAGGGACTGATTCATCCTTTTCCATCTTCCTAAGGGCTCCTGGGCAAAGAAGGGTGGAACTTTCATCTGTTCTGTGTCTTATAAGTAAGAGGGTTTATAATGATGGTATTGAATGTACCTTCAGACTTGTCTACTGGGCATTAACCTTGAGCTCTACTGTGTGACCAAATACACATGCCAAGAAACAAAGCTATGAGCAATGAACAGAATGCATTTCAGAGAAGCTGCAGCATAAGCTGCTGACGCTTCTTGGCAAAGCTTTCGTTTGTCTCTCTTCCAGCTATTAAATAATTACTCTAAGTTAACTTAAATACAAATCAATAAATAGCCATATATAACTTTTACTGATACAGTTGACCTTGCCTAAATCATATAAGAAAATAGTGTCCAAACTAAAAGAAAAAAAATGTGACAGAGAACATCATAAACACATAATCGATTAAGATACTTTTCTCTCACTATTTTATTTTTGTTTTCTTTCTACGCATTACATTCAAATGCTAAATTTTGTTGAAAGAAGAAATTTAGTAAATAATTAAACAATGTAGTTTAAGCAAACATGTATGCCAGGTATTTTTACTTTAAGTATTTGAAAATCAAATAGTCCATTTTTTTTAATATGACTTATTAGGGCACTGTCTCTTCAGGGAGTATAATTTGTAACTTACTATACAGATACAGTCTAGACTCCCTATAAGGATTTCAGCAAAAAGCCTGCCAATTCCTGGTAGGATTCAGCTAGGAAAATTATTTAACTGTGACTGTCTTCTCCTCATTTACTAAATAAAGATGATACTACTATATAAGATAAACTATTTTTGAAGATTAGAGGTTAAAAAAAATCACATACAATGTTTGGCAAATAATAGGACACAATAAATAAAAACTACTGATTACTATTATTACTCCTCAAAAATGTAGTATCTCAAAGGATTTAAAAACATGAGGATTTCATGGGAATACATCAAGAGATGAGAGTTAAAAACTTGTCTTTCAGATCAGATCAGATCAGATCAGTCACTCAGTCGTGCCCAACTCTTTGCAACCCCATGAATCGCAGCACGCCAGGCCTCCCTGTCCATCACCAGCTCCCGGAGTTCACTCAGACCCAGGTCCATTGAGTCAGTGATGCCATCCAGCCATCTAATCCTCTGTCATCCCCTTCTCCTCCTGCCCTCAATCCCTCCCAGCATCAGAGTCTTTTCCAAGGAGTCAACTCTTTGCATGAGGTGGCCAAGTACTGGAGTTTCAGCTTTAGCATCATTCCTTCCAAAGAAATCCCAGGGCTCATCTCCTTCAGAATGGACTGGTTGGATCTCCTTGCAGTCCAAGGGACTCTCAAGAGTCTTCTCCAACACAGTTCAAAAGCATCAATTCTTCGGCGCTCAGCTTTCTTCACAGTCCAACTCTCACATCCATACATGACCACAGGAAAAACCATAGCCTTGACTAGACGAAACTTTGTTGGCAAAGTAACGTCTCTGCTTTTGAATATGCTATCTAGGTTGGTCATAACTTTCCTCCCAAGGAAATTACTTTTTGGAGGAAGACAATTAAGTTATACAAAGGAAGCATTGAATTTCTTAATGGAAACCCAACTCCATGTCTCACCAATTGAAACAAATACATATAAGTAAAAATAAGTTAAAAAATAGAAACAAATTTTAAAATCCGCAAATATAGAAAGACCTGGCTCTATGTGAGTTCTGACAACCATTCATTTAACAATATTGTTGCATACCATCTTTCGTCACATTCAGATGAGCAAAACAGATACAGTCCCTGACCTCATGGGCATTTGTTCTAGTTGGGCACAACAGATATTATAAAATGTGACCTTAATGAAAAAATGAGATACTGTACTGTGAGAGAATGTTACATAGTCTACGAGGGGAGGTTACCTTGAACAGGATTATAAGATCAAGTCTGTTTGAAAAGTTAAAATTTAAGAATAAAAATAAGCTAGTCTTATGAAGGCAGAAAGAGAGTCAAAGCTATATACTTATTGCTTGCCTGATATCAAAGGCACTAAGGATTCAGTGGTAAATTTATGTTAAAAGGCTTACCCCTTGAAGCTTTACTTAGAGGAAAAGAAGCTTTACATTTTAAACAAATATGTTATTCTGTGCAATAGAAAAACACCAAGTGAGATTTAATTAGAGAAGAAAGATTTAAAATCTGAGTGATACCTTTGGTTGTTCACCAGATAGTGGGGTGTCAGCAGGGAAGACCAAAGGCAGAGGAATAAATCAGGAGGATATGGCCATAGATCATGCCAGAGATGAGAAGGGCTTGGGCTCAGACAGTACAGTGCAATGAAAACATATTTTAGATTTGAAAGAAGTACTGAATATGGTCAAGAAACACCATGATGAGTGTGGAGGAAGGAATTGATATGAAACCAAGATTTCTGGTTTTTGAAACTTCCCAGATGGTGATATCATTTAACTGGGGAAGTGGGAATCAAATAGGTTAAGTTAAAAATGTCTATGAGACATCCAACTGGAGCTGACGAGATGGCAGGTATAAACATATTAGACTCAGGGCAGAATTCATTATTATTATTATTTTGAGAAGTGTCTAAAACCATTGGAATGGCTGAGAATATTTAGGAAGGGAAACAGAATTGGCAAATGGATGAGACAAGATTCAGAGATAGTAAGGGAGAAAGTGGCCTTTTCTCTATCTGGAACATGACACTGACTGAATACTCCTATTGGAAACTCAAAAATTTTAATAGAAAGGGCATCACTAATGCAAAAGTCTCTTTTGCTGATGATCTTTACGTGACAAGAAGCTTCGTTTTGCTTTTTCTCCCCAGAAATGTAAAGGAAATTGTTGGGTAATACATTGGCTGTTTATAATTTATTAGAGCTGTAGTTTAAAATTTTTCAAAGTATGTCAGTACAGTCAAAAGAGAATCTAGTTCAGCACTGAACACTAAAAAAAAGAAAAAAAAAAAAGGAAGAAAGACTGAGTTAATTTTCCAGTGTTGGTCACTGGTATAAGGCATATATGATGATAATGTAATATTATATTTCAATACCTATTTCTTTATTTTAAAAAGTCTATATTTGTATATTCACAGTTTTTTGATATCAAAACAAGAATAAAATGAAAAGTATAAATTTAATGATAAAATGTCTCTGTGGCATTCCAAATATGTTGAAGAAACATCCCTAGGCTTCTGTAATACTCATGGTATAAAATTGCTTGATATGCTTATTTTGGAAACATTAACATAATGGAAAGAAACCAATAGAATCTAATAATTACTGCAAATCCACGTAATTCCCATAAGTAAACATGTGTTGTACATGCTACACGAATTACTATCTTGTAAAATGCTTAATTGCATTCTATGTAAGGCAATTCATCAGAAAACAAGAGTGTCTCATTTTACTCTTGAGAGCATTTCAGAATGTATCTAACAGCAATAGCCATAAAGAATCAAATCTCCAAATAATGCAAGACCAAAGATCAGTACAACAAATATGGAATGTATAGTGACCTCCAATTTATATATGGTCAAATAATTTCTAAGAAGATTAAAGTGATAGCAAGAAAGAGGTTTCAAACTGAGGATTGCCGTGAAAAAAAAATGCTAATAAGTAAAATGAACATTACCACTGACTCACATTTTTAATACCTTTAATGTGTGTTATGTAAATACTCATTAAATAGACTGACTTAATGACTTGCTGGGAGAAATACCAATAACCTCAGATATGCAGATGACACAACCCTTATGGCAGAAAGTGAAGAGGAACTCAAAAGCCTCTTGAGGAAAGTGAAAGTGGAGAGTGAAAAAGTTGACTTAAAGCTCAACATTCAGAAAACGAAGATCATGGCATCTGGTCCCATCACTTCATGGGAAATAAATGGGGAAACAGTGGAAACAGTGTCAGACTTTATTTTTTGGGCTCCAAAATCACTGCAGATGGTGACTGCAGCCATGAAATTAAAAGATGCTTACTTCTTGGAAGGAAAGTTATGACCACCCTAGATAGCATATTCAAAAGCAGAGACATTACTTTGCCAACAAAGGTCTGTCTAGTCAAGGCTATGGCTTTTCCTGTGGTCATGTATGGATGTGAGAGTTGGACTGTGAAGAAGGCTGAGCGCTGAAGAATTGATGCTTTTGAATTGTGGTGTTGGAAAGACTCTTGAGAGTCCCTTGGACTGCAAGGAGATCCAACCAGTCCATTCTGAAGGAGATGAGCCCTGGGATTTCTTTGGAAGGAATGATGCTAAAGCTGAAACTCCAGGACTTTGGCCACCTCATGTGAAGTGTTGACTCATTGGAAAGGACTCTGATGCTGGGAGGGATTGGGGGCAGGAGGAGAAGGGGACGACAGAGGATGAGATGGCTGGATAGCATCACTGACTCGATGGACATGAGTCTGAGTGAACTCCGGGAGCTGGTGATGGACAGGCAGGCCTGTCGTGCTGCGATTCATGGGGTCTCAAAGAGTCGGACACAACTGAGCGACTGAACTGAACTGAATGACTTTTTCATTTCTACAAAAGTTTCCAGTTAATCAATGAATGTGTATCTTGTTTGGTACCAAATAATTCAACAGCAATTTACACGTACCTACTCTAAGTCATGGAGAAGGCAATGGCACCCCACTCCAGTACTCTTGCCTGGAAAATCCCATGGGCGGAGGAGCCCGGTGGGCTGTAATCCGTGGGGTTGCGAAGAGTCGGACACGACTGAGTGACTTCACTTTCACTTTTCACTTTCATGCTCTGGAGAAAGAAATGGCAACCCACTCTAGTGTTCTTGCCTGAAGAATCCCAGGGACGGGGGAGCCTGGTGGGCTGCTGTCTATGGGGTCGCACAGAGTCGGACACTACTAAAGTGACTTAGCAGCAGCAACTCTAAGTCATTAGTATGTCTAACTTCATCTAATCTTGTCCCTCCAGAATATTCCTGCAGAAACTTGGGGAGGAATAGAACATTACCAAAAGAAACTATTTCCCTCATATTTTTTCTCTACCTCTATCCAAAAAGCACCTTTAAATAAAATTATGCTTTCTGGACTCAACTGATTCCTAACTGAAATGATTAAAGTTTTATCTTGTGAATAGACTCAATAGGGAATTATACTTTTCTCCTGACTCCATTAATGTCTATCTTATCAGTACCTTATAAGTTAATAAAATACTTGGTGAATAGCAATCTCTCCATAGGTTTACTCTTCTAAGCACAGGAAAACTCAAGTTAATCACAGCTTCAAAATATTATTATACAATAAAACTAATTTAATTACACTTAGCAATGGCCACTAGACTCATTAAAATGTTAATGGAGCTTATAATTATTAAATTGCTTAATGGTTGCTAATAAGAGTAAATGACAAAATAAAATTTAAGTACAAAACAAAAATGCCCTCAGGTAATTTATCTCAGTTTCAATCCCATTTGACATTGTTACTTTAATATTCTAAGAAACATAGTAGATTTAAGATTTGTAATAAAGGACATAGCATTGAACAGTATTTCAAATAAATGTCTTTATGTATAGTAGAGGCAATCAGTTGCTTTATAAAAATTCTGCAAATTATTTCAATACACTAATGAATTGTGGATTAGAAATATAGAAATATTAACAGAAATGACATTCTGATATTTTGATAACATTATTTTGCTTAGCAAACTGTGTATGCACAGAAGTATATCTTTAGAGCAATTATATGAATCAATGTATTTGAAATTCTTCATCAAAATATTTTTATCTTGTATTTATTTATTTTTTGGCTGTGCCACATGGTGACTTGTGGGATTAGTTCTCTGAGTGGGAACTGAACCCATGCCCTCAGTGGTGAAAGTGCAGCGTGCTAACCACTGGACCACCAGGGAATTCTCCATCTTTGAATTTTATGGTTTACTCAATACACATCTAAAATACATAATATTTGCTTTGAAGTATTCAGATAAATTAAAATTGTAGTTTTAGGCAATTAGATGTACCTACAGCCACTATAAAACTTGGTTCAGAAGTTACTCCTTTAGAGAAAAAACTAAGTAATGGCAACTTATATATATTATATATATAAAGAATAAACATGTAAATATGCTTTAAAAGGATTATTGGCTAGTTAGTGCTCACTTGTTCATCAGTTCCATTGCTGAATTAAACACCAGTAAAATTAGGTATCGCCATTCCTCTGAAAGACCATAAAATGAGATTCCTCTTTGTATCATAGCTTGAAGAAAATACTGAAAAAAAAAAAAATCTTCTGTCTCCCAAAATTTTGTGATGGTCTACATAAAAGAGTTGAGATTTCTTTTTTTTTTCCTTCAATTTAGTGAGACTTAGAAACTTAGCAACATTATTATTTTTTTTAATTTCTTACATTGCAGTTGCAAACCTGAAATGACCAAACACTATTCTAGCAACACAACTCTGGTTAGTAGCAAGGTTCTCTCTAAAAGCAAAAGGCTCTTAAGTCCCAGACTTGTGCTATTTCTTTGGCACTGACCAGCTTATGGCAGGCAGAAATATTAGAAGACCACATACTAATCATGCCCAAAAGAACACACTCAACCACTCCCCTCATTTGGTGCTTGGAACAGCTAGACTCTGTTTCTCCAGTCTATCTCATTTACCCTTTCTCTTGCTGAGCATTTTCTAGCCACCTTCTTTCCTTTCTATAAACAGCTCAGACTTGTTCTTAAATAGATGGTTATTGCATTTGTTGCTCTTTCTAATTCTAATAACATTTTTCCCATAGCTTTCCCCCAGATCTCCTCACCATTCAGATCTGAGCTCAAACTCTGTCTCAGAGAATCCTTCTCAGACCATTCTACATACCACAGTCAGCCCCACGCTATATCCCAGCCATCCTAGGACCTGGCCCCATTATTATTTATTCAGACCACTTATCCCTATGTTAAACTGCTTTACACATTTGCATACAAGTTTAATATCGGTTTTCTTCCGTTAGGCTGTTAGATCCTTGAAGACAGAAATTATGTGTAACTCATTTACTGTGGCAGTCCCTCAATCAAAGGATGCTTAGGACATGGTGGATGATAGATATTTGTGAAGGCTGTTGGTTGAAAATGCAGCTGAGAGTGAGGAAGCTTAGCACACAATTAGTTCACTTCATATAATCCTGTGCTGTTGTAGTTGCCTTTAAAAAAGTTAATTGTAGGACTTTCTATGCAAGGTCATCGTTTTATTCATGGTAAAACTTATCTCATTAGTTTCAACTCATTTGTTCAGATCTGATGAGGTTTTTATTGATTCTAACTGTCGAAGTTTTCTCCTCTGTAAAATACGTTTAATACCAACCACATAAAATTGTTGTGAAATACTTAAAAATTATATTAGGTACTTAAAACCATACTTAAAGGCACTTACAGCGTAAACAGTGCCAAGTATACATCAAGTAGTCTATGAATAGTGGTCATTGTAACTGTTATTAATAGATTAGCTCTAACTTCCAGCCACCTCTCCATTGATAAATATGGCAGGTGAAGTGCAAGCCTATTATTACTTAATGTTAACAAAATATGAGTTTAAATCTCTATTTTATAAACACATATAACGCTCATAAGAATGAGAGAAAAAAAATCCCTGCTGAAGAATGCGGAGGTAGGATTCGTGATGTAAGCCAACTTGCTCCCACAACAGGCAGAGAGGCAACGGGGGTTGCAAATTCCGAATGTTTCCCATTACTGAGCCTCATGTTTGCCCTACAAGGTGCACCTCTGTGAATACGGGTAGTTAAATCTCCATGGACCATTACCTGCTGGCCTCCTGTCTGACACTGACAGCAAGGATACTATTTGTAATAATTCACATCATGAATTATACACACAGCTCCTATGAATGGGAATTATGCTTTCAACAGCTCATTTCATTGGGTCACTGACCAACCATCATGTGAGAGTTTTAGATATTACTGTGTTTGAATGTGGAGCCAAAGAATAATGAGATGTGAACTCCAGAACTGGCCACCTGTCATTCCCCTAGGCTATTAGATGACATCTAACATATGGTTGTTACTAGCTTAATAAAATACATCTACTATGAAAAGTAAAATCATCACAAACAATAAAAATCATGTTTTACATAATATTTCTTAAAACACAATGGACACATTTCAACTTAGCTAACAGAAATCATAGCAGCAATGTCTGTTGTTTTTGTCCCCTTTCTGAGGAACTGAAGCTCTAATTATAAGACAGTTGGGTACTGAATCTATGATCACTTATAGGATGTATTTCAACCTCTTAACATAATATTATGGTTTCAGAAAAATACTTCCCCTGCTGTGATTCATGGGGTCACAAAGAGTCGGACACGACTGAGTGACTGAACTGACTGAACTAAACTGATGGGGTAGAGATGATGGACATAAGCTAAAGAGCACATGGGAAATCCGCAAACATCCAACAAATTATCAACCCTGACAAGATACATTAAATATAAGAGCTTAAAACGTGTATCTATGCATCAGCTAAAGCACCTATATGTGTCTGTCATGTACGTCAACAACCATACAGGTCCCCGTGGAAAACAATCGACCCTCAGTATTCAAGTCTATGCCCTTGAGGGTTGAGGATGGGGGTAACTGGTAACCCCGTTGTGTCTAAGGTGCTTTTCCAGTTGGTTTATTTTCATGGTTAACTTTACTGAGATAAATTACTTTCTCTGCAGCCTTTGCACTCTCTTAAGTAAGCAAAACTTTCTGGAAGAATGAAAATTAAAGCCATTAGCAAAAAGGGCAAATGCATGATAGATCTAAAGGACATATGAGGTTCATATTTATGTTTTGTGTTGTCAAATGCCAGTGAGATGCTTAAAGCAATAAAAGACATCAAAGGCAATGTCTGTTACCTTGGTGCTGGTGTTAGGATTTCATTCTAATTTAAAGAGGGAAGAAAAAAAGAGCTCTTGGGAGTGAGAAGTGTTTGCTTTACCTGACTTTATTTCAACAATATGCAGTGAAAGAATCATAGGTAACTTTCTGAGTTAGAAATAGATATCTGACATATAGGAGAAAAGAAAAGTTGCATTTCAGAAAACAGAAATGAATAAAGCAAGAGTCCAAGTGACTAAACTTATATCTTCATCTATAAAGACTAATTATTAAAGTCAATAAATTGTCAGTATAATCTTTAAATGTGTGTATAATTTGAAACAAGAGTAACTGAAGAACGAATAAGTACACCTGAAGAGTAATCTACCTGTCAGGGGTACACATATAACTGCCTAAATCCATCACCTTGCCAGAGTCTGCATAATACAAGAAAACTTTCTGTTACTGACATTTAAAAGGAAACCAAGAAAATTGAGCAGATAAAGACCTCCACTCCTAGAAGTGAAAACATCGTCAATAATTTGAATAGGATCTTTACTTGGAAACCACTTTCGCTGTATTATCAGAAAAACGACTTTAATTTGTTTCCTGCTGTGAGTTGGTGCAGCCTGCTGTAATGGGATCTTAGGAGAGACGCCCTCACTGTCTCCTCTGTGATGCTACCGTGTCAGAGTACAGCTGATGAATCGCACCCCCTACCTTCCCCGCCATGGTTGCTTACAGCAGGAGAGCAACAGTGTTCTTGGTTAGAAGGTATTTTGTAGCCGCCTTGGGAGCAGCTGCAACCACACTGGAAATGCCAGCTATCAGAGCCACAGTGAACGGGTACATGTGGTTAAGATCTGTTTACACCAGCCACAAGCAGAAGAGCTTTGCGAATCCAGCCAATTTGCCTCTGCGCTATTGGAGGAAACACGGAGGAGAGGAGAAGACCTTTTAATGAGGCGCCGTGGTGCTTCTCTTACTCAAGGCCAGATGAGGCCAATTGCTCTGATTGCCCACATTCCTGTTACCTCCCACTGCTGACTGTTCTGACTGTTCTGGGCTGACGGGAGGGAGGAAATGACAGGTTGAGAGCCATGCCTATTGCTGGGAATGAGAAATGCCTCCTCTTCCTAAACCCAGATGTAGGGTAGGAAATAAGCAGCCCCTCCAGCTTTCATCTTCTCCGGAGAAAGGAGCAGAAAAGTTGAGCAAGTTCTTTTGTATTAGAGCGACATATAAATAGAAGAGCTGAACTGAATCTCCCGGTTCCTACCTGCAACTCAACGCCTGTCTGCAGTGAGACTCAATCCACCACGGACCTCAGGTAATTATGACTGAGAGTAAAAGGGCGAAAAGGGACAGGCCCCAAGGTATTCATCACTTCTTTCGCAGATGATTCAGGAACCAGAAGTCAATCATTTAAATTAAAAAATCCCAGAAAGCGTTGCTAAAACAGATGGAGTCATATCAACCATATGACAGGAAGTCATGATGGTTAAAGGGCAAGACTGCCAGAAGAAAGATGCATGCCGCAGGGTCGTCCCTCCAAAAAGAGGAACAGAAACGCATCCACCAGATCACTAATGGGAAAGAGGGCAGATTTTCACAAGCTTGGTTAATTAAACTGGCAACACCTAACAATAATACATTTTGAGGCTATTAGAATAAAAGACACCCTGATGCTGGGAAAGACTGAGCACAGGAAGAGGGTGACAGAGGATGAGAGGGTTGGATGGCATCATCGACTCAATGGACATGAGTTTGAGCAAACTCCGGGAGACAGTGAAGGACAGGGAAGCCTGGCATGCTGCAATCCATGGGGTTACAAAGAATTGGACATGACTGAGCAACTGAATAACAACAATGGTGTTCTGAATGCTCCATTTCTCTACCTTTGTATTATTGTTAAGTTCAGTTAGTCACTCAGTCGTGTCCAGCTCTTTGTGACCCCGTGGACTGCAGCATGCCAGGCTTCCCTGTCCATCACCAACTCCCAGAGCTTACTGAAACTCATGTCCATCGAGTCCGTGATGCCATCCAGCCATCTCATCCTCTGTTGTGCCCTTCTCCTCTCACCTTCAATCTTTCCCAGCATCAGGGTCTTTTCCAATGAGTCAGTTCTTCACATTAGATGGCCAAAGTATTGGAGTTTCAGCTTAGCATCAGTCCTTCCAATGAACACTCAGGACTGATCTCCTTTAGGATGGACTGGCTGGATCTCCTTGCAGTCCAAGGGACTCTCAGAATTTTCTCCAGCACCACAGTTCAAAAGCATCAATTCTTCAGTGCTCAGCTTTCTTTATAATCCAACTCTCACACCCATACATGACTACTGGAAAAACCATAGCTTTGACCTTTGTATTATACAGGGAGACAAAGCCATGCAGGAGATACTCAGAAGGTTGATGGAAGTCTCAAGAAGTTACCAAAAAACCTGTGAGCCCATTGCCATGGCCAGGTTTTTAGTGGATGCCCTGTAGCCATGAGTTTTTTCCTTCTCTCAACACAGCTCTTAGAGAAGCAATTTAACTCCATATTAAATTAGGTAAAGGGCTTCCCTGATAGCTGAGTTGGTAAAGAATCCGCATGCAAATGCTGAAACTTGTAAACAGCTGAAACATTAATATGAACATTCAGAAGACTCCTCTGCAAACCGAAACTATCCAAGTGCACTATGGAAAAATGCCTTGAAGGGAAAAAAAAAAGTCAGTGAAGTCTTTTATCACAAAAGGTAGTTAAGTGCTTGAAAAAATTTGGTATTGCAATAACAAAAGCATATCCCCACCACCACCTCCCTTGCCAAGCTCTTCATTTTATAAAGGCATCCATATCTTAATCTATCAAGAGTCTCCTTTATAAGAAGAAACACAAAGGGAGTCAGAGTATGACATCTCTACAGCTTAAAGAGGGGAAACAAGAAGCAAACGACTGATCTATGGTAACTTGCATGGATAAGATGGATTTCCCAGAGACAAAACTCACCAAATTGTGTAAATGGTGTGTATGAAATCAGGGAGAATAGCAGTTTTGGTTTTTTCCCCCCTGTCTGCCCAAACCTATTCAGAATGCAATGGACCCCTTTGCAGGTGAAACACATTAGCTAACAAAGGTGTCATTAGTTTCTCTTAATGTATTTGGAATAATACACAAGCTAATAGCATTCACTGGTGACAGTTTCCAAGCGACATCAGTGTCCCGCCCCTCCAGCAGCACATCTGCTGAGAGATTTCATGAATGCAGGCTGACTCCGCTGCCCAGAGTTATCAGCCTGGTAAAGATATTAGGGGTCACGATCCTGCAGGCAAATGTTAAGGAACAATTTTCCTGGCACATCTCTAGCAGTGTGTTCATTAAAATTGAGTTTAAAAGACGATTTTGGGAAAGACGCTCACACCTGGACAACTGCCTAGTGAAGAGGGGCTGAACCACACCAGCCTTTCTGGCCCTCAGTATTATAGACAGAAAATGAATATGCTTTTCCCTATATAAAATGGGATCTTTTAAGAAACATCAAATTCATTAATTATGGCATTATTTCTAGTATTAGTTTTAGGAGTGAAAATGCATCATAGATGGTTTAGCTTTGTGGAAAGTTAGAGAATAATACAGGTAGTGCTCAAATCCGCTCTATCAGAAGAAAGAAGGTTTCTTTTCAAAGAGGGCGATTAGATGAGAGTGTGTTCCAGACAAGTGGGGAGGATATAGTGAAGGGTCTCTGGCTACTTCGTGTGGTGTAGTTAAACCATAACAAAAGTTTCTGAGGGACCTGTTTCATGTAATTTCTGCTTTTCCTACACACTCATCATGGGAGTTTTCCTCTAAGGCATAAATTACACAGTGCCTGAAAATTCCTGAAAATAATTTTCTTACTTTTATATCTCAAAATGGGCTTCAAATAGCCTCCCCCTGTTGGTATTAGACAGACAGATGTATAGACAGGAGAAAGAGATTCTGTTTTGTATGAAGGGATGTGGGTTATAATTGGGGAAACTGAGGTATGTGACATCATATACTTTGTAGGTAAGAGGAACTGGTGTTTTCACTACAATTGTGATTATTTTAAAGCCAAGAAGATGACTGATTTAGGAATTTCTGAGGGTCTTCCCTGCTGACTTATGATAAAGAAGCACTGCCAATGCAGGAGACATGGGTTTGATCCCTGGTCTGGGAAGATCCCACATATCATGGAGCAACTAAGCCCCTATGCCACAACTTCTGAGCCTGTGCTCTAGTGCCTGGGAGCTACAACTGCTGAGCCCAAGTGCTGCAGCTACCAAAGCCTCCATGCCCGGAGCCCGAGCTCTGCAGCAGAGAGACCCGTGCACTGCAACTAGAGAGGAGCCCCTACTCGCCACAATGAGAGAAAATTCCACACAGCAGCAAAAACCCAGCACAACCATACATTTAAAAAAAGAAAAGAAAAAAACAATCTCTGGGGACTTTGGCTCCTATTAGCTTGGCATTCCTTTTGTAGGAGGTGAAATGAAACTCTTTCACTCTAGTCTGAGCATGAATTTTTTGTTGATAAACATAAAAATGAGGTCAACTCTTCCATTAGCAAATCACTCTAAGTCATTTCTACAACAGGCAGGTGATACATGTGAACACTTTTTGAATCTCTTCAAATGTGGGCATTATCAAATGCCAAGTAAGTTCCCCCCTAGTATTGTTTTAAGGGCTGAAAATTACTTCTAATATTTAATATATGTTAAATATATTAAAGATATATTATATTTACCAATATTTAATATATTTAATAACAGCTTTATGAGCAGCTCATCACTTTCCTAAATACAGCACTTCTGAAAATGCTTTGAAAGTCTAATAGAGATACATGTCTGATATACAAAAGTTGAAATCCTTATTACATGTAAAGGAAAGCAATTATTACATAGTCACTATGTTTTACAGGTGAAGGTTAGCAACACCTTTACAAGGCGGGGGTAGGTGAGAACCTTCACTGATGTTCACTGGAAAATGGGAAATAGGGAACACAATTCAAGCACCTGCCTCCCCTCAAGTCTGGACTCAGGAGACTCCTGGCTGGACTGTTTGAACCCTGGAGCAGGACTCGGGTACAGAGAAAGAGCTCAGTCTCAGCTCCCTGATGTCTCTGCTACCTAATTCCCTTCCCCTGCAAGTGATGAAATTCCTTCTGCTATTTGCCACCTTGGAGGCAGCATGGTCTCCAAGCATGTGACAGTCTCAAAATATCACGTTAGGTGACAAAAAGCACTTCTGTGTGAAAAGAGCAATTTGAAAACTTCAGTATATGTGGAAGCATCTACGGTGTTGGATTCAAACATCTAAGAGTTTGAAATAATTTATATATGGAATTGAGTGGTCATGAAAGAAGTCTGAATCAATATTAGGTAAGACATTGCTTCAGTTACTTTTGAATCTAATCTAGCTATCTATCTACCTACCTACCTACTAAGTAAATCAAACAGAAAATAAATCCACAGTTTAGCCACATTAGGCCACAAATATTATACAATTTTAATAGACATCAAAGAGCATATTATTAATGTATTTTCTGAAAAAAATGTACTTCTATTGTTCTCTGTACCTCTGTTCTTGTAGTAAATCCCATATCTCAAAATAATAATAATAATGATATTCACCCCACTGACTTCAAGGAATACATTTAAACCTGCACAAATTATTTTCTAAGTTATAAGTGAGTATTTAAAGGAAATTTATTTTCTATACTGAAATTTGAAAATATGTTTACTAAGTATATAATTCAATGGCTATGACACACATTCACATGCATTAGCTTTTTCTGTGATCTTCTCATTCAAAAGCTATTTTTACATTTCAAACTCCCTTGATCTTAAGGAACAAAGTAATAGAGAAAATGTCTATAAAATTCAAACTAGGTGTGAAATTTTAAACATTTATATACATTCAGTTCAGTTCAGTTCAGTCGCTCAGTCGTGTCCAACTCTTTGTGACCCCATGAATCGCAGCACGCCAGGCCTCCCTGTCCATCACCAACTCCCGGAGTTCAAAACTCATGTCCATTGAGTAGGTGATGCCACCCAGCCATCTCATCCTCTGTCGTCCCCTTTTTCTCCTGCCTTCATGTTTTATATAGAAGATAATTATATATATACATACATAGTAGGTATATATACATAGTATATACATATATATTTATATATATACACATATATATAAGACTACAAAGAATCTTCTTTCCAAATTGAACAGGAGAAATTTCTACATTGTATTTGAGGCTACAGTCTGACTTGAATATTCTTATTTGAAATTTTAGAGTATTAACTGTTCACAGTTTACAGAAGATTTTAAGAAGTTGTGCAAAATAGGGTAAAATCATTTCTCAAGTGAAATAACTTTGATAAGGAAGGTCTAGATTTCAGCTTTCTATTTCTATACAGGCTCAAAATTAAGATCAAATTTTAATGTTGACACTGAAAAATATTCTCCATCAATCATCCATAGGAATTAATGGCCTAATGCCTTGAGGTATCATGTTTTATTAACATTTGTTTTACTGTGATTCCAAGGATTATGCCCAGTTGCATTTACTCCTTCCTCCATTAAATGTTTATTATGTGCCTGTAATTATCTCAAGATCTCATAGATTCATTTGCTTTCTCTAGCTGATTTTGAGTCCAAGTCCTTTGAGAAACAGACAGCAATTTTCCCACTGCAGGATTTGGGTGCTTCTGAAGAAATGCACTGAAGGGTGTAATTATAGAATATGCCCAACCATTCTATCACTCAGATCAGGATTTTTGAAGAAGACTCTGTGATTTCCCCTCAATATGTTCAGTCAATGCCTCCCATAATTTCTGTGTATCTGTCTGTCTTTCAGGGGGAAAGAGAGACAGACAGAGTGAGAGGAGACAGAGGAAAAGACTATGAAAAATCAACAGAGACAGAGAGACTTCTTCATAGATCAGAAAAAGACACTAAAGTTATTTCTTGCCCTTCCTCAGGAAAGGGTCTCTTTGCATAAAGTTCATGGCAGCTCAGTAGCAAAAGGTCAGTAATTTGCTCGCCCCTGATTCTATTTGACTGGACTCCAGGGAAAGCAGCTTGAAGTATAATCCCTCTGCCAAGCTGCAATGAGTGCAAAACCCTTACTGTCTACTCCTGTGGTTACAATTCATAAAGCCAATCTTGGAGACAAGCTGTAGTCTGTTGTCTGTAGTGAGAATTGTAAATGAGCTGCTGAGACATCCTGCTTAGGGAATTCTGTTAAAAAAGGTTAAGTGTAAATTGCCCTTTGGATTAGTCTGAAGATCCCCATTATAAAAGTTGCTGGAACTAGTAGGCAGAAATAAAGTTTCAAGAAAAAAAAAAAAAGATAAGTATGCATTTTTTGAAGGCAGTGTAGAAATGTAAAACCAGGCTTATGTTCTCAGTAAATACTTATAAAATTACATCCATTAATAGCTTCAGTAATAACATCTTATTACCAGAGAAAAGAAAGTGAACCAAAAGTTCATTTTAGAAAATAAATTCTAAATTACTACCAAAGAAATGGATTAAGATTACTAAGAGCATACAGTTCATGAATAACATAATTCTCAAATATATTACACTATTTCTCAAAAATATAGTCAAACTATATTCAAATTAAAATATAACTACAGTTTACAATTTTCTAGGTTTCTATGATTCTGATTTTTAAAGCATGACCTCATTCCAACACATAAGGGAAATACTATAATTAAGATTGCCTGCCTTTTAAAAATTTTCATACAGAATGAATAATTTTACAATGCTAATATACTGTACACATAGGAATTTTAATAATAGTTGTACAGAAGTATAATGAAAAATAATGGTCCCGCTGAATCCTTAACCATCCCCAGTGCTACTTCCCAGAGGCAAACACTTTTAACTATTTTTTCCTTTTACTTCCTCTGGTAGTTACTTCCATATCTCTGGGTAATTTTCTGATTCATTAATATTAATCACCATATATATATATATACACACACACACACACACATATATGCTATTATATATGAGAATTAGATGACTTTCTTTTCATTTTTCCTACCACCCACTCATTTTATGTTGCTATTTTAATTCAATATGTGTTTACTGTTAGGCTTTTCATAATACAATTAAAATTTTATCTTAGGTAATCAAGCTTACACTTTGTAAGACAGACTTTGTACCTCTCTTCCCCACATGTGTCAGCTGCCCTTAATTTTACATTGTAATGTTTGATAATGTTCACAGTGTTTTGTATTTTACAGTCACATGATTTGTTACAAATTGACTCAAAATACTGAAAACCACTTAGCAGCACTGATATCATTTTGATGATGAGAATATAGTACACTACAACAGCAAGTCAGGGGCTAAGGAAAGATGTCCTTCTCTATGGTAAAACATGACTTCGCTGCCTTTCCAAGGGGACAGGTCAAGTGGATTCCCTTCACTTCTATGAAAGTCATTCAAAATAAGTTTTCCCTCCTGTTTGACCATGAATTACTGGCATACCTTTATTAACTTACGTATTTATTATTCATGTGTTAGTTTTAAAGTTATAAAATTGTCTCTTTTCTTGCTAGCACAAGAAAGACCATATGACTATTGTCTTTCAGATTCTTGTTCACTCTGATATGTTTTATTATGTTTCTTTAAACTCAGTGACTTCCTTTTTCTAAGTTGACCATGTTTATTTCATGGTTGGAGAATAACTATTTAAATAGCTTTCCTTCTTCCTGAAATTTTCAGGTACTTTGTCATATTATTATATTCTGCACCTTTCTTTACACTCTAAAAGTGCACCACTATGCATTCCAGCCAGAACGTTTTTATTGTCTCAATTTGGTGGGAGAATTTGAAGTCCTACATCTTTCTTTCTCTGGAAAATTCTCTTGTACTATTTCTCAGATAATTTCTGTACTTTTGCTATCTCTGTAGTTTCTTTCTGGAAGTTATATTATTTGAATGTTAAGTTTATTGGATTGATCCTTAACATATCTTATCATTTCATATTGACCTCATGTTGTCATTTTTTTTTTCCAGGATAAAAGAGAATTTTATTTTTTATTTATTTATTTTTTAAATTTTATTTTATTTTTAAACTTTACAGTATTGTATTAGTTTTGCCAAATATCAAAATGAATCCGCCGCAGGTATACCTGTGTTCCCCATCCTGAACCCTCCTCCCTCCTCCCTCCCCATACCCTCCCTCTGGGTCGTCCCAGTGCACCAGCCCCAAGCATCCAGTATCGTGCATCGAACCTGGACTGGTGACTCATTTCATACATGATATTATACATGTTTCAATGCCATTCTCCCAAATCTCCCCACCCTCTCCCTCTCCCAGAGTCCATAAGACTGATCTATACATCAGTGTCTCTTTTGCTGTCTCATACACAGGGTTATTGTTACCATCTTTCTAAATTCCATATATATGTGTTAGTATACTGTATTGGTATTTTTCTTTCTGGCTTACTTCACTCTGTATAATAGGCTCCAGTTTCATCCACCTCATTAGAACTGATTCAAATGTATTCTTTTTAATGGCTGAGTAATACTCCATTGTGTATATGTACCACTGCTTTCTTATCCATTCATCTGCTGATGGGCATCTAGGTTGCTTCCATGTCCTGGCTATTATAAACAGTGCTGCGATGAACACTGGGGTACACGTGTCTCTTTCCCTTCTGGTTTCCTCAGTGTGTATGCCCAGCAGTGGGATTGCTGGATCATAAGGCAGTTCTATTTCCAGAGGAGAACATAGGCAAAACACTCTCCGACATATATCACAGCAGGATCCTGTATGACCCACCTCCAAGAATATTGGAAATAAAAGCAAAAATAAACAAATGGGACCTGATTAAACTTAAAAGCTTCTGCACAACAAAGGAAACTATTAGCAAGGTGAAAAGGCAGCCTTCAGAATGGGAGAAAATAATAGCAAATGAAGCAACTGACAAACAACTAATCTCAAAAATATACAAGCAACTCCTACAGCTCAACTCCAGAAAAATAAATGACCCAATCAAAAATGGGCCAAAGAACTAAATAGACATTTCTCCAAAGAAGACATACAGATGGCTAACAAACACATGAAAAGATGCTCAACATCACTCATTATCAGCAAATCAAAACCACTATGAGGTACCATTTCACGCCAGTCAGAATGGCTGCGATCCAAAAGTCTACAAGCAATAAATGCTGGAGAGGGTGTGGAGAAAAGGGAACCCTCTTACACTGTTGGTGGGAATGCAAACTAGTACAGTCACTATGGAGAACAGTGTGGAGATTCATGTTGTCTTTTTTTCACGTTGTCTTCTTTAAAAATCATGCTATATTCTGGGAAACTCAATTTCCTGCCACTTGCACCATTTTTTAAATAAATCAATTATTTTTAAATTCTAAATTTAAATTCTAAAAAGACATTTTTTTCTGTCCACTTTTGATAGTGTCCTTTTTGAATTTTGTGCATATACCAACTTTTCACATGTTTCTAGGTAATATTCAAAGGGTTTCACATTCCTGCACATCTTGTAAATGGAAGTGGGCATCCTTCACTCCACATTATCTTTTCAAGAATGTATAGATAAAAGCTTTGAAAGATATAGTCTCCCTTTGGAACAAAGAGGAGGTCTGTTTACTGTCCAGTTTAATAATATTGACTTGGTGGTGGTTTAGTTGCTAAGTCATGCCTGACACTTTGTGACCCCATGGACTGTACCCTGCCAGGCTCCTCTTTCCATGGGACTTCCCAAGCAAGAGTACTGGAGTGGTTTGCCATTTCTTTCTCCAGGGGATCTTTCAGGAGATACAGGTTTGATCCCTTACTGACCCAGGGATCAAACCTGCATCTCCTACATTGGCAGGTGGATTCTTTACTGTTGAAACACAAGGGAATCCCTTACTTTGATACAAATGTCAAGCAGACTGTTTGCCTATTTTGAAAATTCCCCAAACCAGAGTTTCTGTCCTGTAACTCAATCCATTGTATAACAAGGTACCACTTGGCAGTATTTGCATCAAACTCTGGGAATAAAGGCTTAACAAACTGATGGAAAAAAAACAAACAAACAAGTAAATATTCTGTACACAGCTATTGTTGTCAGTAGTACTTTATCTCTGACTCAAAAGCATCATGTCTCAGCATCTACAAAATCATGGCAGACTACTCAAGGTGAGTAGGGTAAAATCTCAGACCCTTCAAAATTCTTGACATGTTACTTTCTGCTCTTTTTATCATTTCTCTTTTCTCTGGAGTCAATTTCTTTGTGGTTAACCATTGTTCCTATCATTTTGTTGTTGTTGTTCTTCAGGTTTCCCTCAAATATCTTTTTTTTAAATCTATTTATATTTAAGATTAGGAGAAATAGAAGACAATTTTGTATCTTCACTCTGCCTGAGGGGCTTGAAATTAGCAATCATTTAAGGAAAGGTGACAAAGAATTTAGACATTTTGCTGTGGTTGGAGTAAAGAGGTCAGAAACCTAATTGTCAAATGTGCAGAGCTGTGGTCTGGGACATTCACACTTCTGCTGGTCTAGTTTTCAAAAATTAGTTTAGAGAAATTGTTTTGTTTTGTTTCCACTGCTAGATGGTAAATGCTTGACTGCGGGGTGTTCTGTAAAGGATGATGAGAGTAAGGCGGGTTTGATGATGGTAACTCTGGTAACTCTTTACCATGTAAGTCTACAATCAACCAAGTATAAATACTTACAATGTCTCTGTTAGGTAGTCAGAATAGGAAACAGGAGTTCAGAATGGTGGTGGCTAAAAGACAAGGATAGATGTCAGGCAAGTATATTCTTCTCAGTTCTGTCTCGTCT
This sequence comes from Bos mutus, assembly GCF_027580195.1. Lineage (NCBI taxonomy): Eukaryota > Metazoa > Chordata > Mammalia > Artiodactyla > Bovidae > Bos > Bos mutus. The sequence goes on from NC_091643.1 coordinate 33,792,043, forward strand.
CAACAAAAATTTGAAGCGACGGATGTTAGAGTCCTTGGCGTGTCATAGCTCTCCGATGGACCCTATGATCGCTCTCTGACCGATGGTGTTATTGCTCTCCGTCCTGGACAGACCATGTTAAAGCTCTCAGGTCTCAAACAGGCCATGTTATAGCTCTTAGACAGATCAGTGTTACAGTTCTGTGTTACAGCTCTATTTTATTTAGAAAATAGCAGGAAAATATATCCTTGAGGTGTGAGGGAATGTTGATCCAAAGACGGGAAGCGAAGACAGTTGGGGAGTGCGATAAGCGCGAGCGCAGGAGAGAGACACCCCGGGCCCTTTGGCTCCTCTTTTTATATGTTTTCTCCCCCCGGGCCTGCCGTAGGTAAATGGGGCTAGCCAGGCTAGCCAGGAGTGCTGTTTGTTCTACCTGAGGTCCTCACTCCGGTCCTTGGAACTTCCTTTGTTCTATTTTTGCAGGCTTTTCCCTTCCTTGTCTTTTAGCCACCATCATTCTGGACTCCTGTTTCCCATTCTACCTACCTAACAGTCTCCTTGTTTAAAAGTAAATGAGATGCACACACATATAAAGATATACATGCAAAAATAATTTTCATTAGTGCTCAAAATGCTATTGGTGTTCATTATAAAGAGCTCACCCATAACCCATAATACAATGTTTCTAATGAGAACTAACTACTTCAGACTAATCTTTTTCCTCTGACATTTCTTCATCTAGTTATTCATATACCAACTTCTAAATGAAATAGGAGACTGGACTACATTAATGAAAAACATTAAAAACATTAGAAAAATGAAAATGTAAATATTCATCATTTTCCCATCTGTTCAGTAACTTGTTTTGCTTTGATTTTTTTTTTTTCTCTTGAAATGGATGATGTAAGGCATACTTCTGACTCTAGGTTACTAGCCAAACTTGATTTCCTGAGCATTTTAAACTCATATCCCAGTGATTCAACTTGTCTCACTGATGAACTACTAAAGGAAAATATTAGAAAATATTAGGAAAATATTAGAATAGGAAAAAGGAGTACAAAATGGTGGTGGCTAAAAGACAGAGAAGGGAAAAGCCTGGGAAAATAGAACAAAGGAAACTCTGAAGATCAGAGTGAGGACCTCAGGTGAAAAAACAGCCCTCCTGGCTATCCCAATCTACACAGGGCAGGTTCAGGGAGGAGGAACAAAAACATAAAAAGAGGAGCTAAAATTGAGCCAGGGGTTTCTCTTCTCTTTGCATCTTTTGGGTCAGCCTGCCCTCACGTCTTGAGGATGTATTTTCCTTTGCTTGCCAATAAAACTGAGCTATACGACTGGTCTGTCCTCTCTTCAAATTTTTGCTGCAGTGAGAGAGAACAGAGGAAATTACACACTCTCCTGACAATAGTAAATCTTTACACTTAAACTCTTGAAAGAAAGTGATTTTAATGCATTCATTTGTATCTTTGATGATCAACAAACTCTAGGGTCAGCATGATTTACTTAATTTCATGTCATTATCTCTTATTTTACTCACATTAATCTAAGTAATTCTTCTACCACCTCAAGCCAGTTTTACAAGTATTCTTATTTCAATTAAGACTTTCAAGTGTTTTTAAACTGTCATTTAGCCATATTACACCTTAATTGTTTGTGTTACTCTTCCATGAAATGTTTTCAAATGGTTTTTACTTTGCCTAAGGGGATGGAAAAGGCCTTGTATAATGGCATCAAGCTATGTAGAATTATTTGATGAATTATAGTGACCAGCAGGGTTTCTTTCAAAGTCTTAATTATCGTTACACTGGATCCAACTAACCAAAACTATTTCCCCTGTTACCCTGAACAACAGCGACTACAAACGTGTCAGAATTCTTCTGTTTCAAGACAACATAAATTTAATTACATTCATTTACTGTCAACTTAAACCAATTTTGGTAGAAATCTTGCCTATTATACTCTTCTCCAATGTTTTAGAATTTTTTTCATCTATCAATGTGTATATTTTAACAGAAACTTACATTTTCTTTTCCTACAGCTATAATATTTCTTTGTGATTATGTAAGGGTTTCACTATCTTTATTTATTTATTTTATATAATACACATTTCAAATCAAAACAACCAGCTTCTTTAAGTGAAAGTGAAGGGCTTCCCTTGTGGCTCAGCTGGTAAAGAATCTGCCTGTAATGAAGGAGACCTGGGTTCGCATCCCTGAGTTGGGAAGATCCCCCGGAGAAGGGAAAGGCTACCCACTCCAGTATTCTGGCCTGGAGAATTCCATGGACTGTATAGTCCCTGGGATCGCAAAAATATTGGTGATTTTTTATACTCAGGATACTGATACTAAGAAATTCATGTCCTTGCCAGTGAGAACCTTACATTGTGCTTTCGTTGATCAGAAACTTACACTGTTTAACAGTGTATAATGTCACCTTTCTGTCCTAATTCTGATTATTTTACTATAATAGTCTCCTAGCTGGTTTCCTGGCCTTCAGGCTTGCCCCTCTCCAACTGCGCCTCTCCCTTCTGCTAAGAGTGATCCTGCTAAAAATCAAATGTGATACTTCATGCTGCTGCTGCTGCTAAGTTACTTCAGTCATGTCCGACTCTGTGCAACCCCATAGACAGCAGCCCCTGGCTCCCCCATCCCTGGGATTCTCCAGGCAAGAATACTGGAGCGGGTTGCCATTTCCTTCTCCAATGCGTGAAAGTGAAAAGTGAAAGTGAAATCGCTCAGTCGTGCCCGATTCTTAGCAACCCCATGGATTGCAGCCTACCAGGCTCCTCCGTCCATGGGATTCTCCAGGCAAGAATACTGGAGTGGGTTGCCATTTCCTTCTCCATGATACGTCATACTCCAACACAAACTCCTTATGCGATTCTCCCTCTAAAGTTGCTGAAAATCTTCACACTATTATTTCTTAATTCTTTCCTATACTGCAAGTTACAAAAACTGCTTGAAAAATCTTCAAACCATCCTTATTCCTGTTTGCAAGTCTTCCTACACCTTATTCCTTCTGCTTAAAACACTCTTTGCTGCAGAGAAGAACCAATTCTGACACCACATTGGAACTGTTCTTTGACTTGCTTGTAGGTGCTTCTGTTATTAAGATCATACATAATGGCCTGCCCCAGAGGACCCTGCCCCTCTGCCTGACTGTTAAACTAAAGTGCCTTTTATTCTGCTCACAGGGAGTTAATCTGACCCTGCCCATCTGTGAGTGGCTTCAGGCAAGAAGAGATGAACACATCCCTTCCCAGAGATGACTTGCAAGGCTGATGGCCCTTTTACTTTCCTTCCTAACCATCTTTCCCTTTCTATTCTGCCTTTCTACTTTGTATCCCCACTTCCCCCCATCTCTGTTCTATAAAGTGTTAGTCACTCAGTCCTGTCGGACTCTCTGTGACCCCAAGGACTGTAAGCACTCCAGGCTCCTCTGTCCATGGACTTCTCCAGGCAAGAACACTTGAGTGGCTCACCATTTCCTCCTCCAGGAGATCTTCCCCACCCAGGGATAGAACCCAGGTCTCCTGCATTGCAGGGAGATTCTTTACCATTTGAGCCACCAAGGAACCTGGCATCTGGACCCAGACAAGTTTGCTATTTTAAGACATTGCTGTGTGCTGTGCTTAGTCGCTCAGTCTTGCCCGATTCTTGCAACCCCATGGACTGTAGCCCACCAGGCTCCTCTGTCCATGGGGATTCTTCAGGCAAGATACTGGAGTGGCTTGCCATGCCCTCCTCCAGGGCATCTTCCCAACCCAGGGACCAAACCCAGGTTTCCCGCATTGCAGGAAGTTTCTTTACCTGCTGAACTACCAGGGAAGCCATTAGTCTGCCATATTCTTGGTCTGTCAGGTTTCTGAATAAAGTACTCCTTGCCTCAACACTTCATCTCCAACTCACTGGCAGGCAGAGAGAACTTAGACTCCATAACTCTTACACCAGCAGTTTTCTCAGTTAAGACTGAGATCTGGCCCCAGGTGATGGCTCTGACTACACTTCCTACTTTTACTTCCATTCAATGATTGCACAATAGTTTACTGATCTCCACACTGTTCCTCAAAAATATCAAGCATGTTCCTGTCTCATGGCTTTGGCATTTGCATGTTTCTCTGCCTGAAATGCACATCCCCATATGCAGTATTCCTCTTTCCTCACAGTATTAACTCCTCAGAGAAACTTCTAGATCACCATTTATAAAACATGATCGTGTCTGAAATTATTTATGTGAGTTGTTGGTAGTGTTTTCTCCATGGTCCTTATCAAAGACCTCACATCATATATCACTTATTCACGGATTCTTGTTAATGAATGTCAGATGTATGAGGACAGGGACTCAGCCTGTTTGACCGACAGTGCATCCTAACTGATTCATCCAACATTTAACCCTTGGAGGCATTCAGCAAAATTTTGATAAATGAATAAAATAAAAATGACAGAATTTTTACTTGCCCTTCAAGATCCACTGTCAGTATTACTTCATTTATCAAAACTCACTTGAAATGAGACTCCATAAGCTGACATGCTTTTTAACTACTTAAACTTCTATCACACCTATCTTACTACCATTTTCCTTAATTGATGTGCAAAGCTATTTATCCTTTTAAAGAGCAAAACACTATGACAAATTCTAAAGACCGCAAAATTAAAAATTGATTTTTCTAAGAAATACTTGTTGGAACAGAATAGAGGGCCCAGAAATATATGAATATGAATATAGTCAACTGGATTTTGACAAAGGGACAAAGACAGTCTTTTCAACAAGGGGTGCTAGAGCAATTGGATATTTATATGCAAAAAAATTATCTAGACACAGAATACATTCTTCACACACACACACACACACAAAACTCAAAATGGATCATAGTCCTAAATGTAAAACACAAAAAAACTGGAAAATTCCTTTAAAATAACATAGGAGAAAATCCAGATGTCCTTGACTACGATCTTTTTGGTGTAACAGCAAGACAAAACTGACAAAAGAAATAATTAATAAGCAGAATTTCATTAAAATTAAAACTTCTGCTCTGTTAAAGACAATGTCTAGAGAATGAGAAGACAAACCACAAAACTGGGAGAAAATATTTATATTCAATACATCTGGGCTTCCCTGATGGCTCAGATGGTAAAGAATCCTCCTGCAATGTGGAAGACCTGGGTTCCATCCCTGGGTTGGGAAGATTCCCTGGAAAAGGGCATGGCAACCTACTCTAGTATTCTTGCCCGGGAAACCACAATGGATAGAAGAGCCTGGCGAGCTACAGTTCACGGGGTTGCAAAGAGTCAGACACGACTGAGAGACTAAGCATACACAGCACAACGCAACTGATAAAGGGCTGTTACCAAAACATTCACAGGACTCTTATATCTGAACAATAAGAAGATAAACCAATTAAAAAATGAGCCAAAGACTTTAATGGACACCTCATCATAGAAGATATACAGATGGAAAATCTGCATATAAGAAGATGTTCCATATCACAAATCATCAAGAAAAGAAAATTAAAATAGCAATGAAATACCACCATATACCTAACAGAATGGCCAAATCCAGAACCCTGACACCACCCAACACTGGCAAGGATCTGAAATAACAGGAACTTTCAACCATTGCTGGTGAGAATGCAATATGGTTCATCTACTTTGGAAGGCTTTGGTGTTTCGTTTTGTGGTTTGCTGTTTGGCAGTTTCTTAGAAAACTAAACATACTCCTATCAGATGATCCAACAATTATATTCCTTGGTATTTTACTCAAGGGAGTTGAAAATGTATGTCTATGAAAAAAAACCTGAAACTTTACTCATAATTGCTGAAACTTGAAAGCAAGGAAGATGTCCTTTGGTAGATGAGTGGATAAATAAACTATGGTACATTTAGACAACAGAATATTATTTAGTCCTAAAAAGAAATGAAACCATGAAAAGACATGAAAGAATCTTAAAGGCATATTCCTATGAAAAGAATCCAATCTGGGGGTTTTCCCTAGATATTTGCCTTGTAATGCAGGGTACACATGTTCAATCCACAGTCCAAGAAGATCCCATACGCCCTGCAGCCTGTGTGCTGCAACTCCTGAGCTGATGCTATGGAGCCCGCGGGCCACAGCTACTGAGCCCACATAGCACAACCACTGAAGCTCTCACGTCTAGAGACTGGACTCCAGACCAGGAGAAGCTACCACAATGAGAAGCCCACACACCACAATGAAGAGAAGCCCCCACTCTCCTCAACTAGACAAAGCCTGCCTGCAGCAACAAAGACCCACCACAGCCCCAAAATACAACAAATAAATAAATAAATCTTAAAAAAAAAAAAAGATCCCAATCTGAAAATGCTACATGCTATATGATGTCAACTATATGACATTCTGGGGTGGGGGAGTGGGGGAAACTATGAAGCAAAAAGATCAGTGTTTTAATCTGAAAGCTTAATAATAATTCTAGTAGCTAACCTTTACTGTGTACCACTTACCATGTGCTTTTGTTCACATAATCACATTTAATCATCATCAAGGAGTAATTCCCATTTCCCAAGTGGCACTAGAGGGAAAGGACTTGCCTGACATTGCAGGAGATATAAAGACATTGGTTTGATCCCTGGGTCATGAAAATCCCATGAAAAAAGGCATGGCAACCATGGACAGAGGAGCCTGGAAGGCTATGGTCCATATGGTTACAAAGAGTCAGACGCAACTGAAGCAACAAATGACATGCATGCAAGGAGTAATTAGCTAGAACTAATCTTTGAGCTTAGAGAACGCACTGGTCATAGCAAACACCCTCTTCCAACAACACAAGAGAAGACTCTACACATGGACATCACCAGATGGTCAACACAGAAATCAGATTGATTATATTCTTTGCAGCCAAAGATGGAGAAGCTCTATACAGTCAACAACAACAAGACCGGGAGCTGACTGTGGCTCAGATCATGAACTCCTTATTGCCAAATTCAGACTTAAATGGAAGAAAGTAGGGAAAACCACTAGACCATTCAGGGATGAACTAAATCAAATCCCTTATGATTATACAGTGGCAGTGAGAAATAGATTTAAGGGACTAGATCTGATAGACAGAGTGCCTGATGAACTATGGATGGAGGTCCGTGACATTGTACGGGAGACAGGGATCAAGACCATCCCCATGGAAAAGAAATGCAAAAGAGCAAAATGGCTGTCTGGGGAGGCCTTACAAATAGCTGTGAAAAGAAGAGAAGTGAAAAGCAAAGGAGAAAAGGAAAGATATAAGCATCTGAATGCAGAGTTCCAAAGACTAGCAAGAAGAGATAAGAAAGCCTTCCTCAGTGATCAATGCAAAGAAATAGAGGAAAACAACAGAATGGGAAAGACTAGAGATCTCTTCAAGAAAATTAGAGATACCAAGGACATGACTGAGCGACTGAACTGAACTGAACTGAACTGAAGGGAACATTTCATGCAAAGATGGGCTAAATAAAGGACAGAAATGGTATGGACTTAACAGAAGCAGAAGATATCAAGAAGAGGTGGCAAGAATACACAGAAGAACTGTACAAAAGAGATCTTCATGACCCAGATAATCATGATGGTGTGATCACTGACCTAGAGCCAGACATCCTGGAATGTGAAGTTAAGTGGGCCTTAGAAAGCATCACTACAAACAAAGCTAGTGGAGGTGATGGGATTCCAGTGGAGCTATTTTGAATCCTGGAAGATGATGCTGTGAAAGTGCTGCACTCAATATGCCAGTAAATTTGGAAAACTCAGCAGTGGCCACAGGACTGGAAAAGGTCAGTTTTCATTCCAATCCCAAAGAAAGGCAATGACAAATAATGCTCAAACTACCACACAATTGCCCTCATCTCACACGCTAGTAAAGTAATGCTCAGAATTCTCCAAGCCAGGCTTCAGCAATACATGAACCGTGAACTTCCTGATGTTCAAGCTGGTTTTAGAAAAGGCAGAGGAACCAGAGATCAAATTGCCAACATCTGCTGGATCATGGAAAAAGCAAGAGAGTTCCAGAAAAACATCTATTTCTGCTTTACAGACTATGCCAAAGCCTTTGACTGTGTGGATCACAATAAAATGTGGAAAATTCTGAAAGAGATGGGCATACCAGACCACCTGACCTGCCTCTTGAGAAATCTGTATGCAGGTCAGGAAGCAACAGTTGGAACTGGACATGGAACAACAGACTGGTTCCAAATAGGAAAAGGAGTACGTCAAGGTTGTATATTGTCACCCTGCTTATTTAACTTATATGCAGAGTACATCATGAGAAATGCTGGACTGGAAGAAGCACAAGCTGGAATCAAGATTGCCGGGAGAAATATCAAAAACCTCAGATATGCAGATGACACCACTCTTATGGCAGAAAGTGAAGAGGAACTCAAAAGCCTCTTGATGAAAGTGAAAGTGGAGAGTGAAAAGGTTGGCTTAAAGCTCAACATTCAGAAAATGAAGATCATGGCATCCGGTCCCATCACTTCATGGAAAATAGATGGGGAAACAGTGAAAACAGTGCCAGACTTTATTTTTGGGGGCTGCAAAGTCATTGTAGATGGTGACTGCAGCCATGAAATTAAGAGACACTTACTCCTTGGAAGGAAAGTTATGACCAACCTAGATAGCATATTCAAAAGCAGAGACATTACTTTGCCAACAAAGGTCCGTCTAGTCAAGGCTATGGTTTTTCCTATGGTCATGTATGGATGTGAGAGTTGGACTGTGAAGAAAGCTGAGTGCCGAAGAATTGATGCTTTTAAACTGTGGTGTTGGAGAAAGCTCTTGAGAGTCCGTTGGACTGCAAGGAGATCCAACCAGTCCATTCTGAAGGAGATGAGCCCTGGGATTTCTTTGGAAGGAATGATGCTAAAGCTGAAACTCCAGTAGTTTGGCCACCTCATGTGAAGAGTGGACTCATTGGAAAAGTCTCTGATGCTGGGAGGGATTGGGGGCAGGAGGAGAAAGGGACGACAGAGGATGAGATGGCTGGATGGCATCACTGACTCAATGGACATGAGTTTGGGTGAACTCCAGGAGTTGGTGATGGACAGGGAGGCCTGGAGTGCTGCAGTTTATGGGGTTGCAAAGAGTTGGACACTACTGAGCGACTGAACTGAACTGAATCTTTGAGCTTAAATTAAAGGCTTAGGTATTAATTTGCCAGTATGTAGGTGTGCCGGAAAATACAGTCCTCTTTGGTATCTGTGGGGGAATTGGGTACGGAACCATTCACCATACCAAAATCTGCGAATTGTCAATCCCTTACAGAAAATGGCCTAGTAGGGCTTGCCCTCTGTATTTGATGGCTCCACATTCTCAAATTCAACCAACTGTGGATCCAGCTTTGGATATGGAAGGCCAGCCAGACTGTTCTCAGCAGAAGTTAAAGCTCCTGATTGGATTGAATGCCTGCTTCTTTATGTACTACCTGGTCAATTTTTACATTTGGGAAATGTTATTTAACCTCTCTATGCCTCGGTTTCCTCCTGAAAATTTTGCCATATGTAAACTGGGAATGATTATCATTCTATTTTACAGGTTAGGTGAAAAAACCTTTTATTTCTGAGCATAGTACTTGACTTAGGATAGTTGCTCAATACTGGTATTGCGCATATTATTACTTGTTTCTGCTACATTCAGCTGTGCCTTGGACCAAAGATCAATTGGAAATTCACAGGATAATAGTACTCAGACTGTATGTTTCAATACTCAGATCTCCTTGAATCATTAGTAATTTGAATCCATATAAACAAACAGGTTAATAGAAAAAAAGGGTAAACTTTGTTTTAATGATTGCCATACAGAAATTACAGAGTACATGATTCTAGGCTTACTCTGTGAGTCAGTCAGGACTCACTAGTCCACTCAGATTAATTCAATTCACTCGCAACAGTGAAGAGACACATCCAGACACTCATTCATTCACTTGAGCACTTTACAACAATTAAGACACAGACATCTTCCGGGTTCCTGGTTAGGGAGTTAGGTCATGACTTCATGGAATTCAGAGGAACACACAAAGGTCTGCTTTTAAAACAACCTGGGAAGGCTAATGATAGAAATATAGACAGGCTGTTACAGGAGTAACCCTACCTGGAAAGATTAGAGAAGTTTCCTAGAGGAAGTGGTAAACGAGCCACATGGGAGTTAGAGAGTTGACAAAGGTAAAGAATAAACCTATAAAGCTAGAGGCAGGTGGAAACACAGTCACTGAGGTGAGAGTCTAGCGACTGGTGTAAAGAACTGGAGGAACCCAGTGAGGAGGGAGCACTGGGACAGCAGCTCGGGCTGCGGAGCGAGGCGGGGGCTGGAGGGAGAGGCTGTGCTCTGCTCTGCTGAAGGGAACAGCTTGCTTCTCATCAGGATGGCAAGGGGCAGCCGTTCAGAAGGTTTGCAGGCATGTGAGTGACAAGGTGAGGCCCATTTTCTGGACAGATTATTCTGACAGCTGCAAAAGGTGAAGTCACTTGGATGGGGGTATATGAACCGGGAACATGAAACAGAGAAAAGAGTGAGGAGTTAGTGCGCTAGTTAGATGAAAGTTTTTTTGTTTGTTTTTTGTTTTGCTAAACCTGGGGAATCTTGGCAGGAATCGTGAGGCAGAAAATGTAACTCATTATCATCATCCATAGGGAAAAAATACTCACAAAACTGTGACTATCAATTAAATATTAATAAGAGTAAACTACCCAAATCAGAGAGTAATTCAGGGAAAAATGTGTTTGGTTAAGGAAGCATTCACTCAGGGATGGTGCAGCTATGGGAATAACACAGTTCTGGTGTTACTGAATATATATAATATATATTGAATGAATATATATAATATAATATATATATAATGAATATATATAACTTGTGCCCTTTGCTTCACTCTATGTGAAGTCAGCACAATACACTCAGTCAGGGGATGCAGATGTCTTAGTCAGAGTTGTTCAGCTTCAACGCTGCTAACATTTCTGTAGAGTGTTCAGTGGAGCCTGACTCTTTGTAACCCCATGGACTATAGCGCGCCAAGTTCTTCTGTCCGTGGGATTCTCCAGGCAAGCTAACATTTAGAACCAGATAATTCTTTACAGTGGGGAACTTCCCTGTGTTTTGTATGGCGTTTAAAGGTAACCTCAGTCTCTACCCAATAGCATTCCTCCAGTGACAACCAAAAATGTCTTCAGACCTTGTCAATCTTCCTCTAATGGACAGAGCAGCCCTTAGTTGAGCACCCTTGGTTAAATTCACCTTGAGAAGTGCTAGAAGAGTCCATCTATCACAGCTTTATTCTACAATGTCTAAGGCATGTAGTAAGATGATAACGTGTACAGGCTCTAGGGGAGCAGTGAGGAGAACGAAAGGTCACTACTTGGTCTCACTAAAAACTGGTTCCAATACTATAAACGTGTGTTATGTTAGCCCCTCTCCACTAGATAAACTCATTTATAACAAGACAAGTTATATTTCTATAACAAGTTATAAGAAAATATAACAAGTTGTATTTTTAAAAGTCTTCTGATTATATCTGATACCTCTCTTTAAACCATCACAGGTGTTACTTTCTGGAAATAAAGCAATGCATTAGTTGTTAATATCAATGCATTTGGAAATTGTGTCTGAAATTCCACATGCAGGTGAATTACGAGAATGCCTGTTCACTGCCTGACATAAGGAAAGAGAATCTCAGAGCCCAGAGCTTTCCTTCATCAGAATGGCATACAACACTGTGGCTTTCTGGTATTTCTCTTAATATTACTACAACTAAGCAGTACATGCCCTAAGGAATTCCCGAGAGAAAAATCTGAGTTGCTCTCAACTGACCTTCTGACACCTCCAGTTCCCCCTGGAGGTTCCGAGGTCCCAGGCACTCTAACTCTGAGAGAGGAATTCAGCAGTGAGCTAATTACTAAATTCCCTGGTGATTGTGCTAGACTCCTATAAAATGACCACAAACTCCATTTACCAGCAGCAATATAGGATTGCGAAATAAGTTAACAGAGCCTTAAGCTTTCTTAGTAAACAAGGTATCCAATATACAACGTGAGAGTTGGACTGTGAAGAAAGCCGAGCACCAAAGAATTGATGCTTTTGGACTGTGGTGTTGGAGAAGACTCTTGAGAGTCTCTTGGACTGCAAGGAGATCCAACCAGTCCATTCTAAAGATCAGTCCTCGGTGTTCTTTGGAAGGAATGATGCTAAAGCTGAAACTCCAGTACTTTGGCCACTTCATAAGAAGAGTTGACTCATTGGAAAAGACTCTGATGCTGGGAGGGATTGGGGGCAGGAGGAAAAGGGGACGACAGAGGATGAGATGGCTGAATGGCATCATCGACTTGATGGATGTGAGTTTGAGTGAACTCTGGGAGTTGGTGATGGCCAGGGAGGCCTGGTGTGCTGCGATTCATGGGGACGCAAAGAGTCGGACATGACTGAGTGACTGAACTGAACTGACTGATACAATAAAGAAGAAAAAATGATTTTCACCCATGTCTGCATTTCTCAGTATATATCTAGAATATTACGTTTATTTCTGCTGACATGCTTAAGAAGGAAGATGACAATATTAGAGTGTGTCCACTGCTGAAGAAGACTCTTGAGTCTTGAGTGTCCCTTGGACAGCAAGGAGATCAAATCAGTAAATCCCAAAGGAAATCAATCCTGAATATTCATTGGAAGGACTGATGTTCAAGCTGAAGCTCCAATACTTTGGCCACCTGATGTGAAGAACTGACTCATTGGAAAAGATGCTGGGGAACTTTGAAGGCAGGGAGAGAAGGGGACAAAAGAGGATGAGATGGTTAGACAGCATCGCTGACTCAATGGACATGAATTTGAGCAAACTCCAGAAGACAGTGAACAGTTGAGCCTGGTGTGCTGCAGTCCACATGATTACAAAGAGTGAGACACAACTAAGCAACTGAACAACAACGAGGAGAACTGCCAGCACAAGCCTTCTAGAAGGTAACCAGCTGCCCATCTCATTTCACTTGTCTGTACTGACACACTCAAGGTTTGAAACCCTATTCAGTGACACAGAGAACTTATAAGACTAGCAATATTGCCTATGGTCCCTCAAAATAAAGTTGGTAAAACCAGAACTATGCAAGGAAGATATAATTTGATGCAAAATATGGAAGGACAGCATACCATGGAAATACAGTGGTTGGTGAATGTCAGTGACTCTGGAAATATTTTATATCTGGGTGGTATGGGTGTGATCATGTTCAGTGTTTTTAAACCAGGCTATTAACATGTCTCTTGTATACCCTCAGACAAGCTTGGTACTAATAGCTGCTCTTTTCACTCCAAGTTCACTTCATTATTATTGTTGCTAACAATACTGAACACCATCGGAAAACAACTACGCCACATAAAAAACAAAAGGGGGCCTTGCCCCATGGGCTTATTGGCTTCACCCTGAACCAGAATAAAACACAAGTAATGCTATAGAAAAATGGGTGCAACGGATTTTTAAAGACTAAATAATATGAACATCACAGTGCAAGTTTTGCTGTCTCTAAATTAAACTTAAGTTTAAGATCGAAGTGTGCACAGCAACCCTCTAGAATGATTATCTCGGCACTGTTTTACAAAATCTTTTCTGTTTGTAGTGATGGAAACAAAAGTCTTTCTGAGTTGAATTGTAAGTTATTTCAACTCAAAACCACACATAAGGGAGTGCTTTTTGTGAAGTACACTGAAAATGTGCAACCATTATGAAATAATAATTTTGCTAAAAAATTCTTTAAGCACAATAACATCTAAACATGAGAATAGATTGCATGCATGCCAAAAGTGTTATTTAACTAGCTATTTTTCATATGATTCACACCAAACATATTTATCTCACATGCCAGGGTTTTTAAATACTGTGGCATTTAACTTTTCCTGTCTTACATTGGTATCACGTTGATATTCACTGAATATTTTTATATTCCAATATTTCCCTCACTGATAAATATCTCTAAATCTTCAAGAAGATGTGAAGTGTTCTTCCCTCCCTCCTTTTGAATTTAAAATCATTTAAAATCTATTTGATTAGGTTGAAAGAAAAAGCACTTCAAATTATAAATCTTCCTTGATTATCTCAAAGATTTTTACTTAATATAAATGCAAGCCAGAGGGAAATAAGTAATACCAAAATATTATATTATCAAATATGTAATTTGCAGTAGAGTTCCTTTATTAAAATCACCAATTATTATTTCACATAAAATTTAATTGAGGTCATTACCCTCCTGGCAAGTTATTTCAAAATTCTTTCTTGTAATAAGATTTGTTATTGTAGCATTCTCCACATCAATGCTTCTCACACATATATATGCTTTTTATATCTATTTATAAAGATAATAGGCATTACCCATAAGTTGACTGAATTAGTAATCAAGTTATATATTTAAATGTCTGCTGAGAAAATGTGGTCCTTTTGTTTCCTTGCTGTTTACAAAACCAACACATGAAAAAGTTGCTGCCTATCTAACAAATGGTTAGTGACTTCCAACAAGGCGAAATATCCACTCATTCTGAAGAAATGAGACAAGTAGTCCAATCACTTTCCTGGAGAGTGCCACTAGACAATGTGAAATTTTCACATTATGACATGAGTTATGAATCATCACTCAATTCAAGACGAAGAGAAATCTTCCGCTTGTTTAGGGAGAAGTCATTTTCCTGTGAGGACCACTTGCCTGTATGAAATACTCTGGTTTGACTGTGCTTTGCAGAGTATTAGCGCCACCCGACTTCACAGGTGGTATCAGTGATAAAGAATCCCCCTGCCAATGCAGGAGACGTAAGAGACAGGGGTTCAATCCCTGGGTTGGGAAGATCCCCTGGAGGAGGGCACGGCAACCGACTCCAGTATTCTTGCCTGGAGAATCCCACGGTCAGAGGAGCCCGGTGGGCTACAGTCTGTAGGGTCACAAAGAGTTGGACACAACTGAAGCGACTTAACTTGCACACACAGACTGACCTTAAACATCTGCGGATGAACATCACTTCTGTTGATATACAAATGGCTTTTATGACCTGTGATGAAACGTGCTTAACAGGCTGGGATAGTGCAGTAACTTGGGTTAACAACAGTCTATTATGGTACCTCGTGCGAAGAGTTGACTCATTGGAAAAGACTCTGATGCTGGGAGGGATAGGAGGCAAGAGGAGAAGGGGACGACAGAGGATGAGATGGCTGGATGGCATCACTGACTCCATGGACACGAGTCTGGGTGAACTCCGGGAGTTGGTGATGGACAGGGAGGCCTGGCGTGCTGCGATTCAAGGGGTCCCAAAGAGTCGGACACGACTGAGCGACTGATCTGATCTGATTATGGTACCTAGAGGTCAATTATCAACTTCCTGTTTTCCTTGTCTTTTCCTTTCTATCAACATTGATTATTTTTACTCTTTATATGGAGGATTAAACCACTGACACAACATAGTCCCCACCCTCTAAGAGCTAAAAAAGCCCATTCAAGAGCACTGTCCTATAAATAAGCGGTTACATTAATGTGTTTAACATTATTGTTGAGAGACAAAGTGCACAGAGGAAAACCAGGATTACAACTGATGTGTACCAAAAAGTGGAATATTTAAAGATAAATTTCATCATTAAATAAAAAATCAAATCAAAGGAAAAAAAATAAACATTTCTCTTCAGTTGAGGGATTTGCTTTAGAAAAGTTGACAGCCATGTGAAGTTCTCTAAAAGGAATTCTACTTTCTAACTAACGTCTGTTTTAAGATGGTAAATTTATTTTCATAACCAGAAACGGCCCTCTCAAGTGACAAAAATATTTGCATTTAAAGAAATAAAACATCATTCATTCATGAGAACACAAGTTCTATAACTGTTGATATGTTTGTGGCACCTTCAAAATATTTTCAGAAATAACTCTGGACTACCCCTGAACCTAAATGTCCCAATTCTTTTTTTATTTTACAACTTATTTTTTCTCCCTCTTTCTCTTCATATAAGAATTGTTCACATTTTTCTGACTGACAAAAATAAATAAATATTAGTTCTTATTATTATCTTCATGCTTAAAAAGCAGGGTTCAATTGTATGTAATATCAGTAGATACAAAGTTTTAACAAAGGTCTGCAAACTTACAGGTATTCTTGATCAAAGGTATCTATTTCATTTTATTAGACTTAGATCTAAGAACAACTAGGCATAGAATTAATTAGTCAAAGGACTGGATCAATGTCAAACAGCTAACTGTTTCATTCAGATTTAGTTTTCCAGAACATAAAAGAATATAGCTTTGCAATAAAAGATTTATATGTTCCAAACACAGATCAGTCACTTCCTAAATTTATGGACTTAACCTCCTTTAAACTTCAATCCTGTTGTTGGGAAAAAAGGTTACAAGTTAGTCATAAGGATTCAGTAGGATTTTACATGAAAAATGCTTAGCCATGATCTTAGTTTTCTGAATATTGACTTTTAAGCCAACTTTTCACTCTCCTCTTTTAATTTCATCAATAGGCTCTTTAGTTCCTCTTCACTTTCTGCCATTAGCGTGGTATCATCTGCATATCTGAGGTTATTGATATTTCCCCTGGCAATCTTGATTCCAGCTTAAGCTTCATCCTTCCTGACATTTTGCATAATGTACACTGCATAAAAGTTAAATAAGTAGAGTGACAACATATAGCCTTGATGTACTCCTTTCCCAAATTTGAACCAGTCCATTGTTCCATGTCTGGTTCTAACTGCTGCTTCTTGACCTGCATATAGCTTTCTCAGGAGGCAGGTAAGATGGTCTGGTATCCTTATCTCTTTAAGAATTTTCCAAAGTTTGCTGTGATCCACAGAGTCAAAGGCTAATTTAGCATAATCAATAATGCAGAAGTAGATGTTTTTCTGGAATTCTCTTATTTTTCTATGATCCAACGGATGTTGGCAATTTGACCTGTGGTTCCTCTGCCTTTTCTAAATCTAGTCTGAACATCTGGAAGTTACTGGTTTGTGTAATGCTGAAGTCAAGCCTGAAAGATATTGTGCATTACCTTGCTAGCATGTGAAATGAGTACAATTTTACAGTGGTTTAAACAATGCTTGGCATGTTTATTGCCCTTATTTGGGATTGGAATGAAAACTAAACTTTTCCAGTCCTGTGGCCACTGCTGAGTTTTCCAAATGTGCTGGTATATTGAGTGCAGCACTTTAACAGCATTATCTTTTAGGATTTGAAATAGATCAGCTGGAATTTCGTTACCTCCACTAGCTTTGTTTGTAGTAATGTTTCCTAAAACCCATTTGACTTCACACTTCAGGATTCAAAGTTCTACATGAGTTCATGACTTCAGGATGTCTGGTTCTACATGAGTGACCACACCATTGTGGTTATTTGGGTCATTAAGACTTTTCTTGTATAGTTCTTCTGTGTATTCTTGCCACCTCTTCTTAATCTTTTCTGCTTCCCTGAGGTCCTTAACATTTCTGTCCTTTATTGTGTCCACCTTTGCATGAAATATTCCTTTGGTATCTACAATTTTCTTGAAGAGATCTCTAGCCCTTTTCATTTTATTATTTTTCTCAATTTCTTTGCATTGTACACTTAAGAAGGCTTTCTTGTTTCTCCTTGCTATTGTCTGGAACTCTGCATTCAGTTGGGCATATCCTTCCCTTTCTCTTTTGACTTTTGCTTTTCTTTTTTTCTCAGCTATTTGTAAGGCCTCCTCAGACAACCACTTTGCCTTCTTGAATGTATTTTTCTTTGGGATGATTTTGGTCACTGGATCCTATACAATTTTATAAATGTCCATCCATAGTTGTTCAGGGACTCTCTCTACCAGATCTTATATCTTGAATTTATTCATCACCTCCACCGTAAAAATCATAAGGGATTTGATTTAGGTCATACTTCAATGGCCTAGTGGCTTTCTCTACTTTCTTCAATTTAACTTTGAATTTTGCATAAGGAACTCATGGTCTGAGCCACAGTCAGCTCCAGGTCTTGTTTTTGCTGATTGTACAGAGCTTCTCCATCTTTGGCTGCAAAGAATACAATCAATCTGATTTTGGTACTGACCATCTGGTGATGTCCATGTGTAGAGTCATCTCTTTTGTTGTTGGAATCCATTCTAACATATGAATTGATTTCCCCTACATTTTACATAATGAAGTGGAAGAGCCAAAATTCAAACCCAATTTGTTTGACTGGAATCCAGTGCTTTTTTCACTCTATATTTACTATGTCGTAAATGATAGCCTAGCTGAAATGAAAGTTGTAAAATTAACTTATCGTTAAGTAATACATATTTATAGTTTCTGCAGTGAATTCCTAACTAGTTCATCTCAGTGTTTAATCAAGATTTCCCGATGCCTAAAAAGTACTGAAATTTGCCCAAAACTCAACTCCTTTACCCCTCACACCCCCAGCATCTACTACAGTATTTCCCATCACCATAAATGGAAATTCCAACCTTCCAATTGCTCTGCTGCTGCTAAGTCGCTTCAGTTGTGTCCGACTCTGTGCGACCCCATAGATGGCAGCCCACCAGGCTCCCCCGTCCCTGGGATTCTCCAGGCAAGAACACTGAAGTGGGTTGCCATTTCCTTCTCCAATGCATGAAAGTGAAAAAATAAAGTGATGTCACTCAGTCGTGTCCGACTCCTAGCGACCCCATGGACTGCAGCCCAACAGGCACTTCTGTCCATGGGATTTTCCAGGCAAGAGTACTGGAATGGGGTGCCATTGCCTTCTCCATCCAATTGCTCTAAATGTCCCCATTTCAGAGAGATCTACATTGGTCAAAACGGCCATCTTTAAAATTCTACAAATAGTAAATTCTGGAGAATGTGTGGAGAAAGGGAATCTTCTTACACTGTTGATGAGAATGTAAATGGATAGAGCCACTGTGGAGAACAGTATGGATGTTCCCTAAAAACTAAAACTAGAACTACTGTATGATCCAGCAATCCCACTCCTGACACATATCTGGAGAAAACCATAATTCAAAAAGATACATGCCCCTGATGTTCACACCAGCACTAGTTACAATCATGGAGACATGGAAGCAACCTAAATGTCAATTGACAGAGGAGTGGATAGGGTACATCTGCTGCATATACACAATAGAATATTACCCAGCCACAAAAAAGAAATATGATTTGCAGCAACACAGACGGACCTAGAGATTTCCAAAAGTGAAGTAAGTCAGACAATGGAAGACATATCGTATGATAACACTTATATATGGAATATAAAGTATATGATAAAAATCAATTTATTTACAAAACAGAAATAGACTCACAGACTTTCCAAACAAAGTTACAGCTACCAAAGGGAAAAGGTTGGGCACAGTGATAAACTAGGAGTTTTGGATTATCCTACATACACTACAAAGTGTAGGATAACCCACAAGCACTACATGCGTATCTAAAGTAGCTAATCAACAAGGACTTACTATATAGCACAGGGAATGCTACTCAATATTCTGTAATAACCTATATGGGACAACGATCTGAAAAGGAATGGATTGTATGTATATGTATAACTGAACCACTTTGCTGTACACCTGAAGCTAGAATAACATTGTACATCAACTAAATCCCAATACAAAATACAAATCAAAAGAAAAAAATGAAAAAAAAAACAACCTGTTGATTCTATCTGTAAATCTACTTATGAAAACAGGCAGGTTATCTCTAGGATCTGCCCTTAGTACCAGAATATAAGCTTTCACTTAGAACGCTGTTTCCCTCATGGCTGTTATAACACCAGTAACATGAAGCTTTATAAATACACAGAGTATTAAAGGCTTCAGTTCAGTTCAGTTTAGTCACTCAGTCATGTCTGACTCTTTGTGACCCCATGAATCACAGCACGCCAGGCCTCCCTGTCCATCACCAACTCCCGGAGTTCACCCAGACTCACGTCCATTGAGTCAGTGATGCCATCCAGCCATCTCATCCTCTGTCGTCCCTTTCTCCTCCTGCCCCCAATCCCTCCCAGCATCAGAGTCTTTTCCAATGAGTCAACTCTTCGCATCAGGTGGCCAAAGTACTGGAGATTCAGCTTTAGCATCATTCCTTCCAAAGAAATCCCAGGGCTCATCTCCTTCAGAATGGACTGGTTGGATCTCCTTGCAGTCCAAGGGACTCTCAAGAGTCTTCTCCAACACCACAGTTCAAAAGCATCAATTCTTCGGTGCTCAGCCTTCTTAATGTCCAATTCTCACATCCATACATGACCACATGAAAAACCATAGCCTTGACTAGACGGACCTTTGTTGGCAAACTAATGTCTCTGCTTTTGAATATGCTATCTAGGTTGGTCATAACTTTCCTTCCAAGGAATAAGCGTCTTTTAATTTCATGGCTGCAGTCACCATCCACCATTTTGGAGCCCCCAAAAAGATAAAGTCTGACACTGTTTCCACTGTTTTCCCATCTATTTCCCATGAAGTGATGGGACTGGATGCCATGATCTTCGTTTTCTGAATGTTGAGCTTTAAGCCAACTTTTTCACTCTCCACTTTCACTTTCCTCAAGAGGCTTTTGAGTTCCTCTTCACTTTCTGCCATAAGGGTGGTGCATGTTCTTTATTGGTCACTTGGGAAGTATCACACTGTGTTAAGCAGCAGGAGCTTAAGCAAGTAACCTGTAACATCACTGGATCTCAGTTAGCCTGCCTGTTAAATAAGGACAATAGTAATACCTCTTATAGGATTCGATTAGCATGTATAAGCCACTTCGGATAACTGCTGTAAGTTATATGTTAACAATTAAATCCTTTTCACATGGAAAATGCCATACATTGTTGAAGCTAAAAAAAAAAAAAAAAAAGAGAGAGAGAAAATATAGTATATATTAAGTAGAAGATATATAAACTTAATATCTGGGAATATTTCAAGAGAATTCACTGTATAGATTTTGGAACATGGAGGATTTTTTTCTTTTTTTTTACTTTAGTTTAGAATAAGTTTTATTAGAACTTCATAATTTTGTGTCAACATATGCAAATGTGCTCAGATGTTCCATGTCAGTGGTTGCTTTATTATAAATTGAGAACAATTACTATGAATATCCATTTTCTTTCAAAATCTGTCACCATAAATTTTCCATGTTTTAGAAAAAGTGATTCATGGTAAAGCATTAACTCTTGAGGCCCTATCTACTGTTTTAATTTCTTTCATTCAAAATTACTGAATGTTGACAAATAATAAAAAGTTCTTAGTGATTTAAAGATGTACCTATTTTGTTTTGTCTGTATAAAGTTCAGTAAAAGAAAGACACCCAGATTCCCTGAAGACTTCCTTCATTTCCAGTTGTAGAAATAGATGCACTCTGGTCAGTTCAGGCTGCTGTATCAACATAAAATAGATAGGGTAGCTTAAACAATAGAGACTCATTTCTCAGGGCTCTGAAGGTTGGGAAATCCAAGATCAAGATGTAGGCAGATCTGGTGCCTGATGAGAGCTCTATTCCTGGTTTTTGAAAGGTTCATAGTTTTCTTGCTTTAGCCACACATGATCAAGCCAGTATGTCCATCTAATTTGGGGAAGACAGGCTTGTTATTGTTCAGTCGCTAAGTCATGTATGATTTTTGTGACCCCACAGACTTCAGCACACCAGGCTTCTCTGTCCTTCACTGTCTCCAGGAGTTTGCTTGGATTCATGTCCACTGAGTCAGTCGGGCTATCTAACCATCTCATCCTCTGTTGCCCTCTTCTCCTCCTGCCTTCCGTCTTTCCCAGCATCAGATTCTTTTCCAATGAATCAGGCGGCCAAAGTATTGGAGTTTCAGCTTTAGCATCAGTCCTTCTAATGAATAATCAGGGCTGATTTCCTTTAGCACTGATTAGTTGGATCTTCTTCCTGTCCAGGGGAATCTTAAGAGTCTTCTCCAGCACCACAATTCGAAAGCATCAATTTTCAGCATTCAGCCTTTTATATAATCCACCTCTCACGTTCATAAATGACTATTGGAAAAATCATAGCTTTGATTGTAGGGACCTTTGTTGGCAAAGTGGTGTCTCTGCTTTTTAATATGCTATCTAGATAAGTCATAGTGCCGTGTCCTATATATATTATACATATATATATATATATAATTTAGAATAAACTAGTTCTTTGTATTATTTATATATTCTGTTTCTTTAACTGCTGATTTATCGGTTTGCTGAAAGAGCTGGCAAAATTTCCCACTGTAATTATAGATTTATCAATTTCTCTTAACAGTCTGTCCAATTTTTTTTTAATGAATGTATATACATACAGTTTTAGACAAACATATCATGATGTATTTTTCTAGTTGATATTTTTATAACTGAGTAAAGATCAACTTCTTTTGCATTTTCTGTCTTAAATGCAATGTTTAATAAAAAGATGGCTTCTCCTTCCATGTGGACTCGGGATTTTCCATGTGCTCTTTCCAGGAAAGACTTTTAAATTTTCTTAATTTTAATTTAATTGGAGGGTAATCTTTACAATGTTGTACTTGTTTCTGCCATGCAACAATGTGAATCAACCCTGAGTATACATATATTGCCCTCCCTCTTGAGTTTACCTCATTTTTTAATTAATATAGTTTTTTTAATTGGAATTTTTGATATAATGCTACTGCACACTTAATAGACTACAAGACCGTGTAAGTGTAACTTTTTTGTTCCTTTTTTCATTATATATATATGGAATCTAGAAAAATGGTACCCATGAACCTATTTGCAGGACAGGAATCGAGACACAGACATAGAGAACAGAATTTGGACTCAGCGGGCGAAGGACTGGGTGACATGAGTTGAGAGAGCAGCATTGACTCACATGCACTTTCACGGGTAAAAGAGACGGTCAGTGGGAAGTTGCTGTGTGGGCACAGGGATCTCAACTAAGTGCTCTGTGCCAACCTAGAGGGTGGGATGGGTGGGGGATTAGGGGGGGAGGTGCAGGAAGAGGGGACACATATGTCCGTGTGGCTGATTCAGGTTGTTGTATGGCAGAAGCCAACACAATATCCAAAACAACTATCCTCCAATTAAAAATTACTTTTTAATATAACTTTTATGTGCACCGAGAAACCAAAAAACACAATTGTATGGTTCACTTTATTACTTTCTTTGCTTTATCGTGGTGGTCTAGAAATGAACCCTCAATATCTCTGAAGTCTGTTTGTATTTGAAGATAAACCTGAACTCAGGGTATATTTTGCTCATTGCTCTGAATCTCGTTGTGTCTCTGGTTTATAACGAGTATCATTCAGGGCTCACAGCCAGCTGTAGCTCTCTATCCACTTCCACGTAGCATGCTATGAGAGCAGAAATGCACACCCACTCAGAACAACAACAAAAAGCACAACTTGGTATCAGAAATTTGTTTTCAGTCCCATTTATACATACTCATCAAAATCCCAGTATGATTTCAGATTTTTTTAATTTTGTAGAGGAAAAGATTTTATTTAGATCTTGCCACTAAGATCTTTTTTCCCAATAAGAAAGTGGCAAAATTTAGGGGAAAGCAAAAAAATGATTTATTAAGATACACCTCATATACTTGCTTTTTCTATAATACAAGGTAAACAAATTATACATGTCTTTTTAAAAAGGTATGTGGGTGGGGGGTGCACAGCATAAAATTCATTTATATTTGTGGCTTGTGATGTGACTCTGAGAAGAATTTCTACCAGAAATATCCAGGCAAATATCAAAATCAGAGAAACTAGCTGCTTTTAATCGAGGACTTTGGTATTTAATCCTTTGAAGCATATGAGAAGCAAAGATATGCTATATGCAAAGTAAAACCCTTTGCTCTCTTTGAAAACACCAAAGGTAACTTTTAAGTGTACTTACCATTTTCATCTTTACAGATAAAACGTCTAGTAGGCAAACTTAAAGATGTTCATGGGTGTTTCTCTACCACTTAAATGTTTTGAAATGAATAACAAAAGTAGTTATCTTTTTAAACAGTCAAATATCACTTTAAACTACCCTTATGATATATACGTATTTTTTAACATTCTGAGTTGACAAATATTATCCACTGAAATATGATCTTTTTTTAGGTATACATCTTTAAAGCCACATTTCCTAAATTATATGCATAACATTTATACCTGAGTACAAAGATTGAATAAATTAATAACTTGCATACTTATTCATATAGGTACAAGTATGCTATATGTCACAATGAGCTAGTGTTTAAACATATTTAATATCTTATTTCCAGGAGCTTAAAAATAGTTTCATATAAATTTTATATTTCAAATACAAATGTTTATATGTAACTTATAAAGCAAACTTTCTGATGGTTACTTTTTTAGAAAAGCTATAAAGTATAGTAAGGATCAAATTTGATTTTCTAGTAAAATTTTTATTATAATAATCTGTATCTTTTTTAATTCAAAAAATGGGACTTTTCAGTAATATATATATATTAGATATATACACATACACACACATATATATAATATCTATGTATATACACACACACACATACATGTATAGTTGTCTCTGTGGGCCATTGCAGAAAAGGTACAGAGATCTTGTGTCTTATACAGAGACCATATGATTGATTGCTCTGTTTTAAAATGGACTTCTCCAAGCTGAGTAGATAGTATTGGCAGAAACGCAAAGCCATCTTTCCCATCAAGTGGCTATTAAGTCATTATAGAAAGAGATGTGATGAACAAACAACTCTAGTTTTTTTTACTTCTATTGATGTTCAGTGTATCAATAATCAAGAGGACTATGGTTCTCTAACAATGCTTTCTTATAAAATTGAAAGAATGGCCCTGCCTTTGTAATCTTTGCTTTAATGAAGTGTGATTCTCAGACTTTAGCAGGCATCAGAATCATCTGGATGGCTTGTTAAAATAAACTGATGAGACCCACACCCAGTTTCTAATTGAGTAGATCTGAAATGACACCAAAAAATCTGCATTTCTAAGTTGCTTTCTCGATGTGGCCAACTCGTCTGGTCCAAGGACTGCACTTTAAGAATTACTGAATTACTGGATTTTCCTCATGCAGGGGAGTTAGAGCTTGTAAAATTGTCAAAAAGAGCAGTCATGAAACTTTTAAAATACTTAAGATCTGTATTATTGGATGTGTCAGAAAGATAATTGATCTGAGTTCTTATTTTTTGGGGACTTCCCTAGAAAATTTCAAAGCCAAGAGAAATCAATTAAATTGCTAGAAAATGGAATCAGTACAGTGCCCAAGAACATAATAGGAGCTACACTGATTCATAGAAATGCATCTAATCTTTCATTCCGCATTTATCTTTGTCTGTAAATACTTACTCAATGAACAGGAAGATAAGCTGGTTAAAAGTAAGTCATTTGCTCCAAGTTCATTATTTTAAATGCCCTCCAAACCTGAGTCAGTGTTCCCAGATGACCTCTTAAGGTAGGTTGTTTTGGGCAGAAAAACACAAAGTATAAATGAATTAAATTACATCCCTACTTCTTCCACTAATGTCTACTTACAGTCCCCCAATGACTACTTAGACGATATTTGTAACACACGTAGTTTTTTGAAAACTCGGCTTTAGTGGTTATGAACTGCGAGAGCCAGTATCAAAAATGTGAAGCTTTGCATGCAAAAAGAAAGGAAATTCACTGAGAGGCACGAGGTTTGTTCTTTATGTTGTCTTTGGCATTTATCAGCAGTGTCTGGTCTTGGGCAACTCTTTTAACCTCCAGCTGAACTCAGTTTTCCTATTTCAAAAATGACAATAGTCATTTCTTTCTACCACTAGATTGTGGAGAAAATCAAATTAGATAGAGTCTTATTTTCTTATAAATAGAATTAACTGCAATCTAACATATTCAGTGCTTTAAAAGGGTCGGATGGGTGCCATGGTTAATAAGAGAAGAGTATCTTTAGATCTCTTTTTCTAATTCAATCATGTACTCCTGGCACTGCTTTGATTTTTAAAAAGTAATTGGGGTTTGCATCTTAGAACTGATGGATCTTTTTACCTGCTTCACATACTGACTTTGTCATGTGGCAACCTCATTCCAGTTCTGTGAAGTTTGCTGTTCTTCCTCATGATGCTAGATTGACAGCCTGTAATATCATTTTATTGCTTTTTAAAAATACCCAGTAAACATTCAGAATACTTACTCACTGGAAACGTTATACTGTGGATGAAGCCACGTTGTTAATACTTTCCAAATTAGCATTAAAATAGTATGATTCAAGAATGGAAGCCACATTTTCGGTGAACTATCCTGCCTTCTGCTTTTTCTCTGTGTTCAGTGTCCACAATAAGGAGTGATTTCAGACTTCCCGTGTTAAATAATGTAGAAATGGTAGGGGCAAAAGTGAAGTATCTCACCAGGAAGTAAAGGTGTCTCATAAAAAAAGACCCTCTGTCTAGAATGACGTTCTGTGTGTTTCTTGGCCTCTGTTGATGACAAAAATGACTAGTCAGTGGCTCTGGATGGTGCTGCTGAAAGTGAAGAAACAGCTTTGCAGGTGAACTCTGAGCAAGGTGTCTGTCTCATTTCTCTTCTCGAATGAACAGCCTTATTAGGAGTGGCTTGTTACTGCTCTCAGATGATATTTAAAATAAGTATGGCTACCTATAAATGTCAGTTTAAAACTCCTTCAAATTTACATCTACTATGACCATGTTCCAATTAAAGATGAAGCCTGAGTCCTCATCACCTTTTGTTTTCAAGGTCTGAGTTTTTATCTTTCTCAAGCACTGGTTAAAATTCTAAGACAATATACTTCTTCCTGTGCTTTAGTCTTGGGAGAACACAAACAGCCCTGAATACAGTAATTTTGAAACCAAACAGAAATGAATTGGAATTTGGTTTGAGGAGCTCTCTCAAAGAAAACAAAACATAAACAAAACACTACCATCAGTGATTTCCCGGACTCTCATCAACATATAATTCTTCAAGACACAAATATGTTTGACATGCATGTTTTGAACATAAAATCTGTGTTCACTTCAGCCATTCTGTGAAATCTCATAAAATTTTGAGATCCATACAGTGCACCAACAGTATACTGCTGCCTCAACCCAGGCAAAAAATAACTGTCATGGACTTTCTTTTATATGTTTCAAAGATGTGTGATAAATGAGTAGATAGGAAAAGAGAGGCTGGAGACAGACTAAAAGATAAGAATTTTCTCTGTGAGAGAACTCGTGTTAAAGACATTTCATAAACTGTACACACTTAACTGTATTTAACTGTAGCAATTGCTATATCTAAGGTCAAACTATCTGGATTGTTGCTTTCCCATCTTTTCTTAAGTTAAACAAATTACATGAATTATCTAAAAATGAAAGCTATATTTTAGTGCCAACCATGCCAAAGCAAGATTGAACTTCCTGCGGCATCTTTGATGCCCTTGTGCCTTCAGATATCCCACAAAATAAAAAGCTGTCTACAGGCAAACTAAAGATCAGCTGCTGAGGAGTTCACAGCACCATATTACTTTATAGTATGAGACTTACTCATTCTGTCCTTGAAGAATTATTCTTAAGATGTGGGGTGTCTGAACCAGTGACAACTATTAATGGTAGATTAACACAAATCAAGCAAGAAAAGGTAGTAATATCCATTTCTGTATAAAAACTTTATAAATAAAATGTTCTTTCTTGTCTTCCCTTGTCAAGATCAAATTTGTTTTCAAACATTCACAGGAATATTTAAAAGAGTATTTACAATTTTGACGGTTTTCATCAATCAAGTGGTTCGCTATATATGCTGATAGAAACTTTTAATAGTTGACAAAATGACAATGGTAGTCTTCTACTCCAATGGATAGACCAGCAGAGTGGTACTGTAAGAAAAATTAGAACTGCTACAATACAAATTTTCTTAAGCGATAAAATTAATTCAAGGAGCAACAACCTAGACAAGGCAACTTTATCTTCTTTGTCTGATTCGCTTTTCATTTCTCAGATAATTATTCTTTTTTTTTCTCTCTTTACCTTTTCCTAAAGCTAATGAGTTTAGCTTGCCACCTCTATAAAAACTTAATGGCTTTTGTGACATTTTCACGGTGGTATTTCTTTAGACAGCTCTCACTGGGACAGAACTTTGGTACTATTCGTGTGTGTGTGTGTGTGTGTGTGTGTGTATGCTCATACATGCACACATATCTACATAACCAAAGAACCAAATATCCAACTGTTTTAAGCTATACACTGTATTTCAGAAATTGCTTTGTGATTTAAGGAAAAAAGAAATGCATGAAACTGAAACCCCAATATATGTAAAGAGACTTGACATAGAAGATAAGACAGAGGAATCATTGACACTGTGATATGTCAATTCATTTATATCTGCTGCTTTTATGCGATGGACAGTAATTTGAAGCTTCACTGTTTAGTCTAACATTGGATATCTGGTTTAATCTCTATCTTGAAATCTGCTATGCTTTACACCAGTAATGATGTTATGCTATAAATAGCTGCTTTATATTTTCACTCTTCTCCCAAGAGAAGACCTCTAGTCCCTGCTGCCTTATTACTAGATGGTAATATAGCTCAGTTGGTAAAGAATCTGCTGCAATGCAGGAGACCCCGGTTTGATTCCTGGGTTGGGAAGATCTCCTGGAGAAGGGATAGGCTACCCACTCCAGTATTCTTGGGCTCCCCTTGTAGCTCAGCTGGTAAAGAATCCGCCTGCAGTGGTGGAACTTAGGTGGAGACCTAAGTTCGATCTCTGGTTGGGACGATCCCCTGGAGAAAGGAAAGGCTACCCACTCCAGTAATCTGGCCTGAAGAATTCTATGGACTAAGTCCATGGGGTGGCAAAGAGACTTGCACTAATATTTACATAAAGACAACCACAAAGGTCATATATACAGTATGCCCTGGCAAGTAAGTTACATTGTCTCAGTATATGAACAGAGGGCTGAAAAGGTTTGGTTATCTATTTGACAATTAGTCTTATTCTGATATTTAAAAATATGCCATGGTCAGTATGGTTGACATTTCAAAAGGAAGGTTGTTATCAGCTGACAGGATAGGATCTAGAACAAAACTTCCTAAACTTCATTTACCAGGGCAACTCTTTCACAGTAATATATAATCTTGGGGTTATTTGTGAGAATTAAAAAAAAAAAAGCAGTTTACAATTTGGTGGGTTTGTATATTATCAGCAACATTTTTGTTTAAATCATTGTATTACTAAATATTATATTATGATGAAATAGTCAGATGGTAGATTTAAATGAAACCCTAGCAATACTAGCAAATGTAAATGGACTAAAAAGTAAAGTAAAGTTGCTCAGTCGTGTCTGACTCTTTGCAACCCCATGGAGTGTAGCCTGCCAGGCTTCTCCATCCATGGGATTTTCCAAGCAAGAGTACTGGAGTGGGTTGTCATTTCCTTTCTCCAGGGGATCTTCCTAACCCAGGGATTGAAGCCATGTCTCCTGTACTGCAGGCAGATGCTTTTCCGTCTAAGCCACCAGGGAGTACCCTAATGGACTAAGTGTTTCAAATAAAGGACAGAGAACAAACTGTATTAGAAAATACCCAAGTGCAAGAGATAAACTTTAAATATAAAATAAAAATTAAGTTATATGTCAAAGAAGGTTATAAAAATCATGCAACCCTAAATCAGTTCAGTTCAGTTCAGTCACTCAGTCATGTCCGACTCTTGGCGACCCCATGAATCACAGCACGCCAAGCCTCCCTGTCCATCACCAACTCCCGGAGTTCACTCAGACTCACGTCCATCGAGTCAGTGATGCCATCCAGCCATCTCATCCTCTGTCATCCCCTTCTCCTCCTGCCCCCAATCCCTCCCAGCATCAGTCTTTTCCAATGAGTCAACTCTTCGCATGAGGTGCCCAAAGTACTGGAGTTTCAGCTTTAGCATCATTCCTTCCAAAGAAATCCCAGGGCTCATCTCCTTCAGAATGGACTGGTTGGATCTCCTTGCAGTCCAAGGGACTCTCAAGAGTCTTCTCCAACACCACAGTACCAAAGCATCAATTCTTCGGCACTCAGCTTTCTTCATGGTCCAACTCTCACATCCATACATGACCACAGGAAAAACCACAGCCTTGACTAGACGGACCTTTGTTGGCAAAGTAATGTCTCTGCTTTTGAATATGCTATCTAGGTTGGTCATAACTTTCCTTCCAAGGAGTAAGCGTCTTTTAATTTCATGGCTGCAGTCACCATCTGCAGTGATTTTGGAGCCCAAAAAAATAAAGTCTGACACTGTTTCCACTGTTTCCCCATCTATTTCCCATGAAGTGATGGGACTGGATGCCATGATCTTCGTTTTCTGAATGTTGAGCTTTAAGCCAACTTTTTCACTCTCCACTTTCACTTTCCTCAAGAGGCTTTTGAGTTCCTCTTCACTTTCTGCCATAAGGGTGGTGTCATCTGCATATCTGAGGTTTTTGATATTTCTCCCGGCAATCTTGATTCCAGCTTGTGCTTCTTCCAGTCCAGCATTTCTCATGATGTACTCTGCATATAAGTTGAATAAGCAGGGTGACAATATATAGCCTTGACGTACTCCTTTCCCTATTTGGAACCAGTCTGTTGTTCCATGTCCAGTTCTAACTGTTGCTTCCTGACCTGCATACAGATTTCTCAAGAGGCAGGTCAGGTGGTCTGATATGCCCATCTCTTTCAGAATTTTCCACAGTTTATTGATCCATAGTCAAAGGCTTTGGCATAGTCTGTAAAGCAGAAATAGATGTTTTTCTGGAACTCTCTTGCTTTTTCCATGATCCAGCGGATGTTGGCAATTTGATCTCTGGTTCCTCTGCCTTTTCTAAAACCAGCTTGAACATCAGGAAGTTCACGGTTCACGTATTGCTGAAGCCTGGCTTAGAGAATTTTGAGCATTAGTTTATTAGCGTGTGAGATGAGTGCAATTATGCAGAGAAGGTACTTATTTTACTATCAGAACTAACAGACACCAAGATAAGCAGTAAGAACAGGCATAAACTATGGCGTTTAGAAATGGTAAAAATATTTTTTTAAAAATGTATATGCACTCAATAAGAGATCTTCAAACTACACGAATAAAAACTGGCAATATCAAAGAGAAAAAGAAATATATCCATTATATATTTAGGGATTTTAATGAAGTCCCTTCTGCAACTGAGAAAACCAGCAGGAAAAAACCAGCAAGGGTAGAGAATCCCGCTGTGCTGTGCTTAGTCACTCAACCTTGTGCAACTCTTTG
This sequence comes from Bos mutus, assembly GCF_027580195.1. Lineage (NCBI taxonomy): Eukaryota > Metazoa > Chordata > Mammalia > Artiodactyla > Bovidae > Bos > Bos mutus. The sequence goes on from NC_091643.1 coordinate 33,823,125, forward strand.
TTGCCCCATGGACTGTAGCCCCCCAGGCTCCTCTGTTGATGGGATTCTCCAGGGAAGAGTATTGGAGTGTCCTCCTCCAGGAGATCTTCCCAAGCCAGGGATCGAACCCAGGTCTCCTGGATTGCAGGCAAATTCTTTACCATCTGAGCCACCAGGGAAGACTATGAATACTGGAGTGGGTAGCCTTTCACTTCTGCAGGGGATTTTCCCAACCCCAGAATTGAACCAGGGTTTCCTGCATGGCAGGTGGATTCCTTACCAGCTGAGCTACCAGGGAAGCCCAGAGAATGGTGAAAAACCACTATCAACCAAGTAAATTTAACTGCCCTTTATTGAACTCTATACTCAAGTACAGAATATTCACACTTTTATACATGGATTGGAACTACACAAATAGACACCATATACTGAGTGACATTTATATTTACAAATAAGTATAAAATTTATTTCTATC